>NW_027223752.1:53441086-54068586 GCF_028538775.1 Myotis yumanensis | reverse complement strand
CAGGGTCCCGGGAGCCTGCGAGCGGCCCGAGGAAAGCCGGCTGGGGTCCCTGGTGCCTGTGGGTGGCCAGAGGAGAGAAGCAGCCTGGGTGCTGGGTGCTGGGTGCTGGAGGGAAGCCGGTGCTGGCAGCCAGGGGAAGGAAGGCCTACTCTTGCATGAATTTTTGTGCATCGGGCCTCTAGTTCACATACAACCATATGGCTATTGCATTTATGAAATCTATTCTAGACACTATTTTTTAGTAGTTTTGTGACTTGGATAAGCCCCTAAGCCATGCTGACTCATAGTTTCTGCATCTCCAAAATGAGAGGGTCTGAACAGATGATCTCAAAGGACCCATCAGCTCAGTGTTTCTGGAGTCTATGACAATGAACATTTTTGCAGTTGGAATATAGCTCTCCACATCCTCTAACATTTTAGTCTTCAAAATTCTTAAGATCTATATCATTGGCAATTGGAAAGATGTCACTTGAAGTTAATACCTATTTGTAATCATAAGGACTGTCCTCTTGCTTCCAGAAATAGCGCAATGATATCGATACGTCTCTCCTTCTAACTTTTTGACATGATTCTGAAAAAAAAAACACAAAAAAGCCCTCAAGATGTGGATAATACATGCATTCAAACAGTATTTTTAATATTGTATATTAGCTAATTTTAATAACAATGATAGGAAAAATATTAGGAACAAAGCACAATTCCACATATTCTCATGTGAAGCTAAAAAAATATTTATCACATGTTTATAAATTAACTTCCACTGTTCCTTAAAAGACAAATATGTATTAAATGCTTACTAAGTGATCCTGATAAATTAACATTTCATTCCGTGATAACTTAAGAAATTTGAGAATATCTACTAGAAATAATCACACATTTTCATTCATGAGAATATGAACATATGCTAAAACTTGGACATTAATATTACAGGGGTTCTTAACCTGGGGTCCATGAAAACATGTTGGCAGGGCTATGAACTACCTAAAATAGAACATAAAATTTTGAAAATGTGGTTCTGCAACTTCTTTCAGATGATGGTTCATATTTTTCATCTGATATTTTTAAATGTCTGTGATCCTTCTCAAAGGCTAAGAACCACTGCTTTTACAAAGAGGTAGATATACATATAATAAAATTCCAAGATAACTGATCAACTTAGTGTTTTGAGTATTTAGTTTTATAGGTTAAATATGCATGAGAAGTATATGTATGTATCAAATTATGTTCCTGAGAGAGAAGAAAATTTAATATAAAAACACATAAAAAAATTTCTAAGATTTTCAAATAGCTGTTACAATTTATTGCTAACAACAATTACAAACAAAATAATTCAAGTATAAATAGTAGCACATTAAAATACATTTGTTTACATTTCAACTATCTCAAAACTACTTAAATTAGTCAACACATTAAAAACAAACAGTTATGTTTTATAACTAACGTTAATGAAATATTATTGATATTATCTGTAACGTATAATTAAAGATTAGATAAAGATATATGTAAACACAAAACATAAATATACCCAATAAACAAGACCTTAATATTTTTCCATCCCCCAAGACCTTAACATTTTATAACTAAGAATAACCAAGAATATAACACCAATATTAAAAGATAATGTAATCAATAACAATCACAAGCAGACCTGTTATTATTTCAATTTTAAATACACGTTTTTTAAAGTTCCCAGTCATTCTTTGATGATCATAAAAAGCTATGGACAGAGATGAATACTCAAAGAACTGGGGTCTCATCTTCAGAATGAATCTCAGAGAAGTGGAGTTTAACAGTCACTGTTTTACATCAAGCTTGTGTGAATTAGCTAAAATCTTTTAACATCTATAACAATTTATTTAATAAAGAGAGAATGGAAAATAAATATAATAATTTAGTAAATTTATTTTCAATGTTGAAATTTAAATATGTTAAAATTTTTGGATTTTAGATGCATTATACAAAAAAATACTACCAACTTTCCATCGTTTATGCACTTTCATTAGTTATCAATCTATTGCTATCTTTAAACTATTGAAAGCTTTTAAAGTATAATTTATCACCATAATATACTATAGGAACCTTGTTTTTTAGGCAGTACTAAAATCCACTACACTCTGAGATTCAGATTTAAGATAGTCACTGATGGCAGCAAGATACCAGATTAGTTAATAAAATATTCACTCTCTCTTCCCAAAATGCATCTTGAGGAATTTACAATCTTTAGCAAGAGGATTCAATTTATATTTCAAGTAAATTCTAAGGAAATAATACAAGATATGAAAAAGCAATGTATATAATAATGCTTCATTATTACTGTTATTAAAATAACAGAAACAACTTTAATGTCAAGAATTAGGAATGGTCAAACACATAGTACATGGTTACCTTAATAGATGGTAATGCAAGAACTAAGAATGAAATATTTCTATGAACATGAAAAAATACAATTAAAATGAAAAAGCAAGAAACACCATTTTAAATATTATATGATCATATGTATGTGAACCAAGATGAGTATGAAATAAGATCTGGCCATATAGATATGTATATGTGTGTATATATATATATATATATGTATATATATAGTAATTATTCTAGGAGAATAGAGAATAAGCAAAATATATCCTATAAAAACACAGTATATGATTTAGTAACTTTCAAAGCTGGGCATTAAATAATACAGAGCAATAATCAGAAGAAAAAGAAAATGGAGAAAATAAAAAAATTCCCAAATAAATATTTAGAATGTACCCATATAACAAATCAAGGCTAGGAGAAAATAATTTTATACTCTACTTCTCTTTAATATTTAGACATTATGTTATACTTAGTCTCTTAAGGACAGAAGTCTTATTTCTTTTGTATATCCAGCACAGTCTAGATAATCAATAAATATATCATACATAACCGATTATAGCAAGATGGGCAAGGGATGAAACAGCCTACACTTGTCACTCATTGAGAAAAATTACCAAGTCATCTTATTAATGTACAATCACTCTATTTCTTCCAGTAACTAAAATAACATATAAAAGTTTAAAAGATGTCTGATATTAACAAAAACAAATAAATCAGACAAGATAACTACATTTAGCTTTAATAATAAAAAGCTTCTTGAAGTTTTGTGCTTATTCATAAGCAGTTGTAAAACGGATCATTACAAGGAAAAGTTTAACAATATAAAAAGCTAAACAAACAGAAAGTAAACAGTAAGTTAAAAAATGTTTAACAAGTTAATACAATTTCCCAAAAATCAAGTCTCATTAAAATTGCAATATATCCAGGTAAATTAAAAATAGTTACTTTTACCTAAGAAGGAAGAGTAATTATTAGTGATAATTAAAGACAGCATCTTGAATTAGTTATTGTGCCAGATTCTTACAGAAACTGTATATGCAGGGACATTTTTGCCAATTCTCAATTATGTGAAATAATTGTCAGCTAGAGTTTTAGGCTGGTCTTTGGATATCATTCTTTTTTCTTTAAAGTGCTTGTTTTAAATGTGAAGCATTTAAATTACTCTTTTGCTAATTATGGTTTAAAATATAATTAAAATGAAAAAAGCAAGAAACACCATTTTAAATATTATATGATCATAAGTATATGAATCAAAAATAGATATAATCCAACTGACCAGCTATATGCTAACAGTTTCATTCTCTTCAAATGTATAACACATTAAATCTAAGTTTATACTCTGGTTTCAATTTGGGGGAAAAGAATGATAACTTACTCTGAAAATTAACTATGAAGGCGCTAATTTCAAAATGATCGTTTATGGTATTTTGTTCTCATGAAGATAAGGAGGACTTAAAAACAAAAAGCGTTAGCTTTTAAAAATAAATATATCTATGAATTCAAGTGCCACATAAGCAATTTGCCTAATTACATGTTCAACTCTATTTACATTAATTAAAAGTAATATAACTGTGAAATTAGCATAACCAACAAGGAAATTCAATTTTTGAAAAGTATAAATGCTAAAGGCTGAGAATGTATGTACATAATTATAAAATGATTGCCATTTATCTAGCAAGAATACCAAGAGTTTTAAAAAGGAAAAAGAGTAAGGAAACACATTCTCAAAATTCACTGACAGACAGAACAACTGACACTTCAGTTATTAAAACATATGCCCCAGTTAATACTTCCATAACCTGGGTAAATTTAGGGTTATTTATGAAACAAAGTTATGTAATTCCATCATCAGGACTCATAAACCAAAGAATACATAATATATTGGACATAATTTTCCTTTTTCCAACTTTAACTGAAATGTACATGAATACCACAAGAAAAGATAAAATTTTCAAAATAATAGTTAAAATGTGTGCTTCTGAGCTCAATTAAAGTCTTTCGCCAACTAAATGGAGAAGAGAGTTGATTTTTCTGCATTATTTAATCTTTTATATTGATCTCTTACTCCTGTATAGTATTACCATGAATACCACCATTTTTATTTGTAGTCAAGACACTACAATAAAAAGTTCAGATTTTTATTTTAAAAAAAGCTCATGAAAATGGATTCTCAATCTAAATAAATCAAAGACAGTCAATTAATACCACAGTTTGTTTTGATTTTTAAGGATGAAATCAAGTAGTGGTATAGGAGACATTTACTCCTGTATTTCCAGTTCTTGCTGTGTAGGCAGAAAAAGAAAGAAAATAAAGTTAGAAGCATGCAGATAAATAAAATGTAATCACATATAATAAAAGCCATAGACTAATAACAATGAAGAGTCATTTTATTTTAAAATGAAAGTAGAAAAATAGTAATAAATTTATTTGGGGGGAAAGCTAATCATTGGAGTATATTTATACAAGGTCTATATTATTTAAATACAGTAAAAACTAAAAGCCAAAAAAATCCTTTAAATTTTTTAAGGCTTGAAACTATTATAATTGTACATAATCTTTTTTTCTCTCCTCCAGCTTCTGTTTATCTAAGTAAATCTGGATTTACAGAGTAGTCCAAATAAGTAGATTTGGTTGAGATAAAAGAAAGCAGTGAAATTCCAGTAATTAGCTACAAAGCAGAAAACCAAAGTTAACAATGTTAACTAAATGAGCTATCACACAAATAGTAATAAAGCCTACAACTTCTTTTAATATTATCCTTTCTGTACAAAAAAAGCTTTGCGCCTGTGCAGAAAAAAAATTACCAGTTATTCCCATTTAACACATTACACTAAAATAAAGCAATCAAATTCTACTCTACAAACCATGTTCTTTGTGTAATCTCTAAAAAAGTTCATGAATGAGGAACTTCACGAACCACCCATGAAATTCTGATCCTAGAAATCTTTAAAATTAAATTTCACTCATGACCATAAGAACAGAACTTATACCTCATATAAATCATAGCCCTCGGATTCCTGTCTGTCGTAGGGGCGAATGATGCCGTCTTCATGGATCAGGCGAGGGGGACGGAGTCTGGACACTTCCTCAGTTGATTCTGCTGCCCTGTATAAGGCATCAGAATAAGTATGAGAAACTGTGAGAATCCTTCAAAATAATACAAGTATATATGTTGATAAAACACTGTACTATGCTCCATATTATATCAGTATTTGATAAAAACAATCAGAGTACTTTTAAATAACTTGTCCCAAATAATGCAACAAATATTAAAACCAAGTCTGTCTGACTCCAACCTCTCCCAACTATTAAAAAAAAAAAAAGAAAGAAAGAAAGAAAAGAAACATCAAAAAATAAAGGCAAAGACTAGGTTGTCCATTCTTTGTATCCTTGGTGTGTAGCATATAGTAGGTATCAATAAACATTCATTGAGAAAAAAGAGAAATTTAGGCATAAACAATGTCTCCTCTTACTCCTTTCTGGTGGCACTCTACTTAGTGAACCTGTCATACAGGAAGCAAAATATTTACCTAGTTATGTATCCCTAGCAACAATTAGCACACAGACACATATCTTGCACATAGTATATACTTAATTACCTCTGAATTCCTTGGAAGGTACTGCTGGCCATATCTATGATTCCTCCAGTGGGACCAGCCACAGCACCCACAAGCCCTTTTCCAATTCCTTTAAAGAATCCAGCAGCTCCTTCCTTTTTGGCACCTTCATAAAACCAAAGACAATGAATGTATAAAGATATTTTAAAATAATCAAGTTTGAACACAACAGAAGCCTGAGTGAAATGCCAAAATGCTTACTCAAAAAGCTTCCAAAATTTGGCTTTCTGAAGAAGTTAAATTTAATGATAACATGATAATCAGTGGTTCTCAAAGTGTGTTAAAAATGCACACTTAGGCCAAATCCTAGACCTACTGAATTAGGAACTCTGGGAGTGGTCCCAGAAATCTGTTTTTATTAATCCTTACCCAAGGATACTCCCCCCCGACATCGAGTTTTAAAGAGAGTGGAAGGGAGGGACCAGAGAGAGAGAGAGAGAGAACCATTGATGTGAGAGACACATCAATCAGTTGCCTCTTGTACACGCCCTGACCAAGGCTGGAATAGGGTCTGCAACCCAGGTACAAGCCCTTGACTGGGAATCAAACCCAGACCCTTCAATCTGCAGGCAATACTCTAATCATTTAGCAACCCAGCCAGTGCAGCAATCTGTTTTAATAAACCTTCCAGGTAATCGTGAGGCATGTTCAAATTTATAACTAGTGACTCAAGAGGTTAGTCAGTATTTGTGACTAGAAGGTCTAAGAACTGACCAGAAAATATCTTCTTTTTTTATGCCAGCTGTCAGGAAATTTTTCAAGCAGTGTACATTAATATATATCTATACTAGAGGCCTGAAGCACAAAATTCATGCAAGGGGCTGGCCCTGGCAGCCCCAGCTTTGTCCTGAAGGTCGTCCAGAAGGACATCCAGTCTAATTAGCATATTATGCTTTTATTATTATATATATATGGTATGTGTGAACTTTACTGAAATATAATTCATATACCATATAATGTACCCATTAAAGTATAAATTAAAATTTTTTTAGTATATTCAGAGTTGTGTAACCTCACCAGATTCAATTTTAGAAAATTTTTATCATTTCAAAAAGAAACCCTATGCCTATTAGCAGTCATTCCCCATTCCCCCTGGCCCTTCCCCATGCGATCTTATGCAATTCACCTCCTTCCTCCCACCAGTCAAACCTAGGCAGTCACTAATCTACTTTTTTTTCTATCTCTATGGATTTGCCTATTGTGGACCTTCCTACAATTGGAATCATTCAATAGGTGGTATGTTTAGCCTTCCCACTTGCCATCATGTTTACAAGGTTCATCCACCTTATACTGTATAGACAGTTCCCAATTTACAATTGTTCGAATTATGATTTTTGACTTTACGATGGTATGAGAGCAATATCCATTCGGTAAAAACTAATTTGAATTTCCTGAGCTAGCAGTATGCAGATGATACTGTCTCATGATGCAAGGCAGCATCAGTGAGGCTCAGCTCCCAGGTGGCCATGTGATCATGTGGGTAAGCAACCAATACCTTACAGTGTAGTAGTAAATGCATTTTTGACTTATGATACTTTAAACTTAAAATTGGTTTATCGGGACATAACTGCATCATAAGTTGAGAAGCATCTGTACTTGATTTCTTTTTACATCTGGATAATGTCTCATTATATCAATATACCACATTTCGTTTATCCATGCATTAGTTGATGAACATTTGGGTTGCTATTATAGTCTGGCTACTATGAATAATGTTTTCATGAATATTTATATACAAGTTTTGGGGCAAACATGTTTTAAATTCTCTAGGGTATATAGCTAGGAGTGGAATTGCTATGTCATAAAATATAAACTCCATATATTTACTTCCAGTTGTCCCAATATCATTTGTTGAAAGGCTATTTTTTCTTTATGAAATTATCTTGGCACGCTTCTAAAAAATATATTCACCATAAATGTAAAGGTTTATTTCTAGAATCTCAATTTCATTGATCCAGCTATATGTTTATCCATATGCTAGTACTACACTGTCTTTGTTACTGTAACTTTATAGTAAATTTTTAAATTAGATGGTACAAGTCCTCAACTTTGTTCTATTTTTTCAAGATTTCTTTGGCTATTTGCAATCCTTTAAATTCCTGTTTAAATTTTAGAATCAGCTTATCAATTTCTATAAAGAAGCCAATTGGGATTTTGATACATATTGCACTAAGTAAAGCAATGTGGTTTTTAAAATAGGATAAAAAAATAAGTTAGTAGGTATTGAAGGCCCAAAGCAATCTAGTTTATGAACTTCCTGAACATAACATTTGAAGTCTAAATTACAGTCTACTACTTACCCCCTCTACTTTCTGAGAAAAGCATATTCATTAAACAATAATTTAGAACTATGAACATAAAATTAATCAGAAATTCTCCCAATCAAATACCTATTAGCAATAAAATTTACTATGTTTACCATGCATCAACTCTTCAGAGCCTGTACATGAGGGAAAGATTATCAACCTACCTTCCATAGGTTTTGTTATTATTCCAGTCACTCCACCAACAACTCCCTGAAAGAGAAATCAATCATACAGTCAAACTTGAATGAGGGTGCTTAATTTTAAATCAACCACTAGAGGTCTCTACAGACACACTAGAAAAAAACAAAAAAACAAAAAAACAAAAACCCACAAGTACTTATTAGATAATGTGAACAACATGTACATAGAGGTGAACACTATGATTTTTAAAATGTCACAGCAAATGTTAAATGAAAGCAGCTTGTAGAAGTAAAATTTTGTAACAGAAAGAACAGTAAAGCAGGTGAAAAGATTATTTTTGTTGTTATTTCATATGGTATTTTTTGTTTTATTTATTTTTTCAATTACAGCTTACATTCAATTATTATTTTGTATTAGTTTTGGGTGTTAAATCTGTTTCTATAACTGCAAAATGAGTGAGTTGAGCCAAATTAACCTTAATATCTACTTATAAATTTTAATGAGATTACTTATAACTTAATGAAAGTGTGGAAATTGATAATGAAGGGACCCCTGAAAGATTTTGAGGAGACAACATACAACATTACAAATCACTGGCACAAACACAGCAGGTATAGCTTCCTGAAATTTCCAAAATTAAAATAGTAATATATTTATACATTCCTAATAATTGTCAAGTAGTGGCATTAATTAAAACTACCTGCATGTTATATAAACATATAGAAAAAGAACTAAGGGAATATACCCTATTGAAAAGATTAGATACCCCTGCAAAGAGGTGAGGGATGACCAAAGAGTACTTAGAGCTTACCTATAATGTTTTCATTACTTATTAAATATAAAAGGAAAAGTTATGTTTTTATAATTACTTATAAGGAGAATGTTCATTTGTAATCCATAATTAAACCATATTCATATATTACCTGCATAATTTTTTGTTTCTTTGTTTGAAAATGTGATTAACCCCTCTACCCAATAATGGCCTACCTGCTTAACTCGAAGTATATTATGAATTAGATTTATATTCATTATTGTGCTACAGTCACAAAATTTATTGTAATGTTTGCCCTAAAAGTTTTTTTTAATATTTAACTTACCATTTAGACACTAACTCCCCACCATGTGTGTGTGCGCGCGCGCGCACGCGAGCGCACGCGTGTGTGTGTGTGTGTGTGTGTGTGTGTGTGTATGTGTGAGAGAATGGTTTTTGGGGGGAATGCGTTTGTTGTTATTGCTGTTGACACTATTACAGATGCCCCCTATTCCCCTCCCTTTATCCCCTTCAGACCCTGCCACCCCCTGACCCCCAAGCCTTCACCACATTGTTGTCTCTGTCCATGGGCTGTACATATATGTTCCTTGACTAATCTCTTCCAGTCCCCCTCCCCGCCACCTATCTCCCCTCTGAGGTCTGTCAGTCTGTTCCAGGTATCCATGCCTCTGGTATAATTTTTAAAGTACTGAGAAGTAGTGAATGGCAGCTTCTGGTTTATACACAACTTCTACACCTCCCTTCCACAGAATGGTCCATTAATGATGACCTAAACTCCTCCTCCCCCCAGGTATCATCATTTGCCATATTTCTCTGCTTATATATTCCTTCCCTTCCACACCAGTGCTAACCTGCCATCATTATGGAGTTTTCACTCCAACCCAAGTGCCAAACTAAGTCTGCAATTTCGGGGATAGATCTGATGATGATAACGGAGGAGGAGAGCAAAAAGGAAACAGAAAAGTTCACAATGTATCACTACTGCCACTCTAACAGACATCGGCTCTCAAGCAGTACTCCAAGAGTACATATCTAAAGTGTACATAAAAGTCGAGGGCTTCTTGAGGATTCAGCAGTAGACTTACACGCAGGAAGCCCTTTCCTCCTCTGGCCAAGCTGTCTCCAAAATCTTTAGGTTGTCGACCCATCTCTTCTCTTCTTTTTTGCTGATATTCCTTGTCCAATGTAATTGCTGCCAAACCTTTTCCAACAGAACCGGTGATTCGAGATACAACGCCTGCTGCACCACCTATCAAAAGGCCCAAAGAAGTAAGCTGCATTGTTTCTTTAACAAGCATTACCACTGTACATAGCACGCGACTGCTTAAACTAAGCATTGCTTAAAATTCTGTCTCATACATAAAAATGCAAACATTTATTTTTTATGTTTCCCGTTTACCAAGAAGAGAAATAAAACTACTTAAAGTACATGGATTCTATACTACAAAGACATAAAAAATCCAGCAAATCAGTGTTAAATTACTTTCCATTTAAGAACAAGAGAACACATCTTTTAAAAGGATTAGAAAAATCATCTTTTTATAAAATACAATAATTTGTTTTTCATAAACAATGAATTTTATAATCTTATACTAGAGGCCCGGTGCACAAAATTCATGCAGGGGGGGAGGAGGGTGTCCCCCAGCCCGGCCTGCACCCTCTTGCAATCTGGGACCCCTCAGGGGATGTCCAACTGCCGGTTTAGGCCCAATCCCGTTGGACATCCCTCTCGCAATCCAGGACCACTGGCTCCTAACTGCTCGCCTGCCTGCCTGCCTCATCACCCCTAACCTCCTCTGCCTGCCTGATCTCCCCTAACCTCCTCTGCCTGACTGATCACCCCTAACCACTCTGCCTGCCTGCCTGATCACCCCTAAACACCTCTGCCTGCTTGCCTGATTGACCCCAACTGCTTGCCTGCCTGACTAATCGCCCCTAACCACCTCTGCCTCAGCCTCCGCCGCTGTGGCTTCGTCTGGAAGGACGTCTGGAGGTCGTTTGGCTGTCTGGTCTAATTAGCATATTATGCTTTTATTATTATAGATATATAAAAGGCTAATATGCTAAGGGTCCAGCTGTTTGACTGGTCACTATGACGCGTACTGAGCACCAGGAGGCAGACGCTTAATGCAGGAGCTGCTGAGCTGTGGTGACTTGGCAGTGGCGGTTCTCAGGTGACACATGCCGAAACCAGAGAGCCTGATTCCTCACGGTGCCATGTGATTCCACCTTCGGCCCTAGGTTATGTTGTTGCTGGGACACTGTCGGCCCCGAATCTGGTTTACTGCACACTTGCGTTTGCATTCCATACCCTGTATGACAGCAACTTTGCAGAGTGCCCTCTCACACTCCGGGACACCTCGGGGGATGTCGGAGAGCTGGTTTCAGCCCAATCCCCGCAGGCCAGGCCAAGGGACCCCACCTGCCAGAGGGACCTCGCTCACTCCGCAGATGCCCCCGAGCCACGGCACCACCCCAGGTGTGGCAGGCCGGGGAGGGACCGAGGGAGGTTGGTTCCAGGGCATGTCCAGCCCATCTCGCCCAGTCCCACACTGCCAGCCACCTTCTAATTAATTTCCTTTCAATGTGCATGAATCCGTGCACCGGGTCACTAATTATTATAATAAAACATATATTTACATATGTATGTGGTACATACCTACTGTGTGTCCAAAGAGACTTCTTACCCCAATCACTAACCCTTCAGCAAATTCTTCAGGGCCTTGTACAGCACCCTGGCCAAAAATAAGAAACAAAAAATTGCTATTTAAAATAGAATAAGTTTAAGACTGTTAATCTAGTATTTCAGGATTTCCATGAAGATACAGAATCTGTAACGAGCCATAACATGTGATGACACAGCTTTTTCCCTCAAACCCAAATATTGATGGAACACCTATTATTTTTGAAGACACTTTCCACCCACCTGATCTCAACATACCCTTTAAGATGACAAAAATTGAATAGGAGTAAACCCCTGGCCTCAGTCACAATCGGAAGCTGCCCTCTCAGCACCAAGTTCCATCATAATGCTAAACAAAGGTGTGTTTTTTTTGGTACATCTACACAATGGAATACTACGCTGCTGTAAAAAGGAAGGAACTCCTACCATTTGCAAGCGCATGGATGGAACTGGAGAGCATTATGCTAAGTGAAATAAGTCAGTCAGAGAAAGATAAATATCACATGCTCTCACTCATTTGTGGATTATAATGAACAACATAAACCGATGAACAAAAACAGATGTAGAGACAGAGAAGCATCGATCAGATACTCAAAACTCAAAGGGAAGGTAGGGGAGGGTGGGGGTGAGGGGGAGAGATCAATCAAAGGACTTGTATGCATGCATATAAGCATAAGCGATGGATGTGGACAACAGGGGTGAGGGTGAGGGCAGGATTGGGGGGATGAGAGGACATTGGGGGGATAAGGACACATTTGTAATATCTTAATCAATAAAGGGGAAAAAGTAAATGTTATTTTCTACATTTAAAAAAAGAAAAGAATGCTAAACAAGCCCCACTGGTAACAAGACTGAGCCCACACAGTATTGGCTTCCTTGTGCTCCCATTTATTCTCTCTGCTTTGTCCTTCTGAAACCTTCACTACTTTGGGCTCCTGGATCCTTTAAATGGAGGAGAACAGGTTAGAGCAAAACCTGAATATAAAACTAAGTCAGCTTTTACTGCCCCATTAGTTCCTTCCATAGTGGTGAAACAGCCTTGAAATGGTCTTAATCTCTGTAGCATTCTTCCTTACAAGTACAATTAAATCCTGGAAAATGTGGGCATGCTTTATTGCCCAGACAACAGAAGTGCTCAATTAATTCTAAAACAATCTTTTAATGTCATCTCAAGTAATTTTAAATAAAAAATAGAATATTGATATATATATTTACATTTTATTAAATTAATTGGGGTGACACTGGTTAATGAGTCTAAAAGTTTCAGGAGTTCAATTCTATAATAAATCATCTGTATACTACATTATTGTGTGTTCACCACCGAAGTTAAGTCTCCTTCTGTCACCATTTGACTCATTTTACCCTTTTCTAACTCCATCCTCCCTCCTTTCCCTCTGGTAACCACCATATTGCACCTATGAGTTTTTGTTAGTTTGTTGCTTTCTGTTGTATTTTTGTTATCTGAATATTATTCAATTCCCAAATACAGTTAAAATACAAATTATTTGTCATTAATAAAAGAGAACATCCATTTTCCTATAGCAGTAGTAGGCAAACTGTGGCTCTCGAGCCACATGCAGCTCTTTGGCCCCTTGAGTGTGGCTCTTCCTAAGCCTTAGGAGTACCCTAATTAAGTTAATAATAATGTACCTACCTATATAGTTTAAGTTTAAAAAATTTGGCTCTCAAAAGAAATTTCAATTGTTGTACTGTTGATATCTGGCTCTGTTGACTAATGAGTTTGCCGACCACTGTCCTATAGCTATACTTAAAATAAATAAAAGACCAATACCTGGAAGGGTTCATAGAACAAAGCTTCAACTCCTTCAGACAGACCTCTAAGTAATCCAAATGGGTTTCCAAGCACATCCAAGCCTAATACAAGGACATACATCTGTTTCAAGAACTAAAAAAAAAAAAAAGGAATTTAAGTCCTTTACAACTATTAGAAGAGACAACATTATGATATGACAGGAAAAAGAGGGAGTACTGGTTAAATTAGGTTGTTAAATGAAAGCAATGCAGAATGACCAGTACTATGTTCACTAATTGATATTTCACAATGCGGCAGGCAGTATGCTAGTACTTTACATGGGGCTTTCAAATTAGATGGAACTAGGATTGAGGCACAGTCTGCCATTTAGCAGTTATATAACTTTAGACAAGGCAATGAGTCTCTAGGCCTCAGTCTTCTCATCTGTAAAATGGGAGGTGTATTATACTGACCTTGCATGACTGAGTATGCACATTAAGTGAATATATAATTCAGTAATTGTTCCTTAATTTTAATATTGTTATCATCACTATTACTATGAAACTAAATAGGGAATAACAACCAAAAGAAAAACAAATAAAAATCTATGCTTATGTGAACATTTAATAACCAGAATGTCTCTACACAAAACAGGAGAAAGCACCTTCCAACAGATGAAGGCAGGAGAATGGTACCTTGGAGTACCACAGTAAGCAAGGGTGCTCTTGTGCCCTGAAACAACTACTAATTCTGAGTAGTCAAACTGAACCACAGAGTAACTGAGTCATGAGGAGGAACCTGGCTTAGAATTCCTCTTGCAATTCTACTAGAATATACTTAGAAACTGCAGTCACTGAAAAAAATAAAATGTAATGATTCCTAAGTCATTATTCTTTCCCAAAGTGAATAAATATATAATTGCAAAGGGAAAAGGGCACCAGAAGAAATTTTTAAATAGGTATATAGAGGGGGAAAGAACTAAAAGAAATAGAAATTAATCATTCAAGAAACTACTAAGTAATAAGATTACAAATTGGGATAAATTAGGTAAACATTACTGAATACCACACAATCACATACAAATGTTTTCTTTTGACATTTTATGAAGAATATTCCTTATGAGATATTATGATAAGAAATTACCTGTTCACTGTAATGTCTAACAACACTCCACATGAGCTGATCTCTTTTATAAAACTGATATCGAATTTCATAATAAGCAAGTCTGGGAGAAGAAAGATTCAAAGGTATTAAGATTATATTCTGAAAATAAGATAATTAAAATTTCAATGATTAATTATTGCTAATTCTTTTACAATTAGATCTGTACATCTGCCACATATATGTTTGAGATCTTGACATTATGGTAACAGATTTATTATTTAAATAGTACATTCTCATACAAGTCTTTCATAAAAAAATAAAAAGGTTTAAAAAAGTCAACCATAATCCCCCCGTAGAGTGGATTTTTTAATTTTTCTTTCCGTGATTACCACTTTGAATCCTTTCTTTTCTCTTCTACACAATTTTAAAATGTTTAAATTCTGTATGCAGTTTTACACTTAACATCCTATATAATAAAAGGCTAATATGTAAATTGTCCCCTCGGGATTTCAACCAACTGGGAGTTTGACTGCTCACTATGACATGCGGTGACCACCGGGGGCAGCGTGGAACGAAGGATGGCCCTGGCCAGCAGCCGGCAGCCCAGGGAAGGAAGGCCCTGATTGGCCCTGATCACTGGCCAGGCCTAGAGACCCTACCCTTGCACGAATTTCATGCACCAGATCTCTAGTTACGAATAAATATTTATCTCTGTTATTCAAAATTCTATGTAACACTTTTGTGTAAAGTATCATAACAATTCTTCCTCTCATGCATTTCCAAATTTTGAATATAACTCTTTGGTTAAATTTAAAGATATTTTTATGGAATTCTCCCCAAAATAATTACTGAGTGAAAGACTAAAACCATTTAAGACTCTTGATATATATCACTTTCCATTCATACAGGTTTTTTTCAAAGGTACCCTTTTCTCAGGCTCACCCCTTTTTTGTACTAGAATTGCTCATATTTTGAAATCTTTTGATAATTTGCTATAACTTTCATATATTCTTTGATAAATAATAAAATGTAATATTTCAGATCTCTATCAGCCACTGTACCTTCCCTTTTATGAGTTATCACTTACTGTCTCTGGCAATATGGCATTGGAATCTTTAGCTTTTTCTCATGAATGTTAAATAGGAAGACTCTTAATCCTTTGTGTCATATTTTTCATATTTTCTCAATTATTTTTTTTAAATTTTCTTGATTTTGTTATAAAGTGTTTCCTTTACTTTTAAACTTAGACTTCCTTTATTCAGAGACCTAATAGCAATTAACTTCTATTTTTTCTTAGTCTTTTCAACTTGAACTTTATCTTTAATTCTTTGAATCCACGAAATTTAATAGTGTACAATTGAGGTGAAAGTGATATGTGTCTTTTTCTCCAAGGTAACTACTTGTTCTAATCCTACAGATGAATATTCAATTCGATAAACATTCCTTGAATATATATGTTTCTGGCACACATTAAGTATTATACTATTAGATGCAGCAAAGAGTTGTAATCTATAATTTGCCTTACGATTATACTGAAATCTTACCCTGTAGCTACATATTTCTAAATATAATTGTTTTAAAAAATGGTCAATATATAAACTACTAAAATAATTCAATTTTAATCTACATTAGTGTATTATCAAGATATTAATAACTTAAGAAAACACAAGATTCTTTACCTTATCTTTATGAGTAAAATAAGCATACCAAAAGAGAATAACTAGAAAGGGACCAAACTCTTCAAGTTTAAGTAGTAAGACTTATCATTTTTCTAAGCTAACATTCTAGCAAAAATGAAGGAAATTAATATCCAGAAAGATAACCTTGGTACAAAAGTCTCCCAATGTACTTTAACATAAATCTTACTTAAATATAAGATCATCCACATCAGTCAAAGTAGCACCTATGCTTTTCAATAGCAAATTGATGGAGTGAATTGCAATCATTTCTTGTTTTTCTTTGTCTGATTCTTCACCTCCAGAACCCAAAGACAGACTCAAATGTAACTAAAAGAAAAATAATACTCAATAAATAGAAGGTAAAAACAAAACAAAAAAATTTACATACAGATATTTTAGATACAAACAAATGTTGTATCTTTCATTAGGGTCCTAAAGAAAGCCATTATTTGTTACTCAGTATATAATTATCACAGAATAACTCATTCTTACCTGATTCTCATATTTTGTGAAATATAAATTAGTCTGCTCCAAATTTAGAGCTACAATTTTATTCAAAGTGTATAAATGTGATTGTGTTTATATGGAGGACCCAAAATAACATTTAAAAAAATAGCATAATCATTTTAGGATGAAAAATGTCAAATGGCTCACAAGTAAGCTACCAGTCAAAATGGATAATCAATTATTTTCATCCAATTAGGTAAATAACTTATGGCAACAATTAACTATAACAATTGTTACAATTACAAGTAACAATAATAACAAGTAACAATAAGTGACCATTATGGCAACCATTAGCAAGTTGCTAAATAAGTTTTTAAAATGTAATAATAATGTATTCAGCTTCCACGTGCCCCTTCACCTCAGTACTGAAACATGAGACTTTCACATTCCCATTTAGCTTATTCTACTTTGTGCTGTATCATTAGTGCAGCAGTGCCAGAAAACAAGGTCAAATTGTGACCTGTGTAAACAGAACAGATGACTGTCCTTTCTCATTCTGCCATTCCCTAGGCATTCCACCTAACCCAGATAGAGTTCAATAGAACAGACTTAGGGTAAGGCCAGGAAAGCCTGGTTGTTGGTTTTTTTCTTAGATGTGGACTTTTGCCCATCAGCAGAGTCAAGAGAGTGTTGGGATCCAGGAAAGGTAAGCTTAGGTGGATAGAGATCCAGCCTTTCTCTAGGCCAAAGTCACCATGGGATAAGAAAGTAACTATAGTTCATAACCTTAATTATTCAACTTCATGGCACAATTCCCAGTGTGCCTAAAAACCTGAATACTCCCTAGATCAGTGATGGCGAACCTTTTGAGCTCAGCGTGTCAGCATTTTGAAAAACCCTAACTTAACTCTGGTGCCGTGTCACATATAGAAATTTTTTGATATTTGCAACCATAGTAAAACAAAGACTTATATTTTTGATATTTATTTTATATATTTAAATGCCATTTAACAAAGAAAAATCAACCAAAAAAATGAGTTCGCGTGTCACCTCTGACACATGTGTCATAGGTTCGCCATCACTGCCCTAGATTATAAACTCCATGAAGTCACTTTATACCTCCCACAGAAACTTTGATTGTAGCCATTCAATAAGTATTTCTTGAAGATATTATTCAAACTCAGAAATAACTTATTTCCACTTAATGCAAAAGAAATTGTATATAAACTACCACATAAAACAATATCAATTTTAAACCTAACACTGGATATGTCTGATACCACCAAACTAATACGTCAATTTAAAATAATTCCATTTTATAAATCCCTCACTTAGCTGAATGGATTGGTGAATGCTACCGAAAATAATGTGCTGTGAATAGTTTTTGAAAATGTAATGGGTCATCAATATTTTAGAGTTACTTAGTTGTTAATCTGCCCCATTACACAAGTTTACAGCATTATGGTTGATAGCATTTGTGAATTTCCTGAGCAGTCACCTTCTCCTATAAAACCTACAAAGAACAACAAAAGAAGAAAAGGAAATGGGTTCATAAAGTACAAAATCAGGCAAGTGAAAGGTATCCAATTTTCTACTCCCTTAGTTACAATCAGATGTTGGAAGAGTGAAAAACACCACATCAACAGTATAATAGCAACTTCAGCGTTTTTACATTCTGGTGAGGGCACCCATTATAGCTTTCTGTTTAAGCAGTGGTAGTAGTTACAAAGTGCAACCAAAACATTAAAGGTTGGTGAGCACTTCTTTGCTTAATTAAGAAATGCTTTTGTCAGCTTCTTCCTTGAATAAAGGGGCTATTAATTCAAGACTAGAAAGCACGCTCTGGTGGTTTCTCTGTGGGAATTATGGTTATACATATGTTACAGAGAACTATCTTAATTATTTCAACTTATCAAACAAAATTCCACCAAATATTTGATGCAACAAATTAAAACCCATGATTATACACAGCCCCTTTAAAAGTTCTACAACAATTCTGCCAAATTTTCAAAATAATAATTACAACTAACCTTAACAGGAGAAATATGGAAATGTTCAAAGAAACTAAGAACTGACATATCGGTCATTGAAGTCTCCATTAATTCTGTGTTTAGGGCATCAATATCTTGCTGGATTAACTTTGTCTGAAAAAGAAATAAATCAAGAATTTCTATTTTAATTTTCTTCTTCTACTACAGTTATTTAAAAAAAATGGCTGATTTAATTTTTCAAGTTTTATAATTTTTCCAAGAAATAAAAATTGTTACCCGTTTCCTTTCGGCTTCAGGGTCAGTTGCTGGGGTAAACAATGCCATTATAGCTCCCAGAAACCCCTGATCAACTTTTAAGGCCATTTCCTGAATGAGGACCATAAAATACCTGAGGGAAAACATTTTTTTTAATGGAAAAGGGTTTCTATCAAACCTAGTAATTTTCAATGTTTCAACTTCAATTTTTGCCAAAAGCCACAGTACTTATTCCTTTATCTCTTAAAAAGTGTCATGTTAACAAACTCAAAGTCTACTTTACTTAGACTGAGATTTTTTTTTTCATTACAGATTTCACTGAAGGTGATACTTAGCATTTAAAGTCCCAAATTCCCACACTTATGTTACAGAAGAGACAAATACAACGAGATGATATAGCATGCATTACCCTTTCTTTAGAGTCCACAGCGATTACTTTAAAGAATACATCTCACAAATACATATGTCATTTATATTTCACTAACTATTTTATATACTAATTAGAGTAACAAAGTGGAGAAGGCATTTGAAGGAATTATTTCAACATAGAAAATTACTTGACCAAAAGTGGATTAATATGTTCAGGTAGAAAATAATTTACTATTTTCAAAGTAGAGTCTTATTTTTAAATTCCTTTAGATAAATAAAGGAAAATGTACTTACTTAAACTGTAAGACTTTACTGTACTCATTAAATCTTGTGATGACACTCACATCAATGAAAGGTTTGGGTTCTACGGGGAAGAAATAAAACAAGAAAGAGGCAATCAAGCTTTCTATTAGGTAAAAATAATATTTACTTAACTTTTATAAACAGAGTATATCACAACTTAATTTTTTTTCAGATTCAAAAACACATTTCCTTATGTAATTCCTTATTTATATAAAACAAAAAGGAAATTAAACAAGAGGATTTATTATTCCAGGTTGACAGAGGAGAATATAACCAGCTAAATAACTTTTGCCTGACACAGAGTAATATTCAACTTAATTTTTGTTTTTTTGTTTTTTACCTGAATCCAAAGCAATAGATTTTGGAGGGGCCACAGGATGAAACACAACAGGGAACATTGTACCTGGTAACTGATTATCAACCTGGGGGTATAAAAAAGAAAAGTAACTCAGCAGGATTACAAATAATTTAAACTTTTCGTTTCAGAGACAATACTATAGAAGATGTCACAAATTTCATCATAATTAAGGATCCGTATGTATATGTGGTACTATTTGAAGTTTCACTTAAATCTAAAATTCTTATATACTTCAGCAAGGGCAAGCTTTTTTATATGAAGGAATATGTAAATATCCTCATCATTGCATTAACATTACACAGCATGTACATCATTAATGGAAATACTTGTACCTATGGATCATGTGAGATTTTAACTATGTTTAAATAAAATGTAAATGGAGGCTGGATATGAAAGAAGAAAAAGAATAAAAATGTCCTAAATAATATCCAGCAGTTAAAAGGAAGGGAAAAAAAAGAGAGAGGGAGAGAGGAAAGGAAAAGAAGAAGGGAACAAGCAAAGCAGCTGCCCAAACAACCTCCAATATAGCCCAGGTAGGATGACAAAAGAAAATGCTATTTGGGGGTCTCATGAAAAATTCAAAGGAGTATTTAAAAACAACAATTTCAGTTCAAGGAACCACTCTTGCAGGCTAACTGGTCAAATTAAATAGTCTCAACGTGACAAGATCTTTAGACTTTGATGGTAATAATATGTTGAATCCACAGGATATTTTAGAGGAGAATAAACATACAAATGAAAAGAAAGACATTAATTACAATGTATGCTAGAATCCCCAAGATTCCCAAAGTGATTAGATACAGACGCTCCTTCACTTACGATGGGGTTATGGGGTTACATACTGATAAATATCTTAAATCAAAAATGTATTTAATACTACCCTGCAGAGCATCAGTTGTTGCCCTCATGATCACGTGACGGGGAGATGTGGCTTGCTGCCTCTGCCCAGCATCACCAGACTATCATACTGCATATCACTAATGTGGGGAAATATAAGAACTCAAAATTCAAAGTACAGTTTCTACTGAATGCTTATTGCATTCACAACATTATTAAGTCCAGAAATTGTGATTCGAACCATCGTAAGTCAGGAACAGTCTGAATAGGTACTGAAGTGAGGATGACAGTGGTACCTGAAGCCAATACAATCTGGCCCTCAAACTTCTCTGGTGGGGAGACTGCTTAAATTCAATTTGAATTCCTGATAAAAAATCTCGCTTTATAGGGCACGGAACAGGGAGGCGCATTTCCATTGGAGTTTTATCAAAATTGACCTGGGGGGGAAAAAAGAACATGTGTTTGTGATGAGCAGGAATTAATTAGCACTGTGGCCCATTTTAAATACTCATTTACTCACAAATTAAAAGGGAAAAATATCTTAATTTCTGCCTCACCAAAATATCTACCTTAAGGTGAAATACAGTTGAGATGTTTGAAACAGAATCATCACTTTTATACTAAAGTATGAGGAAAACGAAAACAACTGAGAACTTTTCAATTACATAAACTGTACTTAAAGGAAGTCATGCTTTATATTTTTTTTAAAATTTTCAATAGTCATGGATAATTCTAGATAATTCTTAAACTTTGTTTTAACAAAGTTAAACAATGAATAGCTGACAGCTTATTTACAACTGACACTAATTGTACAGTTATTTACATTTGCGCATGGCTGACATTTATGGGGGAGGGGGAAGAATGGGGAGGGTACCTGGTAGCCAATGCAAACTCCACCATCAGATAACAAAGACAAAAAGCTGTATGACTGAATCAGAACAAGCTAGAAATTGCAGTAAGATTCTGGGGTCTTCTTGGAGCAAATTAACTTTCAGAGTCAACACTGGAAGGGCCTATATACACCTTTGTGGACATATCATCACATTTAATGAATTTAATTGAGCAAGTTTTCCATCATTAAAATATATAATTTTGTACAAGTCTTTATTAGGCAATACATATTGGTAAAATTCAATACCAATAAAAAAATATTTCAACCAATCTTAATTTCTCCATAATCTGACAACAAAACTAATTCTGTGAAACTATTTGTCTTGTAAATAGATTATTAAAATGTAATACAGCATATGATTTAATAACAATGTATTTTAATTAAAAATATACTAATAAAATTATATTAATAAATATTAGTCATGCCAATCATAATAAATGAGTTTATTTACTTATAAATTAGCTTCCACACACATATTTTCACTTGGATAGTAAAATTTTATTTATTAGCAACATCACCAACAAAATCCTATGTAATAATAGACAAACATGGTAATTGACCATACCTTCGCTATGCCTCCCATTGGCTAATCAGCATGATATGCAAATTAACTGCCAACAAAGATGGTGGCTAATTTGCATACTGCAGGCAGGGCGGGACAGCGCCATCTCGCCTGCCCTGCCGCCATCCGGCCCTGCTATCTGCAACCGGGGCGGCGGGCGTCCATGTGCGACCTGACCTGGGGCGGCCAGGCGGGGCAGCAGCGATCGGCCGGCCCACCCGGGCATCCCGTGTGCGACCCGACCCGGGGTGGCACCCCAACCCCCGGATCAGTCCTGCCGTGGGTGCGACCTGGGGAGGCGGGGCAGGCACCAAGGGATCAGGCCTGCCATTTGCCACCCGGGGAGCGGGCCTAAGCCAGCAGGTAGTTATCTCCCAAGGGGTCCCAGACTGTGAGAGGGCACAAGTGGAGCTGAGGGACACCTCCCCACATCCCCCTTCCCCCGCCAGTACACAAATTTTTGTGCACCAGGCCTCTAGTACATATATAAAATCAAAAACAAAAAATTCTGACATACCTCAAAATTATTGTCTAGTTTGATCCAGCCATGTTGTTTTGCTGCTTGATATTTCTTATAGGATTGTTCCAGTAACATTATGTTCTTTTGACTAAAAGGCTTCCATTTCTGTTTTGGTTTCATCTCCCAAACAACACCAGAACTAAAATAATTCATAAAGAAAATTAAATTAGGAACACATATTTCAGTTTGTGGAACTGTCATTCAACTCAAAATTATTGCAACTATCAATCTTCTATGAAAATTACATTTATACAAGAGATATTTCTGAAATACCAGAATATACCTGTATTATAAAGTAACATAAGGAAAAGAAGCAGTAGGAAATGTTTAACACAAGTTGACATCAATCAATTAAAGAATTGGCAAACTTTTATAAGGACCATATAGTAAATATTTTAGGCTCTGTGGCTGCGACAACATTAAAGTTACTATGTAACAACTTAAATAATGAGAGAGGAAAAGAAATCTTCCACAAGTTTTTTAATTGATGAAATTCAAAACAGAAAAATAACAATTTTGTATAATTTTTAAAAACACAAGTCTATTAATAATGAGAAAAACACATTTTTATGTTTAAATTTGTGATATATAATTAACATAAAACAAATTAGTTTCAGGTTACAACCTAATTATTCAATATTTGTATATACTGTGAAATGATCACCACAGTAAGTCTTGTTTGAAAATATTTTCACCTATTTGTTCTTTGCTAACTATTCACAGAGGCTAATTCTTTAATCACTTCAAATTCAGCATTGCCTTCTCAAATATGTATACAACTGAGCAGTATTGGTAACATCTGTTGACTTATCAAAATAACTGGCCTTGTTTTATAATTGACTATTGATGCTCTGAATGTCCTCAATTCTTCAAACAACTGTTCTCACCAAAAGACTAATGGTCCTACATTTATTTTTTCTGGATACATTTCTTCAGCTGTTACAATCACATTGTTCAATTAACTCACCACGATAAAAGGCTTTCCATGCTTGACTTACAAATGAGTCATTCAGAAACTAACTTTGGTTATAACCTCATTTTATTTTTCTAAAGAAAAGCTGCTGTCGTTATTTAGTCTTAAATTTTCTCATTTTTCTGGCCATTGCTTTTCTGGGAGTTGGGTATATTGTGACACATGCTTGGTTTGGAAATGTCAATATATATTGGATACTTTTAGCACAGGGCTAAAAGAAAATATTCAGATGGCAATTAAGCATATGAAAAGATGATCAACATCATATGTAATTAGGGAATTGCAAATCAAAATAACAACAAGATGCCATTACACACCTATTAGAATAGTCAGAACCTGGAACACTGACATCATCAAATGCGGGCAAGGATGTGGAGCATCAGGAAATCTCATTCATTTTGCATTCTCAGTGAGAATGCAAAATTAGTGCCGCCACTTTAGAAGACAATTTTGCAGTTTCTTATAAAATTAAATATACTTTAACTATATGATCCATCAATCATGCTCCTTTATATTTACCCAAATGAGTTGAAAACTTAGTATCCACACAAAAACCTCCATGTGAATGTTTATAGAAACTTTACTCATAATTGTCAAAACTTGCAAGCAACCAGGACTGTCTTTCAGTCAGTGAATGGATAAATACACTATAGTACATCCAGACATGGAATACTATTCAGTACAAAAAATAAAAGTTATCAAGCCATAAAAAATGAGTAATCTTGAAAGGACATTGTTAGGCGAAAGAAGCCTGTATGAAAAGGCTATACACCATATGATTCCAATGACATGACATTCTGGAAAACTTATAGACAGTAAAAAGATTAGTGGTTTAGGGGGGAAAAGGGAGGGATGAACAGGTAGAGCACTGGTGACTTTTAGGGTAATGAAACTATTCTATGCTAGAGGTCCAGTGCACAAAATCCATGCACTCGGGGGAGGGGGGAACAGCCTGGATTGTGAGAGGGCGCAGGTCAGGAGGAGGGACCCCACCAGTGCATGATCAGGGCCAGGGAGCGATGTGGGAGGTTGGCCAGCCGGGGAGGAACCATGGGAGGGCTCCAGGGCATGTCCAGCCCGTCTCGCTCAGTCCTGATCAAGCAAGCTAACCTACCAGTCAGAGTATCTGCTTCCTGGTGATCAGTGCACATCATAGCGACTGGTCAACCAGTCGACTCTCTGCCCCTGGTGGTCAGTGCACGTCATAGCCAGCGGTTGAGCAGCCTTAGCATATCATTAACATATTACGCTTTGATTGGTTGAACGGCCAACAGGATGACTGGACACTTAGCATGTTAGGCTTTTACTATATAAGACTAGTGGCCTGGTGCATGAAATTCATGCACATAGGGGGAAATGTCCCTCAGCCCAGCCTGCAACCTCTCCAATCTGTGACCCCTCGGGGGATTTCCGTACAGAGCCTAAACCGGCAGTCGGACATCCCTCTCGCAATCCGGGACTTCTGGCCCCTCACCGCTCACCTGCCTGCCTGCCTGATAGCCCCTAACCACTCTGCCTGCCGGCCTGATCGCCCACAACTGCCCCCCCCCGCCCCTGCCAACCTGCCCTCCCTGCCAGCCTGATCACCCCTAACCACTTCTGCCTTGGCCCCACCACCATGGCTTTGTCCAGAAGGACGTCTGGAAGGTCTCCTGGCTTAATTAGCATATTACCCTTTTATTAGTATAGATCAGTGGTTTTCAACCTTCCTAATGCCACGACCCTTTAATACAGTTCCTCATGTTGTGGTGACCCCCAACCATAACATTATTTTCATTGCTACTTCATAACTGTAATTTTGCTACTGTTATGAATCATAATGTAAATATCTGATATGCAGAATGTATTTTCATTGTTACAAATTGAACATAATTAAAGCATAGTGATTAATCACAAAAACAATATATAATTATATATGTGTTTTCTGATGGTCTTAGGTGACCCCTGTGAAAGGGTCATTTGACCCTCAAAGGGGTAGCAACCCACAGGTTGAGAACCTCTGGTATAGATGATACTGTAATGGTGGATACATGTTATACATTTGTCAAAACCCATACAATTTATAATACAAAGAGCATCTCTAACATAAACAACATAAAAAAGGGACTTTAAATAATGATGTATCATTATTAGTTCATTAATAGTAACAAATGTACTCACTATTTCTAGATATCAATAATAGGGAAAACTTGGGGGTATATGGGAACTCTACACTCAATCTATACTAATAAAAGGGTAATATGCTAATTAGACTGGATCAACCAGACATCTTCCAGTTGTCCTGCCTTCCTTCCGGACAAAGCCACGGTGGCGGGGGCCGAGGCAGGGGTGGTTAGGAGTGATCAGGCCAGCAGGGGGGAGCAGTTAGGGACAATCAAGCCGGCAGGGGAGGGCAATTAGGGGCGATCAGGCAGGCAGGTGAGCAGTTATGAGCCAGCTGTCCGGGAGTGTGAGAGGGATGTCCGACTGTCCCATAGGGATCAAGCCTAAACCGGCATCAGACATCCTCCAAGGGGTCCTGGATTGGAGAGATTGCAGGCCAGGCTGAGGGCACCCCTGCACCGTGCATGAATTTCGTGCACCAGGCCTCTAGTTTTCTTATAAACCTAAAACTGCTCAAAAAACTAAATCTATTTTAAAATACTGTGTAACTGACTTACTTTTCCTCAATACACATCCTTACTGAATGTGCAGTATGTCAGAAAAAAGGTATAGTTCTTTTAGATGAAGTTTTAAAGTGACCTTATAAATAAAGGCCAATCTGACAATATATTCTAATAGCATATATAATATTAAAGTATAAATACATTATGTCAAAGAACAAGAGGGAAAAGAAAAATGGATTTATATGTTTTTAAAATCATTTTCATATTTAGTTTAAAAACACAATACACTTGAAAACGGTTTCTGTACTTATATGGTTTGCCAATGAACTGCCCTTATTTTAAAGCGGGTCTAAGACTCCACTGATAAAATTTGATAAATAAACTTTAGGGTAAAAAATAATAATAATAAAAACACAATACAAGATTGAGTCCTGGCTGGGTAGCTCAGTTGGTTAGAGCATCGTCCCCATACACCTTGGTTGTGGGTTTGATCCCTGGTCACGCCCATACAAGAAATAACCAAGGAATGCATAAATAAGTGAAACAATAAATTGATGCTTCTCTCTCTCTCTCCCTCCCTCCCTCTCTCTCTTCCTTCTTCTCTAAACAAAATCAATCAATAAATTTAAAAACTTTAAAGACACTATACAATACTGAAATGTATGCCCAAGAGAATATATTACTCACATATACATAAATATGTTAATATTATATTAATGGTATTGTAATAGCATTTATAGAAAGCTTAATCTGTCAGGTGTTATACCAAGTGCCCTATATACATGGTTTCTTTGTTTATTCAATTTTTTTATTTCACTAAACACATACATATCAATAGATTCTATGCTGATTATATATGATCACATGTTCACCATTCCACCCATCATGCTCCAAAAAGTGAGTCTTTTACCAAAGTTAGTGTGATCAGAAAAACCAAAATAAATAAATTCAAATATTATTCTTATAAAGGTATAAGCAGAACTAGAGAAACTGGTCCCATCACTATTAACAAGTTCTAAATAATCATCCACTAACAATTACACACCCGTGTCAAATACTGCCTCCTCTATGAACCTTTTTCTAATTTATCTGACCCATGTGGTTGGCTTCCCCTGTCCCCTGCCAGTTTCTTCAGCCTCTACCACGCCAATTAGTTGCTTCTAACTCTGTATTTGCACTGTATGTGTGCATACTTCTTTGTAGCATTTCTTTGTGTTTTTATAATTCACTTAGAAAAGCACATATAAACAACAAAGAAAGAAGCAAATCTTTTTTTACCCACCAACTGAGGATGAGTATTGTAAGGGCAAAGATATTATCTTAGGCATCTTTCTATCTTATGTGGTATTCAACCATCTAGCAGTGAAAACAAATGTTCTATAAAGTTTTCCTGAATGTACAGTATATAAAATTCAGAACAGGTAAAAATTTACTCTCAAATTTGATACTATGACCTCAATGTCTTTTAAAGATTTCTGATGCCTTATCTTCCTTCTTCCGTACCTGGTTATCCCAATATATGAAACTTCTTGCTTCTTTTCATTGTTAACCAGGGAAAGCCCAAGACTATGAAGAGAAAAGGTTATTTCATGATCAGCCTGCTCCATTTCTTCTGCCTGCAGTGCTTTGGAAACCAAGGCAACATCATCAGTGAAAAGCAAAACTCTCTGGCGCCCATCCAGGAACGACACCCAGTGTATCTGAATGTTTGCATCATATGGAAACTGTCCACATTCATCCTGGGGGTTAAAGAGACTTTATATTAAACCCACGAATAGTTTTTATTCCATAAAGTTGAACTACAGTAACTAGAAAGTTCATAAAAGTTTAATGACTATGAATTGGAAAACTCTAACGACCAAAATAAACTTCTAATTTATTTCAAAACATCTCATCGATTTTTCAAACAATAATAAAGATTGAGAGTGCTTAATTTTTTTTATACCTTAGTCTGAATTACCTAGTTGGTGCTCAAAAGGCACTTAGCAGGAACAAGAATAGCCTTCAATGACACCAATGCCATAAGATGCTTACTTGTCTCCAACATGGACAACAGAATGGTTCAGATGTTTATTAGGCCTCAGCTAAAACTAACCTAGTTTATTTTTGTTTTAAAATTTTATAACACTGCAAAAATTTATATACATCACACTGTTAAACAGTCAAAATATGATGATCAATTTATAGCAAGTTCACTAAGAAAAGCCTGAAAATATGATGCTTGATTAGTGTTTTCAGAGATTAAAATAATGATTCCTCTTCATCTGGGCTTAACATAAATATAACCACATTTCATTTCAACAGGTAGTACAAGTACCTACTACGTGCTTTTCATCTCTTGCTTTCTTGGAAAAAAAACAAATAAAGGATGTTAACAAGAGTATGGAAATAGTTTTGTAATTGTTAGAAACAGAGGCATGGATACATGGAACAGACTGATAGCTGTCAGCAGCGGGTGAGGGGGGGACTGGATAAAAGAAGGTGAAGGGATCAGCCAACGAACATATATGCATGGCACGTAGACATACACAAGAGTGTGATGATGGCCAGAGGGATAGGGGTGGGGTCAGAGTGGGATGACTCCTTTAATTAAAAAAAATATGGCCTTGATTGGAAAGCATGCCTAAAAATCTCTCAGCCAAGAGTGGTATGTGTATGTTCAAAATAAAGTTGTTTTTCATTTAGCCTTAAAATTCCTTCCTTTTAAAAACAGGTAAATAAAAAAGTGCTTTGCTGATCTTTACTTAGACAAGATGAAGCGGGCCTATTTTGAAATTGTAAATGAATTATTTTGACATATCTTAGATTAAATATTGGTATGAACTATTTGCAATCTAAAGTCCAAAAGTAATTTATTCCCAATTCATTTTTAGTTCAAAAACTAAAGATAACTGTGAAGCTAGCTTGTTTACTTCCTTTGCCATCATTCACATCAAATGATACCTTTAATAGATCATGTTGCCCAATATTTGCTGCATATCTCCATGTAAGTTTTCTGGTACCAGTAGGGTCTGCCCAGGCAAAAAGTCGAGCTTGTCTTGGCAGCAATTTCACTTCTTCCTGTAACCCACTGAAACACAACCGATGGAAGATTAAAATATCGGCCTGAAAAACCCAGACTATGTTTTCCTGAGATAGAAACTGGCACAGAAATCTTATAAAATTTCCTTTAATAATTAAACACAAATCTGCTTAAAATAAATAGCCTAAAAAGCCCAGTAAACTAATGGTTTTGAAGCTTGAGATAACAGAATATTTCTCTTTCCAAGGTTTCAGTATACTCTCTAAATTGATACAAGGATGATCACACCAATAGAATTCATTAAGGTAAACAAAGTGGTATGTCAGAGCACACCTGTAAGAAAAAAAAAAAAAAGCTGTGAATAGTAGCAGTGTTTAAATGTAAGCTTTTTAACCAAATAAAATGCATAAGAAATATGATTCACAGAAAAAACATAACTGGATCCATACTGTCACCATTCCAAGTGTGGTCTGTGGACCAGCAGCATCAGCATTAACTGGGCTTGCTGAAAATACAAAATCCTGGACCCCATCTAAAACCTACTAAATCAGAATATGCATTTTAACAAGATTTCCAGGAAATTTTGAAATTGATCATTAAAGTTTAAAAAGTATTGGTCCACATAATATAAACAGCTTTTCCGAGAACTAAAAAAATTAAAAGTAATGCAATTAGGTTTCCATCTTAATCTGCATTTTTAAATCTCTCAGTGCATTCAAGCCATGAGAGTTAAGAACAGACAAATATGTAAGGCATTATGATATATACATATATATATATATATATATATATATATATATATATGTGTATATATATATATATATATGAAATTATACTGGTAGAATTACTTTATAATAAAGCAATGCCTTGCAGATTTATAATAATTCCTTGCAAATATATAATGTTATATACTATAAGGGTTTGAAACTATTATTATAAAATGGTATCATCCATTATTATATAACTAGAGGCCCGGTGCACAAAAATTTGTGCACTCGGGGGGGGTCCCTCAGCCTGGCCTGTGCCCTCTCGCAGTCTGGGACCCCTCAGGGGATGTCCACCTGCTGGCTTAGGCCCGCTCCCCAGGGGATCAGGCCTAAGCTGGCAGTCAGACATTCCTCTGGCAGCCCGGGAGCCCTTGGGGGATGTCCACTTGCCAGTGGAGAGCAGGCCTAAGCTGCAGTCGGACATTCTTAGTGCTGCTGAAAAGGCGGGAGAGGCTCCTGCCACCATCGCTGTGCTAGCAGCCGTCAGCCTGGCTTGTGGCTGAGCAGAGCTCCCTTGTGGGAGCGCACTGACCACCAGGGGGCATCTCCTGCAATGAGCGTCTGCCTCCTGGTGGTCAGTGTGTGTCATAGTGACCAGTCATTCCCAGTCATTCTGCTGTTAGGGTCAATTTGCATATTACCCTTTTATTATATAGGATAGAGGCCTGGTGCATGGGTGGGGACCAGCTAGTTTGCCCTGAAGGGTGTCCTGGATCAGGGTGGGGATCCCACTTGGGTGCCTGGCCAGCCTGGGTGAGGGGCTGAGGGCTGTTTTCAGGCTGGCCACAGCCCCTTCAGGGTGGGGGGGGTCCCGCTGGGGTGCCTGGTCAGCCTGGGTGAGGGACTGAGGGCTGTTTTCAGCTGGCCACACCCCCTTCAGGGTGGGGGTCCCCACTGGGGTGCCTGACCAGCCTGGGTGAGGGGCTGAGGGCAGTTTTCAGGCTGGCCACATCCCCTTCAGCGTGGGGGGCCCCACTGGGGCGCCTGGCCAGCCTGGATGAGGGGATGATGGCTGTTTGCAGGCTGGCCAAGCCCCCCAGCGGGGACCCTCACCCCATGGGGGTGTGGCCAGCCTGGGTGAGGGGCTGAGGACCATTTTCAGGCTGCCCAGAGCCCCTTCAGGGTTGTGGGGTCCCGAAGCAGTGCCTGGCCAGCCTGGGTGAGGGGCTGATGGCCGTTTTCAGGCTGGCCACGCCTCCCTGCGACTCAAGCTCCCAGCCTCTCTTTGTTTTCTTTTCTTTTTTTCTTCAGCGCCTCCTTGAGCGGAGGCCAGGGCGGGCTGGAAGCAGGTATCTGGGATTTATTTATCTTCTATAATTGAAACTTTGAGCCTTGAGCGGAGCCCAGGGCCAGCCAGGGCAGGCAGGAAGCTTGGCTTCCTCCATCACCGGGGGCAACCCAAGCCTCCTGCTCACTCCAGCTCCATGGCTGCAGCCATCTTACCTGTGTTAATTTGCATACTTGCTCCTGATTGGCTGGTGGGTGTAGCAGAGTGACGGAGTGATGGACAATTTGCATGTTTCTCTTTATTAGTGTAGATGGTATCATCAGGGTGTACTATATAGTCAACAAGACTATCTACTCAATATCCTCCCATTTAATCTTTTACTACCCCTACCAATAAAAAACTGGATATAAATTTATAGGGAGAGGTTCACTAAGCATCATCAGATTACAAAAGAATAATGTTTAAACAGATTCACAATTCCTTTTCTGAAATTTAGAAAACTCCAAAAGTCCACAGATTTTTCTATAAGTTTGATTTTGACAGTCATTTGGCAGCAAAACCTGATCTGAAAAAAATGATGTGAGACTATTAATAGTTTTATTTATCCCAATTGGTATAAACAGTCTTAAATTTTGCTGCAGAAATATTGTGTTTGATTATAGAGTACTGTCTCAAAGCCTGCTGATGGTATTAGTATTAAACAGCATGTGTTCCATATTACCTTTCTAAACTGAACACATTCGGAACGTGGAACATATTTAGTCTCAAGTGTTTCTTAGAGGAATTTTGGGCCAGAAGAAAATACGATTTTCCATGAACTCTTTTAGTTCATACCTCTGTTTATATGTGAGGGTGTCCCAGGGTGTATGGTTTATTATCAGAGCAGGTGCAGATCCTTCATGGTAATCAGAGAAGGTTATGACCGTTGAATGTTCAGCAGTGTTTACATCCACCAAGATACCCCCATTCTATTATAGGGGAGAAAAAGTATGTTTGAGGTAATGCTTTAATATGCACTTATATTTAGAATTTCAATCGGCTATGTAGACACAAAAAGTTTTTCTTAAATTCTTATGAAAAGCACACTGGCTCTGATCTCTTACAAATATATGTATGGCATGACATATTGATACAGTAGTACCTTCATATAATTACAAGCAGATTTTAAAACATGTTTTAATAAAATATTTTAAAGCAAATTTTATAAATCAGAGATATTTTACTTTAAAACATGAAAACCTACCAGATCTTCTAAGCTCAATAGAGTGCCATTATCCTGTCGGTTATAAAAGAATGGTTTGGAGGATCCTTCACAGCCTACTACTCTCACACAAAGTTTGCCTGACAAATTTTCAGGCCAAAATGGAAGACACTAAAAATAGAAAAGTTAATATCAGTCTTAAAACAATTCCATGGTATAAATATGACAGTGGTTAATTAAGTTTTCACTTCTAAATAGGATCCTGTTTCACTTATTACTAAGTTCCTTAAAATATTCCCTCTACATCTCATATTAAAATGATTGATAATATGACTATTTATGAAATCAAAGAAACTCCATCAGAAGACTATAGATATATTAGTCTATAAATCTTTATGAAATGACTAGAGGCCCGGTGCACAAAATTTGTGCGGGGTAGGGGGGAGGAAGCAGGGGGTCCCTCAGCCTGGCCTGCACCCTCTCCAATCCGGGACCCTTCAGGGGATGTCCGACTGCCGGTTTAGGCCCGATCCTGCAGGGAGTAGGACATCCCTCTCGCAATCCAGGACCGCTGGTTCCTAACCACTCATCTGCCTGCCTGATTGCCCCTACCCCTCTGCCTGCCTGCCTGATTGCCCCAACCACCTCTGCCTGCCTGCCTGATCACCCCCTAACTGCTCCCCTGCTGACCTGATCGCCCCTAACTGCTCCCCTGCCAGCCTGATCGCCCCTAACCGCCTCTGTCTCACCCCTGCCACCACGGCTTTGTCCAGGATGTCTGGAATGACATCCGGAAGGTCGTTTGGCTGTCTGGTCTAATTAGCATATTATGCTTTTATTAGTATAGATTACAATATGAGAAACTGAAGAGCTTACTGATTAAGAATGCCCCAAATATCTCAAATATTTAAAAACTGTAATCTTAATAACACTTTCTGTGCATTTCTTACTTTAATTCCTTAATGCACTATGAATTATTTCAGATTATCTTATCCAGAATAAACCAGAAAGATATCTAAAGGCAGAGCAGAGTCTATAGATCTTGCTGGGAGTACTACTAACATTATCTTCCCAGCTGTTTGATCTGAATCAAATCATATACCTTTTGAGCCTGTTTTCTTATCTATAAAACTGAGATTTTAGCTCCTAATACAAAATGTCTCTCTGTTAGAGAATATTGAGTGAATTCTATCTCTGAATAAAAATACTACTGTCACCAAACCCACATCAAATATAAAAAGATAATGAGCATGTGTTGCCAAGTCTGCGGAGATCATTGTAAGTGCCTTGGAGAGTGCATGCCTCGTAGCATTCTCAATCTGTTGGTATTAGATTTAGAATCCTTCTTCTTAAACTTTTACTAAGTATTTTAAAAATAATTTTAGAATTTTTTTTGAGATATATAGAAGAATGGCTCTATCCTTAAGGTCAGCTGGTTTGGTTGAAAACTCAGGTAAATTCAAATTCTTGTCTTTGCACCTGTCCCTCCCCTACTCATACCCTTATTCTCTTCACTTCCTCAAATCTTACTCCCAGCCTACAAAGTTTAGTTCAAATGTCACCTCTTCTATGAAACTTTCCCCTTTGATGTATACCACAATGACCTCAACTTCCAATAACCTTATTAACCTTAGATAAGTATGAGATTAAATGTATTTCTCTGTAAAGTACAGGGGTTGAATTATCGGAAATTTTCAAGGAGTCTTCCAGCTCACCTATTCAGAAATTTATAACCACCTATAACTTGGTATATACTATCTTTTTTCCCCTATGTGTTAATTTATGAGTCTTAAGCCCTCCAAGAAGATTATAAGCTACTTAAATACAGAATACATTATCTTAACTACTGAGATAAAACTTATTTACATTATCTTTATATCGCATTCTATACATATAGGAAGAACTAGAGAATTAGTGTTAACCACATAGACTGGGCTAGTGGTAAATATCATCAACAAGTTTCTTTTTTTAACCTATGCTTACATTGCATAAGAAAAGTCTTTCAAAGTTGGCTGTCATATTTTAACACACAAATATGATAGCAAAGTGAGTATGACAAAGAGGTAGATACAACTCTTATTTATATGTCTATATTTATTTGTACATTTTAGGAGCCAGTTATATTAAAGGAAAATTTTACCTCTGAAGAAGCAATATAGTTCCACTTATTAGTTGGCATGGAGCCATCCGATGCAATTTCACCAACTTCTAGTTCTAATGAGGACTTATTTGCAATGGTACAAAAGGGAGTCAGAGTAACTATTCGTGTAAGATTAAAACTACTCATTTTGATGCTAACACCAACCTGTGGAAAGGAAACAAACAAGCTTATCATTTCCTAATACTTTATACAGCTTCTATGAAATACACACACACACACACACACACACACACACACACACACACCATTCACACAGAGACTTCTTAAAACATTTAAAAATATGATTTCTTAAAGTACCTACTATAAAGTAACTACTAAAGCCATATTCCATTAATGATTATCTTCTCACTAGTAAGAACAATTTTGGTGTTTTAGTTTGGCTACATCAAAAATAAACTCAAGAAATATCAACTGGCAATTTAACTAATGATTACTTGTAATAAAAGATTTAATTTATTTGTTTTCTTTACTTTTTAACATTCCAAACATAAGATGTTTTATAATTAGTGTAGAGGCTCAAGTTTTGCTGCATTTATTATCTCTGCTGTTAATAAAGTAAGATGAAAATTCAAAGTGGAACTAAATAGGTCAACTAGCATCAGGTTGTTCAAATTTTCAGTCAAATTAAAGATTTAAGAAATGCTTGGCAGGAAGCAGAATGAAAGGAGGATTCCAATATATGATGAATACTTACCAAGTTGCTTACTTGGATAGATTCAACTTTGACAAATTCTGGTTTTGCTATGGTATTAAGTGGCCATAGAAATTTATAGAGATATAATATTCTGAATTAAAAGGTTTATAGACTTACATCACCTCCTTATGTTATGAATAAATTCAAAGGTAAATAAGGAAACAGAATCTTACCAGGTATTCCATATTGTTGGCAGGACACTTCACACATCCATAACTTCCCACTGTATCCAATGAAAAGCCATTGGACCAGGCACTAGTTGAAATTTTTAATTGTACCTAGACCAAAGAACACATACCATCATATAAAAAACCTAAAAGACTATATTAATTTTATTTGATGGAAAGTTGCTAGACCACTAGAAATTTAGTATCATGGGACACAGAAAAATGTAATTAAAGCCATACTGCAAATGGGTATCAGAACCACAAAACTCTGGGGGTCAATACAATAAAAGCAATGTTCTGACCTGCTCATTTACCTATGCAATGAGTATATTGAATTTAAAGATCTATACCAATGAGACCTTCTGTTGTTTTAAAAAGAACTAAAATGTAAAATATTTTCCAGTGTCAGAATTATGATACAGAGCTAAGAAATAAAGTTAGAGCACAGAGTTGAACTTTTAACATTATCCAGCAACATTAAATAAAAGGCATTGTAATAAGCAGAATGGACAATAGGACACAGTTCCTCTCTTCATGAGCTTCCAACTAAACAGAGAGATAGGAAATACATTTTAATTATGATGCAAAACTCAATGTGCTAAGAGTCATACAGAAGGTACAAAATGCTACCAAGGTGAAAGGGTAAAAAGTTTATTCTGGCTATGGGATTTAGAGAGTTTTACAGAAGAGACCTGTGTTCCTGTATTAAGCTCCACACACCCAACTACAAAACCTGAGACAAGCAAAGGTCATACAGATAAACACTTATTATAATACCATGTATTAGAATTAACCAGCACTCTAAGACAGTGGTTCTCAAAGTGTGGTGCCTGGACCAACACCATCAGCATCACCTGGGAATTTATTGGAAATGCAATTATCAGGCCCCATCCAGACATACTGAATCAAATTATAAGGGCATGACCCAGCAATCTACTAGTATTTCAAAAGCCCTCTAGGGGTGATTCTAATGCACACTGAAATTTGAGAACCACGCTCTAGGTCAGAAAATCTTTCACATATGTCAGATCTGAGCAGAATGACAAAGGATGAAAAGCAAATAACCAGAAAAGATGAGGCAAACAGGAAAATCATAGAAGAGGCATTCTAGGCAGAGGATGAATACACAAAGACCTAGAGGTAAGTACTTGGGAAGTGTGCGGTGAGAGCAATACCAACATATGAGTCTGAAAAGAAAGAAGGGGCCAGAGCATACACAAAGGACCAGGCGTAGGCATCAGTTTCTCTCTCAAAGGCCTGGCTTGGTCCTTCATACATAGAAGGGCTCAGGTATCATACACCAAATTCAACTGTTTATCTTCTGAAATGTCATTTCATCACTGATAAACTACATAAAATCAAGCCTTCTACCCAATGCTACTTCAAGAGCAGAAGTAATTCTAGGGGCGCTAGAGAAAAGGGTAACTCAGCCTTGGAGACTGCTGCTGTCGGTTCCTAACATCCCACTATGTATTCCTTAGCCCTACCAGACCGCTGTACCGATTTTTAGGTAATTTCCACACAAAGGTGGAATATTGGCGCTAGATGAAAGGTAGACCTATTTTCTACAATGTCTCCAAGTTCCATCTTATTCTAACCACTTGTTTGCATGTAACTAACATTTTTCTATATCATGTTGGTTTTTTCTCTTTAATGCTCAGGAGCCCAGGTATAGGGGACAGTTAGGTTCAGGGTCTCAGGTCTGGTCTCGAGACCTAAATCATATCAACAGCACTTAGCAAACAGGTTAAGCATGATTTTAGGAGGGGCTAACGACTCCCTAGTTTCCAAATAGGAACTTATTTTGACTTGTTATATCAACAAAAACACACCTTATTTTTACTAAAAATGTTCTTCTTCTTGAAAGAGAATAAAATAATATCCCTAAAATCAGCTGGATGTTTCACATGAATATCTTCTGAACGATATTGGAGAACCCGAGAAGTCTTGTTGATTAGCCAGTAGGGACTGAAGACAGATAGCACCATCCGAATGCCAATTCTTCTGACATGTATTGACAGGTCGACTGTCATCACTTCTGTGGAGTCAGAAGAAAAACACACAAGAAAGAATTCCGGAAGTGTATCACGTATACGGAAATGTCCACTCCAGTTTTTGCCCTGATATTTCACCAGAACTAATTCCATTATTTCTCCACTTATTCTTGAATGTAGAACATCAGCAGCACTGCCTTCTGCTAGCTCATGAGTTTCTGCTGTTCCCTAAAAACAAACAAAGACTGATTTTGCTTAGTGATTTTTTAAACTTCTGCAAAAACAACATTGTATTTGATACAAATGCTAAGTATCCTACCAGATTAATTGACAAGTTCTCAATAAAGTAATATATTATGCATATCCACTAATCATTAAGGACTAAAAAGAAAATACTAAATCATAACCAAAGGCAGAAAATGTCTTTTGGCCATAAGTTTTAAAAAAAAGTCAGATCTTTGACAAGAATCATAGGCTGGATATAGGAGCCCTGGCTGTTGTCCATTAAAAGCTATGTCATTAGATAAGCCATTTAAATGACTGAGATTCAGCTTCATCCTCCATTTACATACTATGCCTAATAGTTTCCACATAAATAGACAAAGAAAAGTTATATCAAACTATTCTGACAAGCTATCTAAGTAAGGTAGGATTTTTTTAAATGAATAACAACATAATAAGTTAGGCATTTTTACTGAAGGCTTCTCTAGTATAAATACTATTTAGTTCATTTAATTAATTTTAGTCTTCACAAATCAGGTTTGGCTAATTGTCAGATAAAGAAAATAAATAATTTAGGTTCCAAACACTTTCCAGACTTGTGTATGTTAAAATGTGTGACATACAGAAATTTAAAAATATTTATAATACTTCATTACTAGAAAATGTTCCCAATTATTTAACATGGACAGTAATTATTTTTAAGTTCAACAGAAAATGGGAACAAATAATCACATTAACCTTAAAATTAACTTTAGAATTAAGATAAAATATTTTCTCACTTGCTTTTTTCTGTCCTTCAGATAATAGATTTTTACTTAATTACAGTCAATAACTTAACTAATAATGGACAAACATGTAAATTGATCTTACCTTCACTACACTAACCAGCCAATCAGGAGAGTATGCAAATTAACCTAACAAAGATGGTGGTTACTTTGCATACGTAGGCTCCAAGCGGTGAGGCGAAGCCTGACGCCCCGGAGGCCAGAGCAGCGACGGCCCCTGGGCCAGTGGCGCAGCGAAACCTCACGGCTCCAGGGCCGGCTCCAGCTGGAGCTTGGCCAGAGAGAAGGCCTGGGTGCCGGGTGCCGGAGGAAAACCGGTGCCAGCAGCCAGGGGAAAGGAAGGCCTATTGCACGAATCTCTTCGTGCAACAGGCCTCTAGTTATTATAATAATTGTGGACGGTGTCAGATAGGAATTAGACTTATTGGGGCAATCACTTAATAAATGTCTAATCACTATGTTGTTTACCTAGAACTAATAAAATATTGCATGTCAATGTAATTTAAAAATAAAAAATTATAAAAATAGATAGATTATTATGGTTCTTAATTTATGACAGATGCAGCAGAGTTAGATGATAGGGAACAAGGAGGCAAACTGCCTCTGTTCAAATTCCAGCTCTACAATTTATTAGCTGTAGGATCTTGGGCCTGTCACTCACCCCCACTGTGACTCAGTTTCCTCACCTGAAAAATGGGCCTGATAAGAGTACCTACTTCAGGAGGTTATAATGTATTAATACATCTACAACACACAGCATGGTGGCTGGCACCAAATAATGCTATTCTAGTTTTTGCTGTTATTAATATTATTAATGCATTATAAATATGCTATGTAAAACACTAACCTCAACTAAAAATATTATTAAAAAAACTAGAATTCACTCCGTGCAATAATAAAAATCAAACAAAATGCAAGCAACATACCTCAAGTAAATATTTTAGGGAATATGGGAGAAGATTCCGCAAAGTGAGGGTAGGGTACAGATGAATAATGTAAGCTGGGTCCCAGTCTTCCCCATGTGTACAGATATAGCTTAATTCATCAGGCAGAGCAACTGTATTGACGATGAGAGGTAAGAAGTTGACTTCTACTGATGGACACTGCAGCATGCATCTCACTTCCCTGCTCCTGTGAAGTTCTTCCTTCCAGGAAATGTAAGTGGTGGATTCTCTGTATTGATTCTCTAAGACACCAGCTGGTTGAATAAATAATTGACATCTACAGGAAAAAAAAGCAGGGTGGAGAAAAAAAGTTTTTATTGAGAATGTAAGAAAAAGAATCTCGTTAAATCTCCTTATTAACTCTACAAGGTAAGCACTATTATCCCTATTTTTACAAGTGAGAAAACCAAAGCTAAGAAAGATTAAAGAAACTTGCCCAGTCACAATGCTAGCAGATGGAGGAATGTTCTGGGGGAAAAAAACACTCTGTAAACAATTTTTTTTAATCCTCACCCGAGTATATTTTTTCCATTGATTTCTAGAGAGAGTGGATGGGAGGGGAAAAAGGGGAGAGATAGAGATAGAGACAGAGATAGAGAGAGAGAAACATCAATGTGACAGACTCATCACTTGGTTGCCTACCACATGCAACCCAGATTGAGGGCAGGGTGCAAACCCCCAAACCAGGTGTGTGCCCTTGACCAGGAATCAAAAACGTGATGGTCTCCTGGCCGACACTCTAACCACTGAGCCTACTGGCCGGGTAACAATGATAATTTTTTTAAAGTCATTTCAAATAAAAAGACAATCTAATAAAAATAGGTCTAAGAAGATTCTAAAACATCAAATATAAAATAAATTTTCATCTGGTAAATTCAATGATACTATAAATGTATATCTCTGTAACTCCATATATGTCTAAAGGTTACTTTTACAGATCTTTAGATAATAAAACTATAAGGTCATCTTTTCTAAAATATAAGTCCCCAATTCTTAGATTTAAAAAAATATACATTATGAACCTTTAAAAGCTTAATATATTCAAGAAAGTACCTACCTATATGAATCTAAAGGAACATGGAACTCCTCTTCAGGTCTTGCTACTCCAATGCGCTCCAATAACTTAACATTTTTAACAGATTTATAGATAATGAATGCAATAGAGAAATGGTTTTTAATCTGTTGGATAAAAAAGACAAACACTGTTTAAAAAGATGCAGAAGTTCAAAAGAAAAATGTGAACTGCACACAATTATTTTTACATATAAAGTTTCAAGGCCAATATTAGAAGACATTTTTATTGGTAATTGGAAATTTTTAGAACACTTAAGTGCTATATATATGAAAGGATGTTTAAGTGGTAGTTAAAAATTATTAGGGTAGTCCATACTCTACTACATGCTGATGTTTATTTTTTTAAATATTTTTTTATTGATTTCAGAGAGGAAGGGAGAGGGAGAGAAAGAGACAGAAACATCAGTGATGGCAATCATTGATCAGTCACTTCCTGCATGCTCCCTACCAGGAATGGAGCCTGCAACCCAGGCATGTGCCCTGACTGCAAATGAAACTGTGACCTCCTGGCTCATAGGTTGACACTCAACCACTGAACCATGCAGGCCTGGCAATACTGATGTCTATTGTTAGTGTATAATGTTATCATTCAAATACATATTAATCTGAAGATTTCAGGCATAATACTTTTTCCATTAAAACCTTTTCTCAATGCACTACATGATTATATTGAAAAGGATAGAAAAGGAATTATGAGAAAAAAGTAGTACAACTCTCTTTTCTTTACTACAATGTGATTTAGGCTTGAACTAACAGCAAACTGAGAGCTAACAATAGCCCAAATTTGAAATCATTTCCTTTTTATCTGATGTTATAGGTAGGAAGACATTCTTTTGCTGACCATATACTAAAATCTGCAATAATGCACAGAAAAGAAAAAAATGGATAAAGCCTTAAAGGTATAAAAGAAAACAATCATATAGAGTAAGATGTTAAAATTTAGGGGTAGGAATCTGGGTAGAACATTCCAATATTCCTTCACACATACTTGAAAAATTCAATCCCAACTGATATACAAACAGAATGAAATGTTACCCTATTTAACAGACAAATTATATAAAATTGCTCAGTTCTGAATCTTTAAAGAATAGACAAAAAGCTTCATTAAAATTAAGCCCAGGAGGAAAGAAAAATGGGCTTTAAATTAGCAAATTTGTCTTGATCAGACATTTAAAATAAAGAATATTACAAAAGCAAATTGGGTAGGAAATAGTAGCTAGTTCAATCTGTTATTTATTTCTAAACTAGAGGCCCGGTACATGAAATTCATGCATGGGTAGGGTCCCTAGGCCTGGCCAGTAATCAGGGCCTTCCAACTGCTGGCAGGGGCCTTCCTTTGTTCCATGCTGCCCCCTGGTGGTCAGCACATGTCATAGAGAGCAATCGAACTCTTGGTGGAATTCTGAGGGGACACTTTGCATATTAGCCTTTTATATATATAGATAATCAGTAATAACTTAATGAAGTTTTACTATATTCCTATATTCACCCAAATGATTTAATATTAATCGATATACTTAAAGGGACACAGTTCAGTTTAATACATTACCTGAAGAGGAGAGCGAAGGGTGATCACTTTATTCCCTTCAGTTGCATCAATTTGTACCAAGACTGAATCAGAATGACTGGCATTGGGATTCCGTACATTGTACAACTGCCGACCAGGTCTGGCAATAGGGACTTTTGCAACTTCTGTATATCCATGAGGTACTAATTCAAGCATAAGTGAAAAGCATCCAAGTTATTAATTTAATTTTATTTCTCCTGGAATAATCATCAGTGTCTAAAAGTAACGACAAGTGTTCTCCTTCATGCCCATAAATAACTACACAATATGCTTGCCTAAGACATAGGAACTAACAAAGAAAGAAAATGAGCTATTATTATAATATTTAGGACCCAAAATAATTTCTTTTGGGGTTTTAAATATATTGAAATAAACTAACATTGTGGTGTTTAGAAATTCTTTATTGCCTCAGGTGTGGCATGCAACATTTTGGAAGGAAAACAAAGAATTGATCAAGAAGACATGAATTGAAGCAAATGATGGAAAGTAATATTTTATTTAACACTGATCAACTCACAATAAAATTATATAGAAAATACATGTTTGAATACTTTTAATTGCTGGGCAGTAAAATGTTTTCTTTAAAAAATAAAAAAAAAAAGTAACAAAATCCAATTTGTTCCATATCCCCTCAACCACATAGGAACTTTTGCTTGTGATGGTAATAACTACTGTCAATATTTTAGGACTTCTGAATATAATTACTTTTCTCTCCTCATTGAACTCCCATCCTTACTGAAACATATCACATACTGTATTGTTTAAAAACAAAGAATTAATCTAGTTTCTAAGGTAATTCTTAAATTAATTAAGTTTAATTTTCTCAAGTTTAAAGGAAGAAAAAAGAGACAAATGTCTATCAAATATCTGTTTCAAGCCTTTAGAAATGTCATCTCCAAAGGCATCTTCAACAAAATATTTTTTCCATATTTTGTCAAAAATAAACTGATACCAATATTCCAAAGATGCCCTTAATATATGATCTCACTTATATGTGGAATCTAATGAACAAAATAAACAGATGAACAAAATGAAAAACAGAGGCATGGACAGATGGAACAGACAGACAGCTTTTAGACGGGGAGGAGGGGCGGTACTGGATGAAAGAAGGTGAAGGGATTACCCAAAGAACATATATGCATAGCCCATGGGCACAGGCAGTGTGGTGATGGCCTGAAGGAAGAGGGGGTGGGGGTTGAGTGGAGGTGGGCAAAGCTGGGGGATGGGGGGAAGGGAAGCCAGGGAATGGGGAGATCTGTAAGTGTCAACAATAAAAAATAAAGTTATAAAATATAAATAAAACAAATAAATATAGCATACCAAAGGTCAGGGTGAAGAAGGAGCTTTCTTGGCGGCTCAATATAGACAGTTTCCCTTGACATGAAGGTTCCCTGCTGGCATATTCCAATTCCAAATTCTGACCAGCATGAACATCATAAATATCACTTTTCTCAGGGGAGCCCATTACTCTGAGATTATGATTGGGCTGCACCTTAGTGGGAACGCCTAAAGCATTTTTTATTGTAAAAGGAGGCTTGTCTTTTAAAGAGTAGTCAAAAGTAGAAGCAGTGCCTTCTGAAAAGCCCTGAAAAAGGAACACAACATGACAAAAATTTTGCAAGATGAAATTTTTTTAAAAAAATTATACTATCACTACACATTTTAGAAACGACTTTTGATTACAAACAAAAATAATCCATACATGTTTCAATTTTTTAATTCCATTTGATATATTCCAAGAAAGAATCAAACATACCTTTGCTAAATTATTGAAAACATTGAGACAACTTTTGGATATTGTTATATTCATTGTATCTCCTGAAGAAATATGAACTGCTGTTTGTGGCTCAGGAAGAAAAATAAAATCATCTCCGGGCATCAAACTTTTATCCTGGACTGGATTCTTCTTTACCTGTGAGGATAAATAACATTAACAAGTTTAAGTTACTAGTTGATTAATAATAAAATTAAAATATTCTCAATAGAGTTAATTTATCCTAAACTAATCACTTTATATTAAGAATCCCCTAGTCTCATTTTCAAAAATATTCAGTGCTTCACTTTTATTTAGCTGAGATCAGCATTCTTTCTCTCAGTGTGTAGTCAAGGGCATGGAGAAGTGTTTAGAACTATGCCATGAAAGCACTCAAAGTCAACTACAATACTTGTCTCTTGTGCACTCCCCATAGCAAGCTATAACCCAGTGTTGCCTGACTAACTGGTTGTTGATGAGCAATCTAAGATGAACCTTAAGTTTAAACTGATCCTTGCTGGAGTTAATATCGGGAATTCCTTCTATTGTTTTACCAGTAACACCTATAAATAAGTAATATGATAAGCTTTCAACCAGCCATCAGACTTTATCATAGCTTTTACTCTAATAACATTTCGAAAGCTTTGTAAAACATTCTTTGTTAGCCTGACTATTCCAGTAAGAAGTAGGTCATAAATATTACTTCTACTTTACTGAGAGGAAACGAGGACACAGGTTAAGTGGCTTCTTGTCTTTAAAATAAGAATCTGTTGCAAAAGGTAAGATTTCCTTCTTTTTTACAGCCAACTAGTATTCCATCATGTAAATGTGCCATGGCTTTTTTATTCACTCATCTACTGATGGGCACTTGGGCTGTTTCCAGATCTTGGCTAATAAAATTTGGCAACAGCATGGATGGACCTGGAGAATATTATTCTAAGTGAAATAAACCAGTCAGAGAATGACAAACACTATATGAGCTCACTTATATCTGAAATATAATAAACAAAATAATTTAACAAATGAAACAGAAACAGGAGCATAGATATGTATAACAGACTGACAGCTGTAAGAGGGGAGGAGGGTTAGGAGGACGGGTGAATAAAAAGGTGAAGGGATTAAGCAAAATACCCCAACACTAGATAGACAGACAGACAAATAGATAAACATCACACATAGACACAGACAACAGTATGGTGATAGCCAGAGGGAAAGAGGAATGGCGGGGGGGGAGGCTTAATAGGGTAGAGGGGAGATAATTGGGGACAGAAAGAGTCTTTACTTTGGGCGATGGGCGCACAAAGCAGTGTGCAGGTGATGTTTTACTGCATTGTAAACTTGAAACCTGCATGGTTTTGCTAAACAATGTCACTTCAATAAACTCAATAAAGAATAAAATAAAAACATAATCATGAACACAGACTACAGTGTGGTAATTGCTGGGGAAGAAGGTGAGGGGAAGGTGGAGGAGGGCATGGGGGGAATAAATGGTGATAGGCACAGACTTGGGATGGTGAACACATAATACAGTGTACAAATGATGTGTTGAGGAACTGTGCACCTGAAACCTGTACAATTTTGCTAACTAGTGTCATCCCAATAAATTCAATAAAAAGGAAAAAATAAAAATCCTATATAATAGCCAATACCGGTTTGGCTCAGTGGATGGAGCGTCGGCCTGCGGACTGGAAGGTCCCAGGTTCGATTCCGGTCAAGGGCATGTACCTGGGTTGCGGGCACGTCCCCAGTGGGAGATGTGCAGGAGACGGCTGATCGATGTTTCTCTCTCATCGATGTTTCTAACTCTCTATCTCTCTCCCTTCCTCTCTGTAAAAAATCAATAAAATATTAAAAAAAAAAAAATCCTATATAATAAAAGACTAATATGCAAATTGACCGAATGGCAGAACAACCGGTCGCTATGATGCGCACTGACCACCAGGGGGCAGTACTGCTAAGCCAGAAGCCAGGCTCATGGCTGGTGAGCTCAGTGGCAGTGGCAGGAGCCTCTCCCAAACTGCAAGAGGGTGCAGGCCAGGCTGATCCCCCCCCCCCCCCCCGCCCCCCAGTGCACGAATTTCATTCACCAGGCCTCTAGTAAATAAATAATTTTAAATGTAAATAAATAAATAATGAAATAAGAATTGCTTGAGTCCATTTCAGTGCCTCACACTTCAGTCAGACTGCCAGAAAGGTGTGTTGTGAAATTTGTTAAGGGTATATCGTTCATGTTCCTGTTAATCTAGAAAAATGCACTTTGATATCTAGGCATCTGAAGTGTTCTCAAGAAGCACCATTCAGAGATAACACAAAAGAATTGTGAACTAGCATAGCAGTTCTCAAATCATTGAGGATTCCAAAGAGCTTCATGTTATGTAGATTATATCTATCAATGTGTACTCTATTAGAAACTAAAGCTATGGCTCTCTGTCTTTTGGCTAAGATCAAGTGTAGAAACTAAAACAGAAAATTTTAAATATTCATTTAAAAATTACAATTACAAGTTAACATGAATAATATTTTAATAGAAAATAACTATTATAACTATATAGATGAAGGCCTGGAGGGTGGCAAAAGCTGGGTGGAGGGGGCAAAGGGAGGAAATAGGCGAAATCTGTAATACTCTCAACAATTAAAAAAAGTTTTTAATTTTAAAAATAATAAAGCTATATAGTGAAAAGAGGGACACTGACAAATTGCTTTAGTGTCTGCCCTAAGAGAAGCAGGTGGATTCTCATTCCTGCCTCTGCCTTCATTCTGTTGCAATATTGCTTAGTCTCTGGAAAACTCCATAGTATGCTCATGAGAGAATGAAAGACATCATCTGAATATTGCTATGAAGAGTTTTGACCTTTTTGGACTCCCTAATAGGGCTCAAGGATCTTAGACCACATCTTGAGAATTATTGCATTAAAATATGTACAGAAATATATATAGTGTCATTCTACACAAAGATATTTTATGTTTTCCTTACATCAAGCCTTAAATTCCATTGTCTCTTTCCCTCCACTCTCTCAATCAGTGGCTCCCAAACAGCATGGGTTTCATTGTAATAGTGAACCTGAAAAGGCACAGAATTATAATGAATCTTTCAACTTTAACTTCGTATTTCTATAATCAGAAGGAAAAAATATTAAATAATTAATGTTATATGTCAAAAGCCATTTTAACAAAGACACAAAGAATATATACAAAGAGGGTGCATTTTCCTTTACTCTATTTCCTTTACTCTAAATCTTTAAAAAAAGAAAGCAGAAAAATTTTTAAACAAATTATTTAGCAAAAGAATCTTTAAAAGATAATAACAAAGTAAATAATACCATACGTCAACAAATTAAACATTAGAATTCATATATATACTTGCTGTGGCCATACACAAACCAAAAATGCTCACATCTTAGTTTTGTAATTGTACTTTTGAAAAGTTGGTTGTGGAGATTCTAAATGATGTGGTCATACCTCTAGTGTCATGTCAGCAGAAGCAGCCATGAGGGAAGTCCAATTTTTTATATTTCCTGAAAATTTTGACTCCGCCAATAATAAAGGTACAGTTTGATGACCAAGTCCACATTCTAAGGTAACTTGAACTGACTCTACAGCAACAGCACAATTTTCCTCTATCAATGGCTGTTCAACACCTTTGAAATTTTCTGTTATTTCTGTTGCCATGTCAACACCAAGGAACCAAGAGTTATAATCACTAATAGATTTGACACCCCAAAGATTTCCTGTTTCCTTAGATGTATCTTTGAATTCATCTTCTTTTGTCTTTGGAGATAAAGCGGCCATGATTGTCATCACAGTATTAAGAATTATGGGTGAAATCTTTAAAAAAGAAAGCAGAAAAATATTTAGAATTAACTTTCCCAGATGAGAAGAATTAATACAAAATACAGAAGTTTAAAAGTAACTAATTAAAAATTTAAATATACTAAAGTCTTAACTAAAGAAAATAAGCGAGCACACACAAAATCATGTGTCAAGTTAATTAACCTCATAACAATAATTTCTGCTCTGATTACTCTGGAATTAAATAACTAATGTTATACATCAATTGTCAAAACCTAGTTACACTGATTAATTCAGAGTAAAATAGTGATATATAACGAGAAAAATGCAGAAGTGTAATTGAAGTTTTCATTTTCAACCAGCTGCATTAACTTAACCAATGTGTGTGATCCTCATCAAGATTTATACATGGTGCCCGGCCGGTGTTGCTCAGTGGTTAAGTGTCAACCTATGAACCAGGAGGTCATGGTTCAATTCCCGGTCAGGGCACATGCCCAGGGTTGCAGGCTTGAGGCAGCTGATCAATGATTCTCTCTCATCATTGATGTTTCTATCTCCCTCTCTCCTTCTCTGAAATGAATAAAAATCTATTTTTTAAAAGATTTATACATGGTTTTCATTTGTCTTATTGAAACAGGAAGCCAGAGAATCACTATAATACCCTTTCACTTACCCCAAGATTTGCAAATTTTACCTCTTACTATCTTTGAATAGTGCCGCTGCCCACCTGTTCATTTCTATCACTAAGCCTTAGTTCTACAATGATGTCTTCTATATCCAGTCAGCACCCTCTCAGCCCACCCTCCACACTTCCACCAGCATGACTTTTCTAAAACCCAAATCTGGACATGTCATTCCCATGCTTAAAATCTTCAACAGTTTCCCATAACTTTCAGAATAAAATTCAAACTCTCTTTGGTTTAGGACACAAAGTTCATTGTGACCAGCTATCTAATCCAGCGATTTTCAAGTGGTGTGCAGTTAGAATTTTTAAAACATGCAGTGCCTGACTGTTTAGTTAGGGGCACTGACCTCTTTTTCCTTAGATTGTCAAATAAAAAATGACAACAGTCAATACAACAATAGCCATCCAGTGTGAATAAATCAAAGTTATACCTATTTTTTGTCCGATTGGCAAAAAATAGATTTTTTGATGTGCTGCAGACGTTTAGTAATTAGTTTGTGTGCCATGAGGTGAAAATGGCTGAAAAGCACTGATCTAATCAATTGGCTGGTTTCCCAAAGTTTGAGCCCTACGGGGATAAACAAGTTAAATGGATTCTTTTATTGTTCATTCTCACAACCCTTACTTGTTTAATATGCTAAAGAGATGACTCATTTGCCAAAAGAAGGATCTAGTATACATTCCTCCCAACTTACCTGTCAACTGAATTCTTTTTTTTTTCATTACCTTATTAATGTCACCTATAATTAGTGCTCTCAATCCTACAATTCCATCACACCATTCTCTCCGGCCATATGGGCACATCTCTAAGTCCTTAAAGGATTTTTCACACCTCTGCCTTTGTGAATATTGTCAGTTCTGTATGGATAACCCCTCCTGTCTCTCTCCATCTAACCTCCCTCAGATTTTCAAAGTTCAGTTGAAGTAGCCCCACATGCAGAGAGCTTTCCAGAAGTCCTGGTCTGAGTCAGAGGACCCCTGACTGTGCTCCCACAGCACCTAGTGCATGCCTCTAGCACTGAAAGCTGGAGTTACTGATTTATTGCTTTCTCGCTCATGTCATTAACTTTTTTGAAGGCAGGGACCAAGTATCCCCAACACCCAAATACAGGAGATTTTTTGCACATAGTAAGAGTTCAAAGAATGTTTGTTGACTAAATAAATAAATTGATATATAAAGAAATGGAAAGACAATCCCCCTTGGTGCCTTAGACAAAGTGCATGAAAATTCAGTTTTCTCCTCATTTACTACTTTAAGCCTTTAAAAAAGTAAATCTGTTAACAAAATACAATCGAAACGATCCATTATTTTAAAATATTAAAAAAAACTGCATTGTTATTTATATGGCAATTCTAATGACTTTTGTTTGAGCCTTGGTTTCATTGCTATTGCTTATTTACCTATATAGTAAAGTTACTAGCAAAATTGGTATTAGCCACCTCAATTTTGTGTCCTTTGGGCAGAGCGAGAAATAAATGTTGGAAATTATTCTATATCTTCCTTTTATAACTGGTCATGAAGTCATACTTAAAGAATATGAATGCCAATGGAGAAAAGAGACTGCTTTTCCACTGCTTTAAATGTAAGAGATATTTTTTAAAAAACTAAAAATTTCTAGCATACATCTGTCATTACAAATATTTCATAAGCCAAATAAAACACTTAATCACATAATTATTGCATTCAATAAAATTATATAAAAATAACCATTACAAATAAATAAAAACCTCATTTTTCTATCCTTTCTTCCCTTCTCTTACCATCCCATCTCTGCTCTCTCTCCAAACCCAATGTCCCCAACATGCACATAAAATATAATTGATAAAAACTACCCTGATCATTTGTAGATATTTGAAAATACTTTTTCAAATAAAGTAGAAACAAATAATTGCATTAAAAATATATATTTTTTATTTTATTTTTTAATTTTTTTAAATTCTCACCTAAGGATATGTTTAGAGAGAAGAAGGGAAAGAGTGAGAGAGAAACATGATCAGGTGATTCCTGTACAAGTCCTGACCAGGGATCGAACCCAAAATCTCGGTATGTGTCCTGAAGGGGAATACAACCTATAACCTTTTGGTATATGCATGGGATGAGGCTCCAACCAACTGAGCAATCCAGCCAGGGCAAAAAATGTATTTTAATGTTAGAGATATTTATTAATGACCAAATATGTGACTAGCATAATGGTCTAGTTACAAGACATCAAAAGATATTGTTAGAAAAAGAATTAATTTTCACCCAAATAAGATAATAGGCACTAACCTTAATTATAAATTCTCCAACTACAATATTTATATTTTGTTTTCCTGAAACCCATGCGCATTTTTCCATAAATAGAGAACAGGGCTGTAAGACCTAGAGACAAATAAATGAAAATCACATTTTCTTAGTAATAGAACTGTTATTTATATATGTAACACAGAAGAGCATCTTACTTAACTTGACATTTTTAATTACAGCCTACTACTCAAAGCAAAAAGGCAAATTAGCTGAGAAGCTCTTGTGAGAGCTCTTCTAAAGTAATGCAAGTCTATGAACATTGTTAAAGAACTTACACTAAAGAATTTAAATTTAAAAAGGAGTTCTGATCAATTTCTTTATGCCAAATTCTTGACTAATGATGTACATTTACTATTAGAAATTGAAATGTTTCCTTTTCTTAAATATCTTTTAAGTGATGCCCACTGTAAAATCTACTTTTAAGATATCTATTAAAATGAGCTAAAGATGATGATAAGATCTGACATTTGCAAAGAGGTACTAGAGGAAATGAAATTATGTCATTACAACTTTTATGACCGCTAAATCACTTGAAATTGTTTCTTTCAACAAATAGTTCTGTTAATACCTTTAAAAAAGACTATGGTAAGTAAATAATCAGTTTCCAGATTGCTTAATAAAAGGTCAGTCTTGAATATAATAAGGTCCTTATTAGAATAAATTTCAAATCTTGATTTATTAAAACCATGAAGCCTATATTCTCATATATCATTAACAAAATAAATAAAATAACCTTGCACCTGAATTGAATGGGGGAATTGGAACTACATAAACTTGCAAAACATTAGCATGAGCATTTAATGGAGTGATTAACAGAGCTTTCTGTGACATATCAAAAGAAGATGATGGCACTAAAGAATGTTTCATGATAAAGTACAGACTAAGCCTAGCACTGCATTTCTTTATGAAACTCACTTTGCCTACAGAAATTTTTAGTTTAAAACACTACAAATGGGTCGCATAACATAAAATTATCAATTTAAGATTAAAAATCAGTATGATGAATTATTTAACTAAAATAATATTTTTCAACAACAATGTGAAAATATAATTCAGTGGTTCTCAACCTGTGGGTCGCGACCCTTTGGCAGTCGAACAACCCTTTCACAGGGGTCGCCTAAGACCATCCTGCATGTCAGATATTTACATTACGATTCATAACAGTAGCAACATTACAGTTATGAAGTAGCAACGAAAATAATTTTATGGTTGGGTCACAACATGAGGAACTGTATTTAAAGGGCCAGAAGGTTGAGAACCACTGATATAATTGACTATAACTTTTAATACAGCAAAACATAACATCTTTTGGTCATATAAGTCTAACTGATTTTTTTTGTTATAAACCTCAAGATTTTAGTACTCATTCACTCATTCATTGGATATACTTTGGTGAAAAAAGAAACAGCTGAAAAGGCACATTGATTTGTACTAAAATTCAAGTACAGTTTAAAAGAAGACATAATGAAAAGAAAACCAGACTGGAGGTAGTACCAGTTCTGTCACTAGCAGCCATGGCTAAATCATTTAACATCTTCGGAATTTAACATCCTTGTCTGTAAAACCTCAAGTTTGTCATTAAATAATCTCTAAAGTTCTGTAGAATTCTCACATTCTAGGATTCTATGAATCAACCATTTCTGCCATTCTTCTGCATTCTTCAATCTAAGCTTATAATATACTAGAGGCCCGGTGCACGAAATCCATGCACGGGCAGGGTCCCTAGACCTGGCCGGCAATCAGGACCGATTGGGGCCTTCCAGCTGCCGGCCAGGGCCTCCCTTCCCCAACTACTGGCTGCCAACTGGGGCCTCCCTTCCCCGGCTGCTGGCCACCGGCCGGAATCTCCCTTTCCTGGCTGCCAACTGCTAGCTGGGGCCTTCCTTCATTCTGTGCTACCCTCTAATGGTCAGCGCACGTCATAGCGAGCGATCGGTCTCCTGGTCCAACTCCCATGGGGACAATTTGCATATTAGGCTTTTATATATATATTAGAGGGCTGGTGCACAAAAATTTGTGCACTGGCGGGGGGGAGGGTGTCCCTCAGCCCCACTTGTGCCCTCTCACAGTCTGGGATCCCTCGGGAGATAACCACCTGCTGGCTTAGGCCCACTCCCCGGGTGGCAGATGGCAGGCCCGATCCCTAGGTGCCTGCCCCACAGCCCCTGGTCACACACAGAGCAGGGCCAATCCTGGGGTTGGGGCACTGCCCCCGGTGGCGCACAGGGCAGGGCCAATGAGGGGGTTGGGGTGCGGCCCAGGGTCGCGCACTCGGCAGGGCCGTTCAGGGGTTTGGGGTGCCGCCCCCAGTCGTGCACAGGGCAGAGCCGATCAGGGGGTTGGGGTGCAAGAATAGGGCTTCCTCGGACCAATCGCACCGCCAAGCCCCGCTGCCCAGGGCCGCACACGGGGGTCCCAGCTGGCGGCGGGGCTTACGCGGCACACAGGGGCCTGGATGGCAGCTTGCGCTGGCCCACCCTGCCTGCAGTATGCAAATTAGCTTCCATCTTTGTTGGCGGTTAATTTGCATATCACACTGATTAGCCAATGGGGGCGTAGCAGAGGTATGGTCAATTACCATGTTTGTCTGTTATTAGATAGGATATAGAGATGGTAATTCTTACTGTGGTAATGTTTTTTCCTCTCTTTTCTCTGAGAAAAGGGCAAGCGAGCACTTTAAGATCTCTCACAGAAGCTTCCATCATCTGTTCGAGTTTGGATGTTGATAGAGAGAGGTCACACTGGAATGAGGCTGTCAGAGCAGGAGCATCTGCCTTTGTCAGGTTGGCAACAAATACCACTTCTGGATCTGTGACCCTGGCCTTTAAAGTCATATTTGGTCTCACAGAGTCATCTGAAGAAACAATAATAGGAACCAGAAAAGTTGTAGTAAAGTAAATCTTGTTGCTTGAATACATGCTACCTAGTTATGCTAAGTTGTTTCTAATATCCTGCTTTAATGCATATGGTGAAGTTAACAATATTAATAAATGACTGATACATACTAATAATGAATGATCATTAACAAATGCTAATTGAGCAAGATAATGGAAGCTGATCCCTGTCATCAGAAGACCATTACTATTTTGACCTAGCAGGGATATCCTTGCTTTGAAGTTATTTATGTCAGATTTAAGGTGTGTACACGTATATACACATAAATGTTTATTATTTGGTTATGTTTCTGGGGCAAGGAGGGGAAATAGGAGAAAGAAATATCACAAAGAGGATAAGAGATCATGATAAAATAGACAGACCATTATATCTATTTAATTGATTTTTCGCCATAAAATACATAGTGTCGAAGCATGGAGGAGACCAAGATGGCGGCGTAGGTAAACACCGGAGACCGCTGCCGCAAACAACCATTTCAAAAATACAACTAAAAGACTGAACGGACATCACCCAGAACCACAGGAAGGCTGGCTGAAGAGAGACTCTACAACTAGAAGGAAAGAGAACAGCAAATCGAGGCTCAGAGGCGGCGCAGTGTGGAAAATACAAAGGTACCGAGGTGCGCGCGCAAAGCGGGCTGGTGGCTGAGGGCGCGGTTGTCGTTTTCTGTCGGGAGTGAGTCTCAGACTCTGGGCTCCAGATCCGGGCGAGTCTCTAGGGACCCAGACTCAAACGGGAGAAGCGGGATTATCCGGCATCAGTTGGAACCTGAGGGCAGCTTTCTCTCCGAGGTTTGCAGCGGCTGCCGGGGTTCTGAGAAGCAGAGCCTCTGGGAACGGGACTGAGCGTGGCCATAACTGCTCCCTCCGCCCGCCCTGTTGATCCCGCCCCGCCCAGGCCCTGCGCACAGCCATTTGCCGATCGCCTCAGGCAAAGGCTGGATTAGTGCCTCCCCAGAAGGCAGACGCTTTCCATACAGCTGATTCCTATAGCCAGTCGGCCTGGGGGTCAAATCCCTCTAGTGTTAACTACAACAATTAAGGCTTGGCTAGAACAAGACTGCGCACAGAGACCACAAGGGGGTGCACCAAGAAAGCATAAAAGATGCGGAGACAAAAAAACATGACAGAAATGGAGGATATGGAGCTAAGAATCGCAATTTTGAGGGCTTGCCATAAATTTGTGCAGAGCCTCACGAAAACTAATGAGACCCTCGATGCTACGATAAAGAAATTAGAAAGTAAGCATACAGGGACTGAAATAAAGAATATTATACCCAATAGCAGACCAGAGGAGTACAATAATCAAACCAAAGATTCGACAAAAAACACCCAATTGGAAAAGCAAAATGAAAAAAGAATCCGAAAGTGTGAAGATAGTGTAAGGAGCCTCTGGGACAGCTTTAAGCGGTCTAATATCAGAGTCATTGGAGTGCCAGAAGATGAGAGACAGCAAGATATTGAAAACCTATTTCAAGAAATAATGGCAGAAAACTTCCCCCACCTGGTGAAAGAAATGGACTTACAGGTCCAAGAAGCGCAGAGAACCCCAAACAAAAGGAATCCAAAGAGGACCACACCAAGACACATCATCATTAAAATGCCAAGAGCAAAAGACAAAGAGAAAATCTTAAAAGCAGCAAGAGAAAGAGGCTCAATTACCTACAAGGGAATACCCATACGACTGTCAGCTGATTTCTCAACAGAAACTTTGCAGGCCAGAAGGGAATGGCAAGAAATATTCAAAGTGCTGAACACCAAGAACCTACAACCAAGATTACTTTATCCAGCAAAGCTATCATTCAGAATTGAAGGTCAGATAAAGAGCTTCACAGATAAGGAAAAGCTAAAGGAGTTCATCACCGCCAAACCAGTATTATATGAAATGCTGAAAGGTATCCTTTAAGAGGAAGAAGAAGAAAAAGGTAAAGATACAAATTATGAACAACAAACATGCATCTATCAACAAATGAATCTAAGAATCAAGTGAATAAATAACCTGATGTACAGAATGAACTGGTGATTATAATAGAATCAGGGACATAGAAAGGGAATAGACTGACTATTCTTGGGGGAAAAAGGGGTGTGGGAGATGCGGGAAGTGACTGGACAAAAATCATGCACCTATGGATGAACACAGTGGGTGGGGAGTGAGGGTGGAGGGTGGGGTGGGAGCTGGAAGGAGGGGAGTTATGGGGGGAAAAAAGAGGAACAAATGTAATAATCTGAACAATAAAGATTTAATTAAAAAAAAAATACATAGTGTCATACAATCTATAGAATAAATGTATTAAATGTACACATGAATACAAAGATATTAGATACTAGTGGCCCGGTGCACAAAATTCGTGCTTGGGGGGGGGGGTCCCTCAGACCAGCCTACACCCTCTCCAATCGGGGACCCCTTGGGGGATTCCAATTGCCGGTTTAGGCCCGATCCCACAGGCGGTCAGACATCCCTCTCCCAATCTGGGTATGCTGGCTTCTAACCGCTCACCTGCCTGCCTGCCTGCCTGATCGCCCCTAACTGCCTCTGCCTGACTGCCTGATCGCCCCTAACTGTCCTCCCCTGCTGGCCTGATCTCACCCCAACTGCTCTCCCCTGCCAGCCTGATCGCCCCTAACTGCCTCTGTCTTGGCCCCCACCACCATGGCTTTGTCCGGAAGGAAGTCGGATGTCCAGAAGATGGCTGGTCGACCCGGTCTAATTAGCATATTACCCTTTTATTAGTATAGATGATTACTGTTTACTAAAGGTAAATGAAAAAATAAAATTCTGACTTTGCCAGTAAATGGTAATTTTCTAATCTTACTGAGTTATACATTAGAGAGAAAAATACCTGACCTCAGATAATTATAACGTAACATAGAAATGACTGATGTATTGGTAATGCTGGAATACAGAATTAATACAGCAGGAAGTGACTTCAGTGTACACAGACTAGACATTTGCAAGCATTCCAGTGAGTTGAAGGAGTCTAAGGTGATGTCCAGGGGCATTATGCTGTCTTCCAATACCCCACCTTCTGTTTTTATATGTTCAAATGCTCTTCAATATGTTATACTTCTTCCAAATATTTTCTTTGAATAAAAGAGTTCCCTTCTATAAGAAGGGGAACCACAGACACAGATTAACTTGCTCACTCTATTTCTGAATAAGTAAAGAAATGTAATGCAGAGTTGGGAGCAATAGTTTCCTGGCTCCTAATCATATAAATCTATGCTTACTAAAATTTTTCTATAAAATATGTTTAAATTTAAAGAATAATTTTACATTCTTAGTTTCCACTTCTCTTTTTGCCTACTTGTAATTTTTGTTAAAATATACAAGCTGTCATCTATGACAGAGAAGCTCTGCTAACCTTTTTCTATCTTGGGTTTTGCTGTAGAAGTCTGTCGCAGTGGAATCTGTACTTCTTTTGCCATATTTTCTGAACTCTGAGGCATAGCTTTGATAAAGAAATCTGCCACAGTCATCAGAAATTCCACACTGGCACATACATACAGCTTGTCAAGAACAGCATCAAGATGACTTCTTCCATCTTTGCCTTGCTTGTAACTTATATCAATCATAGAACTGTTGTTATCTTGGTCGTTCTTCCTATCAATCATTCTGAAAAAATATACAATCATTATTTTGTTCCTGCTAGAATAATTAAAAAGATGAAAAATTTCATATATATATGTATGTATCTTATATATTTCATATATATATACATATACATATATATAGAGAGATCTTAATCTTTCTTTCTCATCTTAACAGAAAAAAGACCACTATTAACTAGAGTCTAATTAGCTAATGAGCATTCAAAACATGGTCTCCTTATCTCTATAGCAAGATTCAAATTATTGGGCAATTACAGGATATTTTATCATTATAATGCAATACTAGAAAAACAATGACTGTTGGAAGAAATTTCAACAATTAACTAAACACATTAATGTGGTCCCACAAAATTTAAAAGCCACCTCTTTAAGATTATTTACCAAAATAAAACTTCCTCATCTCCAAAAATCATCCTATACAAGTTGAGTCCAAAAGTATTCAATATAATTCAAATCAGCCAGTGTTCATCAATTGACTGCAATGATAATTCTCACACAGGACATATGCTGGAAAGAGCAGACTACCAAAAAGATGATGGCCTTTAATCACCATTGGCTAGGCAGCTGTGGACAGCCACCTCAAACATGAAATGTGAAAACGAAAAGCTGGATGCATGGCAGCATTATTTTCTCATTAATTCATCTCTTAGAAAAACAAAGGGCTCAGAAGTATCCAGTATGAGTCTGAGTTTAGGTAGCAGCACAGTTTGTTGTTGTTGTTTGTTTTATTTTGTTTTTCAAAAAAAAAATTTAAGGACAAAAATATTGTGTCTCATTATTTGGGAAAGATATAAAAATATCATTAGTCTATTTAAAGTTATACATTCCTCACTCTATAGCAGGCTAATATAAGTTAATCTTTCAAAAATGTGTTGATAATATGAAAATGCTAGGGATTCCACTTCTATTAAAACTTTGAGAGAAATTTCACAGAACAGTTTATAGACAAAATAAATAAGACAAAGAAAGTTTATATATAATTTTAAGGCTTTTAAAAAAGATTCTGCCTACTGGGAACAATTTAGAAAAATACATTACCAGTGGGCCACCCCATGTGGATTTAACTATTAAAATTCTTATATTCTCCTGGTTGCTACTTTTAAGAATATTCCATTTTATTATTAAACTTGCCTTTAATTCAAACTTTAAAGCAATTGAATTTGATGTCAGCACTACTTCTTGATACTCTTCAAGTTATAGTATGACCAAAGACCTCTTTTGATCATCCCAAGCCTAGCAATCAATACCTGGTAACAATGCCAGGTGTAATGTCAACCTTAAATAATGTACAGCAAATTTGGAAATGACAAACCTTGATGTTGCTCTCTCAATGCCTTCTCTGAGATCATCAAGGGTACATGTCTTAAGTTTAATGCCCACATTCATGGAACTATCCTTAAACATCTTCCCTGAGGAGGCCATAAAATGTAATCTGAGTTCACCAAGCCGGAAACTGTCATTATGAAATGAAAGTTTGGATTCCTGTGGTATATTTCAAGCAAAAGAATCAATTATCTTTAAATATTATGTAATTACTTATAAACATATTTTTAATTAAGAAATTAAAGGCAAATCAATATCACAAATTTTAGAAGAACAGGTGTTGAAACACAAAAAACAGAACAGTGAAAAATATTCGTTTGTGAGTGTATATGTACATACAAATAAATGCATATATATGTGCTGATCTTCAACAATAGTTAATATATAAAAACTTACCAGTTCGTGGCAAATAAAAATAATCAGAAGATATTTTTGTCAATCAATCATTCTTACTAATAAATATTTAATGAGCTCTTCCGTAAAAAACACCATGATAGGAATTATGAGGTTTACAAGAAAGGGTAAGGCATGGTAGGTGCACTAGTGAACTTATACCCTAATTGAAAAGAAAAAACACATGCCCTAGCCAGTATGGCTCAGTGGATGGAGCGCCAGCCTGCAGACTGAAGGGTCCCTGGTTCGATTCCGGTCAAGAGCATGTACCTTGGTTGCGGGCACATTCCCAGTAGGGGGTGTGCAGGAGGCAGCTGATCGATGTTTCTCTCTCATTGATGTTTCTAACTCTCTATCCCTCTCCCTTCCTCTCTGTAAAAAATCAATAAGATATTAAAAAAAATAAGAAAAGAAAAGAAAAAACACAGAAATACATTGCAACAAACATCACAAAGAGATATTGTAAGTTGTAAATGAAAAAAGAAAAAGACATGTAGTCATTTATTTGTTCATATCTGTATTCTCCCATATTCCACAAAGGACATGAAGTGATTAGGTAAAGAATATAAACAGCAAAAGCTCAGAGGGTCAAAGAGGTCATTGTGAGCCAGGAAAAATTAATGAAGAAGGTGAGAACGTAACTGAGCCTCAGAAACTGAGTGGGATTAGACAGGCTAAGAAGTGTAGAAGACAATCTAGATAGGGAGAAAACATGAACAAACAATTCAAGATGCTCTGAAGGCACAAGGTACAGGCTGTTTAGGCTTGAATAGTTCAATTTAAGAATGCTAGGGAATGAGGGCTGGAGAGAAATATACAGGCCTATTCAAGGTCTCAAATCCTAAAGATTTAAAATTGGTTTTATAGGAAAAAGGACCTCAATCTTTATGTCACCAAACACATAGCTCCAAATTCTGTAGGTATGCCCAGACTTTAAAAGAACAAAATCCAACCAAACAACCAAAGAAAAAAAATCTTCAATTAATTAAAGAACTTTAGTCCTGATAGCTCACTACAGACCATGACATTCATATGAGGGGTACTGGTGATGTGCAATTCTGGGCACACGTTATACTCTCACTTAAGAGAGTACATTGCATGCAAGTGGGTCAGAATGATATTATTATTAGCAAACTTGGAATGACTTTAATTTATAAAAATGTAAATATCCCTGGCTGGTTTGGCTCAGTGGATAGAGCGTCAGACTGTGGACTGAAGGGTCCCAGGTTCGATTCCGGTCAAGGGCACATGTCTGGGTTGCGGGCTCGATCCCCAGTTGGGGGTGTGTGGGAGGCAGCCAATCAATGATTCTCTCTCATCATTGATGTTTCTATCTCTTTCTCCCTCTCCCTTCCTCTCTGAAATCAATAAAAAATATATATTTTTTAAAATGTAAATAATTCGCAAACTTCTGATTTGTGCATGCTTGTTTGTTTTTAACCCTAGCCCGAGGATATATTTTTATTGATTTTTAGAGAGAGAAGAAGGAAGAAAAAAAGAGAGAGAGAGAAAGAGAGAGAAGAAACATGGATCAACTGCCTCCCACACACGCCACGACCTAGGCATGTGTCCTGACTGAAAATCAAACCCGCAACCCTGTGGTGTAAGGGACGACACTGCAAAACCAACTGAGCCACCAGGCCAGGGTACAAACTACTGATTTGTAGCTATTAACAGAAATGACCTGTGACACATCTACTAATCACAATATACTTATGTTTGTGGTACAGATATTGTTGTAGACAACTTGGAACCACTGAATCTTTTTTAGTAAGACAAAATTCACATAACACTGGGAAGTTGTAAATGGCATGAAAATCATTTAGGAAGCTGAACGTGTGCCAATATCTAGGATGGATAAAAAGAATAACAAACAAGGAAGCCTTTGTGGTACTATTATTGTGAGCTAAGATTTCTCAAATAAAGCAGCAGTGAGAACTGCCAGGAAAGGACAAAGGTTCAATCAAAGAAAAAACTGATAGTAATCAGTGTCTAAATGAATAAAAATCAACAAAGAAGGAAATAAACGAAGATACAGATTTTAAAACTGAGCAACCATTGGAATGATGGTACCTTAAGTGAAATGAAGAACATATTTAACTATTAATTTTCCAGAAGGTAATTTTCTGATCTTCTAATTAACATTAAACATTAGAAATTAAGGCAGTTTGTTGTACAAATGACAGATAGTAGTCAAGGTTTAACAGTAACAATGTATGAATATTGCATAATTTTTAGAAAATAATATGAAATATAAGATAACATATAAGTGGACATTAACAACAGATATAAAGCCCATAATTAGAATACATTATGGGTATTAATCAATATAACTTATAGGTATTATCAAATGGCATATGTATTATGATTATTATATGACATGATTTATATAACCAAAAATATTTATTAAAAGATACTATCTAAGGCCTGGAAGGAGTTGATACAGGGTGGAGGAGGTCAATGAGAAAAAAAAACAAAGGGGACATTTGTAATACTTTCAACAATAAAGGTTAATTTTTTTAAAAAAGACACTATATAATAAAAAAATAGCTTTCTAAAATACCACTGACACATTACTTAATTCAAATAATTATGAGACTGAACCTTGGTTCTTCAATTCATTAATGAGTATCCTGGACACATAACTACTACATATAAAATTTATTCAATGAAAACATAGCTAATGCTTATACTATATCATAATGATAAATTTAAAAAATATTCCTCTAAGGTTCCAAAGCCACTACTAAGTTATTCTCCTTAAATAGTTATACTTATGTATCAAGCTATATAATAAAATTGTGCATATAATTAGTTCCTCATATATAAGATTCTTCTATTAGTGATGGATTTTAGTGTTTTAGTGCTAATGTTACTTAGAACAAAATTTAAAAATTGCCTTTGCCTAGTTGTATTAACAACACCAACAAAGTGAAGTCAGAGAGCAAGACCAATGTATGTTCTGTAGTCCAAACAGAATTTCATAGACATATTAATTTTTATGAATAAACATCAAAAAATGCCAATATTCCAAATTCAATAAAGAGCTAAGGATTTATTTCTAAATACAGAAAGTTAGTGCCTACCTGGTTGATATCATTGTTATAAAGAACAATGGAAAGAGATTCAAAGTGAAAGTCAAATTGCAGAGTGACACTCTGATCCACAGAAAGCTGTGTGTCTGCCAAATCTTGTTCTGATGGTTCAAACATAAATACGAAAATTAAAAAACTTTTAGATAGGTGTATGATTTTAGTTATATTTTAAAAGCTAGGATAATTTATTATCCTAAATTTATATCATACTTTCTACAATTATTTAAATCATATTATAAGAATAAAAATGCCAATGATTTGTTCCATATATATTCAGCACAGGTGGCCCTTCCCTTACAGCAGACACTGAGCATACATGCTTCCTTCTCCTGGGAGCTTTTCCACAGTAAATAATACAAGACTGAATCAGTTCATACCATGTTATGCTGGACAACTAAGAGAAACCACTAAATATAAATATGGCATTAATGCTCATTTTTCTCCATAATCCAATCAAAAATCTTCAATTTTACCTTTGAGGTGATCAGGTCCACTCAAAACATCTTTTCTTACTCTTACAGCCTCCTGGGTAGACTGTGTAGGGCTTGGCTGTGAAGAAGCTTCCCCAAGATTTTCCAGCAAAATTTTCATTAAAACTGTTAAATCATCTTCACTGAGAGCAACCTAGAAACCAAAAATAAGTTGTTATAAATATAAAGTAATAAAAAATGCAGAATATCATATCTATGTCTTAATTTATGGTTCCTCAAATTAACTGACTGTTCATCTAACTTTAAAAAACAGTTAGCTTATTCTCCACATAGTATTTGTGGGATTTTTTTGCTTCCTTTTTGCAGTTAATTTCAAATTTCAAAGCACTGCAGTCAGAGAATATGCTTGGTATAATTTTAATTATCTTTTTTTTTAATGTATTTTATTGAATTTTTACAGAGAAGAAGGGAGAGGAACAGAGAGTTAGAAACATCGATGAGAGAGATCGAACAGCTGCCTCCTGCACAGCCCCCAGTAGGGATGTGCCCGCAACCCAGGTAAATGCCCTTGACCGGAATCGAACCTGGGACCCTTGAGTCCGCAGGCTGACGCTCTATCCACTGAGCCAAACCGGTTCGGCATAATTTTAATTATCTTAAATTTGTTGAGGCTAGTTTTGTGTCCCAACATATGGTCTATCCTTGAGAATATTCCATGTGCACTAGAGAAGAATGTATAATCTGGTGTTCTGGAATGAAAGGCTCTGTAAATGTCAATTACGTCCATTTGGTCTAATGTGTCATTTAAGGCTGATATTTCTTTATTGATTTTCTGTTTGAATGACCTATCTATAGTTGTCAATGGGGTATTTAAGTCCCCTACTGTGATTGTGTTTTTGTCACTTTCTCCCTTTGGTTCTGTTAGTAGTTGCTTTATACATTTCGGTGCTCCCTGACTGGAGCACATATATTAGAGTGTGATGTCTTTTTGATGTGGTGCCCTTTATCATTATAAAATGACCATCTTTGTCTCTTGTTACCCTTTTTTTAAGGTTTTTTATTTTTTATTGATTTTTAGAGAGAGAAAGGGAGAGGGAAAAAGAGAGAGAAACATCAATGGAAACATCTATTGGCTGCTTCCCGCACGCCCACCACATGGGACCGAGCCCACAACCCTGGCACATGTCCTGACTGGGAATCAACTCGGCAACACTTTGGTGAACAAGATGATGCCCATCCAACTGAGCCACACCAGCCAGGGTTCTTCTTACCTTTTTTATCTTGAAATCTATTTTGTTACATATAAGTATGGCTATACCTGCTTTTCTATGGATGCCATTTACTTGGAGAATGGTTTTCCACCCTTTCACTTTGAGTCGATATTTGCCTTATCAGCTTAGAGGTGTCTCCTGAAGACAGCACATGGTGGTTGGGTTTTGTTTTTTGATCCAATCTGCTATTCTGTGCCATTTTAGTCAATTTACATTTAAAGTACCTCAACATAATACAGGCTATATATGACAAACCCTCAGCTAATATGATACTCAGTGGTGAAAAACTGAAAGCTTTTCCTCTAAGATCAGGAACAAGACAAGGATGCCCACTCTCACCACTGTTATTCATCATAGTACTGGAAGACCTAGCAAGAGCAAACAGGTAAGAGAAAAAAATAAAAGAAATCCAAATTGGGAATGAAGAAGTAAAATTGTCACTTTGTGCAGATGACATGATTCTTTATATAGAAAACCCTAAAGACTCAACCAAAAAACTATTAAAAACAATAAAAAAGTACAGTAATATTACAGGATACAAAGTCAATGTACAATAACCCAATGCATTACAATATAGTAATAATAAAATTTCAGAAAAAATAAATGAAAAAAATTCCTTTTGCAATTGCAGCAGAAAGAATAAAATACCTAGAAATATACTTAACAAAGGATGTGAATGACCTTTATACTGCAAACTACAAAGCATTATTAAAAGACACAATGCAATAGGAAGATATTCCATGTTAATGGATTGGAAAAATCAACATAGCCATATTACTAAAAGCAATATAAAGATTTAATGCAATTTCCTTCAAAATCTCAATGATGTTTTTTAAAGAAATAGAACAAAAAATATATCAGATTTATATAGAATCACAAAAGACCCAGAATAGCTAAAGCAATCCTGAGAGAAAAGAACAAAGCCAGAGTTATCACACTCTCTGACTTCAAATTATACTACAAACTATAATAATCAAAACAGCACGGTATTCAAGGGATAAAAAAAGAAGAAAGACTCATGGACACAGACAACAGTACAGTGATTTGCACTGCACGGGAGAACATATTTGCCAATGCTGTTTCAGATAAGGGTTTAATCTCCAAAATTTACAGAGAACTTATACAACTTAACAAAAGGAAGATAAACAATCCAATCAAAAAATGGGCAAAGGACCTAAATAGACACTTCTCCTAAGACACACAAATGGCTAACGATATATGAAAAGATGCTCAACTTCACTAGCCACTAGAGAAATACAAATCAAAACTACAATGAGATACCACCTCACACCTGTTAGAATGAATATTATCAATAAGACAAGTAATGACAAGTGTAGGAGAGGTTGTGGAGGAAAAGGAACCCTCACACCCTTACATTCTGGTAAGAATGTAAACTGTTACAGCTACTATGGAAAACAGTATGGAAGCTCCTCAAAAAATTAAAAATAGAGTTACTATATGACCCAGAAAGCCCTCTTCTGGGTATCTACTTGAAAACATTTATTCACAAAGATATATGCATGCCTACGTTCATTGCAGTATTATTAACGGTGGCCAACACATGGAAACAACTGAGTGTCCTTCGCTAGATGACTGGATAAAGAAGATGTGGTACAGCCCTGACCAGTTTGGCTCAGTGGATAGAGCGTCAGCCTATGGACTCAAGGGTCCCAGGTTTGATTCCGGTCAAGGGCATGTACCTTGGTTGCGGGCACATCCCCAGTAGGGGGTGTGCAGGAGGCAGCTGATTGATTTTTCTCTCTCATCGATGTTTCTAACTCTATCCCTCTCCCTTCCTCTCTGTAAAAAATCAATAAAATATATTTTTTTAAAAAGAGAAGATGTGGTACATATACACAATGGAATACTACTCAGCTATGAGAAAAGACCAAATACTGACATTTGCGACATGAATGGATCTTGAGAATATCATGCTAAGTAAAATAAGTCAGACAGAAAAAGTTAAAAACCATGTAATTTCACTCATATGTGATATATAAAACTGAAGGCAACAAATGAACAAACAAGAAAAAGAAGTTAAAAAAAAAAAAAGAAAAACAAACAAAAACTCATAGACAGAGACAACAGTATGGTGGTTACCAGAGGGAAAAGGTGGGAGTACTAAAGCCTAAGGAGGGTCAAATATATGGTGATGGAAGATCTGACTCTGGGTGGTGGACACAATGCAATATATAGATGATGTACCACTGAATTGTACACCTGAAACCTATATTATCTTATAAACCAATGTCACCCCAATAAATTTATTTTTTTTAAAAAGGGTACCAGGAGAGAAGTATTTAATCTTGTATAGTATAAGACTTCCCTCCTGTGTGTGAACACATTTCTGCCTCCACCCGTATCCAAGCTCCTGCCTCTGGCACGCCATCATTCTTCTGCCTTATCTGTTATTCTGTCTCGTCTCATTCCTGGACTTGTACCTTTCTCCCCTCTCCTTAGCTCCTCATCTTTAATCTGTCTTTCTCTCTTCTCACCCAGTATCAGTTCCTTCTTCCACATTATTATTAGCTCCCCTCCAAACTCAATACAGGGAAAGTACTGTTCAGTTTCTGGACTCTTCCAAGAAGTTAAAAAAAAAAAAAAAAAAGATCTCCTATAATGTAGGAGCACTTATTCTCAATACATATGCATCTGGACATATATAAAACATTTGTTTAAGTTGTCAAGAATAATGCATTTGTCATTCTTCTAAAACACATATACAAAGTACTTTTAAAAGACAAAACACAAACCAGGAAAGGAGTATTTTGCAAGTCTCCTAAATTTATATGACAGAAAGGAAAAAAAGAAAGCAAGAGCTTTTAAGTCCGGCAGATCAGTATCAAGTCTACCACTTTCAAGCTGTGTTGTTGGCCAACTCAGCTTCCTTTATTCAAGTTTCTTAATTTTTAAAATAAGAATAATATCCTCTTCCTCATAGGTGGCTACAGAAAATGAAACAGAACAAATGAAGCTGCCATCAGCTGCTAAGATCCACTAAACCTTTTAATCCTTCCATCTTTTGTACGTTTTCTTTACACACAGAATGATTCAATGGGCCTGTTTCAAGTACTTAAACACATACTCAGACAAGCATGCATGCATTCACGACACTTTCTCCTCTGAATACCACAGTATCCTTTGTCCCTCAAATTAGGCCACTGCTGCCAGAGACACTGCCTGATTCTCAGTCTAAATAAAAGTGGGGAGGTATTTTAGCATGAGATAATAACTAGGGATTACTTGTTTGTCACAAGCCCCCGTCCTCAGATAACGGACGTCTCTGTAACACCCTAGAACTTCCTTGTGTATTCATTTCCACTTGCGATACCAACCACAATATCACAACTGCCTGAAGAGCAGCTAACTTCACCACATCTTTGGTTTCCTGTGGGTGAAAAGAGCAACCATTGTTCCCATTGACATTTAAAGCCGAGCACTTTCCACAGCAATCTATACTCTGTACTTGTAAACATAATTCCTTCTTTTCCATTTTTTCTGTGATCATTCTAGACTAGGAGTCCAGGTTATTATAACAACCTCCTAAGAAGTGGTGAGAAACCTTTACACATGTACAACAGTTCAGAAAAAAAAAAAAAAAGAGCAACCGTATCATATACATAGAGTGGTATTAACTAAGTCTGTAGGTCATTTTGAGAGGCAGCCGCTCAGTTCTTAAAGAACTGTCAAGCTGATGGACCCAAAACAACTTCTGGTGTCACTTGCCTGACACCCTTTCTTAGATGTACTCTGGACACAAGAAAATTAACACACATCCTGACCAAGGAAGGGCTGTTTAAAGAGGCCTGGATCTCTGTCCAATTAGGCAATGGTGACCATACTCACTAGGCTGCACTTTTTTTAGTTAAAGTAATAACCATCCTTAGATGTTTAACTGGTGATACTTTCTTGTGTTTTTTTTTTGAAATATGTAAAACATAAAGGAAAAACCTGGAGAATACTATAATCCTCCTCAGAGTACATACCTGTGTCAAATCTTAACAAACTCCTATATTTGATTCAGATCTTTTCCCCATAATGGATATGGTTGAAGCCCCATGTTTACTTCTCTGAGACCTCATTCCCTTCTCCTTTCCTCCTCAAAGAAAAACACTGTCCTGAATTAGAGAATTATTCTTTCCACACAAGCTTTCTTACATTTCCCACTATAAACAATATACAGCACTGTCCATTGGCTTGCTTGTTGTAAAATTTGAAATGATATAGAAATGCACTATCATTCTGCAACTTATTTTTTTCATTTTTATGTTTAAGATATACCCGTTTTGCTTTGTACAGTTCTAGCTCCTTCACTTTATCTACTTTATAGTGTCTGACTATGTCATAATTTGATCCACATCCTCTCACTGATAGAGACATTTAGGTTTTATTTTGCTTCAATCTTTCAAAGAAAGTGAAATGGGACAAATATTAGTCCTAAGATCTAATGTCTTAATAGTAAGGGAGAAATGAAGAGTTGTCCCATACTCTGGAATAGAGAATTCTCTATGAATACCCTAAACAGACATTGTTCCTCATATAATGTATCTGCTCATACTACACATAGGGACATTCCTACAACAAATTTCAATTTTAACTTCTTCCCTAGTGGAACTCAGCTTCTTTGACCCTTTCTATTTTATCTTAGAACTTACTCTGAAATAATCACAGATATCAAAAATCACTAAATCACTAAATTACTCAATTTGTTTTTCACACACTCTATTCGTTTAATTACTCTCTCCAGTACCTTGTCCCCTACTGTTGGGCTTCAACAATTTCACACACAGGCACACGAGAATCATAAGATGCCTACACTTGTATGACCATCTTCCACCAGTGTCATCCTTCCCTGTGAACCTATACATGATATTCTAACTACCCTTTAAGAAATACTGCTGTATTTATTAATGTGTTCTTAAACACATCCACTTATTTTAAATGACCACTTTTATCATTAAGAGTGATTTTATAAAATACTACTAATGTGCTTTGAATATAGTATCTAAATATCACTTTATACTCTTATAATTTAACTTCCTTAAAACTTCATTAGAATTTTCCAAAATTACTAATAATATTTTCAGTGGACTCCAACAGGTTTTATCTCAGTCTTTTTACTGGTTTTACCAAATATTTGACTAAAATGAAATACAGAAAAGTGTAGGAAACTACAATGACTTCATTTGCAGTTAAAGTGTTCCCTTTTATGGTATCATCACTTCTGATGTGCACTAGAACTGCACTATGATCAATGATAAAAGCCTATCTAGCAATTTTCATATACATATATATATATTAAGCCTAACCAAGAGATATGTTTTTTTATTGATTTTAGAGAGAGGAAGTGAGATGGAGAGAGAGAGAAAGAGAAAAACATCAATGTGAGAGAGAAACATTGATTGGTTGCCTTCCTTATGTGCATCGATCAGGGATTGAACCCACAACCTTTCTTTTGGTGTATGGGACGACACTCGAACCAAATAAGTCACCCAGACAGGGCAATTTTCTTTTCTTTCTTTTTATTTATTTTTTCCACTGAGGCTATTTTTTCCATTGTTTTTCAGAGAGAGTGAAAGGGGGGAGGGAGGGGGAGAGAGACAGAGAAACATCAATGCGAGATAGATAACACATCAACTGATTGCCTCCCGCAAGCTTCCCAACCAGAAGCAGGGAGCAAACCTGCAACCCAGGTACTTGCGCTTGACCAGGAATCAAACCCTTTGACTCAAGGTTCGACACTCTAACCACAGAGCTACAGTGACCAGGGCACTGGCCAGGGCAATTTTCATACACACACACACACACACACACACACACACACACACACACATATATATACACACTTACCTGCATAGGTTTCAGTTTTCCTTTAATCTCCATCCCTGGAATTTGCACATACCACGTTGCTGCTAAATTTCGCTGTATAGACAAAAGCATGTTGACTGGTTTTAAAATTTCAATGTCATATTGTGGCAAGCCAGCCTGCAAGATAGTTCTGAAAGATAAACAAGAATTTATTTTGTATTTTTGAAATCTATATTTTAAAATGAAGACTATCATATTATTTAAGTTTCCACACAACATTTTCCTTAATAAGGGCTGCTACCAGAATTCTTTTAGAACATACTTCTTTTCACAGATCAGTCGAATCAGAATAAATCAAGTTTATATGCAGAGTTCTCTAAAACAAAGCCTATGCTGACTTCAAAGACACAAATTTCATGAAGTATGAATTTCATTTTTAACTATCTTCACAAGAACTATTTAATAATAGCAAACAGTGCAATGTCTTAAAAATAAAGGTTACATCCTCCTCAAAAATGGAGGACAAAGAAAGTAGTAGTCTACTTAGCCCTTAGTTTTATGTTATTGGTACTTCTCCAAATTAAAGGGAAAAACTCATCAAACCCTGAAGTTAAGCAAACAGATGGTAACAGTAATTTCTAGTTTGTCTACCAACAACCATTTGCACAAACAAGTAAGTAGTCCTGTCATTTAACAGAGCCAAGCCTTTCCAATTTATATTCAGTAATCCTTTATAAACCTGAGAGAGAATTCCCAAGTGTGATATGGTTTATAAATAAGAAATAAATCTTAAATTTTATTGCATTTTAAGCAGCTTTCTCCCATCTATAGAAAATAGCTATGTACAAAAATAAATCTAAATTATTGGGTAAACTGTAATTTGTAACAGGAAATGTTTATAGAATCAAAAAAATCACATCATAAATTTAGTAAGACAAAATGCAGATACTGTACTATAACGTACATACTTTGCTACTAACCACTGACCAAATACCAAGAGTCAAGGTTTCATAATTAGAAAAAATAAGGAGAATCACAAATCACTAGAGTATTTTACCCCTGGAAGGAGTCTATGAAAACTCTATTTATACTAAGTAACATACAATTTGATTCTATATTTATACCTGGAGAGTTTCAACTGAGTGAGTTGGATGTTCATTTTGTCAATGACTGGGGGAAGAGAAGAATGTTCCATAGGAACTAAGCTAAATTTGTTTTCCACTCTGATTAAACCCAGATCAGCTATCACAGCATTAGGTGATACTGAAGACTGAGGAATGATAATAACTGGTGCTTTCAAATTGATATCCATCAAAAGGCGGAAACTCTTCTGAGCCAAGTCTTTCATGCTGGAAGCAGCTCTTTCTGCAGCCTGTACCGTGGCTGCGCTCAAGGCTTCTTTGGCAGTCTGGAAATTGTTGAGAAAGTTCTGTTGGAAGAGACTGTATTTAGAGTTCCCCCAAAACAACATTTATTAAAAAAGGAAAAACTTTAGAAATTATTTACTTTAAAAAATTAAAAGGTGTATAAGAGATATTATTTATTATTGTGCTTATGGAGAGAGTAAAATCTAGAAAGATACACTCCTAAATATTAATAATTACTTCTAGGAAAAAAGAGTCCTTTAACTTTCATTTTATATATTTCAGAATTATTTGGTTCTTATGACAAATTTTGGTAACAATTTTTTATTTAATTTATTGGGATGACATTGGTTTACAAAGTCAGGTTTCAAATAACAATTTTTTTAAATTTCCTTTTTACCCATGAATGTTAGTTATTTTAAATTCAAATTTAAATAAAGAAATGGAGGAGAGCACTTTACTTTTCCCTAATTAAGTTCAAATCTATTTCTCTAAGTCACAGGAATAAAGTTATTCTTAGAAACTATGGTTTTGCCAGCTTATTTCTGAAGATTTTTTAAAAGTATACTCAGGCAGAAGATGCTTAAATGTCTACAACCTTGCTATCATTAGTAAGAATCAAAACTTCTTTATTAAGAGTAAGATGGATCTTACCTCAATTTTAACTAAAAACAAAGATTTTTCCCAAAAAGATCATTCTTAGAAATAATACTCCTGACGCTCATCCATTAATAATACAAAGCAACCTAAACTCCCCTCATGCCAAATAAATTACTTCCCTGAAAAATGAAACATGGCCCTCTCCTTCTCCCCTTCTCCCTTTTTCTCCCCGTAAGAAAAAATAATAACAAAATAAAATATGATGGTTTAAGTAGAAATCTATGACTTGTAAGCTTAGAATTTTATCCCTGCTAAGAGGCATAGGCAAATTTAGCCCACAATGCTTACACAGAAATAAGTAACTTTTAAAAAAGAATTTTATGGCCTTATTGATCATAATTATAATTAAAAGCTGTTAAGTTCCAATATCAGTCCTTCAAATGCCTACTGATTTCCTTAAAAAATTCTTTTTACCTCAATACCTTTCAGGGTATTTCATAAAACAAATAACACTGAAAAGCCCTAAATGCTTTTTAAGTACTTTTAAAATATATAACTATGAAAATGTTAAAGCATAATAGTTTACATGTTCAAAACAATGATGACAAAAACTCATTTGGTTATCCATCATGTAGATGATTTCCTTAACTATAAATGTTCTGTTCAGCATTTGGGTGTTTACCCACAACCCGTTTAGTAAAAATTTTAACTACCTAGGTTCAGATACATAGGCAAAGATATTTGGGCCTCAGTGAGAGATAAATATATTTAAAAATAAACTTACCAGGAGAGACATGAAGAATTTATGAACATAAACAATTTGAATACAGCCCACTTTGAGACTAAGTTTGCCATCTACTTTAGACATATCGGCATAGGCCTTCCCTTCTGTGGCATCTGGATAAAGAGTCATTTGGAACCTAAAGACTTCATCTCCCAAAATAGAGACAGCCTAAAAGTATTAAATTAACTGGTTACTACATCAAAATATCTGTATTATAAATAAGTTACATTATTACAGAATCTTTGATGTGTGAAGAAGCACCATCAAAATAAACTTTCAACAAATTATTAAACACTTATTTGACAATAATTTTTCCTATACCTATAAAAATTATTTTATCAATGTAGAGATCAAGCACTTAATTGGTCAGAAACAACTTTTACGAATCACTCAGCCCATACACACTGTGAAAGCAGGCTATGACTACATTCATGTCCAATCCCTAACAAGTACCTAACACATGACAGACGCTAAGTATATACAGAACAAATGGATAAAGTCACCTCAAAACTAAAGGTAAAAATAAATTTCAATACAGAAGCTTTTTTTAAAAAAATTACCTTTTTGTGAATGGACATCAAATCTACATTGGTAACAATGATATCCTGAAGTCTGGCAAACATGTCAGTTTGCTTTGGCTTCACAGAAATGGAGGCATCCATTCCTATGGGAAACATTACATTTACAAACTTTTCACCTAATCCAAGTGAACCAACTTAGTGGTACTTAAGTTCAATAATATACTAAAAGATACAGAATGAATAAAAATTACTTACTGTTAGACATACTAAAAGTATCAACTTCTATGTATGAGATACTAAGGAAGATTATATCTTTAAGTGCTACAGGTAAGTCATAAATAAAAGTGGAAATTTAAAAAAAAAATTTTTTTCAAGGAAAATTAATTACAGATTTCCAAATGCAAAATATTCTGTGCATTGGCAAGATCAGAAGTAGTCATTTAGAAAGACACAAAATGTTTGTTACATAGCCATTTCATAAACATTACATTATGAAAACTATTGCTCTGATAACTAAGCATAAATAAGTACAATTTGATGAATAAGTCCTATTCTTTCTATAATAAACTGTATCTAAAATGCAATCTTATAAGATTTCTCTCCAAAAGAATTTTTGTCATTCTCATAATTTCTAAAGGCATAATGATTTCTAAAACAGCTCCTACAGAAAGAATGCCTGAAGCTAAGACCGAGTAATCAACCAAACCATAAACCATACCAACCATAAGACAGATAATAAATATTTGTTGGTGAGGTTTAAACGGCCCCCGTGAGGTAGGGACGACCCCGGTCAGGTCGAAACGGCCCCGGTGTGGTAGGGACGACCCCGGTGAGGTTGAAATGGCCCCCGTGAGGTAGGGACGACCCTGGTCAGGTCGAAACGGCCCCGGTGTGGTAGGGACGACCCCGGTGAGGTTGAAACGGCCCCCGTGAGGTAGGGACGACCCTGGTCAGGTCGAAACGGCCCCGGTATGGTAGGGACAACCCCGGTCAGGTTGAAACAGCCCCGGTGTGGTAGGGACAACCCCGGTGAGGTTGAATCGGCCCTGGTGAAGTCGGGACGGCCCCGGTGAGGTTGAAACGGCCCCTGTGAGGTAGGAACGACCCCGGTGAGGTTGAAACAGCCCCCGTGAGGTAGGGACGACCCCGGTCTGTAGGGACAACCCCGGTCAGGTCAAAACGGCCCCAGTGTGGTAGGGACAACCCCGGTCAGGTTGAAACGGCCCCGGTGTGGTAGGGACGACCCCGGTGAGGTTGAAACGGCCCCCGTGAGGTATGGACGACCCCGGTGAGGTTGAAACGGCCCCCGTGAGGTAGGGACGGCCCCGGTGAGGTTGAAACGGCCCTGGTGAGGCTCAGACGGCCCTGGTGAGGTTGAGACTACTTCAGTGAGGTTGGGACAAATAAAGGGGACCAGTATGGACTGATGTACAGGGGTAGATACAGAAGCAGAGCAACATTGAACAGAATGTTAAACTACAGTGGGAAGCCTGGGGAGGGTTGGGGGGGGGATTAAGAGACCAACTGAAGGACTTATATGCATGCATATAAGATTAACCAATGGACACAAGACACGGGGCGGGGGGGGCGGGGGGTAGGGTCGGGGGGAATGTCAAGGGGGGGAAAAAAGGAGACATTGTAACACTCTTTGTAATACTTTAAGAATTAAAAATTATTAAAAAAATAAATAAAGAAAATAAAGAAAATTATCTAAATTACAAAAAAAATAAATAAATAAATAAATATTTGTTTAACGAAACAGATTTTTAACCTTTTTTAACTGCTTATGATGTACCAGGCACTTTTCTAAATCTATGTAAGTGTTTAAACTTAATCCTCACAACGCCATGAATAATTATCTCCATTTTATAGAAACTAGAAGTTGGGCATAGAAAGATTAATTTGCTCAAGGTCAGCCAGTAAGTGTTAGAGCCAAAACTGAACCTTGGCAAGCTGGCTCCAGAACCCATGGAATAATCTGAACTCATCCTTATATTAAGCAGATGGTGGGTAAAGGTTACAAAATTTCTTTTAAAAACATCTACTCTTGATGCTATGTAAGCAAGAAATACAACAATAAGGATAATGACATTTAGTTTGCCCAGTGAGATATTATCATAATACATATTCACAGTTTAAAGTTATATCATTCTGAAAATGCAAACATAGGAGGTTAAGCCTTAGACTTATCCTGAAAGTTTTAAAATACATGGGAATGTGTTGTGTCAGCCATGAAACATAACAAATTTACTTCTAACATTTCCAAGTACAACTCTGAAAAGTTTGCATGAGTCTTCAATGCAAGTAAATCAAAAGATGACTCATGAGAAATGTACCATGCACACACTTATTCTTCCTGGAGATCTATGTAAGAAAACAGAAATACATACACCAAGGAATCATTACTTACCATGTATTCTAATATCTGCAATGCTACACTTCTGATCACAGACCAAGACATTAAATGAATTTAATTCAGCCATGATCTTTAAGTCAAACACATCATCTTGAGAAGTATTACTGGACACTGAAAAGTAATAAAAACCTTATCATCAGCAAAGTGCAAAGTTGATATAATAAGATGCAAACTATTCTCAAATTCACTAAAATAAAAGTGCATTATGAATATGAAGAACCAAAAAGGCCTTTATTAAGGTTATATAAAATTAATATGGATTTTGAATCAATTTTCAAATGTCCATAAGACAAAAGCTAGCATATTCCCCTCCAAATTAAGAATAAAGATAGCCTTTAATAGTGCCTTAAAAGTACTATTTGATAAATGGAAAATTTACTATAATTTTTTTCTGGGGGAAAAAAACCCTGTATGTTAAAATTCTAGAATGCTACTGAAGCTAACTGATTTTGAAATCCTTTTAATATCATATATTAGATGAAAGAAGAATATTTCATAAAAAACTAAAAGAGTAATAAATAGTTGATAAAATATATTTGATTAACTATGACACATACATGTTAACTATAGAATAGATTTCTCTAGATTGTATCCTGTTTCTCCATGAAAAATCCTAAAATGAATTCTATGAAAAATGAACACAAAGGGCTGAAGTTTAAAAAAATACCAAAAACAGTTTTATAATGTGTGTGTTTGTATGTGTATAAGAATCACAATCAAACGGATTCCCTTAACCAACTTGAGTCCAGGTCCTGATTGAGGAATTCAGGATATATTTTCCTAGAGCTCCGTCTTGCTTGAGGGAAACAGACCTTTTCCTGTAACAGGTAAAAGCATGGGGGCAGCAGTCCTTAACCACCAAGATGATAATGGTTTTTTCCCTTAAGATTTAAAGTAGCATAATCAAACCTTAAAAATCAAATATACAGCATAACAGGAAGACTATCTTTTAATTAAATTTTTTTTATAAATATATTTTATTGATTTTTTACAGTGAGGAAGGGAGAGAGATAGAGAGCTAGAAACATCGATGAGAGAGAAACATCGATCAGCTGCCTCCTGCACACCTCCCACTGGGGATGTGCCCACAACCAAGGTACATGCCCTTGACCAGAATCGAACCTGGGACCTTTCAGTCCGCAGGCCGACGCTCTATCCACTGAGCCAAACCGGTTTCGGCTAATTAAATTTTTTATAGTTTATTGTGAACTTAAACATTGCTTTTTCATTTATTCAACAGTGTATGTGTCTATCTTATATAAGTATTTCCACAAATGTTAATGTAGCAAGTATATTACAACAAAAGTAAAACTCTTTTAGTCTAGTTTATAGCAAAATTATTGCTCTGTTCCCTAATTTAAAAAAATCTGATCCTTTACACTTGAAAGATGCCAGTAAGATTAATATAACTCAAATTGGTAATGGTCTGAAAGTACATTGCTAGATGTTAGATATCTATATCACATGATACGGAAGAAAATTAATTAAAATGATATTTGCTTAAAAATAGGCACTTGTTCACTCAGGATATAAATATTTAATATTTAATAGCATAAATCATATGTTTGAGGAACATGTACCCATATTAGTATGTGATTTAAATACAGTTTGCATAGAAACCAAAGAGGGTCTGGTCTGTCTCTTCCATGAGATTCTTCCTTTTGTGTTTTAGAAAAGCACCTAAAATTGTTGAGCAGCAGGTAGGTTTACTCGATGGACTGAAATGGATTTTTGTTACTATGCATGATTGTATTTGTATTTTAATTTCTTCCTTTTTCCCTTTCATTGGTATGAATACTGCAGAGACATCAATGCAAACATATATAAAGGATAAAATTCGCTTTCTTTTGAAACTAACCTAATCTATCATAGCAACTATAATAGTAAGGTGCTAAATATTTATCTTAGCTTGAAGATACAAGTTATTATATGATTATTAAAGTTCAGACAGAAAGTATTAGACCATGACTCAAAAGCTAATACCAGTTTTGACAATGAGACTTCTGGACTCCCCCACAAGTGGCTTCAGTTCAGATTCCTTTTCAGAAGGTTCAGAGGATGGAACAGCAGATGATAAAAAACCCATGAGGGATAATAAAGCTTCCAAATGAAGTACTAAGTCTAAGGATGAAAATGAAACCTAAGATAATAAACAATTAGAGAGGCAGATGTCAGATACGGTAACATTTTCATGTTACATTTCCAATTCCACATACACAAGTAGCACAAAATCATTCCATTAAGGGCTTTAAAAAAAAAAAAGAACTCATTATTATAAATTTAACCTTTACCATAATTCTAATCTCAACAGAACTTGATGGGTTTTAAGTAAAGATATAGGAAGTATTATCAGGCCATACTTAGGTCAGTCACATTACATATGGGTTCCAAGACAGACCAATACTACATGGACTGTCAACAATGTCTATACTGAGCCATGCCATTAGCATTGTCCTTACATTTATTTTAATCCTAAAACCAATACATAATTCAAATGTTTCACACATCTATCAATACTATGCCAAATAACCATTTTTAAGGGAACAAAATTCCCTTAAAAATGTATTATTTGTATACTCAACAAGTAATGATTAATTCATATCTGGGAAACAATCTTGTAGAAAATCAAATCAACTCTCTTTAAACATTTTATTTAAACTCTTTATGCATGTCTCTTATCTATAAGACTAGAGCTATTATTATTGCCACCCTTATTTTCATTTTAGAATTTACAATCTCACAACTAAAGATGGCTATGAAACTAGATTTACCCATTAATATAACCCACCTTATAGTGAATTTAAAAAGATTTACCTTCAGTCTCTGTTTGGTATTGTCATGAATGGTTTTAAATTCCGGTCCATCACTGTCTGCCTACAAATAGTGGAGGATTAAACCACTGAGTTGCAAACAGTAACATTTATATATTATTTACTTTTCAAAATACTGTATGCTATGAAAATACTATAAACATATTTCTTAAAGGCACAGAAGAGCATGCCAAAAAAAATTGACCACATAAGCATTTCTCAAATTCTGCAGAAGCAAGACCTCAAATGCTACAGGTAGGGGAAAATACTAGTATATCCAGATTACAACAGATTTTGTTTTGAATGAAAATGGAACTTTATATGCTCTCACTTATTCCAAAACATAGGGTTAACTCCGAAGATTACTGAGATTTCCAGGATAGTCAGATGTTTGCATAATCTACTATAATCAACCAGTTTTAGAATGAAAAAATTTAAGGGAGAAAATTGAAATATTAAATATGGGGGGATTACATACGTTCACATATTAAAAAATCCTAGAAATGAAACTAGATACCTTTGTCAATAACATTTTCAGAAGGGGTTCATCAGTTACATTAGAAGAGTTAATAATATGAAGAGGTTCTCCTTTAGAGTCTAAAAGAGAAAAGGAGGGGGTAAATCCATTAAGTCTTTTCAACATTTCAAACATATGTCCAAACAGACAAATATATGTTTGCCAAAGCTCATAGAGCTATACATTAAAATGGTGAATTGTACTGTATATAAATCATACATCAATAAATCTGGGTTGAAAAAGAAAGTCCATAAAAACAAAAAACCAGCACCAGCTAATTAAAATGTTGTTAACATTTGGTAGTACTGGAATTACTCTGAACAAATCAGAATATATTAAAGAATAAAGCTAAAAAATACATAAACTAGGGGTTATTCTCAATATGAATTTGCTTTACTTCAAGTTAACCCACAGAAGTCCTATAAACTTTAAACACCCATAGCAACTTTAAAAGTTGGCTTAATCCACTTTAGAAAGTGAATCTGAAAGGTCGAGGTTATCATTAAAGAATAACAGTATTGTTTTTATTTTAATATTTTATTTATACCCAAAACAAACTTTATGATTTTTTAACATCCTGGCTTTAAGGAAGCTAAGTTACCCATAATATTTTAATATTTCCTTCCTCATTTATCTCATTTCAAATCAGATGATTACCATGTTTGACATTTTCTCAGAAACTAATAATTATATATCCTCTTATTTTTCAGTCACATTACATATGGGTTCTAAGACTATCAACACTAAATGGACTGTGAACAATGTCTATACTGAGCTATGCTGTCACTCTTGTCCTTAAATTTATTCTAATCCTAAAACCAATATATAATTCAAATGTTTCATGTTTCCATCAATGCTATGCCTAATAACCATAGTGAACAAAATTCTCTCTTTAAGGAGTGAGGCTACATAGTGATGTTAAGTTTTTCTTCTATATATTTCTGTATTATTTAATTTTTATTTTTACATATACAAAGGAGTGTACAAAAGTAGGTTTACAGTTGTGAATATGCAAAACATAGTGTTAGTTAATAAACCTATTGTAATAATCATTACCAGCATGTCTTTTTCCATATGGAAAACTGAAAATCTACTTTTGCCCATCCTTATGCTAATTTCATTAAAAATAAATTAAAAACACTAATATAATTTTAAATAAAGAAAGAAACAAATAGAAAGTTATTTCCTAATAAATTAACTTACCTTTTCAAAAAGGATCCCTGGGCTCTATACCTGGGTATTGTACTTGGTTCCCGATTTCCTAATATATCAGTTCCCATAGCATAATTATAATGAACTCCTATCTTTTACAAGTACTGAAATGTTATGTACAGACACTGATGACAAATGTTTCATATTTCTTTCAGATATATTCTACTTCATGCTAAATGTAGACATCTACCTAGATATAATCTTACTTATGATAACTACATGGGTAATTTATTTTTAAATATCACATTCCTTTGTATCGATGTAATAAATTTAAACTAACTAAACAGTTATGGTGACACTAATAAATATGCTTAATGCTGATAAAAAGGTAGGGACCATCTGGCTATTCCATGGATAATTTACACAGACTATACTTCACACTTACCAGTAAACTCAAAGCATCGCATACTAATTTTTTTTAGATAAGCTTTAGCAGTTAGGTCATAGGTTTTAACTCTAGCTTCCACTCCAAGCTGGAGGACATTTAGTTCATGTAAAGGCCTTCCTTTCTTTTCTGCTTTTTTCATCAAAGTAACCACAACCTAGAAAAAAGTACCAGTATTACCACAAACTATTTCATTAGTATACAAGGAAAGTAAGTCAACAATTTAATAACCATCCATAGTGATATAACCCAAAAATTCACACCATGTAAAGATGTTTATTTCTACTTGTGCCTGGAAATTGCCTGGGGCTATTTACTTTGGTAGGCACATTTACTTGTTCAGACTTAAGTATTTCTCCCTAATTCCCACAAGTCCTAGTCTGATGAATGGCTTTTCATCTGAAAGTCTGTGAGATAAACGGTCAATTTTTATACTACACCTAAGGCAAAGTTTTTCCATCTTGACCCACTGACACTTTAGGCTAGATAATTCTTTACAGTAAGGAGCAGTCCTGTGCACTGTAGGATGTTTAGTGGCCTCTACCCACTGTTTCCCAGTAGCTCCACCTCCCCAGATAGTGACAATCAAACATGTTTTCAGACAATGCTGAGTATTGGCCTAAGAGAGACAGTGCAAACTGCTTCCCCTATCCCAATCACTGACCTAAGGAAAGGGAACTATAATAATATGTATTACAAATAATAGTAAAAAGGACTTATAGATTTTCTATGTATATGTTAATAAACCTATTTGCAAACAGAGTGATTTATCTATCAATGTTTCAATTATCAAAGCTTAAAAGTCTTTAAATATTAACCAGAAAAATAGCAGAGGTTTAACATGAAGGAAGTTAGTTTCAAAACATATTTCAGATCAAAAAGAAGAACTCATTTGTTTAAATGTTTATTATTGTTAACTCAGAGAAAGAACACAACCTCTATACAACTATTTAATGATGAAGGGATTTTGGAGGAAGTTCTTGCAAGTCCCTGTATCCGCTATGCTTTCTCACATATTCACAACCTTATGCCCTGTCCTAGCCCCTTTGTTGATCCCCTTTTCTCAGACTATATCTTACTCTTTACTAAAATTCGCTCAAATGTCACTCCTTTCAGGAAATATTCCCTGATGCTCCCAGACTGCTTAGATGCCCTCGCCCTACCATCACTGCCTCAAGCTCCACTAGGCATATTTTTAATGGGAGCACTACCAAAATTTCAATTGTTTGTTTTCTTGATTGAATTCAGAGTCTATGCTGTTTACCTCTGTATCCTTGGCACTAAACACATGCAATGAATATTTCTTAAATGTGTGAATACAGAAGAGGAAAATACATTTAATCTTCCCTCAAGAATCTGCAGATGGAAAGCAAATAGTGGTAATGAAACATTTTAAAAATGTAGACATACTGTGTTCTATTCTATTAAGGATTTCTAAAATCTGCATAGAATTTTCCTATCATCTTTTCCCTTTCCTCTCTTTCCTACATGAAATCCAAAGCAAGCCACCTCCCAATTATCCTAAAATTATCTGAAAAGCACATTACAGGGCAGGCTACCATTTTCTCTATGAAATATTATATCCCTCAAATATAATTCATTTTTAACAAACTCTCAAATTTTAAAACATTACTACTACATACAAATTATAAATAGCCTATATAAGATTTTCTCATTTATATCAATAACTACAAGTTTATCTTAGTAGAGGTGATTCTAAATATCCATCATTTATTCACCTTACTTTATAAAAACAGATGAAAATTACATACCTCTTTGATTTCAAAATTCAGCAGCACATTAACAATGTCTACAGATCTAATTTCTTCTACTCCAGCTGTTAAAGTATCTTGTGAAATACGTACGTCTTGTTGTGATACAGAGATTTCAAGTGGCCCTTTAATTTCACCTAAAGGTATTTAAAACAAATATATTCACCTTTAAATTCTTTTTTTCCACAAATACTCACTGAGGACTTATACAAGTACACTCAACCTAGTGCAGACACTGAAAATCCATAAATTAGTAATGCACAGCTCCAGCCCTTAGAAAGCTTATGGGTTAGTAGAAGAGATGTATATTTTAACATACAAACAAACAAAATAAGCAGGCTACACCTAGTCATATTAAATAAACGAACGTTAATATAAAATGCACAGAAAGCACAGAACTAGGCATGACACTCTTATGGGAGGTCAAGAAAAGTTTAACAGGAGAGTTATCATTCAAGTGGACGTCTTCACACAAAAGTGACATTCCAGGAATAAGAAGAGAGGTTGTGGAAAACCATAGAGTGATAACATCCCAATAGATTTTTCAAATAGAATGTAGTTTCTATGACTAAATCATAAGGAGCATAACAAGAAAAAAAGAGGGAGTTATTAGAGCCTCTTATCCATACCAAGAAGCAAAGTAAAGCTATACAAATAAAATGTCGGAAAATCTGTACACCTTGAGATGCAATAAAATTGCTCTCTAAACTGTAATACACAAAACTAGTAACAGCTATCACTTGCTAAGTGCTTACCTCTGTGCTAGACACTATACTAAGGGCTATCCATGGCTAAGCTCATTCAATTCTTACAACAACCTTATGAGATAAAAACTTTATTGCTCTCATTTCACAGGTGACCAAACTGAGGTTCCAATAGATTCAGTACCTTGCCCAGTATAAATTATACCAGATATTGGCAGAGAAACAGATTCACAGGTAAGTGGAACAGAAGAGAGAACCCAGTTATAAAACCACATGTGTATAGACAAATAATTTTTTACAAAGGAGCCAGAAACACATAATGAAGTAAAGATAGTCTCTTCAATAAATGGTGCTGGGAAAATTGAAAAGGCACATGAAGAAGAATGAAACTTGATTACAGTTTGTCCCCATGAGCAAAAACTTATTCAAAATGGATCAAAGACCTAAATATAAGACCAGAAATAATAAGTTACACAGAAAAAAAATATAGGTACCGAAGTTATGGAAAACTTTGATACATTATATGTATCAATATAATGTGTCAAATATTATATTGATACATTCATATAATGACTATGGTACAGGAATTAAAAAGGCAAGGGAAGTAAAGGCAAAAATAAATGAATGGGACTATATCAAACTAAATAGCTTCTGCACAGCAAAAGAAACTGACAACAAAACAAAGAGTCAGCCAACCAAATGGGAGATGATACTTGCAAACAGTAGCTCTGACAAAGGTTTACTTTCCAAAATATATAAAGAACTCATAAAACTCAGCACCAAACAAACAACCCAACCAAGAAGACACACAAACAGCCGATAGATGAAAAGATGTGCAACCTCACTAGCAATTAGGGAAATGCAAATCAAAACTACAATGAGATACTATCTCATACCTGTTAGAATAGCTATTATCAACAAGACAAATAATAACAAGTATGGGAGAGGTTGTGGAGAAAAGGCAACCCTCATTCACTGCTGGTGGGAATGTATACTAGTACAACCACTATGGAAAATAGTCTGGCGATTCCTCAAAAAATTAAGACCCAGCAATCCCTCTCCTGGGTATACACCCAAAAAACTAGAAAACATGTATTTGCAAAGATATATGCACCCCAATGTTCAATGTAGCATTACTCAGAGTGGCCAAGACATGGAAACAACCAAAGTGTCCTTCGATAGAGGACTGGATAAAGAAGATGCGGTACATATAAACAACGGAATACTACTCAGCCATAAGAAAGGATGAAATACTTCCATTTGCATCAACATGGATGGACCTTGAGAATATTATGCTAAGTGAAATAAATCAATCAAAAAGAGCTAAGAACAATCTTATTTTACTCATATGTGGATATAAAACTGAAACTCGTGGACACAAACAGCAGTGTGGTGGTTGCCAGAGGGAAGGGGGTGGGAGGTAAAGGGTGACGGGAGAAGATCTGACTTTGGGTGGTGGGCACACAGTGCAATATCAGATCTTGTAACACAGAAACCCACACCTGAAACCTATATGATCATATTAACCAATGTCACCCCAATAAATTTAAATAATAAAATTCCAGAAACCCAGATGAAAAACCACTATTAATATTACCTTTGACACAGCAATTCATAGAGAAAGGTTTCTTAATTATAGCTTTATGTTTATGCCAAGCACTATTCTAAACATAATGTGATCCAGGGGAAATAATTGTAGCAATTATTTTGCTTTTATAAAACAATTCCTGGAATAAGCAAAGATTTCTTAAATAGAAAATAAAAATCACTGATTTGTTTTAAAAGACCCATTTACAGAGTGAAAAGGTAAACCACAGAGAGGGAGAATATATTTCAGCACATATATCAACACATATACATATAACACATATAACCAGTAAAGGGCATGTATCCAGAATGAATAAAATTTGTTTATATGTCAATTAGAAAAAATACAAATATCTTAATAAAAATAATGGTCAACAGACTTCAATAAAAATGTCACAAAAGAGGGTATCCAAATGGCAAATAGTATATAAAAAGGTTTTCAATATCATTAGTAATCAGCAAACAAAATCCATAGAGATATCAATGCATATCAGTCAGGATGGCTAAATTTTGGAAGACTGACAATATCAAATACTGGTGAGGATGTGAAACAACTGGAACTCTCATATTCTCACTGCTCGTAGGAAAGTAAACTAGTATGACCACTTGAAAATCTATTTGGTATAATTTGGCATAGATTATTGAAGCTAACATATGACTCAGTAATTCTAACTCCTAGCTATATATCCAAATAAAAAACAGTATTTATCAATGACAAATGACATTTACAATAAAATTCATGGCAACTTTATAATTGATAGCCAAAAGCCAGAAACAACCCAAATGTTCCTCTAATGTACAATGGATAAAATAAAATGTTGATACATTCATATAATGACTATGGTACAGGAATAAAAAGAACAAACTACTGCTACATACAACATGGATGCCTTTCACAAACAAAATGCTGAATAAAAGAAATTTAAAAAAAAAACAGTAAATCCAGTATGATTCCATATATGTGAAATACAAGAAGAGGCAAAACTAACCTATCCATAGCATTACAAATTAGAATGGTAGTTAATTCTTGGTGGATTTAGAGTCAGGGTGAGCACTGGGTATTGACTCAGAAGGGGCACAGGGAGGAGGCCTTCTGTGGTGCTACACTGTACATGGCCTACGTCTTCATCATGGTGATTATACTGGTGTAAAAATTCACTGAATTGTACACTTTAAGATTTGTGTACTTTACTATGTGTTTTAACATGCACGCAGTAAAAAAGTATTTTTTACCTAGTTCAGGTTTTTTTCTTTTAATTGATACATAGTTTACATATAACAGTATTAGTTTCATATTTTAAAGGTTTTTAAAAATAAAATAAAAAAAGTGTGATACCATTTTTCATTTAGCAAACTGGCAAAAACTTAAAAATCTAATAATGTGCTCTGTTAGAAAAGGTATATACAAAAAAAACCCGGTGGGAATGGAAAATTAGTACAAGTTCTATGTGGGGAAACTGGCAAGATCTGTCAAAATTTAAGTAATGTTATTAAATGTATTAATTAAATACCTTTAATCCTGCAGTCCTGGTATTTCTCCTACACATATACATGGACTTATACAAAGATATTCAATGCAACAAGTTAAGAGTGACAGACTGAAAACAACCTTAAATGTCCATCAATAGGGACTGCCCAAATAAATTATAGTACTTCAGCAGAATTCAGTACCAGGCAGCCTTTAAAAAGAAGGAGGCAGTTCTTCTATACATAGTATAGCAGCCGTGGGCAAACTACGGCCCGCGGGCCGGATCCGGCCCGTTTGAAATGAATAAAACTAAAAAAAAAAAAAGACCGTACCCTTTTATGTAATGATGTTTACTTTGAATTTATATTAGTTCACACAAACACTCCATCCATGCTTTTGTTCCGGCCCTCCGGTCCAGTTTAAGAACCCATTGTGGTCCTCGAGTCAAAAAGTTTGCCCACCCCTGGTATATACAGACAGATATAGATACAGAATGAACACTAAGATACACTGTTAGTTTTTTAGAAAGCAAAGTGCAGAAATACACAAACATGCACGCACACACATACATATAGAATGGTACCATTCGCTTGAAAAAATAAGTATTATATATGTGTATGTATGTATATATATACATATATACATATATATGCATATATATAAAACAGCTTAAAAAATAAATGTGGTAGTTACTTTGCCTTTAATTCAAAAGGGCCATTGTAACCATTTAAACACTCTGCATTTTTATTGAAGGACAATTTTTTCAGTATCTTTGTTGAAGAGAAATTTATCAAGCATTTCAATTCTTATAGATATTTTACTGCTAACCCTTATTTAAAAATCAGAACAGCCCAAGCCCGAATGGCTCAGTGGATTCTATTCCAGTCAAGGGCATGTACCTCAGTTGCAGGCTTTATCCAACCCTGGTCGGGGGACATGTGGATGGCAACCAATTGATGTGTCTCTCTCACATCAATGTTTCTCTGTCTCTCCCTCTCCCTTCCACTCTCTCTAAAATTCAATGGAAAAATGCCCTCAGGTGAGGATTCACAACAACAAAAAATCAGAACAAATATGCTACCATAGCCTAGTACCAACTCAAAATTTTTTCTATAAATGCAAATTTAATAATTATTCCAAGAATCAACTATCAATTGGAAACCCTTCTTTATGGCCTCCTCCTATCTTATGCAACTCAGAAGTCTGGAACTATAACTATTTGCTTAATTAAAAAGCAAACTATGGTTGTATCCATTACCATATTATTTGTTTTCTTATTACTACAAATTGCAATATGTAAATATATATTTGTTTACTTCATTTTTATTGTCTCTCTCCCCTACTAAATTATAAAATTAGACACATGTTTATGCCACCTACTGTCAGCCTCTTACCTGTCTCTTGTGTTCTTGGTTTCACTTTATTCAAGTCTTCAGTAGCCTCACCAAGATTTTCCGCCAGTATTCTAAATAAGAGATTAAGGTCTTCTTGATTTAGATTAACCTGCAAAATATGAAGTTGAGAATAAAGATATTTCATTTTTAAATGCAACAATTTAAATACAGGACATAACAAAACTTTAAGTATAGATAAAATTATACCTTCATTACTCCCTCAAGTATTTCACCATGTACTTCATGTTAAAGTTTTTATTTTGAAAGATAGGAAAGTATTTGGAGAAAAACAATGTGATTTATGAGTCAACATCAGTCCCATCTACTTAACTTATACGATCCTTAGTGAAAGTTAATAATAATTAAATACGATCCTTAGTGAAAGTTAATAATAATTAAAGTAATCTTATCATTTTAAAAAAATGTGACAACTTAAGGAAACACACAAATTCCACTTTTAAACAATAACAATCTGAATGGAATAAAAGGCTACCTAAAATATGAAAAACAGGCATTTCCCTCAATGCTATAATTACTTCAGTAGTACTTAGATATCCCTAAAATAAAAGTGTGTATATATAATATATAGAATGACATATAATGTAATATACTAATAAATAATTTACATACAGACCTCTGCTAATGTGTACATATCACAAATTTAAAATTTAATTATACTTAACTGAAGATTAAATCCTACTAAAAATAATCCAGATTTTGTTGGACATCACACTGAAATTTTTCTTATATCAATCAGTAAAAAATTCCATATTTCATTTGGATTTATACTGAGAAAGTCTTCAGAGTCTAAATTTTGGTAATAAAGATTTCTTTAAACTCTCATACTTACATTCATTGACTCAAGATGTCCTTTAATTTCTACAACAGGCACCTTATGGTACCAAGATGCAGCCAGATTCCTATTTACAGAAAACTCCAAGTTAATTGGGTGCAGCAGCTGAATATCAGGATGGGAAATGCCAGGCTGGATCACGGTCCTAATGAAAAATATAATTGATATATATGCATAAATATAGGGAGGAAATGCAGCATATCATTAAAAAACACAAAGTCAAAAGTTGCTGCTCTCAATGGACACAGACACCAGGGAGGTGAGGGCATGAGTGGGGGGGTGGGGGAGGAAGGGGGCGCAATGGGGGGATAAGGACACATATCTACTACCTTAATCAATAAAGAAAAAGAAAGTTGCTCTAACACTGATTTGAAATATACTGTTGGGGTGTTTTCTACACTCAGTCTATCATTAACTTAATCTAATATACACTAGCAAGGACAGATTAAAATCAGCCATTAAGAAAACTTTTTTCTTTAAACAGAGGATAGATGATGACAACTTTCTTTTTTAATCCTCACCCAAGGATGTTCTTACCACTGATTTTTAGAGAGTGAAAGATCGGGAGAGAAACATCAACATAAGAGAAAGATACATCGATTGGTTGCCTCCGGCACCCGACCAGAGATTAAATCTGCAACCAAAGAGCATGCCCTTGATCAGGAATGGAACCCTCAACCCTTTGATCCGTGGACTGACACTCTAACCATTGAGCACAATCAGCCAGGGCAGGTGACAATAAATTTCAAAAAGAAATTCATATTGTTGAATATATGGGGGTAAAACCATCAAATACCATTGTTCAGAAAGTAATATGTGCATTGATACAGATTAAAGAAAAAATGTCAAGATGAATAGTATTTACTAAGGAGTTCTTTCCCAGGATTATTTTTTGGACTTGCCAGATATCATAACTTTTTTATTCAGGATAATTAAATCTCCTTGGATGGGGTAGAAAATGATTTTACAATGAATTATGTACAGACTTTCAAGTGTTCTCTAGTATAAGCCCTACCAATATATCATTACTTACACAGTATTCCTGCCAAAAATCTCTAAGTACAATTAAATCATGAAAAATCACCAGACAAAATTAATAGTCGTTCCATGAAAAAACTAAACAGTATTCTTCAGATCTGTCATCATCATAAAAAAACAAAGGCTAAAAAGCTATTCCAGAATAAATGTCTATCAGTACACAATCCCCCCTAGTAGTATAGCATACAATTAAATGCCATATGTAATCCTGGGTTAAGGGAAAATCCTATATAATAAAAGCGTAGTATGAAAATTGTCCCCTCGACCAGGAGGTCGTCCAGGAATTCAACCAGGGGGTGGGGCCGGCCGGGAGAAGGGAGGGAGGCCCCGGCCAGTAGCAGTGGTGGCAGCAGGTGGCCAGGGGAAGGGAGGGAGGCCCTGGCCAGTGGCAGTGGCAGCAGTGGCAGGCAACTGGAGGAAGGGAGGGAGTACCCAGCTGGCTGCCGGAAGCTGCTAGGGAATTTCGTGCACTCAGGGGGTTCCCTCAGCCCAGCCTGCACCTTCTCGCAGTCCAGGAATCCACAGGGAGCGGGCCTAAGCCATCAGTCTGACAGCCTTAGTGCTGCCACAGAGGCAGGAGAGGCTCCTGCCACTGCTGCTGCACTCGCCAGCCATGAGCCTGGCTCAGGGCTTCTGGCTGAGCGGCGCTCCCCCTGTGGGAGTGCACTGACCACCAGGGAGCAGCTCCTGCATTGAGTGTCTGCCCCCTAGTGGTCAGTGCACATCATAGCGACTGGTCGTTCCACCATTTGGTCAATTTGCATATTAGCCTTTTATTATATAGTATAGTATTATGTCAATGTTAAACTTCCAGAATTTATGTGGAATTTGCATTATGGTTATGTAAGAGGATAAATATCCTTTTCTTAGAAAACACATGCTAGTGTGTTTAAGATGTTGATTCTCTCTTTTTTTTAACTGAATTTAATGGGGTGATATTGGTTAATAAAATTATATAGGTTTCAGGTATACAATTCTACTGTATCATCTGTATACAATATGCATCACCTATATAATTGTATCATGTGTTTACCACCCTAAGTCAAATCTCCTTCCATCACCATTTATATTCTCCCTTTACTCTCTTCTACCTCCACCCACCCACCCACCCCTTCTCTCTGGCAATCACCATACAAAATGTCTAAAGTCAAGTGATTTAGCAAAAAATGTTTCAAATTTCAGTTATAAAATAAGTCCTAGCATGGTGACTATACTTAATAATACTGTACTGTATATTTTATAGTTGCTAAGAGAGTAGAGCCTTAAAGATATAATCACAAGAAAAATTTTTTGTAACTATGCATGATGATGGATGTTAACTAGAGTTACTGTGGTGATAACTTTGCTATATATGCAAGTATTGGATCATTATGTTGTACACTCAAAACTCATATACAGAAATATGTGTATTATACTCAAAAAAAAATATTTTAAATGTCATAAATGATTATATACATACAGTTAAAGCAAATGTAACCAATTGATGAATCTAGGTGAAGGATCCTGGGTACAATCATGATACTATTTTGCAATTTCCAAAGGTTTGAGATTTTTCATAATAAAAAGCTGATTTTTAAAAACTGTTCTGCCTGCTAGTGTGGCTCAGTGGTTGAGCATCAACCTATGAACCAGGAGGTCATGGTTCGATTCCCAGTCAGGGCACATACTCAGGTTGCAGGCTCAATCCCCAGCTAGAGGCAGCCAATCAATGTTGATGTTTCTCTCTCATCGATGTGTCTCTCTCTCTTTCCCTATCCCTTCCTCTCTCTCTAAAATCAATAAAAACATTTTTTTTAAAAAACTGTTCTGTGCCATAGGAATATGTTGGGTATGGATTTCAATGATCATAAAATTTCATGGGAAATATTAAATAATACTGAAAGAGTATACCTAGAAAGCTTAAGCTTTGTTAGCTGTACATCCATTCTATCAATTACTGGAGGGTTTAAGAAGTCTTCACCAGACACCAGACTGAACTGATTTTGAACTCTCATTAACCCAAGATCTACCACTACTGCATTGGTGGAAATGGAAGATTGTGGGATGACAATAACTGGTGCTTTCAAATCAATATTGATAGAAACACGAAAACTCCTCTGGGCAAGATCTTTCACACTTGTGGCAGCCTTTTCTGCAGCCTGGGCAGTGGCAGCACTCAGAGCCTCTTTGGCTGTCTGGAAATTGTTCAGGAAGTTCTGTGGACACAAAATATAAAAGGATAAATTCAAACAGAAGACATGCACATCATTAATAATACCACCTTCATTTGATTTATGAGCTAATATTTTTACAATAGATAACTTTTAGTTGAGGGCTATTTTTCAAGATTTAGAAAGGAATAACTGATTATCCACCCATATTTATTAGTTACCTGAGAAGGGCTAATTGTAACTATAATTATATGGCTGAGGAACAGAGAAAAAACTATTTTCTTTTTCCTTTTGACAAAAATATTTTCAATAGTCTTTATACTTAAGAATTTGGTTTCATTATGTTCTAGCCAAAATAATTGCACTTTTAGATGAAAATCATTAAATGATTCATATTTCAACTGTTAGAGAGTCTGACCTCAACATTAATACATAAGGAACATCTATAATCAAAACAATGCATTCCCTATAATCCAGAGTTTGAAATATTTGCAATAATTATTATCAGACTTAATTATTTCTAAGTTGAATAGTCAATCTATAAATAATGATTTTACCAGGAATGACATGAGGAATTTATGAAGATAGACAATCTGAATGCAGCCAACATTCAGTGATACCACACCATCCACTTTGGACATGTCAGTATAGAAATCTCCCTCAGTAGCATCTGGATACAAATCCAAATTAAAACGAAAAACTTCATTTCCCATTATTGACACCACCTGGAAAGCAGAGATTTGAATGTACTCATCCAAGAGGATAACAAAATAAAAGCCCATTATAGAAACAATTTTCTATTAAATTATATTTCATTAAAATTTTAAAAAATAAAATATACTTAAAAATAACATCTCATTTTCAGTCATCAAAAAATATTAACTATTACTATCACCTACTTTTTTATGAACTGTCTTGGGTTCAACATCTGTGACAATAATATTTTCCAGTCTTGCAAATAGAGACTGTTTTCTTGACTGAAGAAGAAGAGAGGCATCAAGTCCTGAAAAAAAAATTTTATTATTATAATTTCTGTAGATCTAATAAAGTAAGATCTTAAGATGTTTCTTAACATTGCATAATTTTATTTGGGGTGTGATATATTTATAAATTTAGCATGGTTTGCCCTAACCAGTTTGGCTCAGTGGATAGAGTGTCGGCCTGAGGACTGAAGGGTCCCAGGTTCAATTCTGGTCAAGGGCATGTACCTTGGTTGCGGGTACATCCCCAGTAGGGGGTGTGCAGGAGGCAGTTGATCGATGTTTCTAACTCTCTATCTCTCTCCCTTCCTCTCTGTAAAAAATCAATAAAATACATTTTTTTAAAAATTTAGCATGGTTTGAACTCCCAATTGATAAACAAGTTGAGATATTAGATATTTTTAATTTTATAAACAATGGAACCTGTTAACTCATCATAAAATAATTACTGAATTTTCAACCTTCTAAAAAAAATCTAGTACAAATAGATTATCTTGGGATTTTAGTTAATCCTTTATACCTTATATCCAATCATTTACATGGACACTATAAAAGTTTCATGAATTAAATTCAGACTAGTAGATGCACTTCAAGTTCAGAAAGAACAAAGACAACAACTCTAGTTTTCTAGTTTTTAAATTCTTCAAGAATTTCATTAAACATATTCTTGACCTTTAGCAGACCACATTGAGCCAATAAAGACAGAGTCATAGAAAGAAGCTAAATTATTCTTAGCAGTTTTTGCCTAAGAAAATAAAATATGCAGGTTTTATTCTTCATGATAAGGCTGCTCTGCATTTTGTACCAAGATAAAGCATTTTCATAGACCTTTACCTGAATTCTGAATCGACACTTATCTCAGATCATTAGTAGCATCTCTACATTGACATTAGTAATCCTCACCTCCAAGACAACTCTCAGAAAGGTGCAAAATACCAAAAAGTGTGGATCAATTTAATGGTCAGAGTCTGATCAACATCTATATCCTAAAGAGTAGGTAGCATGCTGTCCAATTATGTTCTTAATAAAAGTACCCAGTTTTCACAGCTCAGAGCCCTCCATTTGTATTTTAGCATTAAAAAAAAAAAAAAACCACCTTATCTTTTGAACAAACTGTGATACTATGAGAACTTTACCTTGAATCTTGATTTCAGCAATATTGTTCTTCTCTTCACAAACATTGATACAGAAAGCATTCAACTTGGCAAACAGCCTGAAGTCAATAATGTCACTATCCTTAGAGGATACAATCACTATAAATGAAACAAAGCATTCTATCACAGTGAAATCCTAGTAAACTAAACTCTATTAAGGTTTCTTCCCTATATTAAGTGAATCACAATTCTGTTTTTAAAAAGCGAAATAAGTCAGACAGAAAAAGTTAAGAACTATATGATTTCACTCATATGTGGTATATAAAACTGAAAACAACAAATGAACAAACAAGAAAAACAAAAACTCATAGACACAGACAACAGTATTGTGGTTATCAGAGGGAAGGTGAGGAGGGATAAGAAAGGGTAAAGAAGGTCAAATATATAGTGATGGAAAAAGATCTGACTTTGGATGGTAGACAAAACGCAATATACAGATGAGGTAGCATAGAACTGTACACTTGAAACCTATAAACTCTTATTAACCTATGTCACCCAAAAAAATTTAGCAAAAAAAAATTATAAAATTCTTAAAAATTTAAAATACTTCTTTTGCTTTATATATCCTGTAGAATTTTCATTTCTAATAATGAGATGTGCTACTTTTATCATTTAAAAGCAAGGAAAAAAATTAAATAAGATAAGGACATTGAAAGTCAGAGAAGTTTAGTAAAAGTTTAAGTAGCAGTCAGGATTTGAACTGAATTCTCTCTGATCCAAAATTTAGGCTCCTAACTAATTACCTGCTATCCCCATATCCCTGACCTCATGTCTCTGGATCTTAATTTCCTTATTTGTAAAATGGAAGGGAAAGCTTACCCTCTATGGAGCCCCTTCAGGAGCCACTAAGAAGGTATGAAAAGCTCAGTGTAAATATAAGTCGTTTTCCTTTATAACCCACCAAAAGTCATCCACCACCACCACCAAAATAAGAACAAAAACAGACATTTTTTAAAAACAAAAATATTAATTATATTTGGTTTACATATAAGGTACCCATGAAAGATTTAGTTTGAAGAAAAGAACAAAAATGAAGAAAATGGCCTGTAAATGACTGCACTAGAAGGTCCCTTAAAATTCCCCATTTAGCTCTAGAATTCTAAAACCCTTACTGACAAAAAACAAACAAGCTGTTTTCATACCTTTCTGCAGAGCTGAATTTTTTTGTTGCTTTTCAGTTGAAATTTGTACTTCCTTGGCATCACCCATCTTTTGGCCATCTGATGGAATAATGGTTGTCAGGTAATTAATAGAAGAGAGAAGAGCTTGTGTTTGCAGCAATAGGTTTAAAGATGAAAAAGCCACCTAGAGATGTTTAAAAGAGGAAAATTAGTTTCCCAGGCCAATTATGCCAGTGGCCTCCAAGATGAAACCAAAAGGCTCCTAGCTGGGCTTGCATTGTTCCTTCCACAACCTGGAAGGAAGAGATAGGAGAGGAAGATTCATAACACACTCCTGAAATAGGAATATAATGAGAGTAAATTACACTTAACTTACCTCGGTGGTTCATTTGAGTATCAAAGTAACCTAATTAATCTACTTTACTAGCATAATTATCACAGAGTATATAATCTGCTTGTCGTGGCCATCCCAATATTCAACATATATATCGGTTCTGGGATCTGCAATTGACTATTTATTATATAAACAGGTAAGTTAGAATATGAAACTCCAAAAGTCAAGAAATTACTTCAAATGTGACATTCATGAGATTTAAATGTAAAAAGTACAATTACAGCCTGGCCTACATGGCTCATGGTTGAGTGCCGACCTATAAAGCAGGAGGTCATGGTTAGATTCCCAGTCAGGGCACATGCCTGGTTGTGGGCTAGATCTCTAGCAGGGATAGCATGCAGGAGGCAGCCGATCAATGATTCTCTCTCATCATTGATGTTTCAATCTCTCTCCCCCTCTCCCATCCTCTCTGAAATCAATTTTAAAAATATGTTTTTTAAAAGTAAAATTATAACTGAGCTCTCGGTCACTAAATGATCTTCTGAAACCAAAATGATGGTCCTGTCATTTAAAAAGAAACAAAGAATATATAACATAAAGAAGAAAAATATTAGTTTTTTTGAAACAATGACCCCAGAAAGCTAAGAGGGCAATGCAAATTGCTTTCAAGAATATGTGGTTTTCTAATAGAAAATTTAAAAACTTTTTTAAATTTTTATTTATATAAAAGAATTTCTTTGCACTGCTTCAAAACAAGTGGGTATAAAAATTATAAAAATAAAGTTTAGCTGTAACCAGTTTGGCTTAGTGGATAGAGCATCAGCCTGCAGACTGAAAGGTCCCAGGTTCGATTCCAGTCAAGGACATGTACCTTGGTTTCAAGGAAAATCCCCAGTAGGGGGTGTGCAGGAGGCAGCTGATCAATATTTCTCTCTCATCAATGTTTCTTAATCTCTATCTCTCTCCATTCCTCTCTGTAAAAAATCAATACAATATATTTAAAAAAATAATAATAAAGTTTAACAATAATCAACAGATATCATATCTCTCAAAAGTGTAATCTAAAACACATTTCTTTCATTTTCTTTATTATGTAACCCACAACTACATTTTGCCTGTTCTTAATTACATTAGTAATCCTCACCTCCAAGACAACTCTCAGAAAGGTGCAAAATACCAAAATACTATTTATTATATAAACAGGTAAGTTGTATAAATCTCTAGTTTATTTATACAACTATCTTAGTATGGCTCCAAGAAGTACTCAACATCTCTCCTTGTAATTCACATAACTTTCTCAGCCCTGTATTAAACAACAGTTATTTAATATATTTAAAATTGTTCTTTATAAATCAAAGTTTCCCATCTATAGCTCTCCCTTCTTTATAAATAACTAGAAGCCTGGTGCCCAAAATTTGTGCACGGGTAGGGTCCTTAGGCCTGACCGGCGATCAGGGCCAATCGGGGCCTTCCAGCTGGCCGGCTGGAGCCTTCCTTCCCTGGCTACCAGCTGCTGGCCGGGACCTTCCTTCATTCTGTGCCTCCCCCTGGTGGTCAGCACACATGATAGCAAGCAATCAAACTCCCAGTCTCCCAGTTGAACTCCCAAGGGGACAATTTGTATATTAGGCTTTTATATATATAGATTAGGATGTGATATAATAAGTCCAAACAATAGCTTTATTGCTCATGAACACAGAGCATGGTTGGTTTATAATTTTTATTGGCTCTTGATTATTTCATCAAATTACCCAGTAAATATTCCTTCAAGGATACCAAGAGACTTCCAGAGTAGGTGATTTTCAGACAGGCTATATTCTTTTAATAGAATTTCTTACCTTAACAGTTTGTTCAGTTTTTTCAAAAGTAGTTTGAAAACTAGGTCCATTCTTATCAGCCTAAAAAAAAAACAAAAAAAAAAACAAGAGTTCTAAAGAAATTAAGACCAAAGTAAGTAAATCACTTATTTATGATCTCTAGTTTATTTATATTGTTACAATTGTATTTTATTACACTATATGTTTAATATTCTTGTCATTTTAAAGTTACATCGAAGTAATTTATTATAATCATGCAAATTTGTCCTCTTCAAACATACAACATTCACTTGTAGAAAATGCAGCTAGGAATCAGAATTATAAACTATGGAGGTTGGAAGGTTTAAAGGTCATCTAGCCCATCTATCACCTAATGCTTGAATTCCTGTATAAAGTCTTTGCCAAGTCTATTTTATGATACCTCTAGTGAGAAAACCTCATTTTCTTACAAATTCAATCTTTGGAAAACTTTGATTTCGTAAGGTCTTTACACTGAATAGAAATATATCTCATTGGTTCAACCTCTACTCCTTGGAAATATACATAGTAAATTCAAAGTTTTACCTTATGTGAGAAAGTTTCCCTGCCTGCCTGTTCCCATAATGCTTTGTGCTCTTCTTTATTAGAGAATCACCACATTATGTTTTCATTGTTTTTTATCTATCTCCCTAATAGTCTTCATCTCTGTAACCTAAGTACCTAACAGGACCTAACACATAAAGACATTCAATAGTGTTGAATGATTAAACAAATCAACTAATCTATAATAATAAAAGCATAATATGCTTATTAGACCAGATGTCCTTCTGGACGACCTTCAGACGAAGCTGGGGCTGGGAGGGAAGCCTGGGTCCCGGGTGCCAGAGGGAAGCTGGTGCCAGCAGCCGGGGGAAGGAAGGCCTACTCTTGCACAAATTTCGTGCATCGGGCCTCTAGTCTTAAGTAAAGCTAAATACCATTAGTTCCTTCAGCATTCCTCATATAGTAAATTTTGAGTCCTTAATTCTGGCAGTTCTCTACTGAACCCAATTCAATTTGACTTTATACCTCTTGATGTAGAATATTCAGACAAATGTAACCTAAATATGCAGTGAATATAGGTAGGTGAATATACCCTAGAAATTAGGAGTAGGACCTACTTCAACCCAGGTTTCCATCTTTGGGGACAAGATGTTTGATGGCTTTGTAAAAATCCTAGTCTAGTCCTGTACTTAAGTGAAAAAGAAAGAAGGTGTAGGAATGAAAAGAGAAACAGTAGATATCCCTATGATTAAAACCTATGATACACATGCAGAGCCTGTAGTAATCTATTGTCATATTTTTCCTTTCAGGGGATAGTTTGAAGTATACAATAAATATATAAACATGATATGGCCCGTACCTTAATATACTCCACTTTTAAAAGATCTAATCCAGGTTTGTCAGAAGAGCTAATCAAGTGAAGTGGCTTTTTTTTGGATCCTAGATTAAAGAAAAAGAAAAAGTGTTTCAAATAAATTGCTCTTTTAAGTTTAGAATTTTCTAGATGTCTTATTCTTTTTTTAAAAAAAATTAAGTTTTGCCCTAGCCGGCTTGGCTCAGTGGATAGCGCACCAGCCTGCGGACTGAAGGGTCCCAGGTTCAATTCCGGCCAAGGGCACATGCCTGGGTTGCGGCTCAATCCCCAGTGAGGGGTGTGCAGGAGGCAGCCGATCAATGATTCTCTCTCATCATTGATGTTTCTATCTCTCTCTCCTTCACTCTTCCTCTCTGAAATCAATAAAGAAATATATTTTAAAAAATTAAGTTTTAAAAGACTATCTGCCCATATTTACATGGTTATTAAATGCTAAAGTTATCACTGGTGAAGAAATAAATTAATCCAAATCCTTACCCTACCCTCTCATCCAACTAAGATAAACACATGCATATTTATTTTCTTTGATTTTATACCTGTGTTAAAAAAAAAATTTCTCTAGATATTTTAAGGCCATATATGCATTTATAAGGCATAGAAAAGCTATAGTTGTAAGAATCAGAAAATGTGAATTCTAGTTCATCTCCTTTATCAAAAGCTATTTAACTTCAGTTTTCTCAACTATATAACAAGGAGGTTGCACTAGAAATATATGTAATATGCTGTTGAACTCTAAAATTCTTTGAACAAATATTTCATTCTTATTAAATGATGTAAATAGTTTTTCTTTGTTTGACCAAGAGAAGGCTCACTTAGAAAAATATTTCTTTTATTGGAATGGAAATGTTAAATTTTCTTTGAATTTAAAAACAACAGGTACTACCAGATGTCTTCTATATCCTTAAGTAGATGTACCAAAGAACTGCCTCAAGAAGCTGTGGAGGGAGAAGTCATTTATCCATTACTGAATCCATCTTTTTTTTATTATTTATAGTTCTATAACTCCTGTTTCTGAGACATTTCAGAATTTTCCCTTGAAATAACATTCCTTAAAGGAAAAAATAGCCTAGCAAATTTATCATTTGTATTTGTTTCCCTTAAAATAGTAATATAAATTCCATCTTAGCAGTGCTTACAGAAACTTACTAACACACGACCCTTTCTCCCGTAAACTGGGATTTTAGTTTCAACCATTTTTGAAAAAAATAAAAACTAGGTATTTTATTTGACTAAAATATTAGGTAATTTTAATTAAAGTGGGTTCACCCATTCTTTCATTCCTTATATATCTCATGAGCACACAAGATGTACACTTACATAAACTATAAGCACTTCTGAAAGAATTTTACATTCCACCATTTTTATTTTTATAACATGGTGCTGCTTCCCTAATTCAATAGAAAGAACAAGGACTTCAATATTATAAGCCCAGAAATAAAGTTTAGGTTTGGCCATTCAAAAGATGCATGAACTTGAGTAAGTAAACTATTTAACCTTTCTTTGTTTGTAAAATGGAAATAATACTCCCATATAAAGGAGATTTATAAGAACTCTCCGAGGTAGTAGATCATAGTAGTTAAGAATCCAGACCCAACGGCCAGATTTCAAGGGTTCAAGCCATTAACTAGGATGAATGACCTTGGATGAATTACATAAACAACTTTTGCTTTAGTTTCCTCATATGCAACCTGGGGGCTGTAACATTGCCTTTCTCATAGCATTCTTATAAGAATTAAATGGGTTATTATTTGAAAAATGTTTAGAACAGTGCTAGCTATTTTTTATTATAAACATTGTTATATAAGTGAAAGTATTTCAGACACAGAAAAGTGGTTTTATATTTATTATTAGCTATTGTTTCCATTTTTACGTCTATTACCTTGAATTTCATGGTAATCCAAGCTGATTTTCTTTAGGTAAGATACTGCAGTTAAATCAAATGTTCTCACTGTAGCCTCTGTTCCTAACTGAGTAACATTAAATACTAGAATTGTATCTTCTTCTTTCTGTTGTTTGGTAAATTCCAAAATGACCTAAAAGAATCAATGAAAGGTTAAGTAGTCTAAATCATACTAAAAAAAATTAAAAAGACAAAAGCCTTCTTTGCACATATCATCATGAGAAGCGTAAAAATTTTGCTCACACTTGTCTACTACCATTACTTATTTACTGACTGGAAATTATCATCTAAATTCTATTATTGAGAATTATAACTATATCTATATGAAATTTTATATCCATTATTGATTTATATTTTTAAATTTAGTAAAAAATGGAATGTATGGATTCTTCCGTAATATGATTTTCTTAAACCTGTATCTCAAAAAAGAAATCATGTTTAGTGATATAAGAAACATTCTCACTAATATAAAAAGTAGCAGAAGGATGTTCACTATTATACTACTATTCAAATTTATTCTGGAAATTCACTATTATACTATTATTCAATTTATTTAGCAGATGAAAAATAAAATATATATGTGGCAGTTTTTAAAACATGCAAGTTCTTTGACACTCCACAAGAGATGGCGAGTCTTTGTCCCTTTACATTTGGGCAGGCTTGTTATTTGCCTTCATCACAGAGTACAGAAGAAGTAATACTATAATGACTTCCAATGTCAAAAAAGGCTATAAAACTTCCTCTGTGAATGTTCATCCTGAGGGAAGCTAGTTGCCATGCAAAAAGTTCAACTATTCTTGCCATGTGCAGGAGTCAATGAATAAGTAGGTATTTCAGTCAGCAGTCCTAGGTGAGCTCCTAGCCAGCAGCCAGTATCAATGGCCAGCCTATCAGTGAGCCACCTCTGAGCCCCTCTGACACGTCAGGTCACTATAAGATTAGTCAAATCTTACTATAAGCATGTGAAAGACTATACACAAAAATTACTAAGCTGTACCCTTCCAGAATTCCTAAACCACAAACCTGTAAGCAAAATAAAATAGCTGTTTTGAGCTACTACATTTTGGGATAACCTATGAGGCAGCAATAATAACTGAAACACTATAAATGCTGAAAGAAAGCAAAAATCAATATTATTAGCAGTGTTAAAATTATAATACTTAAGAAAAACCAGGAAGAATGTCACCTGATAAACAGAATCTATAGTAAAAATATTCAATACAGAACTGACATACAAAAATAAATTTGAGATGTATCGATGATTTAAATGACAGCACTGATGTCATAAAATATAAAATCATGGGTATTTTTTGCAATGGAGAATAATTTTCTATACATACACTATAACTAGGATATAAACACAAAATTCAATAAATTGCACCACAGAAACATTTAAAACTTCAAAATGGCACACAAAAAAGTCAAATTGGGAAAAATATTTCAAACAGTACTACTATTTTTTCCTTAAAGGATTCTGATTATTTATCACTTTAGTTCATTCATCAATAGTTAATAAAATATTTATTGGCCATCATCTACCATGTATGAAGTTGTGCCAGCCACTAAAGACATTGAAGTGACCTGGACAGACAAGATTCTTGTCTTCATGAAGCTTACATTCTAGGGAGAGTGGAGGAAAACGAAGCTTGCTATCTTGTATTGGGGGGGGTCAGACCTTTCCAATATGATGGCATTTGAGTAAATATGTTATGCAGGAAGAGTATTCCAGGCAAAGGAAACAGTAAGCACAAAGAATGTGTTTTGGTATAAGTAAGGGAGACTAAAAGACAAGTGTAAGCAACATGAGACAAGAACTTTGTTTACTACTTTAGCTCCAGTACCTAAAACAATGCCTGGTACATGACGGCACTTGATCAATGCTTACTGCAGGAATGAATGAAATATAGCTAGAGTAGAGTGAAAAGAATTCCATGAAAGCCCTTTTTGGCCGTAGGAAGGACTAAGCCCTTTGCTCTGAGTGAGATGGGAAGCCAGTAGGTGAGCAGTGACATAATCTGACTTCCAGTTTAAAAGGATTACTCTGGCCCTGGTTCAGCTGGGGCGAGTAGAAAAGGCAACCAATCCATGTTTCTCTCAGACATCAGTGTTTCTCTCTCTCTCTCCTCCCCCAACCCTTGCTGCTTCCTCTCTCTCAAATCAATAAAAAACATATCCTCAGGTGAGAATTAAGCGGGGGAGGGAGGGGAATTTAAATAAACGTCACAGAAATTTTCTAAAGAAAAGAAAATCATAATTAAGAGTATTGAGCTTTTTCAGAATATATCAGATATACTATAGGTCACTCTTACATCAGATTTTACAAAAAAAATTCATTTTTTTGGAACTGTATGTGTTGGGGGGGCACTGGGAAAAACAGAGTACCCCATTTTATATATACTTAATGTCTGGGTCTAGTATTGGACAGTTTACAAGGATAGTGATAATAAGAATGTATTTGTTTATAGACAAAATAAATATGCATACCTCTTTAATTTCAAACTTTAGTAGAAGATTAATGAGCTCCTCATTTGGAGCCTCTGCAACTTTTTTTCGTTCTGATCCTTTCATACTTTTACCAGTCTGTATGTCTCCATCTTCAGCATCAAAATACTCATCATCGGACTCTAAGGAAGAAGATATTCATTTGACTTGAGAGAATGTCCATTGAGGGCTGCATAAAACACTCAAATTTCAATCTCTCAAAAATTCATTTATTAGATATATTCTTCATATTCAGAGTAAGAATATAGTTTCAATGTTTTTCTAGATCTCACAAAGTGACTCAACCTGGCAAGTAATAAGTATAAACAAAATCAAACTGCCTATGTTTTTCACTTTGGTCTACTCATTCAACATTCAATAAAATATGTACTGGGTATCATCTATCATGCATCATCAGTCTGTACCAGTCACTAAGGACACCAGAGTGACAAGGACAGGCATGATCCTTGTCCTCTTGAAGCTTATATTTTAGTTCAAAATTAAAAGAGATAAATTAGGCTAGAGCTAAACAAAAGAATCGAGAAGTGATTGTGGGAAAAAAAAAAGGAGCTTATTTAAAATCTTAATCATTTTCATTCACAAAAATCCTTTCAATAAAATGAAGAAACTTGGGCTTTACAAAAAAGGACTCAAAACACACTGTTGGTTAGTAGCACTATTAGAACTAAAACCAGCAAATTACTATAATAATTTCAAAATTCTTTATTTTCTGAAAATGTTCTCTCTATATACTTGGTTTAATAAAGAACATATTGCCAAGACCAGTTTGGCTCAGTGGATGGAGCGTCGGCCTGCAGACTGAAGGGTCCCGGGTTCGATTCCGGTCGGGGGCATGTGCCTGGGTTGCGGGCACATCCCTATTGGGGGATGTGCAGGAGGCAGCTGATCGATGTTTCTCTCTCATCGATGTTTCTGGCTCTCTGTCTCTCTCCCTTCCTCTCTGTGAAAAATCAATAAAATATATTTTAAAAAATAAAATAAAATAAAAATAAATAAATAAAGAACATATTACTTTCCTTACCTGATTCCACTCCATCTAGCAACAGTGATGTACCAAGTAGGTCTTTTGTCCTATCTGAAATAACAGGAATTGAGGATACCTAGCAAATAATATAAAAAGTTTTCTTAATATACTAATCTAGCAGGATTAAATATACAGAAATGAAACTAATACTGAAAAAGTAATAGTACTAATTATTAAGACTACTACCTGCAATTTTAAGGGAAGAACAATGTACAACTCTAGTAGATGAGTCTATTTATCATTGTGTGTCATTAGTTGCTATATATTACAATACTAGAGCCCTGATGCACGAAATTTGTGCAAGGGGCTTGGCCCTCACAGCCCCGGCTTCGTCTGGAAGGTCATCCAGAAGGTCATTCGGCTGTCCAGTCTAATTAGCATATTATGCTTTTATTATTATAGATATTTCATAAATTTGAAAGACGTTTTTTCTTCTACTTATTTATTTTTGCTCCCTTCATTCCCTAAAACTGATTTTCTACCACCGCTCTAAAACAGTAGTGAAACTAGGCTACAATTGTTATTTATTCAATGTCATATGCAGTTCTGTATAGATTCAACAATATTAAGCTTCAAGTGCACCAAATAAATGAAACTGACCCTAAAAAAATTTTAAAAATAAAACTGCTCACAGAATGCTAAAAAAGAACTCATCATAGATACAAATGTAAAGAGATTTAGCATTTTATTATATCCATTTACCTGTCTCTCAGGAGACTGTACAGATGATTTCTGTGGCAAGGGTATACTGTTAATCAAACATAGCACATTTTTCATCTTCTGGTCAGAAATTCTCACATGCATCAAAGGAAGCCCTCCTGATACTTTAAATCTAAAAATGCAAGTCAACAAAACGGTTTTAAAGTCCAGTTTCTCTATAATAGGGAGGGGGAAAGGATTGGAGAAGAAACTACACTGTAGGGTCAAAGTTACAAATAAGACGTAAAATGTCCTAACAAAATTTTAGCAAACCAAATTTAACAATATTTTAAAGGAATAATCATAACCAAATGAGGCTTATCCAATAATGCAAGGCTGGTTTAACATCCATCTGATAATGAACTATTGATACACACAACATGAATGAATCTCTAATTAATTATGCTAAATGAAAGAAGCCAAACAAAAAAGTTGAAACTGTATGGCCCTATCTATACAAAATTCCTAGGCAATTTTGACAAATCTAGTGTCAGGAAACAGATCAATGTTGTCCAGGGAAGTTAGGAAAGGAGGAAGGAGGAAATACAAAGGGGCACAAGGACTCTGGGGGATGATGGATGTGCTCGTTATTTTGACTGTGGTGATGGTTTCATAGCTTTACATGTCAAAACCTACTGAACTGTACACTTTAAATAGATACAGTTTACTGAATGTCAATAATAATACTGTTTTTAAGAAGACAGCATATATATTTCATAATTATCTACTTAAATTCTAAATTTAGTTCTTATTTTTCATCTCCTTAGATTTTTCTCAAGATTTTTTATAGTTTCATAATCAAAAGAACCTTTACTTTTTTAAGATTTTATTTCATCAATATTGGACCTTGGATTCGATCCATTCAAAAACAGGGATAACCAACTTATATAAAAAGTAAAGAGAGGTGACATATAAATCAAACAAATATTTTCTTAAAAATATATTTCTGCTATAAAATAATCATTTTTTCTCTTCTTCAGAAATCTAGCTTTTCTTAGTTAAAAATCCAGACACTGATACAGATATATTTCATCTTGTTGATTTTATAATCTATATAATAAAAGGGTAATATACTAATTAGACCAGATGTCATTCCAGATGTCCTTACTGACAAAGCCAGGGCTGGAGGGAAGCCAGCCCGGGTCCCGGGTGCCTGTGGGTGGCCAGAGGAGGGAAGCCCGGGTCCCAGGTGCCGGAGGGAAGTTGGGCAGCTGGGGGAAGGAAGGCCTACTCTTGCACGAATTTTCGTGCATCAGGCCTCTAGTATAAAAGAAACTCGTACATTACCTGGCCATTCTAATGTCTTTTTCCACCATTGCCTTGGCCAACTCAACATGAATATCCATGGGTTGCAAAATATGCATAGTTGATGGATGCTGAAATCGACACTTTTTCCAGTTTTCCTCTTAAAAAAATTTTTTATTAATGACTTTTTAAATTCATTAAATATTTTTCAACTTATATATACATATATTTTTAATTGATTTCAGAAAGGAAGGGAGAGGGAGAGAGAGATAGAAACATTAATGATGAGAGAGAATCATTGATTGGCTGCCTGCTACACGCCTCCTACTGAGGATCGAGCCCACAACCCGGGCATGTGCCCTTGACCAGAATCAAACCTGGGACCCTTCAGTCCACAGGCCGACGCTCTATACACTGAGCCAAACCGGCCAGGGCTAAATATTTTAGATCACCAGATATTCTGTGGAAAATTATCTAACTTATTAAAAATAGTTAATAAACATATTCAATAGATGTCAACTTTTACTGCTTTTAGAATATAAGTTAAATAACCTATTTTTTTAAAATAGAGATTGATAAGACTGTGATATAAAAATAATTCAAAATATTTCTTTGGAGAATGTTTATAAAACAGCTGTCATTTTAAAGCCAATAGGAAAAGCTCAAAAATGTACTGCCTTGATTACAAAATTAGAGATCAGATGGGTTATTGCAATTAAGGAAAAAAATGGTAAAATAAAGGACAGAAAAAGAGGCTTCTGTGATTCCTAAGTACTATTACACTAGTTTAGCACACAATTCTAAAGCAAAAATGAGTTTTCATGACAAAAAAGTACAATAATTACTTTTCTTGAAATAGAAAGGTCCCAAAACAGACTTTCCAATAACAAAATCCTAGACATATCTTAACAGATGGCAATGACTAAACATCTTTTATTACTTATAATTCAAGCAATCATTATAAAGTACATACAACAGAAAAGGCAAATTAATGGTCTGTGTAGGTACTTCCCTTTAAGGGACTAATAGAATCCTAATATATAAAAACTAAGTAGAGCGTTATATATTTACATTTTAATAAATCTCATTACTCACGCTAGAAGTATACATTCTACACACAAAGACTATCTTTTCCTTCAATGACCTACTACAATGTGATATACTCTAGAATATTTGGCAAATACTTATTGCTTCTAGAAACTAAGGAAGTATAGAGAACCAGCAATCTTTACTTAAGCAGTAGAAAATACAAAAGCTTTTGGAAAATAAATTAATTACTTTTAGGTTTTAAGACTATATCCATACTTCTCAGATATCTACAAAAGTAAAAGATGTAATACTACTAAAATAAAAACTAATGTAATATAGTAAAATATTTAAAAATAAAGGCAGCAAGAAAAAATATCATTGAGACATCCCAAAAACACTGGGACAGAGGAATTGAGCCAATAGCAACTTCTATTTTGTGTGTTGAGCAGGTTCACAGTCATATTACAAAAAAAATAGACAATAACTATACATAGATTAAAATGGTGCTGAGTACCATACTCTAGGATGAACAGCCAAATTTTTCATCTCTATTTGTAACTGTGAGATGGCTTTCTGTTTGGTTTGTTAAGAAACCAACAGGACATGTGCTCAAAATGTTACCAGAGTTGATTTACATGCACACATACACATATATTTACAAAAGCTACTCAACATAATTTCAAGATCCTAAAAACTGAGCAACTTATTACCTGCTCTTGCAAAGAGTAGTTGTACACTTTTTATTTCAACATCAAACTTGTCATATGCCTTATCCATTATTTCCTCCAGAGATGAATTACCATTCTTCTGCAAACCTTGATCTTTACTGTTAAGCTAAAATGAAGGGGAAAAACTTCAATTTTTTAACAGAAAAGTACATAAATCAATATACTTCAGTTGTGTTTTCTTAAAACTAACTAAAATGAAAACACTGCCCTTATTAAATTCACATTTTTCTTAGTTTTCTGATAATTATTTGCAAATATTTTATTAGAAATGTAATATTTCAGCATATATCTCTAATATGTTTGAGTAATACATTACTCAGCACATCTGCACTAACTAGCAAGTAATTACATAGCTATCTATCTCAAATAAGTGTCTACACATACAACTCTTCCTGGCTCTCAGGAGTTATTGCCACAATGAAATAACAGGTTTTATTCCTTCTTCTCCTCACTACATATGTAGAATAACTAGTCCATTAGAATTCAGCTCCAATCTCTACTTCCTTTTCCATCTTTTAAAGAAGCAAGCATTAATTCAGGACTATATATTTTTAAATCTTCACATTTTCTCAGAGGCTTGGATTTCTACGAAGTTCAATACCCAAACAAAACCTTAATTTCTCTTACTCTATTAAACATATATTCATATGTGTATCGTTTCCTATTGTCAAAATAAAAAAATTAACAACACTGTGAAATTAAACTCTGGAAACCTAGAAGTGCTTGAAAACTACTAGTGCTTCTCTCCAAGCAGAAAAAGACAACAGTAATCCAGTCCTCAAGGTCAAATCATCTACTATCACAAACAATTTTAGGTTTTTCTTTGCTTCTTTAATAGCCATAAAATAGTAATCTAAGCTGGCTTGACAAAATACTAAGAAGAAATAAGTCTAGGTTTAAGTAATTTTTGAGTGGGGGAAAGCAAACTATCATGTAGCTAGGTACCAAGCTAAGCAAAAATGGGCAGACAGAAATAACTATGTACCTACCTGAAATGTACCAAAATCTAAAATGAGAAGATCTGACTTTTTGTGGTAGAAGCCTGTGTGTGGAACTATGAGATAAGAAGGCTTCAGATTTATCTTTAAATCAAGGACTTTTCGAGTTTCAATAATATGTGTAAGTCCTAAAAAAAGAAAAAAATGAAAGGTCAGAGGGTCGAGTTGAAATGTGTAATCATATTATAACAACAAGAATATCAGTTGGAAAGTATTATGAAGGATTTTCAATTCAGCAAGTAAAGTAGAATTGTATATGGTCAATGGGAAACAATCAATCATATCTTCACACAGTACAGTAAACCCAACATAGCTAGTGCTTTTTTGAGAGAGAGAATAATTCATTATTTCTTTAATTAAGTAAGCAGATAAAGTAGTAAGCTTCAGTTCAGAGATAATGTTGTACAAAAGTATGTATTTTCTGTATCACAGTTTTTTTAAGAACTGATACAGAGGGATGTCTTCTACCTCAAGCTCAGGTTCTTAAAGGTAATGGCACACAGAATCTGTGCCCAATATTATTCTCTTTCTCACCTAGTTTAGCTGTTATACTTGACTCTGGGTAAGCCAAGTACAATGCTACTCCACTGCAGAATATAGCCTGAATTTAAGACGAAGAAAAAAAGCAACCTATACTATTTTCAATATAATATCTACATTAGAATACACAAAACTTTGAATGTTTGATGCTTATACAGACAGGCAAATTATTTACCTGTAGCTGTTCTCTCTTTAATTTCTTCCAGCTTCATCAATGTAGCTGATGTTATTTGCTCAAGATCTAATCCCTTATTTGATTGAAAGAATTCAACCACTGCATTAATGGTTTTCTGTAAAACAATTTAAAATACAAAGAAATTACACACAATACTTTCCACATTATAAATTTTTAAGTTTTGGTTTAATTCTAAATGACTGGGCTTTAAACTGAGGAGGTACCTCCAAAGATAGTTTTCCCTCTAGAGTGAAAGAGAACCTAAAAAAGGGAATAGCCCAAGTAAGCTTACTGAAGAAGCAACAAATGTGTGCATATCATTAAAGTAACCTTAAATATGTTTTACAGTGTCTCTAGTTTCAGTCTCCAATTAGCCAGAAGATAAAACTCCACTTCTTTATATTGAAAATGAATTCCCCTACACTTTGAAGAGGAAATAAGGAAACTGTTGAGCCCTTACTTACATCCAAAACTTGAATGTAAAAAATCAGACATTTTGCCCTAACTGGTTTGGCTCAGTGGATAGAGCGTCGGCCTGCGGACTGAAGGGTCCCAGGTTCGATTCTGGTCAAGGGCATGTACCTGGGTTGCGGGCACATCCCCAGTAGGGGGCGTGCAAGAGGCAGCTGAATTGATGTTTCTCTCTCATCAATGTTTCTAACTCTGTATCCCTCTCCCTTCCTCTCTGTAAAAAATCAATAAAATATACTTTTTTTTAAAAATCAGACATTTTGCAAAACAATGAGTTCTGGAGACTGGATGTACAACAATGTGAATGTACCCACGATGTGAATCCACTTCTAAACTATGAAGTAAAAATAAGTCAGGGATCTAAACAACAGGGGGCAGCCAACCTGAAGTGACGCAATGAGTAGTGACCCATACACATCCTGTTGGCTAGCTTGAGATAAGTTATGAGAGTCTAAGTAAAAGATGAAGATATTAATACAGAACTTGATCCAGCACTTTCAATAGTATCTAAATGTGAATGTTTTTCCCCCATGTGAACAACATAGTAAATTCTTTCAATTATTTCTAAAGCTCTTTAAGTTGGTTCCAAACACTGAGGGGAAAGAAGAATAAGCAAAGATAAACTGGAGTAGTAAGCAAGTAACGACTGGGAGTAGCTGGTACAATGAACACAGCGTTTATAAATAGTGGATTTGGTTTTTTTAAAATTGATATAAGCATAAATACACCTTACGGTAGAAAAAATCTATAGCACATAAAAAAATTCAAAATTAACTGAAAAACATGTACTGCTTTTAGAATAAGAAAAGAGTGCTAAGTAAATGTTAAATATGAAAGAGAGAAAATAAGAAAACCATATGTTAAACATGTAAGATAGAAGATTCACTTTCTCTTAGTACTTACAGCATCATAGATGACCTCCACGGGCTGAGACTGAAGAACGAGAGTCTGGTCAGCAGTACTATTCTCTGGATTGGTTTCAAATTCAATTTTAAGCAAAGATGATGCAGTATCACCAATTGAAGCCACAAGTGATGGAACAGTATCCTGCTGTTTCAGACCTGTTATATACCAGTGTTCTAATTTTGCTTCCACCCTACAATCCAATGAAGAAAAATTAAGTGATATAAACACAATTATTTGTAATGTAATGATTTAAAACACAAATTTCCCTTTAAAACAACTCCACTGAGAGCCATGACCCAAGCCATTACTCAGAGTTGAAATCCAAACTTCTCAACCTAGCATTCAATAACCCTCACAGCCTAAGGTAGGCTTTTTTCTTTCTTTATTTATTTTCCTTGTCATCCACATTAAAAAAAAAACAACAAACGACCTTTAACCAACTCCAGAACACTGCAGAAGTTCCCATAATTGCAGCATGAATACAAGCTATGCTCAATACTCATGGGACTCATATCCCTACTTCATGCCACCCTAAATACTCTCCTATCTCATCCCTGCTTCTAGTCCTTTCCATTCAACTAGTTTAAGTCCCAGTTCTCCTAGGCCAAGTTTCTCTTCTACAACTGAACCTGTATAGCATTAACAATAAGGTATTAATTTTACAGTACCTTCTCACTTATGAGCTCTCTAATATGCTAAACAGAACTTTTTGAATATGCTCTCTTATCAACTACAGCATAAAGTTCTTGAAAATAGAAACTTATTGTTCCTGTAGCCTTCATAATATCAATCTATAAACAATATCCAATAAATATTTATAAAGGAAAGAGTAGAGCAAATAATGAGCTTGTCATATAACTCCGTAACAAAACACACGCAAATATAAAATGACTATCATGACACAAACACACCCACAAAATAAAACTAGAGAAGGATGACTATTAATCAGTTTTTAATACATCTTTGGGGCCTAAAGTCAAACAAAATAAAAATAAAATAAAAATTGTATTAAGTTTTTTAAAACTTACTTAAGTGCTTGTGCTCCTGGTCGCTGAGATACTTTGGTGCCCAGACCAATTATCTGAATTTTCAGTATTTCTGGAATATTTTTGTTTTCTCTTATTGTAATAGACGTGCTTACTAATTTCAGTGTCATTATATGAGCAACATACTAAACAAAAGAATGAATGAAAATTGTTAAAGATTAAATAATTATTACTTTACTTAATAATTTACTCATTTAAATTTGTTGAGTTACAGTGATCTATAAAACATTATGGTAGGTTTCTGTATCAATACACTCACTATAAAAATACATATATATTGGAAAATTCAATACAAATTGCTTGCTCAAATAGGACACTTATAAAATCCAAACCTAATTTCTCTTAAAGGTAATAAAAAACAAACGATAAAACATTTTGTGGCATAAGAATTTAATTCAGCAGCTTTCACTAAAGCAAACTAATTCAGATTAATCCTTGGGCTCAAAAACTAGACAAAATATAAAGAACATTTGTTTGATGCCTTTGGAGAGTTAATCACACACTGAGAGAAAAAAAAAAATCCTGACCCAAAAATTCATAAGTCAGGATTAGAGGTAGAACAGAGAACCAGGCAGATGATTCTCATCAAACTACACAGGATGATAGCAAGAGAGGAAGCAAAGAACAAAGTATTTACAAAATAGTCAGAAGATAATTAACAAAATGGCAATAGTAAGTGCTTACCTATTAATAATTACTTTAAATGTAAATGAATTAAATTATCTAATCAAAACACACAGAAAGTCAGAATAAATTAAAAAAATAAGATCCAACAATATGTTGCCTATAAGAGACTCATTTTAGCTTTAAGGCCAAACATAGACTAAGAGTTAAAAGATGAAAAATATATTTCAAACAAACAGTAACAAAACAAAAATAGGGGTAGCTATACTTATATCAGAAAAAAATAGACTTTAAGTTAAAAATGGTCCAAAGAGATAAAGTTATTATGTAATGATAAAGGAGTCTACGCATCAAGAAAATATAACAATTGTAAATACTTATGCATCTATGAGCATCTATATATATACTAACAGAACTAAACCATCCACAGGAATAAACTCAAAATGGATTAAAGGCTTAATGTAAGACTCAAAACCATAAAAATCCTGGATGAAAACATAGAAGCAAGACATTAAAACCTCAGGCATTTCTCATAGTAATATTTTTTCTGATATATCTCCTTGGGTAAGGGAAACAAAAGAAAAATAATGTAAATCCATCAAACTAAAAAGGTTTTGCACAACAAAGGAAACCATCAACAAAATGAAAAGACAACTCACTGAATGGGAGAACATATTCACCAATGATACATCTGAAAGGGGTTAATATCCAAAATTTATAAAAAACTTATAAAACTCAACACCAATAAAACAAACAGTCCAATTTAAATATGGGCAAAGACCTGAATAGACACTTCTCCAAAGAGGACAAACAAATGGCCAATAGGCATATGAAAAGATGCTCAAAGTCACTAATCATCAAATTAAAACCACAATGAGATACCACCTACCACCAGTCAGAAAGACTATCATCTATAAACCAACAAACAAGAAGGGTTGGTGAGGATGTGGAGAAAAGGGAACCCTTGTGCACTATTGGGAATACAGATTGATGCAGCCACTGTGGAAAAACAGTATGGAGCTTCCTCAAAAAATTAAAAATGGAATTGCCTTATAATGCAGCAACTCCATTTCTGGGTATGTAGCCAAAGAAACCCAAAACACTGATTCAAGAGAAAATATGCACCCCTATATTCATTGCAGCATTATTCATAATAGCCAAGATTTGGAAGCAGACCAAATCAGTAAATGAGTGGATAAAAATGCTGTGGTATATTTACACAATCCTATCTAGTAATAGACAAACATGGTAATTGACCGTACCTTCACTACACCTCCCATTGGCTAATCAGCGTGATATACAAATTAACTGCCAACAAAGATGGCGGCTAATTTGTATATACCGGCTGGGAGCGAAGACTGAAGACACTGTAGAAGCCAAGCAACGGAGCCGAGGTAGTGGAGACGGGCGGGAGAGAAGCAGCAGAGACAGGAGAGAGAGAAGCGGCAGAGAGGGGCGGGGTAGAAGTGGCAGAAACAGGATAGAGAGAAGCAGGCAGAGAAGGGCGGGGTAGGAGCGGCAGAGATGGGATAGAGAGAAGCAGGCAGAGACGGGCGGGAGAGAAGCAGCAGAGAAGGGCGGGGTAGGAACAGCAGAGACGGGAGCAAAGCCCTATTCCTGCAGGAATCCTCCTGCAACGGGCCTCTAGTGGAATATATAAAAAAAGAAGGAAATCTTATCTTTTGCGACAGCATGGATGGACCTAGAGACTATTATACTAAGTGAAATAAGCCAGTCAGAGAAAGAAAAATACTATAAGATTTCACTTATATGTGAAATCTAATGAACAAAATAAGCTAACAAACAAAACAGAAACAGACTCATATATACAGAGAAGGGCACATACCTTGGCTGCAGGTTCAATCCCCCCCACCCCCACCTGGTTGGGGCATGTGTGGAAGGCAACCAATCAATGTCTCTCTCTCTCTCTCTTTCTCTCTCTCCTACTTTCCTTCCACTCTCTCTAAAAATCAATGGAAAAAATATCCTCAGGGGAGGATTAAAAAAAATTAAGAAGAAAACTCATAGAGAAAAGGTAGTATCTTTAATAAATGGTTCTAGAAAAACTGGATATTAAACTGGACCTCATCTTGTACCACCCACAAAAATTAATTTGGTAATATAAGATAATACAGTAAAATGAAACAAACCACCTCTTAGACCACCTAAATAATTACCTGTTTGGGTAAAGTTAGGTTGTGGGTGCTCTCACTATAACCAATAGCTGTGAAGAACTTATCTTTTTCCTCTGGAGTCATAAGGTCATCAATAGCTACAAAGAAAAGACAATATTTTAAACTCGATTGCTTCAGTTTTACAGGTACAATAAAAAAAAAATCAAACCAAACTAATAAGTGCTCTAAAATCAATAAAAACAAATGCTAAAGCAAAAGCAGCCAGGTGATTTCCTCTAATATACTAAAATATCATGCCTTTGCTCTTTTAGATCAAGAAAAAGCAGAGAGACCATTAAGGAAATTCAGGTCTCCTATATGGATTTTTAATTCCCTAAGTATTTTAAAAACTAAGAGAAACTTCTAATTAAATATCCATGTAAAAAGTAACAATTAGGAATGTTAAATGTAGTGATTTCTGAATTTCAACTTTTTAAATTTCACACAAATAATTTTTCTCCAAAAAAAAAAAAAAATCAAAGTTTTGCTTTAATTTGAAACACAGAAATGTGCCAGCCTGATGTATCTGCTTATATCAGGGGTGGGCAAACTTTTTGACTCGAGGGCCACAATGGGTTCTTAAACTGGACCGGAGGGCCGGAACAAAAGCATGGATGGAGTGCTTGTGTGAACTAATATAAATTCAAAGTAAACATCATTACATAAAAGGGTACGGTCTTTTTTTTTTTTAGTTTTATTCATTTCAAACGGGCTGGATCCGACCCGCGGGCCGTAGTTTGCCCACGGCTGGCTTATATGTTTGCCACATTGAGCTACTTTTATTTCAAAAGTATCTGTATGTGTATATGTGTGTGTGTGTGTGTATATATATATATATATATATATATATATATATACATATATGGCTAATATGAAAAATGTCCTCTTGGGAGTTCAACCAGGAGACGAGGAGTTCGATCGCTTGCTATGATGTGCGCTGACCATAGGGGGTGGCGCGGAATGAAGAAAGGCACCGGCTGGCAGCCAGCAGCCAGCAGTGGGGGAAGGAAAGCCCTGGGCAGCAGCTGGAAGGCCCTGATCAGCCCTGATCACCAGCCAGGCCTAGGGACCCTATCCGTGCATGAATTTCATGCATCAGGCCTCTAGTTACGAAATAAAATTCAACCAACTGGCTAAAATATAATTTATATAGTTTGTCTTATCAGAATACAATAAATTACTTGACTTGGAACTTACTTTCAGGAATCAAAGATTCTTCATCTTTTTTCTTACTTTCCTTCTTACCCCAAAACCCACTAAACCAGCCTCCACGTTTCTCGCCTGCATCAGTAGACTTGTTCTTTAATTTCTGCCCGGACCGAATCACCTAAAAAATCAAAATTTAAAAAATGAATTAAAGAGTAAATGTCCTCTTCATTTTCAGGTATAGTCGGGTAAAAACAAAGCTTAACTTTTTTAAACGCTAGAATAGGTTAACTATAGTCAAGAAAGACAGTTCCTTCTGAAATGATGTTCAACATGTGATTAATGTAGTCTATTAATTTACTTTACACACCTACAAATAGCATTTTGCTGCATTTTGTTAAGAATTATAGTCAAGGATTCCAGTGATATGTCTCTCAAATTTTTAAGTTAGGGTGCCACTACGACAGCATATTTCTGAGCAATATATCTTCCAAATATTTAAGTTAAGGAGCCACTGGGACTGAAAGGATAATGCTTCCACATTCAAAAGTCTGGCTCCAGGATGAGTAAATGCAGTCCATGAAAGCCAGAGTATACAGAGGGAAATCCTAGAGGGAGAAGAGCCAGAGAATGGGATATCTGGGTAGAAGTCTGCACAAACCTCAGTCTAACCTAAGCTTCCCATGTATGAAACTGACCTCAATGAAAGTAGCAAAGGTTCAGAGACCTGAACTGAGATATAAACCATCTGCACAACTCTCAAACTCCTATACTGTTCATGTGCAAAATAGACCCAAACCAACATACAAAAATTGAAAGAAACAGATTGAGATTTGAACCACTATCCATAGAAGGCATGTGCTAACATAAAAATGTCCAACAGTTTCTGGAGGATAACAGGACACAGAGACTACACAATATTCACAATGTCCATAAATATAATCAAAATCACTTGATATATGAAAACAAAACAAACAAAAACCTAGGAAAATATGACCAATTATCAAGGAAAAGGGTAATTAACAGATGCCAATAACCAAATAACCTAGATGTTGAAACTAATGTTACATTAGATAAAGGAAAATACTCTTAAAGTTACTAAAATGTAAGAATTTTGGGCAGAAAAATAAAATCTTTATAGGAACTCAATAGGAATTGTAGACCTGAAAATGGCAATGATAAAGGAGGAAAGAGTAAACTTGAAGACACAGCAATAGAAATTTTCCAATCTGAAGAACAGAAAGAAAAAACATTAGAGGGAAAAAAAATGAACAGCCTCAGGAACTTGCAATATATCAAAACATCATAGATATGTATATATGGACCTACATATGTACATATACGTAGAGGGCCGCCTGGGAGGCACCTAGGCATTTTCTTATTATTGTCAGCTGAACTCAGAGCATAGGCAGCCACGCCCTGGGAACATGCTTCCCCAATAAGGCTGGACATGTTAATCAGGCAGGGGCGGAACTAGATATGTAAATCTAGGCCTTTAAAATAAACCTGCTGTGTGGCTCAGCCGCTTTTGCCGCCTCTCCATCAGAGAGGATGGCGCCCACCTGGCCCCAGCTTAAAATCTATTTCTGCATCTTGGTCTTTCTTTAATTTCTTAATCCCCAGCTCCTCCACTCAAGAACCTGTCGTTTTCCCGTGCGGGTCTCGGGAAACAGAAACAGCCCACCACACATACACATACATATTTATTTATGTGTGTTCATAAAATCATTGTAAGAAATAATAGCTGAAACATCTCATCTTTGGGAAACCTAATGGTCAATTCTCAGTCTTCAGGTCAGTTGACCAATCAGATGCACCTGTCACAGTTGATCACTCCCTCTTCCTTGAACTTCTTTCTTCACTTGGTTTTGAGGATATTATATTCAGAGAACTTTCCACCTATATTTCTGGCAACTTCTCCATGGTGACCTTTACTGGTTCCCATCTCTCTGACCTATAAACAATAGAATGCTACAGGTCTTTTGCTAGAGTCCACCAATTTTCTAGCTACTCTAACTTACTAGTAGGTAATTTCATCCAATGTCATAGCTTTAAATGCCATCTGTGTGCTGACCCCTGCTAAATTTATATCTCCAACACAGACTTCTAAACTCTACATTCACGTATCCAACTGACTACTCCATATATCCACATTAATGTCTGAATGATAGCTAAGCTTTATAGGTCCAAAACTGAACTACTCATCTCCTATCTCACCCAAGCTTGTTCCAGCTAGTCTTCCCCCTCTCATTACATGGTAACTCCAACTTCCCAACTGCTCCAAGACAAAATTCTTAGTCATCTCTGATTTCTCTCTCTTAAAATCCAAATTTAGTCCGTTGGGAAATAATGGCTCTCCTTTAAAACATATGCAGAATATTTTTAATTTATTTTTTATTAATTTCAGAGAGGAAGGAAGAGGGAGAGATAGAAACATCAATGTTGAAAGAGGATCATTGATCAGCTGCCTCTTGCATGCCCCCTATTGGGGATCGAGCCCGCAACCTGGGCATGTGACCTGACTGAGAATCCCACTTCCAATGGGGACCTCCTGGTTCATAGGTTGATACTCAAGCACCGAGCCCCACTGGCTGGGCGAAACATATCCAGAATTTGTCACGGAGGCATCACTCCATCGTAACCATTCTCAGCCACACTACCATTATTTCTCAAATATTTCAAGAGCATCCTAACTAATCTCTATTTTCAGTTTTGCCCTCCTTTTTACAGTCTGTTTTTAAGTTAGCAGCTAGAGGAAGTTTTAAAACCTAAGTCAGATTATATTATTCTATTCATGAAATGGCTCCCTAATTCAGAGTAAAAACCAAAATCCACAAAAATTTAAAATTGCTTTTAAGACCCTACAGCAAGCATGTCAAACTCAACGGCTAACACAGGCCAAATAAACAAGGTTTAAGTTTATGTGGGCTGCAATAAAATAAAACCTTCAATTTTCAAAGAAACATAGGTTTATTTTGATAGAGACATGCTGAATACTAAAGGCTGAAATAAATGAGAAATCGTAAACATAAAATAGAACATTTTAATAAAAAATAATATTTTTTCTTGAACATTAACTTACCAGACACTGAATAACTGCACAAACTAATAAGCGTAACAAAAATATACCTATTTTTCCTGTTCTTCAAAAGCTAAGTATTTCCTGTTGCACACACCAAACAAGTCAGTACAAGACTAATGACGTGGCAATAGTCTGCTAAAATATTCGCTGCTAGTATTAGTGGAGAGAAAAGGTGCGCCTGTGCGTAAGGGAAATCAATGCAACACGATTATAGTAATCAGTCATTACCGAACATTGTAGTTCGTTATTTATAATCATGTATAACAGAATATTGTAAAAATTAAGTTATGAAATTTTATTAACACTTGGAGTGCGGGAAACGAGGTAAGTCGGCTCGCGTGAATTTCGTGTACTCCGCGGGAGCCGTCTTTAACTCGGTTCATATAGATTTGCGGTGGAGTGCGGGAAACGTGTAAACTCGGGCCGATTGTAACTGCGTATTACCAAATATTTGTTTGTAATCCACCCTTTTGGTGGATGGAACAAAACCAAAAGACAGAGCCATCTTATATTTTGGCGGGAAATTCACCCGCACTCCAAGTGTTAAAACACTAGAGGCCTGGTGCACAAAAATTTGTGCACTCAGGGGGGGCCCTGAGCCTGGCCTGTGCCCTCTCACAGTCTGGGACCCCTCAGGTAATGACCACCTGTTGGCTTAGGCCCGCTCCCCGGGGGGACTGGGCCTAAGCTGGCAGTCAGACATACCTCTGGCAGCCCAGGAGCCCTTGGGGGATGTCCACTTGCCAGCAGGGAGCAGGCCTAAGCTGCAGTCGGACATCCTTAGTGCTGCTGAGGAGGCAGGAGAGGCTCCCACCACCACCACCGCTGTACTGGCAGCCGTCAGCCTGGCTTGTGGCTGAGCAGAGCTCCCCCTGTGGTAGTGCACTGACCACCAGGGGGCAGCTCCTGCATTGAGCGTCTGCCCCCTGGTGGTCAGTGTGTGTCACAGTGACCAGTCATTCCCAGTCGTTCTGCTGTTTGGGGTCAATTTGCATATTACCCTTTTATTATATAGGATTTTTTCATACCGTTATATTGGCTGGGCCGCAAATATATTCGTTGTGGGTCGAATTTGACATGCTTTCCCTACAGAATCTAGCATCCTCCATAACTCCAACAATCACCACTCCAACTCCTCCACTACCTTCCTTCTCTGACCACATTAACCACCATTTCTCCTGGCTCTCAACACTCTACTCACCTTAATAAGCTAGTTATGTTCCCACCCCAAAAACCTTTCAACTTGCTATATTCCTTCTGATTGGCACACTTTCCCTCAGGTATCTTTCTGGTTGACTCCCTCATCTTCTTCAGATCTTTGCTCAAATGTATCCTTCTTAGTAAGACATTCCCTGACCATCTTATTTAAAACTGCAACCCCATTATGATTTCTGCCTAGCCTTAGCATTCTTTATATTAATTTCTACATTATTTTTAATTACTTTTTTGTTTATTATCATTCTTCCTATTATAATGTAAGGGATTTTTGTCTGTTTTGTTCACTTCTGAATGCTAATGCAAATGATAATGATGATGATAAAGAAAAAAGTCACTTGTTTAGTAATTATTATATGTCAGGCACATAACAGTCTAAGTGGGTTACATCAATTATCATGCACTACTCACAATAACTCTATGATGTAGGTACTATATATTAATCCTTTTACAAATGAGGAAACTGAGACACAGAGAGGTTAAATAGCCAGCCCAAGGTTACACAAGTATTAGTTGGCAAAGCTGAGATTAAAATCCAAACCATCTGACTCCCAGGTCCACACTCTTTAACCATAATGCTAGTATAGAGATTTCCAAATAGTGTGATGCAAGAATTTCTAAAACACACAAAACTGGACTAATGGTCAGGTATACTGACCTCTTTACTCTTAGATTGCCATAAAAAAAGGCAACAGACAACACAAGAATATCCATGCAGTGTGAATAAGTCAAAATTGTCAGACTTGCAAAAAATACATTTTTGATACTCCACAGAATTTTAGTAATTACTTTATGTGTGCCATAAAATAAAAAAATTTGAAAATCACTATGTTAGCGTGATGGGTACTCAATGAGTATTTGCTAAGTATGAATGCACAAGTATATATGCTTCAATCCCATTCAAAAACAGAAGCATGTGTATGAAGTTTTATCAATGTAAAAAACTAAAACAATATACAGAAATGTATTAGCAATAGTTATCTTTAGTGTGTGACATAATGGGTGGTTTCTATTTTCTTTTCTTTTTTTTTGTAGATCAGTATTTTCTAACTTTTCTATAATAAGTTGTATTGCACTTGTAATTCATTTTTTAAATACCAAAAAAAGTCATGTTACAGAATTATAGAAAAAACACAAAACAATGCAGACAAGGTGCCAACTGAATTAAATCAGCATTTATAAAACACTTATGAACAGACTGATTCCAATTTTGGGGGGAAAAAGAAGGGGAGGGGAGGAGAGGGGAGGGGAGGGAAAAGAGAAGGAGAGGGAGAGGGAGGGGAGGGAAGAGGGAGAGGGAGGAGAGAGGGAGGGAGAAAGAGGGAAAGAAGGAGGGAGAGAAGGGAAGAAAAAAGGTCAGTGAAGTGAAGGAGGAAGGAATGGAGGGAAGAGAAAACAAAGCAAAGATAAAGTGAAAGAAATGGCAGCTAAGAAGCATGGCGGAAAGACCTAAGAGTCTGTATGTCAAAAATGTTAAGTTAGCATTCAGTGTTGTTGGAATAATGGATCACTCTTATTTACTTTCTATTGCGGGGGGGGGGGGGGGGGGGGGGGAGTTAAAAATTTTGTCATAAATTTTTTTTAAGTTTCCCCTTAATGTCACCTTCCCCTTCCCCCCAATATTTCAATTTTTTCCTGAGACAAAATTAATCTGTGAAAATTCAACCTTTATTCTCAATTAAGCAAATCTCAACAACATCCCATGAAACTTAGCTCTCTTGATCCTAGGTTTAAAGGAGTAGTTGTAACATGTTTAAAACATAAAATCAGCTAATAAAAATAATTACCTCAACTTGTGCTTGTTGCCTTGCTAAAATTATGTTAAAAACATCTAGAGTCTTCTCCAAATCCTGTAAAATAAAGACAAGGAAAATGATCATTAGATAGAATATTTTTTTCTTCAATGATATCCAGGCTTACTTATTAGTCCAAGAACAAACAGTATTTGTGATCGAATGAAAGTTTAAGTATAAATTTGAATATGCACTTAGCTTTTACATTTTTAACTTTTGCAATATAAAAAATAAGTTTTCCAAGGAAGTAAATCCTCAGTAAGTATAAAAATAAGAATTTTAATGAGACCATTACAATACATAGATAGCCATATATGCAATGGAAACAAGAATATCTAGAAGGGGTATTATCCTATAGTTCTTACTTCTGACTCCCTCTATTCTATATTATTTTATAATCATTGTACTAAAGGCACCATTATAAAACACAAAATTTTTAAATGTAAAATTCTGCAAATCACAAATAATCTAAAGTAGAAAATGATTTGGGGAATTTACATAAAAGTATGTAAGAGAAGCCCCAGTCATTGTGTTCAGTTGGTTAGAGCATTGTCTCGTTCACCAAAAAGGTTACAGGTTCAGTTCCTGGTCAGGGCACATACAGGAGGCAAGGGATCAACAGCTCTCCCTCATATCAATGTTTCTCTCTCTCTCTCCCTCCCTCCCCCTTCCTCTCTCTCTAAAATCAATAAAAACATATCCTCAGGTTCATTAGATTCCACAGACAAGTGAGATCATACAGTATTTTTCTCTGAGTGGCTCATTTCACTTAGCATAATAATCTCCAGGTCCATCCATGCTGTCTTAACAGATAAGAGTTTCTTCCTTTTTATAGCCATGGAGTATTTTAAACAAAACCTAATAATAGAACCAGAGTCTGAGATGTCAGAGGGAAGGTGGGTGGGGTGTACAGGATGAAAGAAGGTGAAGAGAATAGCCAAAGAACATATATGCATAGCCCATGGACATAGACAACAATGTGGTAAGGGCCAGAGAGAAAGGAGGGCACGGTCTGGATGGAGGGGGGCAAAGGAGAGAAAAATGGGGGACATCTATAATAAAGATAACAATAACAATAACATATTATGTATTTATTTATTTATTTATTTATTTATTTATTTATTTATTTATAATCCTCACCCAAAGATATTTTCTTAATTGATTTCTAGAGAGTGGAAGAGAGGGAGGAGGGGGAGAGACAGAGAAACACTGACATAAGAGAGACACATTGATCGATTGGCCTCCCGCATGCACCCCTACCAGAGCTGGGGAACCTACAACCGAGATATGTGCCCTTGATGGGAATCAAATCTGCAACCCTTTGATCTGCAGGACAACACTCTAACCACTGAGCAAAACCAGTCAGGGCAAAAAATAGAATATACTTTTAAAAATATATCCTCAGGTGAGAATTTTTTAAAAAGTAATCCTAGTAACCTGGGTGTCAGGTGCTCTAAGTGTTATCTTATGCATATCTCACAACTCTATAAAACAGATATTGTTTCCATTTTGTACATGAGAACATGATACCTGAAATGTTTAGAAACTTGATACTTTTTCTAATATATAATACTGGTGATTGTCATATGCTTCATAATAATAGGAATTCAATTCTTTTTTAATATATTTTTATTGATTTCAGAAAGGAAGGGAGAGGGAGAAAGAGACAGAAACATCAATGATGAGAGAGAACCATTGATCAGCTGCCTTCTGAATGCCCCACACTGGGGATCGAGCCTGCAACCTGAGCATGTGCCCTGACTGGGAATCGAACGGTGACCTCCTGGTTCATAGGTCGATGCTCAACAACTGAGCCACACTGGCCAGGCAGAATTCAGTTCTTTACATTATGAATTTGTGGCAGAAAGTTATATAATCAAAGTCAGATGATATTAAGCAACTTATATATTCAGTATGGTGTTTTTCTTTGTTTCAAAAGGGGGTAAGTAAGACTCCTCCTATCTTGAGAATAGAGCTGTTTTTTATAAATAATAATTGGAACTATTTTTTAAAAGCCACTAACAAACCTAATAATATACACCTAGCTAATAATAAACACATCTAACATTGATTTTCTATACATTATTACAAATACCAAACATATTTCTACAAATCGTTTACAGTAACCGCATCTTATCTAATATGAGGATGGGTGAGAAGGATTTTTCAAAGAAGATAAAAATTGGGGGGAAATACTGTGCATTTTCCCATAAAATTCTCTCAAAAGAGATAAACACTATTCTTTCTAAATCATATTTTAATACAAATTAAATTTATAAAAATTAACATTAAAGGATGATTTAACAAATAATACCTTTCATCAACATATGCAAGATATACCTGAATTTGTTTCTGTATTTCTTCTGGGACTTTAGTCTGGGTCAGCTTGGTTTTGTAGGCACATTTATAACTCTTGAGCAATTGCCTGTGATTTTTTATGTTACTCCATGACCACATATGTGTAGACCTTCTTATATGAACTTCAAGAATAGAATCAATTGCATATTTCCACCTGCAAATCAAAAATTTTTAATGCACATCTGAATATAGAGGTTTAAGAAAAAGCAGGAAAATAGCTTTGACTTTAGACCTAACCTGTTATACTTTTTGTTATTAACTCTTTTCTTGTAAGAGCTCCATAATAAGAGTTCAATTTCCCAGTATAATTTTCTGACTTAAATAGATTATGAAATGAACAAAGCACTCCAGGAAGAAGGTTTATCAAAGCAAAATCACAAAGACACAAAATGATTTGCTGTGCAAAATTAATAGCATCCAATATGGTTAAAACATTGAGTCCATGTGGATGACTAAAGTGCAATAAGACCAAAAAATGTTGAAAGTCTTGAATACTAAATTAAGAATTTGGAAATAATCTGGGAGCAGAAGTACAACAGAATGTATTTATGAAAAAAAGTAACAAGGACATAATATAAAAGATAACACTCTATGTCTATATAAAAGAAAAAAAGTAGCTTCATTAAGTGGCTTTAAACATGTCTTAACTTTGAGAATCCCTAACTATATGACTGTATGTTTCTTATTTTTAAAAAAATAATTCTAACTTACCATTGTCGACCATTGGTATGAAGTGGTACATAAGGTTTATATTTCCTGTAAGGGGCATTTCTAACCATGTAATCCACTGACTCCAAAAGGTCAATCATACTTAAGTACTATTAAGACAAAAACAAACTTATATTGATTAGATTGCACACATGAGTAAACACTAAATAAAATAAAGCTACTTAATCGCCCATCTGACCACCAATATAACAATTCTGTGTGTCTGGTAAATAGCTCAAATAGAGGAAAACACACACATGTAAGGACTGTAGGTAAGATAAAGAAAGGGGCAAGTTAGCTTCTTCCTCTTTATTTTTCATAATACATTTCTACCTAAGGGTTACATATGGCTTTTCAGCACTTAAAAGGTGGATAATCTGAATGTAAATGTATTCTAAGTGTAAAATATACCTCAGATTTCAAAGGCTTAAGGAAAAAAAGGATGTATAATACCCTAATTTTTAACATTGAATGCATGTTAAAATAATAATATTTTAGACAGGTTAAATAAAATGTTATAATTTTAATTAATGTCATCTTTTCTTTTTACTTTGCTAATGTAGCTACTAGAAAATTTAAAGTTACATATATAACTTGCATTGTATTTTTATTAGACTACACTGGACTAAAAGCTCAATTAGTTAATCACTGCCCTTTTTTCACTTTCATTTCTCCAGGTCTGTTACCCAAACTCCCTGGGCATATAATCAAACTTGAGAAACAAATTTTTAAAAAGCCGCCAAAATAACTGTTCTAAAAAATAAGTAAATAATGTTGAATATAAGAGTGCCTGCTATTAAAATCTGAGGAAGAAAAACACATTAAAATCTCCACCAACAATTGGGAATTAAATGAAAATAATGTAATTCACTATAATTTGGTAAGACTCTCCACTAATAAGAAAAATATCAGATAAAATAAAACTATTTCTTAAATTTGATACTTTCCAAAAAATATGTATAATATATCTATTTTTAGGAGTCAAATATTAACATAAGAAACCAAAAGAACCATCAGAACATTGGAGGGGAGAAACCAAGATGGCGGCATAGGTTAACGCCAGAGTTTGCTGCTTCGAACAACTACTTCAAAAATACAACTAAAAGACGGAACGGACATCGTCCAGAACCACAGGAAGGCTGGCTGAATGGAAGTTCTACAACTAGGAGGAACCGAGAATCAGAGGAGGCGCAGTGCTGAAGTAAAATACTAAGGTGCGGAGTGCGCGCGGCATGGGCTGGTGGCTGAGGGCCTGGTTGTCTGTTTCAATCCGGAGGGAGCCTCAGACTCAGAGCTCCAGATCCGGGCGAGTCTCTAGGGACCCAGACTCAAATGGGAGAAGCAGGACTGTCTGGCTACGGTCCCTCCGAGGTTTGCAGCATTTGCTGGGACAGAGAGGCAGAGCCCCTAGGGACGGACTGAGAGCAGCCATAACTGCTCCCTCCTCCACCCTGTTGATCCCGTGGGACCCGCCCCGCCCCGCCCAAGCCCTGCACAGAGGCATTTGCCAGATAGCCTCAGGCAAAGGCTAGATTAGCACCTCCCTAGAGGACACAAGTTCTTCCACTGCAAACACAGCTGATTATCACAGCCAGTCGGCCTGGCGGTCAAATCCCTCTAGTATTAACTATAACAATCAAGGCTTAACTACAACAAGACTTCGCACAAAGACCACTAGGGGGTGTACCAAAAAAGCATAAAAAATGCAGAGACAAAGAAACAGGACAAAACTATCAAGGGAGGATATTGAGTTCAGAACCACACTTTTGAGGTCTCTCAAGAGTCTGTCGATAAACTTGATGAGATGTACAGGAAATCTAATGAGACCCTTGATGGTGTGATAAAGGACCATCTAGAAAGTAAGCATACACTGACTGAAATAAAGAACATTATACAGACTCCCAACAGCAGACCAGAGGAGCGCAAGAATCAAGTCAAAGATTTGAAATTCGAAGAAGCGAGAAACACCCAACCGGAAAAGTAAAATGAAAAAAGAACCCAAAAATACGAAGATAGTGTAAGGAGGCTCTGGGACAGCTTCAAACGTACCAACATCAGAATTATAGGGGTGCCAGAAGAAGAGAGAGAGCAAGATATTGAAAACCTATTTGAAGAAATAATGACAGAAAACTTCCCCCACCTGGTGAAAGAAATAGACTTACAGGTCCAGGAAGCGCAGAGAACCCCAAACAAAAGGAATCCAAAGAGGACCACACCAAGACACATCATAATTAAAATGCCAAGAGCAAAAGACAAAGAGAGAATCTTAAAAGCAGCAAGAGAAAGAAACTCAGTTACCTACAAGGGAATACCCATATGACTGTCAGCTGATTTCTCAACAGAAACTTTGCAGGCCAGAAGGGAGTGGCAAGAAATATTCAAAGTGATGAATACCAAGAACCTACAACCAAGATTACTTTATCCAGCAAAGCTATCATTCAGAAGTGAAGGTCAGATAAAGAGCTTCACAGATAAGGAAAAGCTAAAGGAGTTCATCACCACCAAAACAGTATTATATGAAATGCTGAAAGGTATCCTTTAAGAAGAGGAAGAAGAAGAAAAAGGCAAAGATACAAATTGTGAACAACAAATATGCATCTATCAACAAATGAATCTAAGAATCAAGTGAATAAATAACCTGATGTACAGAATGAACTGGTGATTATAATAGGATCAGCAACATAGAAAGGGAATGGACTGACTATTCTTGGGGGGAAGGGGTGTGGGAGATGCGGGAAGAGACTGGACAAAAATCGTGCACCTATGGATGAGGACAGTGGGTGGGGAGTGAGGGCGGAGGGTGGGGTGGGAGCTGGAAGGAGGGGAGTTATGGGGGGAAAAAAGAGGAACAAATGTAATAATCTGAACAATAAAGATTTAATTAAAAAAAAAAACATTGGAGAAAGAATAATCACAAAGGACAAAAGCAGTCGAAATTCAAGGCTCGTCAAAGTTAGAAACGTCCAACTGCATGATACCTGAGGTTTGGTCAGTTCGATGGCAATATTTTGTACTTCTATGTTCCCATCAAGTTTGGGTGTTTTGAGCTCTGTTTCTGCATAAGGATTCATGTAGAGTTTTGCAGAGGCTGATATTGGCTGGAAAACTGAGAACACATGAGAAGAAGTAAGATAACCTTTATACGCTCTTACATATTAATGACTATAAGTTTTAAGAACACTGTTATGCTGAAAGAAAAATTATAAAAAATATGTAAAAGAGAGAACTACCAAAAAATATTTAGGTATCTATTTATCTGCATAATATCAACAGTCAAACTCAAGGGTTAAAGTGGAATCCCCAAAAAGAAAATTGGGGTCCTATGCTTCTAAATAAGAAATGTGCAAAATACAGACAATCTACTCTTGGGAATTCACACTCTGTGTAAAATTAGGCTTCTGTTCCTTGCTTCAAGACACTTAATGATTTTATTATTCATTTAAAATACTAATACAAGGTAGGAAACAAAAAAATTTTTTTTAATCCTCACCAGAGAACATGTGAAGAAAACAATAGTGAACAGTGATATGGAATACAGAAGAACATGGGCATAAAATTTGAGGATGAGCATAAAGGAATATAGTAAATGTAAACAAATCAATAGCTTCTGTAGGCTAATAAAACGGAAATGGAGAAAACAGATGAGATACATATATAAGCAGGCAGATTTGTTAGAGATCTATTTAAAAGGAAATAAAGTCAAAGCTGCCAAGGAAAACTCACATAAAACAATTTCTAATGTGGTTGGTTTGTCTTAGCACTGCAATAGTGACATGCTAGGGGTGAGACTGAATACCAAGATCTCAGAGAGACAGTTATGAAGCAAAGTAAAGAAAACCTAATTCCTAAAACAAAGCAGATGATAGCAAGGTAAGAAGGAAATGTGGAAGTCAATGGAGGTTAGCTGTTAGGAGTGAACAATAGCCACACTGTCCTTGTCTTCCTTATTCTTCAGCAGTGTGTGTGTTATAATCAATTCCTAAATAATTAGTTATAATCCAAACATGCTATATCATAAAATTAAGGTATAAAATTAATACTTTCTCTTTGTCACAGTAATTTTATCAGAAAAAGTATACTAAAATAAAGTTTTTAATTGCAGGCTTCCTATAACATAAAATAAGCTTTTACCATTACTTACTATATTGATGGCTTGGTAGAATATCATTACTTGTAAGAATTTCACTTTTCAGATGATCCTTAAAAAAATTGAATTATATGAAAATTAAAAATAAAATATTCAGCCACATTATACAAAAAAAAAAAAGGCTTGGTCTTACATCAGTACCTTTATTTCCTCTTTGTAATTGGCAATCCATTAAAAAAAACCACTAAACTTTATTTACAAGTATATTTCTTTAGAATAAAATATAAAAGTATATAATTTTAACTCTAAATATATAGAAATATTATAACATTGTGTTCCCCACTAGTAATCCGTTTAAAAAAAAACTAAACATTATTTATAGATATATTTCTTTAGAATAAAACATAGAAAATTTTTTTATAATTCTAAATATCTAAAATTATAACATTGTGACTTTAAAATATATATACATATATATTCATATATATACATATATACATACATATATATATATACATATATATATACATATATGAACTGGGATCTCAAACAATTGCTAGACAAAGGCAACTTATTTGTGTTACAGTATCTGAGAAATAAGAAATAGATTCTTAGAATTAATTCAGTTCCAAAATTCAACAGGTCTTCTTTACTCCTCTAAGTAAACATGACTAAAACTGGCTTAACACACTGAAGTTTTAAGTTAATCTTTCACTATTTAAGAAATTATTATCACAAATGCCTAAAAGATTTTTTTATTGATTTTTTTTTTGAGAGAGAAACATCAATATGAGAGTGAAACATCAATTGGCTGCCACCTTCACACACCCTACCGGGGATTAAGAGCCCGAAACCCAGGCATGTGCCCTGACTGGGAATCGAACCAGTAACCTTTCAGGGCACAGGACAATGCCCAACCAACTGAGCCCCATCGGCCAAGGCTAAGAATATATTCTTTAGATCTGAACGGTATCATCTTTCTTTCTTTCTTTCCTTTTTTTTTTGTAATAGCAATACCACTCTTTTTTTAAATATGTTTGTAGTGATTTTAAAGATAGAGAAAGGGAGGAGAAAGATAGAAACACCAACATTGATTGGCTGCCTCCTGCACACCCCTGCCAGATATCGAACGCACAACTCAGGCATGTGCCCTGACTGGGAATTGAACTGGTGGATGGGTCGATGCTCAACCACTGAGCCACACCAGCTGGGCAAGGTATCATCTTTCTTGACAATACTCTTCAAGCAATTCTCATGAAACACCGCAATGTAACCAAATGCTATCAAAATAGTGTAAAAAATCCTAAGCACAGTTGATTCAATAGTATGGGTTCTCATCTCACTGCTTAATGAATGATTTCACAAAGATCTTCAAAAACAAAAGTGCTTTTTAAAAGACAGAGTGGATACCAAAACCTGTGTTTTATACTTCTGATTTAATTATATACAACTTCAACACAAGACTGATAGCCTGTCTTCATTAAGGATCTCGTATGTAAGCAAATATAGTGTGGTTAGCTCTTCCAGATAAAAACAGAAATTACCAAGATCTGTTCCCTTGATCCCTGGTAAGACATGCTGCAGTTTACGTTCCAGTAGGCACTAAGGCTATCAAGTCGGATAAGCTATAAAAGAACAATTGAAAGAGGTCAAACAACTAACACATTGAAGTTAAGAATCAATATTAAAAGATTATTCTCATGTTCAGTATCCCAAATTATCCAACTGCCATTTTGAGTTTATAAAGGAAAGAAAATAATGCAAAAATGGGGGAAATAATTGCTTCTCAGCCTTTTGACTAAGTCCAAGTGTAAAAATGAGAGGGAGGGGGTTTGTATGTTATTCTGAGACTTTATTATCAATCCAGCATTTGCTAAATTTTGCTTCCAGGAACACTATTTCAAATGGAATTCATTCATACAATTATCAAATATTTATTGAGAATTTAGTATTTAATAGGCCCTGTACATGTTCTGCTAAAAAAAAAAAAAAAAAAAAGATATGATTCCTCCAGTCTCCAGTGGATAGGAATGGGTGTTTTGAGGGAGGCGTGAGGGGAGTGGGTTCTATAATCAATAAGGTGGGGAAAGCTCCTTACTAAATATCACTCTTGAATGTTCACAATGTTCATTAGTATATTTAAAGTATTCTGAAGTTCTGTAGTTTAAAAAAAAAATGAAACATGCCTATTTAACTATGTACCAAATGCTTAATACTTTTAGTCAGTAATCTTACTTGACCAGAGAATATTTTTCTACAAATCTAATAATAAGTCAATTACCTAATGCTCCATAAAATACAATCTGGGATATGTTAATTTTATTCATTTTCTTTATATGTTAGGTGAAGAACCTAAACCTCAAAATAATTATTGAGTACTATGTGTCTGAAGTATGGAAGAAATTGGGTATGAATAAAAGCAGAGAGCTTGCCTATAAGCTATTGAAAAAGGTCCACTTCTCTTTTTTTAAAGATCTAAGTGACTTTAGAAGGTCACACAGTAAGTAGCAGTGCCAAAACTGCTCTATCAAGGTTTCTTTAAGAAAATACATTAAGTGTTTGTACCTAGGAAATTCAAGAAATGTTTAATCCAGTCTAATACCTTGTATATAATTTTATCTGCTTCATTTAACACACATGGAGTCCAGTGTTCATTTGCAGTCTAAGAGAAAAAAAGAATTGTGAAATGAAATATATATATACACATATATATCTCAAAATAGTACTCTAACATTTGTAAACTATAAATAACTTAGGAAGAAAACACATAGAGCTAATGTTAGCTACTGTTAGCAATCTGTTTCTTTACATAACTTTATGACAAAATCAAAGGAATAACAGTAAAAATAGAATTGAAGATGTTCAAATTTAAATAAGTTAATCCACCCACAAAATAATTATTGAGTACTATGTGTCTGAAGTATGGAAGAAATTGGGTATGAATAAAAGCAGAGAGCTTGCCTATAAGCTATTGAAAAAGGTCCACTTCTCTTTTTTTAAAGATCAAATAAATAATTATTGCAAAGTAAGAAGAAAACCAGAATATGGAAATCAAAGAATGACCATGTTTCCAGAAAATCAGCATGGTAAGCAATACCAAATGCTGCAATGAAAAAAAACTAAAACTTATTTGGCAGCCAGGGCATTACTGATGAACTTGTTAAGAACAGTTTCAATGGAGTAGCAGAGTTAGAGTACAGTAGGTAGGGAGTCAACAGGAGGTGGGGAAAGAAAGATAGCAAAGGTAAAAAATTCTCTTAGAAAGAAAAGAAAGAGAAGGCAGGTAGTTAGATGGGGCCTGGGTGGAGTGGAAGAAGGTTAAAAAACAGGCTTTTTAGATAAGTATCACATGATCTCACTCATTTGTGGAATATAATGAACAACTGATGAACAAAAATAGATCCAGAGACGTAGAAGCATCAAACAGACCATCAAACCTCAGAGGGAAGGTGGGGGTCGGGGGTGAGGGGGTGGTGGTGAGGTATCAACCAAAGGACTTGTATGCATGCATATAAACATAACCTATGGACACCGACAATGGGGGGGGGGGGGGTGGTTAGGGCCTGTGCTGGAGGGCAGGGGTGGGCTGGGAGAGGTCAATGGGTGGGGGGAGGAGACATGTAATACTTTCAACAATAAAGAACTTTAAATAAATAAATAACTAAATAAAAACAGGCTTTTTAATTTTGCTGTAAAGGAGATACTTGCATGTATCTAAATGCTTACAAAAAGAAGTGGGGTGGAGGGAGGGAGGAAAGGCAGAGGGAGAGGAGTTGAAGATTTAGGAAAGAGAAAGAAATGGATGGAAAGAAGTAAGGAAGGGAAGAAAAGGGGGGTAGAGGGAAGGCTCCTGAGGGCATGGGGAAGTACAGGATCCAGATCAGAGGTGGGAAGATTACCTTATGGAGTTCAATTATAATTGGAAAGATAGAAGAAAGGAATGATATGGATACAAAAAGAGGTAAGTTTGCAGTTGTTATAATAGGCAATGTAGTAGTTGAAGCAGGAAATAAATGAGCCAGCCAATGTGCCAAATGCTTTACACAAACAATCTCACTCAAGCAACACTAAAATATAGATACTACATTTTATCAGTACTGTATTTTATTTCCTATTGCATCAGTGAATAAATGAACATTAGACAGCAGGAGACCAACATGGTAAACAGTTACAAGTGCTTTCATCAAATACTAGTATAATGAGAGGCATAAAATAAGGAATGATAAATTCAAAGAGGAAGGTAAAAAAAAAGGAATGAGAAAGCAAGGTAATAGCTTACACAAGTATTAAAATCTGAATAGAACTGCTAGGCAGACAAAGGGAAGGCATAATACAGACAAAGAAAACAGTATAGAGTCTGAGCAAAGATACAGAGGGGCTCAGACAACAGCACACACTGAGACAGTTAGGCCTCATTCTTACGCACAAGTATGCCTGTCTGTCATCAGTCAATGACAGGTGTTTGTTTCATATGTTTTCTTTTGTCTGCTAGAAGCTCAATGTTAAATACTGTGCTCAGTTATGACTAATGTTCGTCTAAAATTTCTGGAACAAGTAGCTCTCTACCTTCCACAACACAGATTCTGGTCTCTTTAGAGATATTATGAGATATTATTCTTTATCAAAAGCTACTTCAAATTCATTTTGGAAACATGCAGAGGACAAACAGTATATTAAACACTAGCTTCCAGACTCCCTTTCCTGTTTCTCTAGTTCTTTTTCTTCAATGTTTCTGCTTTGGTCTTCAACTCTATGTATCTCTACTTCCCTGCATGCATGTATCCTTCTTAAGGCCTCCATGTAAACATGTCCTTTTCTCTTCCTCTGGCAGTCTACTTCTCTTTCAATTTTTTTTTCTCTTCTTTCTGTACTCAGCCCTATCCATATAACTAACCATAAGGCAAACATGTACTCAGTACAATTTACTGTTCACTGTCCTTAACTTTAAAACATTTCCTACCTCTTAGTTGTTCATAAAAGAAAATAAAAAGTCTAACCTGGATATATATACACATGCTATCCTTAAAGACCTTTAAGAGAAAAACCAAACTACATTATAAAATATTAAATCAAAATAAATTACTGATACAGATATGGATAGAAGTAGATATAGATGTAGATATAGATTATAGATATAGATATAGATAAAGATATAGATATAGATATATATCAGTATGGTACATACACATGTACATATAAACATAAACACATATAAGCTATTTGGAAATTCCATTTACCTAATCAAGAATGAGAACACAACTCTATGGAAATTTATCATCCCCTACTTTCCCACATGTTTAAGAGACAGCTTATAATTCTTTCAGAATGTTTGATACTGTATTTGGATATTTGTTAAATTCGAAGACAAATCAAAATTAGAGAATGTAATAGCATCACTAAAATTTTTGAACTACTGGAAAAGCTATAGAAAGATTATACATAAAAATAAAATGGCTACTTGTAGCAACGCTACCTATGACTCGGGAATAGTATTTTACAGATTCCATAAATATTTAAAATAAGTCCAACATTACCAACAAACTAAGTTCTCCCAGTGTGACACCAAATGAAAGGGGCCGCTTTGGATCAGTAACCTATCAAAGAAAAAAAAGTAACATTAAAATATACCGATGGTGAGGGTGAATCCATGCTCCACTCTTTACGATAGGCAACATAGGGCAATTAGTTTACAAATAAGTTACACAAACCAAATGGATATGTGGAAAAGAAAGAGAAGGAAGCCAAAACATGACTGGGATTATCCATATTAGCAGGCATGACACTCATATCACTTCCCAGTGAATCTCTTTTCTTAGTATATGAAAGGACTAACTACAATTAAACAGATTCTTGTCTAGATAGTTACAAAGAGAGAGTCTCTTTATGTATAACATTAAAGATGTTCTTCACAGATAAATAAAACAAAGCATCACAGGTAAAAACACTGCCACTAAATTATTTTTGAAACAGTTAATATTTTCACATTTAGAAATGTGAACTGTCTCTTTAAGCTTTAATTTCCTTGACACTTCAAACATTTTCTTTGTTAGAAAATGCCCAACATTTAATTTCCCTAGTCTCTTAACCCCAAATCTGCCAATGTCAAACTTTTGTTCTATTTCTGATTTTCAATACCTAAGTTAAATTTACTCACAATAAAGTGTACCACTATATGAAAATGTCATTGTTTTAGACATCTTAAAGATGTCCAAAAGTCACAGTTTTTTTGGTTGTAACAGAAACTAGAGGGACTAGAGAGTGAAGAAAAAACGTAATGTTCTAAATCATCCAATAGTGACTCCAGAGTTTAGTCATATAAACCCTCCTCAAATAGGAAATATGCATGATCTGGTATAGCTGAAAAACACAGATAGCTTTTTGAGTTTTGTTTTTAATATCAGAGATATTGTGATTGTGGCAATACATTTTCCTTTATTCCCACACTCATCTTTTTATACTTAGAGATAACTAGCTCAAAATAACTTGGAGCTAATCAGAAGAACTTCAATAAACCACAACTCCTCAGTTGCTAATGTAATACCCACAAACTACTATCATTCAATGAGCATTTTTGCAATAAATTATCCATTCCCTACCCCACTTCCTATCCTATATTTTTCATTATCCTTCTAGATACAATAATTAAGGTTACCACATGAAAGACAAATGCTACAATAAAGATTCCTTTGCATTTTTAAATTCCTTTCCTTTTAGATTCTTTTAGTATATTTTGTCACTTACATCAATTTAAACATAAACAATGTTATTTATCCCACTCCTGCGCATCTCTGTATTCTTTTCATTAAAGAGAAATATGTACTTTTCTAATTGTACTTGCTCAATAAAAAAGCTTAAGTTCAAACTGAGGTTCTCATTCATCAATATGCCATTAGTTTTAAGAATAATTCTCTCACTTTCATGATATGCTGATTGGATTTTAATTTCCTTAATTTGTTTTAAACAAGGGCACTGATAAGTGGTTAGGTTTTTTAAACATTTATTTGGTAACAAAATTCAGTTTAATTACTACATAAAAGCAAAAGACAAAGTCAGTATAAGTTAGATATGGTATATATTAAAACATTAAAAAAATTTAAAAATTTAGAAAGAAAACTATAAGTGTTTCTTACATTAAGCTACATAAAAAAACATATTAGAAAGGGAAATATATATATATATATATATATATATATCAATATTGCTTTAATTCAATCCAAACTTAAAGCAAACTAAAAACAAAAAGAAGGATGCAAACTCAATTTTAGAAGAGACAGAATAACATTTCCAATTTCTTAGGTAAATGAAAAAAATTCAAGGTTTCTTTCATATGTTTCAAACTTTAAAACAAAGCAATATTTGTTACATTTTTAACTAAAATTAAAATCAATTAATCAGTTAATAAAATCAATAAAAAAATTCTTAATCAAATAATTTTAAAATTTTGGTTATAAATGAAGTCTAGTTTTTAAATATATTGTTACACATGCACATGAGAGTTGTGGGTGCTCCATCCGACTTGATGGGACGTGAAGAGAATGAGACTAGCAGTCAAGTGGCCTGGGTTTTAGTGCCCTCTCTACCAACTACCGTTATAATTGCTATCTCATCATCTCTTGGACTAATTTTTTGTCAGTATAAAAAGAAAATTAGTCCCTGAAAGTTATAGTAGTATAAGTCTTAAGGCATTAAACAAAATTCAAAATAAAAATAGAAGACAATCTGAAAATCTCTTATACTAGCTTTAGAAAGGGGCATATTGTGGTTTTATGATATACTAAAGGCCCAGTGCATGAAATATGTGCGGGGGAGGGCAGGGGTCCCCCAGCCTGGCCTGCACCCTCTCACAATCCAGGAGCCCTCAGGGGATATCCAACTGCCAGTTTAGGCCCGATCCCACTGCAGGATCGAGCCTAAAGTGGCAGTCGGACATCCCTCCAGCAATCTGGGACCACTGGCTCCTAACCACTCGCCTGCCTGCCTGCCTGATCACCCCTAACCACTCTGCCTGCCTGCTTCATCACCCCTAACCACTCGCCTGCCTGCCTGATCACCCGTAACCCCTCTGCCTGCCTGCCTGGTCACCCCTAACCACTCGCCTGCCTGCCTGATCGCCCCTAACTGCTCACCTGCCTGCCTGATCGCCCCAACCACTCTGTCTGCCTGCCTAATGCCCCTAACCGCCTCTGCCTGCCTGCCTGCCTGATCACCCCTAACCACTCTGCCTGCCTGCCTGATCGCCCCTAACTGCTCGCCTGCCTGCCTGATTGCCCCTAATCGCCTCTGCCTCAGCTCCCACTGCTGCAACTTCGTCCGGAAGGACGTCTGGAATGACATCTGGAAGGTCATTTGGCTGTCTGGTCTAATTAGCACATGACACTTTTATTATTATAGATTTACACTCATAAACAAAAAAGCCCAACACAGAAAAGGAGAAATGGCAGTGTACTCATTAGAAAAAAAAAACAATCTTGGGTTTAAAACTGGGTACAGATAATCCACATATATACATATCAATCCTATATAATAAAAGCCTAATATGCTAAGTATCCAGTTGTCCAGTCATCCGTTCAACCAATCAAAGCATAAGATGCTAAAGATATGCTAGGTCTGCTCAACTGCTCACTATGACATGCACTGACCACCAGGGGGAAGATAGTCGACCAGTAGACCAGTCACTATGACATGCACTGACCACCAGGGAGCAAACGCTCAACACAGGAGCTGCCCCCTGGTGGTCAGTGCACTCCCACAGGGGGAGCCCCACTCAGCCAGAAGCTGGGCTCACGGCTGGCGAGCGCAACGGCAGTGGTGGGAGCCTCTACCACCTCTGCAGCAGCGCCAAGGATGTCTGACTGATGGCTTAGGCCCACTCCCCGTGTGGGCCTAAGCCGTCAGTCAGACATTCCCCAAGGGGTCCCGAACTGCAAGAGGGCCCAGGACGGGCTGAGGGACACCCCCCCCCCCCAGTGCACAAATTTCATGCACCAGGCCTCTAGTATTAATATAAAATACCCATTAAATTACTAACCTAAACTAAGGAACTGAAAATTACTTACATCATCTTCATATTTAATATGAATGTCTGTGATTTTTACTTGTACATTTTTAATTACTTGAGTTGCCAATTTTTCCAAAAATGTATCCTTTTTGGCTTCTTTTGGTTTATCTATAAAAAATAGAAAAATACAAGCTCAAAAGTTGAAATTCTCACAAACCTCATAATCAATGACCAAAGGATAGCTAAGGCACTACTCAATGGAAATTATAGGCTTTTCTAGTGTCCTTGTTTTATTTTAGATTTATTTTATATTTTAATATGCATTTCCAACTTAAAATTTATTTTTGAAGTTACATTATAAACTAACATTAACTTTACCTTTGACGACAGAAATTAAGTGGCAATGTGTATAAATAACACACGGCATAAAAACTACTTTTACCTACCTTTTGAGCGATCAAGACCTTTAAAAGGTTTCTTAAAATGTTTTTTGTGCTTTTTACGCTTACGTCCTTCTCAGTGGAAGCATTTTAGTGAGAAAAGGATAAAATTCAAGTTAGCAGACAAGAGGACAGAAGAGAAAACAAGAGCATTCTTCCTGACATTAAATTTTGGTACAATTCACCTTATTTGAGTCTAAGCTGTCCTGTTATCACAGTATAAACAGAAATTCACAAACCTTCCTTAGTCTAGGAATAACCTTCTTTAATCTAGAAATAACTTGACAGGTACAATTATTCAAAAATTAAGTAAAATATCCATACACAATGCCCTTTATAATATTTATAACTTTTCACAACACAAAGTTTAATGTTACTAAAATATTGGAAATGTAATAATGACAGATAATGTTTTTGTAAACACGTGGTAGGGACAAAGGAACACAAATGTAATGAATGGGTAGGTTACTGACAATGACTTCCTCTGGATGATATACCTCACTGAAAAATCCTTTAATGACTTAAGGATATAAATACAAAAAAGACATAAAATGTACATTGAACTGTACATTGAAATTGGGTTAATAATTTCTTTAAAACCTAACCCTCTTTTATTTGGCACTGCCTCAGTTTATTTCATTACCCAACACCTATCTCATCCAAATTACAAACCTTCACATTCAACTAGACATCAACTCTAGTCTGTACTCTTAAGGCAGTCTCTGTATACAGTCTCCCCTGCCTCTAGTTCCCACTTCACTCCTAGTAAACATCCTCCTATACTACTACCCGACTGTTACTTCTAAAACACTATTCACAGCTTGCTAATCCCCTGCTCAACTTTTTTTAAAGGCTCTCTGCAGCCTTACCAATAAAATAAAAAGTGTTTGCATGACACAAAGGTCCCGTCATGACCTGACACTAACTCCCTGTCCTGTTCTATCTCCTACCACTCCTCCTTGCACTGGATACTTCAGAAATATTATTTACACTTTCCAAGAAAAACTTTCTAATGCCTAATGCATCTACATGTGTCATTCCCATGCCCTCCCTGAACTTCTTCACGAGGAAAACTCCAGGCGGCTTCCAAATCTCAGGTCCAGCACTGCTGCCTATCTGAAGCCTTCTGTAGCTTTTCCAATCAACTCCAGGCCATCTACCCCAGCACCAGACTTCCAAAGTGGTGATTACACTGTATTTGAAGTGTTTGCACAACTGTCTTGCCTTCAGGCTTCACTAAGACAGGAATTACCCTTATATCTGGGCACAGAGCATATAACTGTTCAAAAGAATAAAAAATATACATCTGAACATAATAAATAAGCCTCCTTAATGTCATATATATTTGAAAAAATATACATAAAATTTAGCTTGAAATTTTAAATTTGTTCTTCCTCGATATTTTAAAGCAAACTGTCCTTCCATTACAAAAACTAAGAACCAAACCATGTGTTAAAAGAATAAGACCCTGAGTTTCAAGAAGAAAAGACTTAATAAATACATAACAGAATGTGGACTTTGCTATTACTAGTATTGCTTGTCATAGTGATGGTCCCTAAATATTTTTCATTCATAAATAAAATATTTAGAAAAAGACTGAGTTCTTCACAAAATATCATTTGAAAAGAAACAAAAAGGAAAGCCAGAGCATGCTTAAAAATGGCCAGAAGAGCTCTCAGAGAGAGAGGGTCAGCTGACTGGGTTCAGACTCTCCCATAATCTGTTCTTCTCACCTGAGCTCCCTGTTTTATTCCTGATTTCACATTTGTTCTAGCATCATGTTGCACCGCTGATCTCAATGTTAAATGCACCATGTTTAAACCTCTCCAAATAATTTCAAAAGCTGAGTGCTACACAGTTCTTTAGAAAAAGTTTCTATTTTTAATCTGATGAATAATAAATTTATGATTCTCAATCACTCTTTAAAGCAGGTCTCAAATATTTTGATCTCACATAAAATTTAGGAACCTTAAAGATCTTTTTATTGGTGTGGATTACAACAATTGATATTTCCATACTGGAAATCAAAATTGAGAATTTTTTAAAATATTTATTAATTCATTTTTAAAAACCATTATCTGATAATATGGTTAACATATATTTATGAAAACTAACTATATTTGCCAAACGAAAAGTTGTAGTGAGGCAAATGACATGATTTTACATTCTTACAAATCTCTTTAAAGTCTTGCTTAGAAGACAGCTTGATTTGCATATATGTTTCTGCCTTAGATGTGGTGAAATATCTTGGTTAGATTGAATTACATGAAGGAAACCTGAACTACAGATATGTAATAGTAAAAGGAATAAACATCTTTTCATGGCCTTTTCATGAAATTATAAATACTGCACCCAAACTCAACAAGTGGTAGTTACTTAAAGATTAGTTTCATCTTAAAATCTGAAACTCTATCAATAAATTTTTCACCCAAATTAAAATCAATTGGTCTAATTTTCAATTTGAATGGATTTTTACACATGTCTGATTTTTTATCATGCACTGGTAATTTGGAAATATTACTTCATTGAACTATGCAAATCTTCCAAATGATGAGTCATTTCATTATTTAGTATCAAAAATCACTAAACTGGGTATAGACAGAACATACCTCAACATAATAATGGCCATAAATAACAAGCTGACAGCTAACATCATACTCGTTGGTGAAAAGCTAAAAGCTTTCCCCTTAAGACCAGAGACATTACAAAGATGCCCACTTTCAGCACTCTTACTCAACATAGTATTTATTGGAAGTCCTAGCCAGAGCAATTAGGCATGACAAAGAAATAAAAGGCATCCATATTAAAAAGAAAGAATCTATTGAACAAAATAAACTAACAAAATATAAACAGACTCATAGAGAACAAACTAACAGCTGTCAGAGGGGAGGGAGGTTGCAGGGCTGGATGAAAAAGGTGAAGGGATTAAGCAAAAACAAAACAAAACTCACTGACACAGACAACAGCATGGTGATTAGCAGAGGGGAAGGTGAATGGGGGGAGATAGGAGAGGGCACAGCGGGGATAAATTTTGATTGAAGGAGACTTGGCTTGGGGTAGTGAACATACGATACCATATACAGTTGATGTATTATAGAACTGTACACCTAAAACATATAATTTTATTAACCAATGTCACCCCAATAAAATAAAATAACATAAAATAATTTTTTTAAAGAAAAACTCAGTAATGGCCGATGACATGTTTTCATAATATAGGAAACACTTAAAGACTCCACCAAAAGAACTGTTAGAACTAACAAACAAATTCAGTAAAGCTGCAGGATACAAAATCAATATATAAAAATCTGTTGTGTTTGTACACAATAACAAGCAACTATTAAAAAGGTAAATTAAGAAAACAATCTCATTTATAATTGCATCAAAAAGAATATAATACCAGGAACAAATTTAACCAAGGAGGTGAAAGACCTGTGCACTAAAAAATATAAGACACTGATGAAAGAAAATGAAGAAGATACAAATAATGAAAAGATATGCCATGCTCAGGGATTGGAAAACTTAATATTATAAAATTGTTCATATTACCCAAAGCAAGCTACAGATTTCATGCAATCCCCATCAAAATTCCAAAGACATTTTTCACAAAAATAGAACAAATACTAAAAATTTTATGAAAACAAAAAGAGAAAAAAAAACAAAGCTGGAGGCATCATACACCTTGATTTTAAACTGTATTACAAAGCTATAATAATTTTTAAAAATATGGTATTAGCATAAAAACAGACATGTAGATCAATGAAACAGAATAGAGAGCCCAGAAGTAAACCCACAAGTATATGGTCAATTAATTTATGACAAAGAAGGCAAGAATATACAATGGGGGGAAAACAGTCTCTTCAATAAATTTTGCTGAGAAAACTGAACAGCCACAGGCAAAAAAAAAAAAAAAAAGAAAGAAAGAAACTAGACCCCTATCTTAAACCATATGCAAAAATTATCTCAAAATGGATTAATGAGTGAAATGTAAGACAGAAACCATAAAACTCATAAAAGAAAATGTAGGTGTTGCTCTTTGCAATATTTTTTTTATCTGATTCCAAAGATAATGGCAACAAAAGCAAAAATAAACAAATGGGACATCAAATTTAAAAACTTCTACAGAGCAAAGGAAACCATCAATGAAATAAAAAGGCAACCTACGAAATGGGAGAAGGTATTTGCAAATTATGTATCTGGTAAGGGGTTAATATCCAAAATATATTTAAAAAAAACTCATACAGCTCAATAACAGAAAAACAAACAAACAATCCAATTAAAAATGGGTAGCGAATCTAAATAGGCATTTTTCCAAAGAAGGCACAGATGGCCAACATATGCAAAAATGTTCAAATCATTCATCAACAGGAAAATGTGAAATAAAGCCACAATGAGGTATCATCTCACACCTGTCAGAAAGGCTATTATCAAAAGGATAAGAAATAACAAGTGTTAATAAAGGTATAGTAAAAAGAAACCCTCCTGTAAAGTTGGGGGGCATGTAAACTGGTGCAGCCACTGTTGAAAAGAGTATTAAGGTTCCTTGAAAAAGTAAAAACAGAACTACCATAAGACCCAGCAATTCCTCTTCTGGATATTTATCTGAAAAAAATCAACAACACTAATTTGAGAGATATGTGCACCCCTATGTTCATTGTAGCATTATTTACAATAGCCAAGATATGGGAAGAACCTAACTGTCCACGGTGAATGGATAGAAAATGTCCTGGATGTGCTGGGTGAGTGAATGGAAAAGATGTGGTATATATACACAACGGGATACTAACCAGCCAAGGAAAAGAATGAAATCTTGCCATTGGCAACATGAATGGATCTTGAGGGTATTTTGCTAAGTGAAAAAATTCAGACAGAGGAAGACAAATACAATCAAACCTCAGTTCTCCAACGTTTCCCATCTCGAACAATTCGGTTCTGCACCAACTTGCTCACAGAAAAAAATATCTTGGTTGTTGACCAAAACTTTTGTTTTCGACCTGACAACTCTTTCATGCTTATACCTCAGCATGACAAAAAGCACCTCTCAGGCAACAAAGGAGAGAATGTTTTTGCTGCTGGGAAATCAATGATTAGCACAATTTTAGCCCTTTGTACGCCATAAGCGGCTATCGACGCAAGGGGTGGACCTTCCCCACACGCCATGCACGTCTAAAGCCGCAAACCTCGCATATCAACTCTGGTCACCCAATTTTAAAATCAGACTTGTTAGTGACATCTCTGGGTTTGTAAAGAAAATTATGGTAACTTAAATTCGTAAATATTCCAGTGCATATGGAAGAAATTCCAATTTCGTACCATTTTAGACACATGACAGCTAACTGCTTAAAGCAGCGGTTCTCAACCTGTGGATCTCGACCTCTTTGGCGGTCGAACGACCCTTTCACAGGGGTCGCCTAAGACCATCCTGCATATCAGATATTTACATTACAATTCATAACAGTAGCAACATTACAGTTATGAAGTAGCAATGAAAATAATTTTATGGTTGGGTCACAACATGAGGAACTGTATTGAAAGGGCCAGAAGGTTGAGAACCACTGGCTTAAGGCATAAAGAAGCCATCAAGGTGCTAATGTTGCTAAGGGTATGAAAGTGCTCACAAACCTACAATCACAGGCAATTGAATAGGTAGAAAAACTGTTGTTGATTGGATAAATGAAAAGAAGTTAGCAAATGATAGCATTTCTGAGGCAGTGATATATAAAAAATTCCTTTAAAGCTAGTAGAGGGTGGTTTGATAAATTTAAGAAAAGAAATGTTTATTTATAAATTAAACAGTACATTAGACATGTACTGTATATAAGAAAGGTTAAAACAGGGAATCATTTGGGGGTCTGGAATGAATTCAATTTACATTATTTATTTTTTTAAATATATTTTTATTGATTTCAGAGAGGAAGGGAGAGGAAGAGAGAGAGAAAAACATCAATGATGAGAGAGAATCATTGATCACTTGGCTGCCTCCTACATGCCCCCAAATGGGGATCAAGACCACAACCCCGGTATGTGTCCTGACCAGGAATCGAACCGTGACCTCCTGGTTCGTAGGCTGATGCTCAACCACTGAGCCATAACCAGCCAGGCTCAATTTACATTATTTCTAATGGGAAAAAATGATTCAGTTTTCGAACAAATAGCTTCCCGAACAGCCTTCCAGAATGAATTAAGTTCAAGAAACAAGGTTCCACTGTACAATATTTCTCTTATATGTAGACTCTTACAAAAAAAATAATAATAAAAGAACAAAAAACTCATAGATACAGAGAACATATTGATGGTTGCCATATGGAAGGGGAGTTGGGATGAAATGGGTGAAGGGGGTCAAGAGGTATAAACTTCCAGGCATGAAATAAGTCAAGAGGATGTAATGCACAGCATGGTGACTATAGCAAATTTTAAAGTTGTTAAGAAAGTAAATCTCAATAGTTCTCTTCAGAAGAAAAATAAAATATTTGTAACTTCATATGGTAATGGATGGTGACTGGACTTACTGCAGTGATAACTTTACAGTGGATATAAATGTTGAATCATTATGTTGTACAGCTGAAACTAATAGAATACTGTGTTTCAATTATACTTTAATTTTTTAAAAGTTAGGAAAAAAAATTTAACTGTTATCTATAGATCAAATTTCAAGCTTCACAGAGCAGTGGACTGTTTTACCCCATGAACATTCAGCACGACTGTGGAAGGTAGGGGAAAAGAAATGATGGTAAAATGGAAAAACATGAATTACATTTCCATATTTTCTAAAAGATGGCACATCATTAAATGGGCTCCATTAAAAGCACATGCATGGATAAAAATATAATTTTTATGTAGCTGAATATAATTAACCATGCATACCCACCAGGCTTGATGTCCTTGTAAACAAAGTTTTCCAAGCCATATATGAACTCCCCTGAATGTGCGCCTGCATCCGCATGGCAGCAATAACCAGAATGCAAAGCATTTAAAGACACCTTTAATTTCACATGTAAAATGTCTAAACTTAATTCAAAGAATTAGAAATCATGTAACAGAACAAAATTCAGTAAAACTATACTACTTTTTATAAAAACTGGTATTTCTAAGGTAACATTCAATGACACCATTTTAATGCTTTGAACATACAAACTATTTTCATAATATTAAAACAAAAATTCTTAATAATTAAAATTATAACAATGATTTCAAATTAAGCAAGGTAGACAAATATGAATTATGGCTAATGTCTCATTAAATTACTTGACAAATTTTCAAACAGAGCAAGTCTGTTATTTTGGTTCCCTTTTGACTACCACTTTGGCTATTTTCAGAATAAAGTATTTTCGTATTTATACAAGTTTAGTCAGCTGAAATTAACTCACTTTACTGTCTGGATCCTTCCTATGAATATAACTAGAATGTACCATCCCCCATTTCCCACCCCAAATCCAGCCTAGACACAGCAAGTTTAACCTTCCTAAAATAGCTCTGATCAGTCAAGTCACTCCCTGGATTTTTAAAGAAAGAAAAATGGGCAAGTTACTGACTCTCCCACTGGCTAGATGAATATCCATTACTCACAGTTAAACTTATAGGAGCTAGAGCCAGACTGGATTCAAATTCTAGCTCTATCGTTTTCTAGCTGTGTGACATGGAACAAGTTATTTAACTTTCAGCTTTTTCAAATATTAAATGGGAATAATAACAGCTTTTAAATCATAGAGTTATGACTGTTAAATGAGTCAATTCCTACAGTGTTTTGAAGAGTGACTGACAAACAGCAAATGCTCAATAAATGTTAGCTGCTATCATAGTCATTATCATTATCATAGCAGTCAAATATCTTAAAATTTACCTAACCATAGCTTTCTAACTTACCAATAACTACACTCTATCTAACTCCCAAATTCTTAGCTGTTCACATACATGCTCTATACTTTTCCACCATCACTGTCCCCTCTACCTAGAATGCCCCCTCTCCTTTCTCAGCCTTTAGACCCAGCTGAAATATATACCTTCAATGTCTGTCTGATCCAGTGGTTCTCAACCTGTGGGTCGCGACCCCTTTGGCGGTCGAACGACCCTTTCACAGGGGTCGCCTAAGACCATCCTGCATATCAGATATTTACATTACGATTCGTAACAGTAGCAACATTACAGTTATGAAGTAGCAATGAAAATAATTTTATGGTTGGGTCACAACATGAGGAACTGTATTTAAAGGGCCAGAAGGTTGAGAACCACTGGTCTGATCTCTTTGACTAAGTATATGTCCATTCTGAACTCCCTTAACACTCTATCTGTATTTCTTTGATGGGACCTAACACTTTCTCATATTGATTATTATGCATGTCTTATTTTCTCAGATACAGTGTAAGGTTGTGGACAGTAGGATCCAGGGATTTTCCAACAACGTGTCGAGCAGACTAGCATCAGACTTCTCAAAAGTACCTGTAAGCTAAAAGGTATTGCTTTCTAAATTCTAATTTTAAACCTAGGATTCTATCTCCTGCCAAATCAAACAAGTGGGGAAGTAAAATACAAAGACTCTCAGGCTTGAAAGAATTTTAAAAACTAAATTCAGTGCATCCTTTCTTAAAAGTTATTAGATATGATTCAACAACGAACAAAGTAACAGAAGAACAAAAAGCAAGAGACCCAGGAAATATTAATTAAATACAGATGAGGGATGAAGACCAGTCCCAAGATGACAACTGTGTAACAGGACTAAAAAACCTCCCAGTTCAACTGAAGATTTCCATGAAAAAAGGGGACGAGGGGAGGGAACCAATCGATGGGTTTGGGCAATTGGAAATAATGATAGTCATATAACAGATTTCAAATACCCTGTGAAAAAAATTAAACACAAGTTTACATTAAAGACTAATAAGCAAATAAAAAAATTTACAAATTCAAGGGGAAAACCAGTTGCATAAGAAAGAAAATACAATCAGAGTACATCATTTGACCTATGCAGTGACAATACTGTCATAGTAATATAAATTTTTACTAGTAATTGGCCAAAAAATTGTGAAATAACCATATTTTGAAAAAAATGGAGGGGAATTTAGGGTAAAAGGAGATGGTAAGCTCTTTGACTACCATAATAGGAAATCCTAGGTAATGCCTTACATTAATAACATAGATAGTGGCAGAATGTTAACATTCCTAAAATGTTGGTTCCCTCTAAGGAGTGAGTCTAAAGGATAGAGAAGGGTGAAACTGGGGACTGAGATTTTTCATCAGAAGTCTTTCTGGCAAAACTATCTGATTATAAAGTGTGTTTTATATTACTTTGATAAATTTAACATATTAAATATAGAATCCACAGCATTTGAGAATTTTTTGGCCTCGCTATAAATTTAATCTTTTCTTTTACTTTATAACAGTCCTTCAGAGAAAACAAACTCTCTCCAATGAAATATAAAGAAGAAAAATATCAAGGAGTTTATTTTTACAATTACACAAATTCTATAGAAATAAACTCATAGTTATATTTCAATGTCCTTTTTTCCCCACATGATAGTGGACTACATTCTCTTTTACCAAATAAAACAAATTAAGTAAAAACACTTTTTTAGAGATTAGCACGAGCACTTTGTTTTCATTTTTATCATCTGCTGCTTAGAACTGACTCGTTTTCTCTTCTCATCTGAGTCTCTATACATGTGTAATGGTGCTTTTGTGCTTTTAAAATCTCAAGGTAATTGGGAAATAATAAGTCTGAAAAATAAACTATAGTATTTAAGTAATAACTATTAATTAATAATGGTGAAATGCAAAGTATCTGAAGGGCCAAGACTGTCTTTTATCATCACATGAGTAATATTATATAAAGAAGATGTGACCCATATCCATACAAACTAGAAAAAAATATGTACATGCAGTCAAGATAATTAAATATATTTCTTAAAAATAAATAAATAAACAAACAAACAAACAAATAAATAAATAAATATATTTCTTGACAATGAAGGAAAAATAATCTCTAGCAACGTATTTCCCCAATTCTAAACTCATCTCTTTTATCTACTCAGAACATTTTTCTGACAAATCTAATATAATAATGGTAAAACTGAGTTTCACTTTCTGAATTTCAGTTCTATCCCAACAAAACCTAAGTTTTATCATCCAGAAGCTACAATGTAATTATTATATATTATATAAGCCTCATAGTTCTGTTTACACAAGCTTAGTACTACAGATGTTTATCCCCTACAGTCATACCAAATCATCCTTAATAGCCTCTCTGCCAGACCCAAATATGTATTTCCTAAGCACTAAAGACCCAGGAGTAAAAATCTCATAGACACTCAATAGAAAATGTGTAGCAGGTATCATTTTGTCAATTAAGCTGTCAACTGCTAAAATAAGAAAGACTATACCATATTTTTCTTACAGGTCTCTGGAAACACAAATAATTTTTAAGCAATCTCTCATTTCCATAAAAAAAAAAAGAAGACTTTATGGTTTCTTTCTCAAAGGAGAAAATATAATTATAATATACTAGAGGCTCGGTGCACAAAAATTTGTGCACTCGGGGGGTCCCTCAGCCCAGCCTGTGCCCTCTCGCAGTCTGGGACCCCTCGGAGGATGTCCACCTGCTGGCTTAGGCCCGCTCCCCGGGGGATTGGGGCTAAGCTGGCAGTCAGACATCCCTCTGACAGCCCGGGAGCCCTTGGGGGATGTCCACTTGCCAGTGGGGAGCAGGCCTAAGTTGCATTCGGACATCCTTAGCTCTGCTAAGGAGGTGGGAGAGGCTCCCGCTACCACCGCTGTGCTGGCAGCTGTCAGTCTGGCTTGTGGCTGAGCAGAGGTCCCCCTGTGGGAGCGCACTGACCACCAGGGGGCAGCTCCCGCATTGAGCGTCTGCCCCCTGGTGGTCTGTGTGTGTCATAGTGACCAGTCATTCCCAGTCGTTCTGCTATTAGGGTCAATTTGCATATTACCCTTTTATTATATAGGATAGAGGCCTGGTGCACAGATCGGGGCTGGCTGGTTTGCCCTGAAGGGTGTCCCAGATCAGGGTGGGGGTCCCCACTGGGGTGCCTGGACAGCCTGAGTGAGTGGCTGATGGCTCTTTGCAGGCTGGCCAAGGCCTCCAGTGGGGACCCTCACCCCATGGGAGTGTGGCCAGCCTGGCTGAGGGGCTGAGGGCTGTTTTCAGGCTGGCCACACCCCCTTCAGGATGGGGGTCCCTACTGGGGTACCTGGCCAGCCTGAGTGAGGGGCTGATGGCTCTTTGCAGGCTGGCTAAGCCCCCCAGCGGGGACGCTCACCCCATGGGGGTGTAGCCAGCCTGGGTGAGGGGCTGAGGGCCGTTTTCAGGCTGCCCACAGCCCCTTCGGGGGGGGGGGGGGGTCCCCGCTGGGGTGCCTGGCCAGCCTGGGTGAGGGGCTAATGGCTGTTTTCAGGCTGGCCACGCCCCCTGGCGACCCAAGCTCCCAGCCTCTCCTTTAATTTTTTTTTTCCCCCAGGGTAGCCTGGAAGCAGGTATCTGGGATTTATTTACCTTCTATAATTGAAACTTTGTAGCCTTGAGCGGAACCCAGGGCCGGCCAGGTCAGGAGGGAAGCTTGGCTTCCTCCATCGCCAGGGGCAACCCAAGCCTCCTGCTCACTCCAGCTCCGTGGCCGCGGCCATCTTAGTTGTGTTAATTTTCATACTGGCTCCTGATTGGCTGGTGGGCGTGGCTTGTGGATGTAGTGGAGTGATGGTTAATTTGCATCTTTCCCTTTTATTAGTGTAGATATTATAAATTATGTTAAATCAATATATCTAAGTATATGTCAATGTACATATGTATCCAGAAAACATATTTAATCTGAACTGTATCAAGAAAAAAAATTAAAATATAATGCTATTCATGTCTTTCTCTTCATTTTTTATAACACTATTTCCACATATACTAATTAACTAAAACTGAATAAAAATAATCACACTGAATCGTCATAATATAAAACCATTCCCACCTTGCTTTATATGGCACATAAATGTAATAAAAGTACAGAAAACTGTCATTAAAATACAGATTCTTAAGCTTAGCAGAAATACAAAATATGCTTACGTATGAAAAAGAAAGGGAAAACGTTTTTAGGCTTTTTTATTTCTTCCATTAAGATTGCCTCTATATTTTAAGTATTTTAGTAATTTTGTGTAAAAGAATCAATAATTCTATATAAAAGAAAACCCTTAAGACAAAAAGAATTAGAATCACTGATTTAAAATTTTTTTTAAATTTATTTTTATTTTTTATTGATTTCAGAGCGGAAGGGAGAGAGAGAGAGAGAGAGAGAGAGAGAGAGAGAGAAACATCAATGATGAGAGAGAATCATTGATCGGCTGCCTCCTGCATGCCCCACACTAGGGATCGAGCCCTCAACCCGGGCATATGCCCTGACTGGTAATCAAACCGTGACCTCCTGATTCATAGGTCAATGCTCAACCACTGATCCACACCAGTTGGGCATAAAAAAAAAAACAAATTTTAATGAGCAAGCTATTTTAAAGATAGATTTCTTCTAGATTCAGTTAGATAGATGTTAGCAGCTTAAGCTAAGAAAAGAAATCTTATTATATCCAAATATTTCTGTTATTTCTAACTCAATAGTTGTCATACCTTTTAAGAGAGACCAAAGAGAAATGTCTTAGCAGTGAGATAAAACAATCACAGAAAAATGTGAATCATTAAAATATTTATAATCAATATTTTGAGATGATTTTAAAAGAAGACTCTTTCTTTGACACTGTAATTTATGAAGGTTTATGAAAACTTCCTATTTACAGTGCAATGAATATATCTAAAATATAGGTATATCTAAGTTTATCTTAAACTTATGGTACCTTTCTCTGCTGCCTTTTGAAGGGCTTCTTCAATTCGGGATAGCTCTTTCTGTTTAATATCTTGCAAAGACTTTTCTTCTTTTTCAGCATCATATTTAATACCTAAAAATACATAGTTAATTCACAAATAAAGAAATGCAATTAATAAATAAATAGGAAAAGTTCAGCCTCATGACTGTGTGTGTGATGTGTCATTTTTTGTAAGTAAAAGAACAGTTATAGACTTTAGATTAATTTTACAAAAAGTTTAACCATAAGTGATTTCTATTTATTTACAAACTTATATCAAAAAGGAAAGGAGGGAAGAATGAAATTAAAAGGGAGGAAAAAAAGATATGAAAAATGATAAGTGGGGAAAAGGTGAGTAGAAAAGTAAAAGAGAGAAGCAGGGGGAGGGCAGAAAATGTCCAGTTATTATATCTGAGTGGTAAAATTTTAACTACAAAAAACATGCAATATCTAATATCAGTTGGTATCAGTACAAATTGATAAGAAGACTTATAGAAAGTAATTTAAAAATATGAATCAATATCAACAATCATGAATATATACATCCTTTTTATCTAGTAATCTCATTTCTGATCTTGTATCCTAACAAAAGAATAAAAAAAGGTACTGTAACAGCAAAAACAGCAGGCAGCCCACAATGAAATATCATACAGCCTTTCAAAACTGTCACTATCATCATGAAAACTTAAACATATCAAAGTATATAAAGTAAAAAAGCCAGATCCATGTTGTATATAATGTGATAAATGCTATATCAAATCTAGTATGTATGTGGTAAAGACTGGAAAGCAAAAAAGAAAAAAAAAATTTTGTTTTATGGTTGAGAAAATATAACAATTTTTCCCTAAAATATCCAGACTGTCCTTAACATTATATTGTTCTTATAACTAAAAAAAATTAGTAATGAGAGGTATTACTTAAATAAACACCACTGCTTTAAAACATTCATTAAAATATTAAAATACTATAATTTATAATTTAAGAATTACCTGTTTTACATACATTTTTAAGAGAATATTCATTCAAAATCAGAAGCAACAAAATGGGGGAAAATTTTTTCCAATATTGAAATCTATAAATTACCACATCAGTGCATTTTTAAAATCTCACTTCATTTCATTCCCCCAGCATAAATCTGCCTAATGCATCTTAACTTAATAGAAAGCCTTAGTTGCAAAATAATTATTCATACAGAATAGAATCAATCTAACACAAATGATTTAAATTATTCTTTCCTGCTGTGGGAGCACCGCTCATCCTGGTCAGCCAAGCGGCGTGCACTGACCACCAGGGGGCAGCTCTTGCGTTCAGCATCTGCCCCCTGGTGGTCAGTGCATGTCATAGCAACTGGTCTACCAGTCATTCTGGTCGTTCCGCCGTTCGGTTGCTGGGCTTTTATTATATAGGATACAAATGTGGTAATATATATATGTGGGTGTACATGTAAAATGTATGTAGTTATGTGCATATGTATGTATATGATTAGCTTATTTAAATTATCTTCTATTTTACTAAACATATAAAATAGTTAACCCAGGTCACATTCCATTTCACTGTGATATTACTGAATGATTACAGCCTAAAATAGCATACTTGCTCCAGGAACAACAAGCAGGTATAATCCTTCCAGAGTCGCAACAACTGCTTCTCCATAAAGATTCTTCCAAGGAATCTTCAAAGTTAATTTATCTGAAGAAACATAATTTCAAATTTAAATTCTTATTTGGCTGCTCAAAAAGATAAACATTTCTCACTTTCCATTAAGAGGAAAAAGTATAACAAAACCATTCATGCATATAGTAAGTATATCATTCAGAAAAAAAATTTAAAAATTTCAACATTAAAGTTTATAAAGATCTTTTCCATATTATATTACTTTTAGAAGTGACTATTCACATTATGCTTATACTTTTCACACTTTGGTAACTATTATTTTATTTAATATTCCAATTGTAAGAAGAATGAGGCAGCTATTACTTCAATTCTTTAGAAAAAAAAAGAAAAAAGGAAGGAAGGAAGGAAGGAAGGAAGGAAGGAAGGAAGGAAGGAAGGAAGGAAGGAAGGAAGGGAGGGAGGGAGGGAGGGAGGAAGGAAGGAAAGAAGGAAGGAAGGAAGGAAGGAAGGAAGGAAGGAAGGAAGGAAGGAAACTCAGTGCCCAAGTTAATTGCCTAAGACCACCAAAGTCATCAGTGAGGATGCTAGAACCAGACATTTCTCATAGCACTGTTTTTTTTCTGATATATTTTCTCAGGCAAGGGAAACAAAAGAAAAACAAAGAAATGGGACTACCTCAAACTAAAAAGTTTTTGCACAGCAAAGAAAACATCAACAAAACAAAAAGGGAACCCACAGTATGGGAGAACGTATTTGCCAATGATTCATCTGATAAGGGGTTAATTTTCAAAAGAACTAATACAACTCAATACCAGAGAAACAAACAATCCAATTTAAAAAATGGGCAAAGGACCTAAATAAACACTTCTCCAAAGAGGACATACGGATGGTCAATGGACATGAAAAAATGCTCAAGGTCACTAATCATCACAGCGATACAAATTATAAGTACAATGAGGTATCACCTCACACCTGTCAGCATAGCTACTATCAATAAATCAACAAACAAGTGCTGGTGAGGATGTGGAAAAAAGAGAACCCTTGTGCACTGTTGGTAGGAATGCAGACTGGTGTAGCCACTGTGGAAAGCAGTATGGCGTTACCCAAAAAAATCCAAACTTCCTTATCACCCAGCTATTCCACTTCTGGGAATTTATCCAAAGAAACCCAAAACACTAATTCAAAAGAATATATGCACCCCTCTGTTCATTGCAGCTTTATTTACAATAGCCAAGATACGAAAGTAGCCAGTAGATGAGTGGATAAAAAAAGCTGTGGTACATTTACACAATGAAATACTACTGGGCCATGAAAAAGAAGGAAATCTTACCCTTGTGTCAGCATGAATAGACTTGGAGAGCATTAGGCTAAGTGAAATAAGCCAGTCAGAGAAAGACAAGTATCATATGATTTCACTCATATATGGAATCTAATGAACAAAATAGACTAACAAGCAAAATAGAGATAGATTTATAGAGTACAGGCTGACAGCTGTCGGGGTGAGGGGGTTAGGGGTTAGGAGGCTGGGTGGGAGGGATAGAGTAAAAAAAGATATATAAATACATAAAAATTGTTTTCAAAATGTCCTTCCATTTTAGAGGGTAAATCTCTAGCCTACTGTCAAAATCTTCAAAGTATATATGTATTACCACATAATATATATTGGGTTAAGAACTACAAAAGCTCTCATCAACATAACCAAAATAACTCTCACATTTTTATTCAAAATTTTTTTTAAAAAAAGATGTTTTAGAATAAATAACACAGGAAAAATAAAACTAAAAGGACTAAAAATAAGTCAAATGAAGAGTGAAGTGCTTACCAATTTGGCCAGCCTTGACTTTAAAAGGAACATCCAATTCACTCTGCAGAGAAGAAAAAAATTTAAAAGACATCTTAAATTATTAAAGCTCTCCCAAAAATCACCTCGGTATCATTGCTTAAATACACAAGCATCTCTAAGGAAAAACATGAAATAAATTTTCTATATTTAAATAACTCATAAAGGATGTTTATTGGCTGAAACAAATAGTTTTATTAACTTAAACTTTGACTTTGAAGAAAGAATTCATGAGAAAAGCAAAATTATAAATAGAAACAATTATAAATAGAAAAAGAGTTCGTAGTTAAAGAAAGCAATTGAGTTATCTGATTGTTTTAATAAACCAAACCAAGCCAGACGGAAATTTCATAAACTTTTAAAATAATAGATGAACACTGTTTATCTGAAATATTAGAATAGGAAGAGTTCTTTCACATAAATAAGTTGAAAAAAATGACCAATTCTCTCTCAAATAAAATATCTAATAAATGAATAAATAAAACAACCTTAAAAGGAAAGGCAGATTCCCAGCATAGTGTTTACCAAATTAGCATTTACATTAGATTACTGACAATTACCAGTCAATAATAATAAACTTTCACTTTCTAGATTCCAAACCACTGGAAAGTACAAATAACTTTCTTATGCACAGAGTACTAAACAATAACTGATATTCACAATGATCACTTGAGTTCTTATAATTATTAAAAATTGAACCAATGACAGTAGCCTTTCTGTTAGATATACCTTAGTATATACTAATACGGTAGAACCTCAGTTCTCAAACTTAATTCATTTCAGAAGGCTGTTTGAGAAGCAATTTATTCAAAAATTGAATCATTCTTTCCCATTAGAAATAATGTAAATTGAATTAATTCATTCCAGATCCTCAAATGATTCCATTTTAACCTTTCTTAAATACATGTCTAATGTACTGTTTAATCTATAAACAAACACTTCTTTTCTTAAATTTAACAAACCATCCACTACTAGCTTTTAAACAAATCACTTTCAGCACTAATTCTAGGGGTGTCTATCAGGAGGTCAGTACACAGCATCTTCTCTTGCTGTCACTGGCTGACTGCTTTTTATTTATCCCAATCAACAACAGTTTTCTACCTCTTCAATTGCCTTTCTTTCATACCATTAGCAATGTTAGCACTCTTTTTTTTAAATTTATTTTATTGATTTCTTTACAGAGAGGAAGGGAGAGGGATAGAGAGTTACAAACATCGATCATCTGCCTCCTACACACCTCCTACTGGGTATGTGCCCACAACCAAGGTACATGCCCTTGACTGGGATCAAACCTGGGACCTTTCAGTCCACAGGCCGACGCTCTATCCACTGAGCCAAACAGGTTAGGGCTATGTTAGCACTCTTGATGGCCTCTTATGTTTTAAAATTGTGCTAATTGTCCATTTCACCAGCAACAAAAGCAAACACACACACACACACACACACACACGCACACACGCACACACACGCACACACACCATATATTCACAGCATAAATTCCTAAGATGTTAGTTTATGACTCAGATGCATTCTGTCCTTTGTTTGCGGACTGAGAGATGCTTTTTGTCATGCTGATGTATCAGCATGAAAGGGCTGTCAGGTAGAAAACTGAAGCTTGCTCAACAACCTAGACATTTTTTCTGTGAACAACTTGGTCGAGAACCTAATTGTTCCAGATGGGAGACGTCCAAGAACTGAAGTTTGACTGTACTATCAAAATCTGGCGAATGAGCCCTAGCTGGTTTGGCTCAGTGGATAGAGTATTGGCCTTCTGACTGAAGGGTCCTGGGTTCGATTCCGGTCAAGGGCACATGCCTGGGTTGCCAGCTCAATCCCCAGTAGGGAGTTTGCAGGAGGCAGCCGATCAATGATTCTCTCTCATTATTGATGTTTCTATCTCTCTCTCCCTCCCGCTCTAAAATCAATAAATATATATATATATATTTTTTTTTTAATCTAGCAAATGAAATGCAGTACTTTAATTAACAATTAACTAAAATAATCAATTTACCCGATCTCTGATTGCTCAATCATTGTAGGTGAACAGGAACTGAACAGAATACTAATAGTTTTTGATAAAAAGTCTTTTTTTAGACCAAAAAAAAAATCCTTACTCATGATAAAGGAGCAGCTCTACCCTTGGGGAATAGGGAGAATACATTTATATGAATTGATATTATAGAGGATACAAACTATAAACTAAACACTTCTAAAAGTGTGGCCTCATGCTCATAGTAATCTCCCTGAAATAATTTCTCACACAAAATAAGTGTAAAGGATCCATATTAAAGCAAAACCTCACCAATATGGTTTATTTGCAATTTAAATTAATGGAGAATATAAATTATAAAATACTTTATTATATTTAATTACAACCAAAATTCAAATCAAGCTAACACAGAGTTCACATCAATTCTATGTATGTTAGATATATATCCTGTCACCACAACTCTATTTATACTTATTTCCTTCTAAAATAAAGAGAAAAATAAGCTTTAATGCAATCACCACCAATAGAATCTTAATTTCTAAATTTTGGGATAAATTTTAAAAAGTTGGCCTAGCCCTAACCGGTTTGGCTCCGTGGATAGAGCGTCAGCCTGCGATCTGAAAGGTCCCAGGTTCGATTCCAGTCAAGGGCATGTATCTTGGTTGCAGGCACATCCCCAGTTGGGGGTGTGCAGAAGGCAGCTGATTGATGTTTCTCTCTCATCAATGTTTCTAACTGTCTATTCCTCTCCCTTCCTCTCTGTAAAAAATCAATAAATTTAAAAAAAAAAAAAAAAGTTGGCCCAGTGACTAAGTGTCAACCTATGAACCAGGAAGTCACAGTGCGATTTCCCCATCAGGGCACATGCCCGGGTTGTGGGCTCAATACCCTGTGGCAGTTGTGTAGGAGGCAGGATCAATGATTATCATCACTGATGTTTCTACCACTCTCTCCCTCTCCCTTCCTCTCTCTGAAGTCAATAACACTATTTTTTTTAAAGATGTAGCACCCTATATAAAGGGAGAGAAAGAACATTTAAATATTTTGAATGCCCACTACTTGCCAGGCTCACTTTCCATCTTACTCAAGCCACAAAGGCAGAGAGATATTACGTTGTTTTATAATACTAACTCCACTTAAAAGATGTTTAAACTAATGCTCAAAAAAATTAGAAACTTGCCAAAAGACACACAGCTGTTAAAAGGCAGAGCTAGCACTCAAACCCAGATCTTTCCGGACTACAAGGTCCATGCCCTTCCCACTATGCCAAACTTAACAAAACGTAATGTTACTCCTTGTGACAGAGTTCTACTCCTAGGATCTTCAATACCCCAAATTTCCCTCGGACCAGTCATGGGGGCATTTAATGTATAATGCTCTCCCTAATAACGCATTTCATCACATAGAAATCCAACCAGAAGTCAGACAAAACTTTAAAACATTCAATAGATTACTTAGAAATATGACCTATTAATTAAAGAATAAAATCATTCTTCAGTGATTTCATAAACTCAAATTAAGTCTAATATTTTAGCTAAAGCTTCACAGGGGGTAGAGGATTGAGAGAATGGGGAGAGTGTTGTTTTGTTTTCAGCTCAATAGTAAATGACACAAACTACTCTCGGGAAGCTAGAGTCTGAAAAAAATCTATTTTACCTCTTTTCTTTTTATCTTAGAGAGAGAAACATCAATCAGTTGCCTCCTGCATGCGCCCCCAACCTGGGACCGAACTGCACCTGGGCATGTTTCCCTGACCAGAAATAGAATCCACCACCTTATGTTGTACAGGATGACGCTCCAACCACCAGAACCACACCAGCCAGGGCTATTTTATCCCTTAATATTACCATAATATTATATGGCTGAACTTGAATATATTTCCAAAAATACAATTATTCATTAGATTAAATTGTTAAAATCAAGGTCTTATTTACCTGAAAAATATGCAAACATATTTCTGAAGACAAAGTCCTACTACAAAGCTATATAGTCAAATTAGGTCAATGAAAAATATTCTGTTGACAAGAGATACCGTTTTGATCATCAGGGGGAAAAAGTTCTAAATCTTAATCTCAGATTTTCCTACCGCAAATAATTAAACAAGCAATCCTTCTTTGAGTGACTCAACCACTTTATCTGGCACCTGGTACCAGATACTTACTAACCAAGGGTTTCTAAGAGCTTACCAAATTAAATGAGTAATTAACATAGTTAAAAAACTTACCAGAGCATTTTCTTTTATCTTTAGATTATCTAAAGCCACATTACCTTTAAAAAAAAGAAAAAATATATAGTTAATATACTAATAAGTAAAACCTGTCATATGGCAGTACTAACTACTACACTAAGTGCTAAGAAGACAACAGTGAGCAAAGCAAACTTTAAGAACTTAAAAAGCTATTGGCACAAAAGATTTGCTATATGTGCATAGGAATTATTGATTGTAGCATACTTTAGATTAGTCCAATGCAAAAGAAATTACAAAATACTTAAACTGCCTAACATTTAAATAGACAATGAGAAAGAATTTAGAAACTTTCAGCCTAAAGAACAAAAGAAAGTATCCATCATTTTGAATAATTAATTCAAAATCTCAAAACAAGGACATAAATAGATGACTACTAGAACAGATCAATTATTTATCCTGCAATTCAGGATTCTTTCTTTAATTATGTTGCCAATGAATATTTTCTATAAAAATATGGTTTTAGTCTTTTAAAACTCCAAACATCCCACCTTTCCAATGATTGTTGTTTGCGGTTCTAACATATTTTAATTAATCTAATTTTTCTTAAATCTATTCGGTTACAAAAATTAAAGCCATAATGATACTGTTACATTACTCAAATTTTAAAAACTGTACCTATATCTGTCAATACACAATACTTAAATATTCTTGCTTACATAGAAATGTAAACAAAAGTATTCATTTCACTCAAATCTCTAAATGTTGATAAAACTAGTATCAACATTAAATGCAATCATAAATTCTTCAGTTATACATTCTTAATCACTTATTACGCATTTATTTTTGAACAAATACTACGCTTCCTATGTTCTCCATAAATATTTTTCAATCAAGTAATTTTTTCCTCATGGCATTTTGGAGTGAATTAGAAATATATTTAATTTTATTACTCCATTGTTAGAAATTTGCTTTTCCCCAGACCTCAGATTTACTCAAACATCTATTAAGCACCTACTCTGAGTTAGGTGCAAGAAAGAAAGAGATTATTAGAACAACATCCCTTCTACTGAGGAGCTCACAACCTAGCAAAGGAGATTAAATTTCTAAAATTTTGCCACTATTCTATTGGCATTCCAACAGAAGAGTTTACAGGATGCAAAGCAGGAACCACCTCACACTGCCAAGGGAGATCCAGAACTTCACACGAAAGTTTAGGCTAGAAAGCTGAAGAAATATTTACCAGGTGGGTAAGAAATGAGGGCAAACAGACATTCATGAGTAAGACATTTTAGAAACCACAAGTAAAGGTCTGGTTAGCTGTGGAGTGTGAGAAAAGAATAAGAGGTAGCCCAGCTGTGGTGGCTGAGTGGTTGAGCGTCGACCTGTGAACCCAGGAGAACACGGTTAGATTCTCCAACAGGGCACATGCCTGGGTTGCAGGCTTGATCCCCATGGGGGGTATGCAGGAGGCAGCCGATCGATGATTCTCTCTTATCATTGATGTTTCTCTCTCTCTCTCTCCCTCTCCCGTCCTCTCTGAAATCAATAAAAATATATATTAAAAAAAGAATAAGTGATAAAGTCAAAAAGGCTAGCATAGGAAGGACCAAGAGTTTTTAGGATGAAAAGCTCAGACTGGTCACAACAAAGAGATGAAGTATGTATAACAGAAATGATAAAATCAGAGCTATGTTTTAGAATCATTGCTCTAGTATCCTCAGAAATAACCATGAAACTGTCCAAATAATTTAGCTACAAGGATATTGTAATACTGGTTATAATAGCAGAAAGAATGGATGGATGGATAGGAAGGAGGGAAGAAGGACCTAAAGAACTAAATGTCCAGGAAGAAGGCATATATTCTAATAATAAAAGTGTAATATGCTAATTAGACCAGACAAAGCCAGGACTGCGAGGGAAGCCTGGGTCCCGGGTGCCAGAGGGAAGCCGGTGCCAGCAGCCGGGGGAAGGAAGGCCTACTCTTGCATGAATTTCGTGCATCGGGCCTCTAGTAAATCTATAATATAGAAAAAAAATAAGGCAGACATGGCTAAATGTTCACAAAATATTAAGTTTTTTAAAAAGGTTAAAGAGCCAAAGCCGGTTTGGCTCAGTGGATGGAGCGTCGGCCTGCGGACTGAGGGGTCCCGGGTTCGATTCCGGTCAAGGGCATGTACGTGGGTTGCGGACACATCCCCCATGGGAGATGTGCAGGAGGCAGCTGGTCGATGTTTCTCTCTCATCGATGTTTCTGGCTATCTATCTCTCTCCCTTCCTCTCTGTGAAAAGTCAATAAAATATATTTAAAAAAAAAAAAAAAAAAAAAAAAAAAAAAAAAAAAAAAAAAAAAAAGGTTAAAGAATGCCCTCATTAACCCAATTTAAAAATTTTATATATATACACACAGAAAACAAACAACTATAAGACTAGGCACCATAATGATCACAGTGGTTATTTCCATATAATAAAGTTCACTTTCTGTGTATATGTATATTTAAGTCTTCATAAAATAAATTATTGAAAACTGCAATAAAAGGAGAGAAGGAAGAAATGGGAAGAAAATACTACAGCATTATATAACAGGAGGAAAGGAAAATAATACAGGTAGTCAGGTAGCCAATACACTGAAAAGAAATTAAAACCTGAAATAGGCAGTAACTTCAGGGTTGAAGAGATAGAGTAAATTGTTATTTTGGAGGTAGAATTGACTAAGATTTCACTGACCAAATGAAGGGATAATAAAGTAATCATGGAAAACCAACATGTGTCTGGGAATTGGGGAAGAGAATCCTTACTAATTATCTTATGTACTAAAACGACACAGAATTAAAAAAATATTCTTGGACTTAATTCTTTCAGATGAATTTTAAAAAATTATAATTGCAAACTCGATTCAAATCAAAAGGGATCTGCACCGATGCTAGTACAAATATGAAAGCAATCCAAACTAGTTTAACAAGATCTAAGGCCCATATGGAGATTTTCAAACTTGCTCATTAATTTTGACTGTTCTACCCAGTGGGTCAAGTGTCACCAGAGTGCTCAAACTAATCTGCATTACATATGAAGTGGGGTTTTTTTTTTAACAATTGTTAAGGCACTAACATCTATATACAGTGGGGCCTTGACTTAACGAGTGTCCCGACTAACGAGTTTTTCGAGATACGAGCCGTCTCTCGGCTGATTTTTTGCTTTGAGTTGCGAGCTAAAATTCGGGTTACGAGTCAGCTTCAGATACCCCACCGCTAGTTGGCGCAGCGAACGTCACAGTGAACGCCACATCAGCCCAGCATCACATGTCTCACTCGTTCACTTTTGATTTGACATACGAGTAATTTGAGTTACGAGCTCCATCACGGAACGAATTAAACTCGTAAGTCAAGGCCCCACTGTATATAAAGAGCCAGGGGCCATCACATCTGAAACCGAACGGATGACCAAACAGGCTGAGTGGGGCGTCAAGGCCAGCAGGGGGGGTTAGTGAGGGACGACCAAAGGACTGAGCAGCAGGCTGTGTGGGGAGACCAGGCCAGCAGGGGGGTTAGTGAGGGACGACCAAACAACTGAACAGCAGGCTGCATGGGGAGACTAGGCCGGGGGGCGGGCAGTGAGGGGCGACCAGGCCAGCAGATAGAGGCAGTTATGGGCGATCAGGCAGGCAAGCAGATGAGCAGTTAGGAGCCAGCGGTCCTGGATTGTGAAAGGGATGTCTGACTGTCGGTTTAGGCCCAATCCCCAGGAGGGGTCCCGGATTGGAGAGGGTGCAGGCTGGGCTGAGGGGACCTCCCCCCGACATGAATTTCGTGCACCAGGCCTCTAGTAATTTGTATAAAAATATAAATGTCATTATAAAATGTGGTCTGCTTCTACTGCTGTGGCACTTTGGTTCTTTAATATATAGATGGTATTTAAGATATGAAATACTGAAAACTACTAATATGGCTAACAGTTAAACAAGTATGTTTAGAAAAACAACAAAAAGATAATATGGCTAGGAGGTAGAACTTAAGGATTTTTTTTATTAATGTTTTTCACTGTTTTCTAGTTTTTATAATAATCAGATATTTTTTAATGTTAAAATATTATACAAATTATAATAAGAAGTGGGGAAACAGCCCGGCTGGTATGGCTCAGAAGTTGAATGTGGACCTATGAACCAGGAGATCATGGTTTAATTCCTGATCAGGGCACATGCCCAGATTATGGGCTCCATCCCCAGTAGGGGGCGTGCAGGAGGCAGCCGATCGATGATCCTCTTTCAACACTGATGTATCTATCTCTCCCTCTCCCTTCCTCTCTCTAAAATCAATAACAAGATATAAAATATTTTTAAAAAGAAATGGGGAAACAAAAAAAGGTAAATTCTTATATGCATGCATGCATACACGTCCTTCAGTTGATCTCTTAACCCCCGCAACCCTCCTACTATTTGTAATACTTTAAACAATAAAAAATGGTAAATTCTAATGTCAGTATGACCTCAATATGTTTTATATAAATTGCTTCTAAACAAGAAAAAAGGTAAATTCTAATGTCAGTATGATCTCAATATGTTTTATATAAATTGCTTCTATATCTGATATCTACCTTATCTATAGATACATAAAAAAAACTTTTTCTTCTACTTAGCGCCTAGCAAGCAAATGTATATATTTCCTCTCTGAAAAATGTGAATGTTATCTATCAAACCGTAAATATATCAATGAAATAAGAATGATACAGTCGAAAAATTATTTGTAATTAAGGAGGAGCCACTAGCCTTAATACAAAGAAAAGGGAAGGAATAACAACATATTTCAGATTAATAACAGGTTAAAAGTGCATTCACTCATTCAACCAGTACCAGTGGATGAGTGCCTTATCTAGGTAAGGCACTGTGCTAACAAGTGTTCTTCCACTAAAGTACATGTTTTCCTGCAGATACATATGTAGAAATTTCACTGTCTAGCCTATGAATGTCAGAAGTTCTGTTAAAATAAAAATAATTTATAAACCTAAAATTAAATACCCTTCCTAGATAATCATTTGATATTTAACTGAATACTGAGGAAAAGGTTAAGATTTAGTTTTCCTTTCTACATCAAGATAACATAATTTCATACAATGCAAGTCACTTTACTGCTATAGCCAGATTACCTGGGTTTAAGAATACATAAAGGCCATAGGAAGTTCCTGAAAACCTGAGGGAAGGGTAAATATTTGTGTCTAATCTTTAAAAAAATAAAAAAGGCGGGGGGGCAGGGAGAATGACTAATAATTGGAGATGGATAAACTTAACTCTGCCAGTAAGAAAGGCACTAAAGTCAAACCCTCAATCAGTGTCTCTAATTCCATGAGGTTTGGAAGTTCTGTAAAGTAATTTCCTTCTATGATGGACTGACAGGCCTAAAGGATGAGAGTAAGCAGTAAGTGTAGTCTGTGCTTCAGAAGAAAAGGTTTCTGATTTTGATCCTATATGATTCTCCGTAATTAACTAGAAACATTTTTGGATGAACTTACATGGTTAGAGAGTACAACATAGAGTTTCAAAGCTACTCTTGAAGGATATTTTAAGCACCTTGAAAGGGTAAATACTGGATCAAAATTTACTTAATAATCTTTACTAATGAACCAGAAGATGGAAATGAAATTAAACCCATTAAATTATCAAGTAACACCAAGATAGATAAGCAGAGCTGGAGTTATTTCAAAAGATAAAATAGGGAGAAAACATAGTAGATGGGAGAAGAAGTCTGGGAGAGTTAAATACACACACATTACATTTATTTTTGTAGAAATAGAATGTTCCTGAGAAATCAAAATAAATAGAAAAAGAAATGGTTGATAAATTATTTTTTTAAAACACAGGCTTATTCTATCATTATGCCAGTACCACTTGATTTTGGTTGGTATTTTGTTTACATTAACAAGAAAGAGGAAAGCAAAACGCTGTTTCAGAACTTCACTCGTTCTTTACCGATGTGAGCAACTTCTTGACTGAATCAGGTAAGAGGTTTCGAATACTGGGAGACTATTTCCTCGATTTTTTTCTACCATTCACATTTTTCTGTCATCAAATGGTGCCGGCATAATATGGAATAAGCCTGCCTAAGTCCAAGAATAACTTTTAAAACAAAAAATAGCCTACAAAATAAATGTAAGAAATATAATGCTGCTGCCCTAACCGGTTTGGCTCAGTGAATAGAGCGTCGGCCTGTGGACTGAAAGGTCCCAGGTTCGATTCCGGTCAAGGGCATGTACTTTGGTTGCAGGCACATCCCCAGTAGAAGGTGTGCAAGAGGCAGCTGATCGATGTTTCTCTCTCATCAATGTTTCTAACTCTCTATCCTTCTCCCTTCCTCTCTGTAAAATATCAATAAAATATATTTTTTAAAAAGAAATATAATGCTAATGTTAAATAATCTATCCGAACTTTTACAGAGGTTTAGTTATACCTTTCTTATGGCACTTTACTATATAAATCCCCAACCTAATTTATAAACTCCAGATTCTCTTCATCGTAGGTGCTCAATACATACTGATTTTATTGATTGAGAATGCATATTACACTGGGATAGAAACAACTACAAGAACACAAATCTTTATATTTTAGAAAACACTCTCTGATCTATTACATTACTTGATCCTCACAGCCTCCTGGTAAAGGAAGCAGGACATGTACTAGTATATTAAGCAAGAGAAACTGAGGCTTAGAGAGGTTAAATGACTGGTCTAAGAACACTATGTCAACCTAGTAAGTGGTAGAACCAGTGCTCAAATTCTGATGCCCAATGCTGTGTTCAGAATATCACACTACCCCTTCCCCTATTCCCCCCAACAAAAAAAAACAGAGCAGAAAGGGTAAAGGATTTTAATTTGGAAGGTAATTCTATCTCCTTTGAGGAAAAAAATAAAAAATGCCATATAAGAATTAGACTCAGCATTAAGAGGTATGTGTAGTTGGTAGATCCATCTCTAGTCTTTGCATTTTAAGAGTGTGAAGAGATTCAAAAACAAAAAGGGTAACTAAAACCAGTACAATGAACAAGACCATAACCAGAAAGGTAGGATAGTCAAGGTTTATATCAGGAGGATTACCAGAGCAAAGGATAGTGCCACAGTTGAAAACATACAAGCAGGAGATAACACTGTAAAATGGTCATTTCAGTAGTTTTTTTAAATCTGCATTCTTCCAACCCAGCTGGTGTGACTCAGTGGTTGAACTTCGACCTATGCACCAGGAGATCATAGAAATGCCTGGGTCTGGGGCTCCATCCCCAGTAGGAAGCATGCAGGAAGCAGTGAATCAATGATTCTCTCTCATCATTGATGCTTCTATCTCTCTCTCTCCCTCTCCCTTCCTCTCTCTGAAATCAATAAAAACATTTTTAAATCTAACATTTTTCCAAAAACAAAAGACAGAAATTCACAATTTATAATTTACAACTATTTAGGATCATAAAGATCTTTAAAGCCTAATCTCCTGTCACTTATACATGAAGAAATCAAAGCCTAAAGTTATACAATTAATTTATGGCAGAGCTAAGAATAAGAACCTCTATCTCCTGACTCCCTGGTCAATATTCCTAATATAAAACATACAAGTGAACCCAAAACTGTGATTAAAAACAAAAAAGTGAACCAACAACAAAAATCTCATGCCTAGTCCATGAAACAAGCTTTGTATATCCTATATAATAAAAGCCTAATATGCTAAGTGTCTGATTATCCAATAGGCCATTCAACCAATCAAAGCATAATATGATAATGATATGCTAAGGCTGCTCAACGGCTCGCTATGACATGCACTGACCACAAGGGGGCAGTCAACCAGTAGACCAGTTGCTAAGATGTGCACTGACCACCAGGGGGCAGATGCTCTGACCGGTAGGTGAGCGTGCTGCTGGAGTCCGACCCATCAGGACTGAGCAAGATGGGCCAGACATGCCCTGGAGCCCTCCCACAGTCCCTCCCTGGCTGCCCAACCTCCCGCGTCCCTCCCCGGCCCCGATCATGCACTGGTGGAGGGTCCCTCAGCCTGGCCTGCACCCTCTCGCAATCCGGGACCCCTGAGGTCAGAGAGCCAGTTTCAGCCCGATCCCGCAGGCCAGGCCGAGGGACCCCACCGGTGCATGAATTCGTGCACTGGGCCTCTAGTCTATATAATAAAAGCCTAAGCAACCATTACGGTAGAATGACCAGAATAACCAGTCACTATAATGTGCACTCCCACAGGAGAAGTGCCGGTCACCAAGAAGCCGGGCTCACAGCTGGCGAGCACAGCGGTGGTGGCGGGAGCCTCTCTCACCTCCGCAGAAGCACTAAGGAGCAGCAAGCCAAGTAGTAAGGAGCAGCGAGCAGGCAGATGGTAAGGAGTGAGCGGTCCCAGACTGCAAGAGGGATGTCCAACTGCCAGCCCAACACCAGGAGTGGCCCTAAACCGGCAGTCAGACATCCCCCAAGGAGTCCTGGACTGCAAGAAGGCGCAGGTCGGGCTGAGGGACACCCCCCACACCTCCAGTGCACAAATTTTGTGCACCGGGCCTCTAGTTGAAAAATAATGAACAAGGAATATGTGGTGCTTTGTATTTATTTTTTATTTAAGAACTAGAGGCCCGGTGCACGAAATTTGTGCATGGGGGAGAGGGGTGTCCCTCAGCCCTGCCTGCACCCTCTCCAATCTGGAACCCCTCGGGGGATGTCCGACAGCCCGTTTCGGCCCGATCCCTACTGCTGGCTCCCAATCGCTCGCCTGCCTGCCTGCCTGCCTGATTGCCCCTAACCACTTCTGCCTGCCAGCCTGATCACCCCCTAACCACTCTCCTACCGGCCTGATCGCCCCAAAGTGCCCTCCCCTGCTGGCCCAGTCAGCCCCAACTGCCTTCTCCTGCTGGCCTGGTCGCCCCTAACTGCCCTCCCGTCAGCCCGGTTGCCCCTAACTGCCCTCCCCTGCTGGCCTGGTCGCCCACAACTGCCCTCCCCTGCTGTCCTGATTGCCCACAACTTCCCTCCCCTGCCAGCCATCTTGTGGCAGCCATCTTTTGACCACATGGGGGCGGCCATCTTATGTGAGGTCATGATGGTCAATTTGCATATTATCTCTTTATTATATAGGATTCCTTTATGTATCTATAACATAAACACTCACTTATTTAAAAGTATATTAAAATATTCAAACATTCATTTTCCAAATAAGTGAGCTGAAGTAAATTATTAATCAGTTTTGTAAAGCACAAATCAAATCACTTTAATAACTAATGCTTCAGTAAATACTGAAGAAAATATTGTAGGAATTCATTTCAATCGAATGTAGCTATTTAAACCAAATTAACCAATCTAGACACCTTTCAATAGGAGTGAGTGTACAGTGAATTGTCTTGGGAAGGGAAAGTGGTAGAGGGGGAAGGAAACAATTAACTTTTACTCTTTCCATTTCCCTACTGAAACAGGAAGTCCTGGCAAAGAAAGCTGGAGATCTGCCATGTTACCACTGAACTGTCTCCCTTTCAAGTACACTTCAGGGATCTCATACTAGTGAGTAATGTGGCAGAGCTTCCTAGCAGGAAGGTTACCAAAGTACCAACTTCCCATTTTATTTCTATAAAAGGAGTGAATTTTAAATTTTTGATGCTATTTAAATATGTGGACAGGTGTTTTCAATTTAAATTTTAGGCACTGCTTTAATTGATAACTGAGCCTAAACATATTACATTACAATATTGAACTTTTTGTTATTTATTTCATATGCTATAGGCAAGCTAATAAGAAATGTGGCCTGCCCAGGAGCGTCCTGGAGACAGGTGTGGGATGCTGGAACAGACTTGCTTCTGCCACCATCTGAAACACCCGCCAGCCAGGATTGAGAGCGGCCCAGAGGTGTCTCTTGGGTGTGGCCATGGACACTCCCTGCCAGCCTGCCAGGAGTGAGCACTCGTGTCCAAAGTGACCCAGCGGGTGATGGCGAGAACTGTAAGCAGCATGTTGACTGTTGTCCTTGTTGCTGTGGGACTGGCACCAGGAGATGGAAAGCTGGAGGCCTTAATCCTAAAGCCCTGGACGTGCCATTGCGAGGCCTCCTCCAGGGCTCCCATATATTTCTATTTTACTTATTATTATGGCGTAGATTTAAAATGTATTCATTAAAAATAGTCTTTTTTTTAGATTTTAGGCAACATAAAAAAAAGAAAGAAAGAAATGTGGCCTTCACTAAAGCAAGTGTTAGCTGGGAGGATAGGACTAAAAAAAAAAAAAAATACCTCTACAAGTTTAGAAATACCTAGCTATACTATGTTTTATGTGTCATGGTAAAAAGAAGCAAAGAGGCCTGCTTTTTCTTGCATTCTCAAGCTCCCTGCAGCTACCTATTAAGACAATCCTATCCTATATAATAAAAGGCTAATATGCAAATTGACCAAACGGCAGAACTACCAGTCGCTATGACATGCACTGACCACCAGGGGGCAGACACTCAATGCAGGAGCTTCCTCCTGGTGGTCAGCGCGCTCCCACAGGGGGAGCGCCGCTCAGCCAGAAGCCGGGCTCACAGTTGGTGGGGAGCGGGCCTACACCGGCAGGCGGACATCCCCTGAGGGATCCTGGACTGCGAGAGGGTGCAGGCCATGCTGAGGGACACCTCCAGCGCATGAATGTCATGCGCCAGGCCTCTAGTTTAATATATTAGATTTGGATTCACAAACATCAACAAAAGACTGGAATTTATCTTCATTTATCTTGTCATATTTCATGACTGTGGCCTCTGCTCACCAGTACTGAGTAAAGAACGAAAAGGAAAAATACATTATTTGACTATCATTTCTTACTATGAAGACAGAGCAAGGAGCAGAATGACTTATCTAAGAAAGGAGCACACACTGCTCTGGTCTTGTTCAAATCACAAAAGTTTAAAGTCAGAAAATCAGAAAAAATGACCCTGAATAACCCTTTTACAGATAAGAAACTACTTATCACTGTTCAGTAATTTGCCAAACACCATACAAGTAGGCAGTATAGAAGATGGAATTAGATCCCAGGTTTCCTCCTTCCTTATGCTGCTCCAACAATATCTGGCTGCTGGTGAAAAAGTATCAGGGGTGAAGTGAAGGACAGACAGCACAATGATCAGCAGGGGCTCAGCCTGGTTTGCAGAGCTACAAACTCTGAGGGCACTCCACCTGGCTCCTACCCTGATCACTATAGCCACACCTTACATCCAACACATCACAGCCTCCAAGTATATTTTACTTTTCAAATGGAAATGAGAGCAGCCGAACTCTGAATGGAGGACTTTCCTTACTTCCCACAGTAAATCAGTTTGAAAAATCAAACTGACAAGGGTTCTACATAATAAGCAATATTACTTAAACCAAATTGCAAAACATCTGCCATTTCAACATACCTTTTCAAACATTTGTTACTCTTAAAACCATTAAAACCTGGACACACCTCAAATAGCCAAGGGCTATGCAATGTATCTCCCAGTAGCAGTTTGTGAGGAACAAAAATCTAGATAACTCCTACTTGCCTCGGCAGCAATATGCCCACCAGGCACTTTTCTGAACCTTTGAAAACCTGATTTACAAGCTAACTAACAGGTAATATAAGTAATGTAAGCGTGAATTCAAATGCAAGTAGGTTTTGTTTCTTTTAAGGAATCTGTTTGGGAAATAAGAGCTGTTCATCTGTGTGGTATTAGCTTTACACAAAATTATCACACTATAGAATATGAAAGCCCTGAAGTCTGAAGTCTAAAAGAAACGTACTCATGAAAATAAAGTAAAACAAAGCAGGTTGTTTCCAACCGCCCAGCTAGGTTTGCTTATCTTCACTATTTCTATCAGTATTAACAGCTTAAAAATTATACTTATGAAGGATTTTCACATTATCTCTCAGTGTTATTTCTCCATTCCACAGATAAGGAAACTAAGACTTAAGAATGCTTCCCTAATTTAAAGACAGTATTCACATATAACTTCCTGATTCTAGACATTCAAATAAATTTCCCCATCCTTCTCACTCTACAACCTTTTGTTGTTGTTTTTTGTGAATTTCACTGTGAAATATACATGCCTAAATATGTATGAATATACACAGCACAATCTTTTTCAAATTATGCTAATACAACATTTTAATTGTTAAAACTATTCCTGATATCATACAAGCAAAGATTATGACTTTTTAATACAGTATCTTTCAGTCACTTAAGACATCAGTTTCTTAGTTATAAATTTCATGAGACATACACTTCCTCTGTCCTTTTTTACTTCTTTTTACGACTTGTTCAGCATCCTGAAGTTCTTCTATAAATGCAGAAGACAATCTCAATATTTTCCTTAGACTGGAGTTATTCAACAAACATTCCGGGCTAGATAATTCTTTGTCCTGGGTTCTACCCACCAGTAGCACACTTCCACCGCTTATTGTGACAACCAAAGATGCCTCGACATTGCCTAATTTACCCTTGGGGGCAAAGTCACCACTGGTTGAAAATCACTGCCTTGTCCTAGTCATATACTCCACTGAAGAAGTATCAATTTACCATTTTATCCAAAGATTAATAGGTTCACCTGTGTGAAATTTTCCAGATTTAATTCTTTCCTTTCTCAAGATGTTAAAATTTAACCAGAAAAAAAACTGAAAAAGCCAAACTTTATGACATATAAAACTTATTTGCTAAAGCAAGTAGTTTCCAAATAAGATATACAAATATCATTTCTTTATAAAACTTGTCTATAACATGGATATATAAAGGTCAGCTATTTTATTAAATTGACTTAATATTTCCATTTGTTTACCATAAAAAGTTGAAGATAGCCCTGACAGGTTTGGCTCAGTGGATAGAGCGTCGGCCTGCGGACTGAAGGGCCCCAGGTTCAATTCCGGTCAAAGGCATCTACCCTGGTTGCGGGCACATCCCCAGTAGGAGGTAAATTTCTTCAAAAATATTTATTTTAAAGACTAGAAACAGCCAACTCACATATTTTGTCTTTCTATTTTAATGGAGGAATTGGTATTAAAATAAAATATTCTGAGCAATAACTGTAAAAGCTCATGTCTTCTAACTTCCTTTATAACAACCACAAAAATAAAAGGCAGCAAAACATTACAGAAGTGAGCTGATAAAGCTGATGGAATCCATATTGGACTTCCACTGGATATAATTCCTAAAAAAAAAAAAAAAAGAGGGTTTATCTGCTCAGGCATATTATAAAGTTGATGTTGGCCATCAGCAGAAGACCTTATTCTAAAAGCAAGAAAATGAGATGAAAGAAAAAAAGTCTCTTTTCCTACATTCCACCAAAAAAAGGAGTAAAAGAAACAAAATTATGGCATTTTAATTTCAATTGTGAAAACGTTCAAAATGCTCAGGCAGTATACTTCAAATTTTCATAGTAAAAACATTTACATTAGAATTAGAGTATTAGCACTGGAAGGACCCTTAGATGTTACCTACTCCAATCCCTAATTTTAAGGAGAGAAAAAAAGAATCTTCTAATATATCCATAAACTTTATTTCTTTAAAAAAAAAAATATTGTCTGAGGTAAATAAGGCACAATGTTATAACCTGGGTAAGTGATTTTGAATAGTAATTATATGTGATATTATCTGGTATGACTTTTTTCTATTAAAGTTTAAATTCAGATGAAGAAACCAAGACCCAACACAAAACCTAGAATCCAGATTTCCTAAATGCTAGCCCAGTGCCTTTTCAGATTTCAAATGTTTACAAACTAGAAGGAATCATTTGTATTATTAGATAGTATTCTAAAGAAACATTTGGTCCCTGCAGAAGGCACTGTACATTTAATTCCTTAAATGTCTCCTTCTTTACTTAGAGCATGTGGACAAAGTACATATTGGGCAAACCACACTGAACCAATCAACTGATCAGTAGCCCATTAAAAGCAGGTGGTGCCACACTTCAGGGCAGCATTCCATGGCTCTATTAACAACAATGCTCAATATAAGTATACTAGTGACCCAGTGCATGAATTCGTGCACATTAAAAGGAAATTATTAGAAGAAATACTTTAATATTGCTATTCATCCTTTCTCTATATAGAAGTGTCAACCAAATTCATGATCAACAATGACAGATCGAAACACACACGTGTGATTGGTGCCAGCGAGAGCTTTATATGTATCGTGCATGCATGAGTCAACTTAGCCTTTTATAGATAAAGAATAAACTTCCTTAATTAGACCTGCTTTCTGATTTAGCTAAACTTTTTCCAGCCCAGTGAAGCAGCCCAACTTCTCTTTCAGATAATTGTCGGCAACACAGCAGTAAATACAACACGAAGCAGATTATTATTGTAGATCACGCAGGGAGAACAAAAGGTAAAATATTTAACTGCAGCAGTGTTTGACTATATTCTGCGCAGTGAGAAAACCTGAAGTAATTTTTCAAGGTCCACCATTTCTTACTTCTTTTCAGCCAGGTCAAGCTTTAATGAAAAGAAAATAGGATTCCACGGAGTCTCCTATCTACCTACTCCAGGACTTCTGTGAGGATCAAATGAGATGAGGCATGGGAAAACACTTCACAGTCATTGGGTTAAAGTGTAAAATGTTTCCACCTGGCAAGTCATATTCCTGGGCTGAAAAAACTGCAAGGAGGCTAGTCGCTAGGGAGAGGAAGCCGGGCGTTGCTAGATGATGTCATTACCTGGAGGGACACTTAGTATATTAGCCTTTTATATATATAGATAGATAAGGTGGTTCACATATGTAACTGCAGTTAACCCTTGAGCAAGGCAGATTTTTAAAATCCAAGTATAAGTGAACCCACATGGTTCAAACATGCTCAAGGGCCAGGGTTTTGCTTTTTAAGTAAAAAGGAAATCAGGATAAATTTTAATATATTGTATTTAATCCAATATAATAAAATATTATCATTTCAACATGTAATCAACATAAAAATTCAGATATTACCTTCTCCCTCCTATCTTCTCAAAACTTGGTGTATATTTTATACTTACAGCACTAACCACATTTCAAGTGCTCAATAGCCAGTTTGTTGAGTGAATTAAAAGCAGTTCCATCCTTTTGAGTAATTCTCTGATTTCCCTCCAAACCTGACAAAAATTCCCAAAACTCTTCATAGAGTTAGAAAGTATCCCCAGTGACCCCAAGGCTTGACGCATCATTAGGGCTAATAATTAAGCCTTTTGAAGAGGGTGCTGTCTACTTCTATACACAACCCCTAGGACAGAAAGGTCCGCGTACATTCTTGGTCATGCACCTAATTAATGAGGATGCTGGTCGTGGCTTGCCTTCCTTTCCATCGCTACAAAACAAAACTGAAAGTCCTCCTCTTACTGGGGGAAAAGTAAATACGAAGCAAAGAAATCACTTTCTCGGAAGCTGACAGTATTAGGAGCAAGAAGCCCTACTGACACGCCTTTTGCAATGATCTTCCCCTGCCCATCCCTTCCCAAACCCTGCAATCCCGGAGAAGAAAGCCAGCTCCTGGTCGCTATAAAATGCCAGAGAAGATAAATGCGAAATGCAATTTCCTTTTCTTTTTCCTTGATGCGACTTTATTTGAGCGTGTGCGACCATGCAACCATCCTCACTTCACGTGATGCGGGCGCAGAAAAGGGTTTTTTGTTGTTGTTGTTGTTTTTTATGCTATGGAGCCACAGGGGCCACGCTGAGGGCTGCGAGGGGAGCCCCCCAAGGGAGGCAGGGTGGGACAGGGCAAGGGCTCGGGCCGCAGGGATCCGGGCAGCGCACCGCAGCCCCCACCCCCGGGCTGGTCCCCAGCACCTAGGGGAGGTGCAGGCGGGCACTGGTCTCCCGGCGCCTCGCACCTGTCGGCGGGGAGCGGGGCCCGCGCGAGCGCCCTCCCCGGAGGCGGGGTCTCGGCAGCGAAGGGAGCAGGGCCCGGGCTGGACTGGGCGCGGAGCCCGCAGCGTGGGCCCCTCGGCCCCGCCCGCACCCCGCCGGCCGCGCCCTCTCGCTTACCGCCCCAGATGCCCAGCTTCAGCTGGGACTTGTCCAGGTTCTCCACATAGTCCCCCAGGAAGCGGTTCAGCAGGTCCGCGACCACCGACTCCAGCACCATGGTGGGGCTGCGCGGCGGGGAGGGAGGAGCCGGAACCGCGGGGCGCAGCGGAGGGCGGTGCCGCGCGCGGCGAATGACAGCCCCTCCGGCGCCGGTCCGCCCCCGCCGCACGCGTGACCCGGCCTGTGCGCAGGCGCGCCGCCGCCCGGACCCGAAGGTGCGCGGCCCCGGCCCCAAACCTCGCCGCCGCGTGCAGCTTGCACCCCGAGCGGGAAAAGGTGTTAATGAGAGGGAGGGCCGGAGTCACTGAGCGCGCGGACTTCCGTGTGGCCGCTCTGCTGGCCCGCCGTTGTCTGCTGTGGATCTCGGGTCCGCAGAGCTCGGCCATCTCCGGGGAAAGCAGCTGCGCGGGGCCGGCCCTACTGCGCGGCGCTTTCCAGACCCGGAGTCCACCCAGTGCACCTCCTAAGCAGCCACCCCGCTACCCGCTCTGGGTGGGGACTAGAAGGCTCCGCACCCATGTTCTGCTACATGTCAACTCCGCCTGGGACAAGGTCTCCGTTTTTGTTTTTGTTTTTTTGCTTCCTGAAAACATACTTGAATAATTTAGAAGTGGGTGCGGTAGCAACAGAACCGCATCATCAGACGGTAGATAGAATGGGAACTGAACATGCATGTTGTTCTTAACCCATTCTTTTGCTCCCTTCTGTGTTTGATTCATTCTTTTAACTCGGAGGCACTTCTTACCTACCTCACTAAGAAAACAACAAAAACGTGGTACTTTGTTTGTTTATATGTGGCTTACATGTTATTAATATATCACTTTCTTCCATCCTATCATTGAACTGTCTCTGGTGTAGCAAGACATTGCGAGTAGGGCTTTTATAATTCAAGGGCTTTTTATGTTAGGGAAATTTACCCGTGGACAAACCAATTCTGTTGAGAGACCTGGACGTTTTTTCTAAAATATATTTCAAAAAGCTGTGGAGATACAGTAAAGGAGTACACCTCAGAAATGGTGGGTTATCTGTAGTCCTTAGCATTTATTAAATGCTTTGCTACACATTACTTCTGAAAAACTGTGTGAATTGTTCTTAAACAACTGCTATAGACTGTGTCCTCCCAAAATGCATATGTTGAAATCCTACCCCCCAGTATAATGATATTAGGGTGGTGGGGCCTTTGGGAGGTAATTGGGTAATTAAGCAGAGCCCTCCTGAATTGAAGGTACCTGATAAAAGAGAGGCAGAGAGCTCCTTCCTCCATCTGCCATGTGAAGAAATAGCAAGAAGATAACCATCTATGAACCAGGAAGTGGGCCCCCACTGGACTGAATTGGCTGGCACCTTGATCTTAGTCCTCCCAGCCTCCAGAAATGTGAGAGATAAATTTGCATTGTTTTTAAACCACCCCGTCTATGATACTTTGTTAGAGCAGCCTAAAAGGACTAAAATAGGATCAAAAAGAAAAAGATGTCTTAAGTTCAAAGTCTACTGAAGAAGAAAATAGAAAGTCAAATGTCTATAATTGGTTATATGTAAAAGTGATAGAAAAGAAAAAAACCAGTACTAATCAGTACTATCAATACCCATCTTAACCCTCCATTCCTTCACACAGAAAATGAATTCTTAACCATTTGTTTTTCTTATCTCAGTCACCGTGACAAAATACGTAGGGGGCACTTAGCACTTCTTTCCATCACCATCCACAGCGAACTAATAGCCAAACCTGTCCGTTTTGCTTTTGCCATATTTCCTAAATTCTCTTTATGTCTCACCTGGACCATTCAATCACCTAACTGGCTTCCTGGCCTTCAGTTTTTCCCTTCATCCATCTGCACGCCGCCACAGAAGCTGTTTTCCCAAAGCACAAGTGAGCACAGGTTAGTCACCATATCAAAAGCACCCAATAACTTTACACTGTTCAGAAAGCCCTCCTCAATCTGTCCCCAAGTTGTTCCTCGTCCACAGGCCCTCTTCCAACAATCCCTCTCTCTTTATACACTCCCACCAACTATGCACTGAGGGGAATATTTTTAAAAAAAATAAAAAAATTAACCCTTTGAGTGCCAACCAATATCCTAGGAACTATGCTAAAATTGCCAGGGCATTTTTGCTGATTTTACAGCAGTTTAGGGAAAAAAATTATGAATCGCAAGTAAATGAAGTTACATACTCAATATCTTCCACAAAATCGTCATCTTCACAGCAAGAATTGACATTTTTAGCAATATCATCATCACTAATAAAAGCAGACTTAGAACTGGACACTGCAGGAGGAGCGCGATCGCGCTCCCGGCAATTTTGGTGAAAGACAGGAGGAGCGCGATCGCGCTCCCAGGCACTCTAGGGGTTAAATTCTGTTTGGGATAGCCTCATTCATCATAAAAAGTTTGAATAACAGAGATAAAAGACGCCAAGGTCAAGTGAATGGAACAGAGGTTGGATCTGGTTGGAGAAGTGGACAATACTAATCCTTCTCTAATAATTACTTGTATTTCTTTACTTTTGAAAAAATAATGCATATGGGTGCTTTTATATGCATTATTCCATTTTATTAATACTTTTTCAGTTATACCTCATGAGCTACCATGCCATTATTATGCCAAGGTATGCACTTTCATGTAATCGTCACAAAAGATTTGTAAGATAAGTAATGCAGGTTGTAGGGTTGTCTCCATCTTATACTAAAATTAAGGTCAGGAATATTAAATTACTTAACCCAAAATTACACAGCAGGTATTCATTTCCTCCAGCTTCCTGAGCACTGCCACCCTCTTCTCTTTCAATAGTTAGTTAAATCACCATTAGGCTACTAGTACTTCTCGGAGACCTTCCTTTAAAAAGTTAATGACAGAATAGAAAATCTCAGTGGAAAATTCAGCTCAAAATTGTCAGTATTAATACTATTACCATATAGTATTAACACTTTTAAATTTTAATATTTTTCTTTTTAAGTATGTTTTGTGCACACAGTAAGGCTCCAAATTTTCCATCCTTCTTGAAGAAGAAATTTACAGTCCTTATCCAAAACAAACTATAATGTCAGGAAACACCAGTAGCACATTAATGTAAAGAACAATACCCAAAGGAATTTAGATACAGAGGTTAGGTTAAGAAAAGGAACATTCTAGTAATTATAGTTCTTAAACTAATTCTGACTAAGAACAATGAGAAGGCCCTGGCCAACTAGCACAGTTGGTTAGAGCATCATCCTGATACACCAAGGTTGTAAGTTCAATCCCCGGTCAGGGCAAATACAAGAATCAACCAATGAATGCATAAATAAGTAGTACAACAAATCTCTCAATCTCAATATGTCTCTCTCTCAAGTCAATAAATAAATTTTTTTTTTAAAAAGGAGGACAAAAAAGGCAATTGCAAAACTAACCTGCAATGAGAGATTAGGCAATAAGCACAGATGTGCAAAACATTTTTTTTCTGTTAAAAACAAGAATTAAAATTAGTGACACTTTAAAAAAATAACTACTCTTATGGAAACTAAAAAAAAAAAGAAAAAATACAAAACGGGTGGTGAAGGCCTAGGGCAAGGGATGGGGGCAGGCTACAAGGGGTCAATGGGGGAAAAGGGGACATATACGTATAATACTTTCAACAATAAATACTTTTTAAAATACAGAAGATCACTGAAACCAAAAGCTGGTTCATTGAAAGGACTGATGAACCTTTAGCCAGACTCATCAAGAAACAAAGAGAGAGGACCCAAATAAATAAAATCAGAAGTGAAAGAGGACCAGTAACAGCTGACATCACAGAAATACAAATGATTGTAAGAAAATATTACCAAAAAAATAAACTGTATGCCAACAAAATAGGCAACCTGGGCAAAATGGACAAATTCCTAGAATCTTCCAAAACTGAATCAGGAAGAAGTAGAACATCTGAACAGACCAATAACAACTAATGAAATTGAAGCAGTAATAAAAAAAAAATTATAAAAAAAACTCCCAGCAAACAAAAGTCCTGGACCACATGGCTTCACAGGCAAATTTTACCAGACATTCAAAGAACTAACACCTATCCTCAAACTATTCCAAAAAATTCAAGAATTCAAGAGGAGGGAATACTTCCAAGTTCTTTTTACAAGGGCAACATTATCCTAATACAAAAGCCAGATAAAGACACAACAAAGGAAGAAAATGATAGACCAATATCCCTGATGAACATAGATGCTAAAATCCTCAACAAAAATTTGCAAATTGGATCCATCAATATATTTAAAAAGATCACACACTGTGATGCAAGGTTGGTAAAATATTTGCAAGGCAATAAATGTGACACATCAAATAAACAAAATGAAAGATAAAAATTACATGATCATATCAATAGATGCAGAAAAAGCATTCGATAAAATCCAGTACCCATTTATGATAAAAACTCTCAGCCAAGTGGGAATAAAGGGGTCATACCTCTACATAATAAAGGCTATATATGGAAAACCTACAGCCAACATCATACTCAATGCGCAAAAATTAAAAGCATTTTCCTTAAGATCAGGAACAAGAAAGGGATGTCTGCTTTCACCATTCTCATTCAACATAGTACTGAAAGTTCTAGCCATAGGGATGAGACAAGAAGAAGAAATAAAAGGCATCCAAATTGGAAAGGAGAAAGTAAAACTGTCATTATTTGCAGAAGACATAATATTGTATGTAGGAAAACCTAAAGACACCAGCAAAAAAACCACTAAATCAGAAATGGATGGCATTTCAAAAATAAGAAATATAAATAAATAATAACAACTCTTGCTTAAAAATAGAAAAATAGAAATTCTAACTTCACACTACCCCTTACCTATGATCCATTCTCCAACCCTGGAGTTTATTAAGAAAAGCAAAAGGGATTTCAGGAAAAAAGAAAACAGAAATACTGAAGAAAGCTAGAGAATAAGTATAACACCATGGACAGTCAGAGAAGTTAGGCAGGTTAAGTGGCAGAAAGCATTGGAGTGAATTGCAAAGTGTTAGAGCCAGGGGAAAACAAATATCATCTGGTTAATCCCTCTTATTTGACAGATGGAAACACTGAACAGAGGAAGGAATTAAGGGACATGCCAAAGTTCCACAAGTTAGTGACCGTCAGAGCTAAAACCCAAGTATCCTGACTTCTGGTCTGCATTCTTTCCATTACTCCATACTCTAATTCTGTTGAATGATAGATAAATCAGAATAGATAGATAAATAGAATAACAGTATTTTATTTGGTTGTAAAGTCTTCTTCTTGCTTTCCTTGGCATCCAAACTCATATACTCATATCCTATATAATAATAGAGGAATATGCAAATTAGCCAGGACGCCCTCATGGGTAATGACCAGCAGGAGCAGGTGGGCGTGGCTGCGTGCTGCACAAGGCCGGGGGACATGAGGCTGTGTCAAATAAAAAAAAAAATGCGTTCACATGCCCTAAAGCACAAACATCCCAGCAGATAACTCAATGCAGGTTATTGTGTAATCACAATGATTACACAGTATTGATTACACAATAAACTTATTTTCACTGAAAAAAAACTAACATCTTCATTTAAACATGCCCCAGTAAGGCTGCTGAGGCTTTCATCTGTCCCTTTCTACACCAAAGACGACAGGGTTCAAGGAGGAAGGGCTCCAGTTTCGTTTTCTCAACACCCAGCTAGGAGGCCTCCCTGGGGCGGCTCTCCTCACAGGACATGCGCTCCACTAGGGCCCAGGACACCTCAAGGGAGGCAGAGCGAAGTGCTTTCCCTCCAGGACCCCGCTCTCCCTGGGAGTCCTGTGCAGAGGGTGCTCTCCCTGGGAACCCAGAAATCCACCTCCCCAGGCAACTGCGCAGCAGCCAGGCCTGGTGAGCCATGGGAGGGCGACCTACCCATGTGGATGTATATGCTGGCGGAGGCCCCGCAGCTGCCATAGTTGAAGTCATCCTCGATGGAGGACGGGGGTAGTGGGGATCGGAGTTGGTCATGTCAGCAATGGCACCCCAGCTCCCTGCCGAATGACTAGAGCACAAGGACCTCAACGGTCCTGGTCACTTCCTGAGCAGCAGTCAGCCCTGTCCAGGGATCAAACCTGCAACCTAAGTAGGTGCCCTGACAGAATGGAATCCAAACCTTTGCTTCGGCAGAGGAGCTGCAACCCACAGCAGGGGCCAGGGCAGCCAGAGGGGTTTTGTCGAGGGGCCCTGACAGGCAGCGCCCAGCGCAGTGGGTTAGAACCTCCTCCTGATACAGCAAGATTGCGAGTTGGATCCCTGGTCAGGGCACAGACAAGAAACAACCAAAGAGAACATAATAAGTGGAACAACACACTGGTGTTTCTCTCGCTCCCTTCCTCTCTCTGAAATAATCAATCAATAAAAATTAAAATAAAAAATAAACCCTCTGGCTTGCAGAGTTGCTAAAACAGTTAGAAAGTGAAGTCCCATCCCTTCCGGTTCATTCAACAAATACTTAGATCCCAGTGGGTCAGCAGGTGCAAAGGCAGCCTATGGTAGTTCTCTGTCAAATGGATTTTTCTCTCTCTAAAAATCAATTTTAAAAACATCCTCAGGTGAGAATTAAAAATATATATATATTAAAAATTTTAAGATCTAAAATTTTATTTGGTTTTTAAATTTTCTTTTTCATTTACAGTTCACATTCAATATCCTAGCCTATATAATAAAACCCTAATATGCAAATTGACCGAATGGTGAAATGACTAGTCACTATGAAATCACCACCAGGGGGCAGATGCTCAACATAGTAGCTGCCTCCTGGTGGTCAGTGCGCTCCCACAGGGGGAGCGCCGCTCAGCCAGAAGCTGGGCTCACCACTGGCCAGTACAGCCGTGGTGGCGGGAGCGAGCAGTAGGGAGCAGCAAGCAGGTGGGCAGTAAGGAGTGAGGGGTCCTAGACTGCGAAGGGCACAGGCCGGGCTGAGGGACCCCCCCCCCCAGCCCCCACAACCCCCAGTGCATGAATTTTGTGCACCAGGCCTCTAGTGTGTGTGTGTGTGTGTGTGTGTGTATATATATATGAAGTCTGCTTTAAATTGTTTAGTTTCCTTCTACTCCAAGAGAACCTCTGGCCTCCATGGTTGATGATCTATTTATGCTCACTTCACAGAATTGTTTGCCAGCTCCATTACTGGATGTCCCCATAGCTATACTGGTAGCTGTGAGCTCAGAATGACCACAATCTTCCTCTGAGTAGATTTGTGTGTTCCAGGCACAGGGCCTCAATCTGTTACATCATCCTCCCAAGTACCTCATGGCTCGTGCTTCCAAAGTAAGGGCTTAATGTGGTCACAAGGGACCATGAAAGGGCACATCTCTGCTGTTTTCAAGAAATCTTACACAGGAAATGCTGCTAAAGTGTCATTGAAGAAGGTGAATTGTTAACTAAAACAAAGCAAATCTGTTTTCCTGGCCAAGAAGAGAATTGTTTTTAAAGGGATCTACCTTTATAATAATAACAACCAGTAACTGTTAGCTAGCACTTACTGTGTGAGAGGAATTTCATACATTTTTAACTCTCATAACAATCTCATGTGATAGGTATTATTACCTCCAATATACAATGTGGGCGCAAAGAGGCTAATTGACTTGCCCACAGTCCTATAGCTAAAAAGTTGCATAATAGATTTGAACCCAGGACAGATTCACTCCAAAGTATATATTTCTTTACCCCTACATCATTTCTCATGCCTTGGTGCTTTTTTTTCCTTTTTCCCACCACAACATCGCTTTCTTTCTTTTAAAAAAAATTGTTTTTAGACATATTTTTATTGATTTCAGAGAGGAAGGAGGAGGGAAAGAGAGATAGAAATATCAATGATGAAAGAGAATCATTGATCAGCTGCCTCCTGCACACTCCCTACTGGGGATCAAGCTTGCAACCCAGGCATGTGCCCTGACTTGGAATTGAAGAGTGACCTCCTGGTTCATAGGTTGACACTCAACCATTGAGTCACACTAGCTGGGCAACATAGTTTTCTTAACTTCTCAGCCAGCGTCTCCGATTGTGAGTCTTAGCATTTTAACCAAGGGCTCTCTGGGCTCTTACTTGCAAAGCTAACAGCATCTTGTCTCCTGAGAAAAGTTAAGTCAAAACACATGCATGTGACCTGCAAGTATATAATTTGGTAATTATTCTCCCAAAGATTTAACACTGGCTCCAGAATTTTAACCAGGAATGGAGATGATATAAAGACCTTAAGTAGCTAGTCAAGGTCATGGTAAACGCAGAAACCTATCAACCCTGCCCCCCAGGCTAAATATATAAATAATGTTCAGTAGTCTCTCCTCATTCCTGTCTTTGCTATATGGAATTCAAATATTTCATCCTCATCATTTTATTCCTCTTCTGACAAATGTACATAGCTGATATGATCTTGTACAGCCTGGATCCACCTACCTAATAAGGAGATCGAAACCCAGGAAGCATTTAGTAAATATTGCTTTGAATGAAGAAATGAATTAATGAACATTTTCTCCCTTCTGTAACAATAATAAATATGATATCTGACACTTGTGTATGTCAGGCTCTATGCTATATGCATTGTCTTATTGTATACTCATACAACTCTCTAAGTAGATATTATTATTACAGTGGGGCCTTGACTTACGAGTGTCCCGACTAACGAGTTTTTCAAGATACGAGCCGTCTCTCGGCCGATTTTTTGCTTTGAGTTGCAAGCTAAAATTCGGGTTACGAGCCAGCTTCAAATACCCGACCGCTAGTTGGCGCAGCGAACGTCACAGTGAACGCCACAACATCAGCCCAGCATCACCTGTCTCACTCGTTCACTTTTGATTTGACATATGAGTAATTTGAGTTACGAGCTCGGTCACAGAACGAATTAAACTCATAAGTCAAGGCCCCACTGTATTATGATGGGTTTCTCACTAATCCCATTACCTCCCAAAGGCTCCACCTCCTAATTTTACCTTTGATACTGTGGCTTAGAAAGGTTAAACTTGCTTAAGTTCACATAGGGAGCCACCATTCTGACATCAAAACCACATCTGATTTCAGACCCAGTTTTCTTTCTTTTTTAAAAAAGCAATGTTTTCTTTAACCATGTGTACAAATGACTAATGTAGTTAGTAGAGTTTTATTTATTTTTTTTAATATATTTTATTGATTTTTTTACAGAGAGGAAGGGAGAGGGATAGAGAGTTAGAAACATCGATCAGCTGCCTCCTGCACACCTCCCACTGGGGATGTGCCCAAAACCAAGGTACATGCCCTTGACTGGAATCAAACCTGGGACCTTTCAGTCTGCAGGCTGACGCTCTATCCACTGAGCCAAACCAGTCAGGGCATGACACCCAGTTTTCTTAATCACTACATCCTACAACTTCCCTTCTATTTTTATTAAAAATAAGATCACTGCTTCTATGCATGAAATCATTTAATTTATGAAACATTATTTGGAGAAGCAATTGATTTACAAGGCAGAACTAGCTAGCATACACCCAAATACTGAACAAAATGCCTCAGATCTCTTTCAACCTGAGCTAGATGGAAGTGGCTCTCTTACAGATTTAACACATGTAAGTTTCAAAAGGAATGAAAAAGGTCTCTTAGTGGGTACAGCCTAGAAAAGCCAGATGTGATCAAGGTGCTTCCAAAGGATGATTTCAACAGCCCTATTGTATTCAGGAATATATTTTTTCAATAAAAATTCAGCACATATAGCCGTGGCCGGTGTGGCTCAGTTGGTTGGAATGTCCTCCCATACACCAAGAGGTGGTAGGTTTGATTTCTGGTCAGGGCCCATACCTAGATTGCAAATTCAATCTCCTATTGGGGCGCCTACAGGAGGCAAAAAATAGATGTTTCTCACATTGATGTTTCTCTCCCTTCCTCTCTCTTAAATCAATTTAAAAAGAAAACACATATCCTCAGGTGAGGACTAAAAAGCAAAACAAAATATGCACACACCAAAAAAACAACAAGAAAACAACAACCCAGCAGAACATGGCTTAAAAAGTGGGTTGTAAGATTTTTTTAAAAAATAGAGGTATACACTACATATAATCTTATATGTAGTCGTTAAATGTATGCTAGATTATTTTTTATATTTTTATTGACTTCAAAGAGGGAGAGGGAGAGATAGAAACATCAATAATGAGAATCATTGAGCTGCCTTCTGCACGCACCACATAGGGAATGGAGCCTGCAACCCCAGCATGTGCCCTGACAGGGAATCCAACCTTGATTTCCTGATTCATAGGTTGAACCTCAACCACTGAGTCAGGCTGGCTGGGCTATGCTAGGTGATTTTTTACATAGGGCTACACCCCTGTAACTCCACCCAGGTCAGTGTGGAATATTTTCAGCACCCCAAAAGGTTCCTGGTACCCAGAGTGATCAACAAAGAAAAAAACAACACTTAAACCAGAACAGAAAGCCATAAAGCAAGTCAAGAGACTTTGAAAGCTGGGCAGGGAAAGGCCGAATTTGGAAGAGGGTATTAAGTAAGAATTAGACAAACCCGACTTTTATCTTCTCTTAGTGGTGGGTGTAGGGTGCTGTGCATTCACATTGTGTCCCTAGATGTTCACTATGACTCTGCGACATAGTAAAGATTTAACCCTCTTTTGCACGTGATGAAAAAGAAACTTGTTTACGGGTTCTGAGGATAACATCCCCACACCAAGCAGGAGAGAAAGAGAACTGGATCTCTTGGATTTGCGCAGCAGATCCAGCCACGTGGCAAAAGGAACGCAGGTGGAGGGCGGGGGGGAGGGAGGCCTGGAGTCAAGTTACCGAGCAACGTCGCTCCGGCCCGCCCATTGACGGGCGCATGAGGCCCGGCTTATAAAGGCTCCTGCCGGCTGTCCTTGGACTGCTCTACTGTATTACCCCGCCACGCGCCCTTTGAATTTCGCGCAGGCTGCGCGCCCCTGAGCCCCTCCTGGTAAGTGTCCCAGACAGAATGGTGCGAGATCCATCTGGCACTGGACCTCAGGTACATTCGGTGGGACCCAAAGCCTTGCTTTAAATCCCCGGGACCCGTCTGGAGCTCTTTGCCCCTAAAAAGGGAGACCAAGCTGAGTGTCCTGGAGGGGGGTAATTATTTCAATAATTAGAACTAGAGCAATAATCCAAGGATTCAGGAAATGATTGCACAAGCATCAAGGACAGCGTGAGACCAACATTTTGATAGTCTCTGCCTTAGGCCAGCTAGAGCGGATCGGATTAAAGCAATAAGCCCCGAAATGTTCATGACTACTGAACGGAGACTGGACAAATGAAGAACTATTGTCACAGTCACCAAAACATAGTTTGCAATAGCAGCGGGGAGGGGGAGGGGACAATTTGCCTAGTCCCGAAGGAGGGAGGAGAAGGCACCCCGAAAGTAGAAGAAAGGAGAGAGGACTTGCTGTGCCCTGCGGGGCTCACTCTGACAATCCGTGTGCGCTTGTGCGTTGCAGGCTGACCAGCTCCAGCAGAGGGTGGCCCAGATCCCGCACCTGCCTCCTGATGTGGTGTCTGGAGCGGCTCGGCTTAGGTCCCGAGCGCCTCCTGCGGGGCGGGAACGGACGTCTCCAGGGTCGGGCCAGACGAACCACTGCCAACGCGTCTGCCAAGTGTGCAAACGTGCTCACCCCAGACCGCATCCCAGATTTCTGCATCCCCCCACGATTCGCGCCCTGCCCAGTGCTGGCTGCACACCGGGACTCCTGGGTTAAAAAGGCAGGAACTGACGACGCCGCGGGGCGCACGGACTGGGACCCGCGCTCGCAGGCCGCGCTCTCGCTGCCTCACCTGCCCCGCGCGCGCACCGCCTACGGCTTCTGCGCGCTGCTCGAGAGCCCGCACACCCGCCGCAAGGAGTCGCTCTTCCTCGGGGGCCCCGGGGCCGCCGCGCTCCTGCAGCCGCCCGTGCTCCGCCCGCGGGCCCACACCTACGGCGGCGGCGGGGACGCCCCCCTCTGGTCCCGTGGTGCCCGCTTCACCCCACCCGCTGCATCCGGCGGCTCCCGCCCGCCCCGGAACACGCTCGCCCCGCAGCCCCGCGGCCACCGCCTCCTGCGCGCCCCCGAAGGGCTGCTGAGCCGCGCGCTGCAGGCCCGGAGGAGTCGCGGCCTGGCCCGCGCCCGCTCGGTGTCCAGCGGGGACCTGGACGGGGAACACCGCGCCAGCTCGGGGTCCCCGGCCCGGACCTGCTCCGCGTCCCCTCCGTCGGACGCCGGCCCGCGGCCCGAGCTCCTGGAGGCCGAGGGCACCGTGGCTCTGGGTCGCGCCGGCGGCGCCCTGCGCCTGGCCGCCGAGTACAGTCCGGCCAGCGGGCGCCTCCGCCTCCGGCTGCTCCGCCCCGAGGGCCTGGCCGGAGGAGCCTCCGATCCCTGCGCCGTGGGCTGCCGCGTCAGCCTGGTCCTGCCGCCGCCCGGCAAGACGCGCCAGCAGCGCAGCGCCGTGGTCCGGCGGAGCCGCAAGGCCGTCTTCGACCAGGACTTCTGCTTCGACGGGCTGTCGGAGGACGAGGTGCGCCGCCTGGCCGTGCGCGTCAAGGCGGAGGACAAGGGCCGCGGCCTGAAGCGGGGCCGCCTGCTGGGCCAGGGCGAGCTGCTGCTGGGCTCCCTGCTGCTGCTCTGAGGGCGCCCGGGCCCCAGGCCCTGCCCGCGGGCGCTTTCTGCCCGCTGGGGACTCTAGGACACTTGACAGCCGTTTTGTACAAAATAAACGTGTATTTATTCTTCTACTGAAGCCTTTGTTTAAGTCCAATATTGGCAGAGATGGTAGTGGGTTAATTATCACGGTAAAGGATGTGATATTTTGTGTGGATACCTTCAAAATTCATTTTAGCAAGTGGTATGGTGTTCTGCAGTAGGGTTTCCCAATGCAGACAGCAGATGCATTGCATTTCATTTGTCCCCCACAGTAATATTGGGAGATAATGAATTACATGAAGTATTAAAACTAGAGGCTGTCTTGGTGATCTATTTGCTCCATTCTCTTCATTTTACAGTTTGTTCATTCCACAATATCCACTGAAACCATCTTAGAGGATTTATTGCTTTTGAAGCATTGCTTATACCCTGGATAAGAAAATGAGGCCGAGAGAGGTGAAGTGGCTTGCCCAAAGTCAACAGAGAATTATTAGGAATACCAAGGTGATACTCTTGGCAACATCTTGTTGGAAAAGCACTGGAGGAATTAAAACCATTTTCGTATTCTAAGCTTAAATACTATAATAGTCATAGAAGTATTAACTCGTAACTCTTAAAAGCACCCATAAGAAGTCAGCATTGTAATCTCATTTCACAGATGAGGATATTGAGGCACAGAATAAAGAGCAAGTCAGGATTTACACCTGAGTAAATGTTGTACTCATTACTCTCCGTAAGTAATACCACAGTGTCTCAATGGCTTATCTCATTAATGTTGTGAGCATGCAGCTTATATCTAAAATTGTGGACTCTGAGGTGGGTCTCCTCACATTCCTCACCCTGGAGTGGAAAACCAAATCAGTTAAATGAGTAATTTTTTCCCCTTTTTTATATATATTTTATTGATTTTTTACAGAGAGGAAGGGAGAGGGATAGTTAGAAACACCAATGAGGAACATCGATCATCTGCCTTCTGCACACCCCCTAATTGGGATATGCCCACAACCAAGGTACATGCCCTTGACCAGAATCTAACCCGGAACCCTTCAGTCCATAGGCAGTCACTCTGTCAATTGAGCCAAACTGGTTAGGGCTAAATGAGTAATTTATCTCATGCTAATGACTTCAGGCATTGAGATGAGCTGAGTTGAAGGCTCTAAAGCAGTGGTTCTCAACCTGTGGGTCGCGAACAATGAAAATACATCCTGCATATCGGATATTTACATTATGATTCATAACAGTAGCAAAATTACAGTTATGAAGTAGCAACGAAAATAATTTTATGGTTGGGGGTCACCAAAACATGAGGAACTATATTAAAGGGTCGCGGCATTAGGAAGGTTGAGAACCACTGCAAGAGAAAGCTAACTGGCCTCCAAAGAGAAAGGGATGCCAGCCGTAATGGCACCAGTATGCTAATGTGTCGAGGCAGGGAGTCAATAGTGTATCTATAACATTGTCCTACCTCTGGCTTTTGATAATAACTAGAGGCCTGGTGCATGAATTCGTGCATGGGTGGGGTCCCTCGGCCTGGCCAGCGATTGGGGCTGATTAGTTTGGGGGTGGTGGTGAGGGACCACGTGAGGTTGGTCCCAGCAGCAAGCTAACCAATGGCCAATTCCTCAAGGAATCGGGCTTCCTAATCCCTCCTGTCTGGGTGCGGGATACGGGTGAACCAGATTCAGGGCTGTAAGGGCCCCAGCAGCAAGTTTTGGGTCAGTGCACGTCATAGCTACCTGCCTGTGGTCCAGTTGTTCTGGTTGTTCTGGTCATTCAGTCGTAAGGTCACTTAGGCTTTTCTATATATAGATAGGTTTACTATGTTATAAAGAATGATTTTTCTTCATCTGTCACATTCACTGAAATGAGGCATATTTCTTTTTTCTTATTCATATTGGAGGAAAATGTGCCTTCAGTGAGGGTGGAAAATATTTAAACATGTGGTGTGGTGTTAAATATAACTACATTATCAGTCTTGATTCAGAAATGGTTTCTGCTTTCATTAAACTATTGACAGTTTTATTCATTGATGCTCATGAAAAACGCTGTTTAGAAAAGTTTCCATTTCAGTCACAACTCTGGTATAAAATGAAAATGGATTATTGTGATGGGTATTTATAATGACAGTCATTAAATAAATGTGAAGAATAAGTGCGAATTCATTAACTGTCAAAATCAACCACATCCAGAAACAAGAAGTGGTTTACCAAATGAATGATGACATAACAGTAGTTCAGATCTATCATGTGCTCTTCTATCTACTCTAAGTGACCATTTTTAGGCCTTCAAGGCAACAATTATTTTTTAAAATGATTAACCTTCATGATTTTAGAACGTGTAACTAATACTGACTTCACATATATAGTATTTAAAAGGAAAATTAATGGAGAGTGAAAACCATTTGACTAATACAAGAATAGTGTGGGGTTTCCTTTTTCTTTTTCTTTTTTTCCAAATAAAAACAGATCACTTTGATGGCTTAAATAGTAAAATCTTACTCCAGAAAGCATTGCAATCACTATTGTCACTAGATTATATATAAGTAATAGTTTGGGGGCAGAAGTGTCATTTTACTAAGAAGGTAAATCAATGCATTTCCGAAACCTAAATTTTCCATGAAATAATAGTGGGCTTTTCCAGATTTCCACCAATGTCAAGTTATGGTTGGTCAAATAATGTGAAAATCTAATCAATATAATTTTGAAATGACTGACATATAATCAGAAATCACAAAACTAGGAGTTTTAAAGTTGAAAGAAGAGTAAGAATCATTTTGTGCAAATCCATGTAAAATAGAAAAGGACCAGAGAGGCAAATTGTAGATATTTTGCTCTTCAACCTTGGATCACTAGTTCCAAAAAAGGAGAAACATTTGCACATAATTTATTTTACGTCACTGAACTAATCTGAATGTTTTGCATTTCAGAAATCGTATTTGCAACAAATTTTTTATGGTAACATCAGCCTTTGGGGGGACAAATTTAAATTTGTTTTATGCTTTGCTGCCCTCTACTGGATCCTTCATGTGTTTTGTAAGGGGGTCTGTCTCCTCAGTATTATTAGACCATCTCAACTGAATATAAAGACAGATCTAGTGCCAGAACCCAACGACCTTGAAGATGTGTGCTAACACAAGATGACAATGAAGATTCACATCGCAAAATAACAAATGTCCTTGTTTTTGTCTGGTCTGTACTTTGAGGTTTCCCTAAGAATACCTTCTTAGATAGAGTATAAGCCTTGCAGCTTGTCCAGCCTTTATCTACTAATATTGGAGCCCTATTGATGTGGTGGTAAATTCTGGGGAGGGGAGGCATTATCCAATGATTAAATCTCAGTCTTTTCATGGGCCTTTGTCCCTGGATTGTGACCTTAACAAATTTTGTAGTTGTTATTTTTTACTTTTTTCTCTCTAGGTGAGATGGGAAGGATAAGTGGGTTGGAGTTGAGTAATTGCTCTTCTCCCCAAGTCAATACGGTTTTGGTAAAATCTTTTCTACTGTAGACTAGGCTTTGTTATAGATAATGCACTGGGAGTTTTTCAAAATGGTTGCTACTAACGTTTTTGCTGACCTCTTCACCATGAGAACCTGGTGGAGTTCCTGGAGGTAAAAGTATGCTACCCACACCTACCCACAATCCCAATGTCTATTCAATAGCTTTTTGGAAAAAAACATTGTTTTATTGATGTCAGAGAGGAAAGGAGAGGGAGAGAGAGATAGAAACATCAATGATGAGAGAGGATCATTGATTGGCTGCCTCCTGCATGCCCCTAGTGACTGAGCCCGCAACACTGGCATGTGCCCTGACCAGGAATTGAACTGTGACCTCCTGGTTCATAGGTTGACGTCAACCACTGAGCCACCTTGGCCAGGCTCAATAGCTTTAAAGTTCAATGAGTCACTGATTTTCTTTCCCAAAGCCATTAATTTTATCATTTAAAACCAATACAAGTAAAAATGATCCATCTTTGAGTAGGATCACATCTTGTGAGAGTTAATTAAAGGAAATAACGATTATATCATTACAGAAAAGTCTGAATGGAGATAGGACTGGTTGACACGTGTTCTTCTAGGTAGGTTAATAGAGATAACCTTTGTTAAGGAGTCAACAATCCCTCCTTTCCTTTCTGTGTCACCCTGCAGCTGGTGGAGCAGAAATATGAGCTCTTTAGTGACATCAGAGCTAGACAGGGCTACAGATCCAGTTTCTATCAGTCATTAGTAAAAAAGCCACTTCATTCACAAATCTGGTATAGAATAATGGGCCCTGGGTACTCTGTAGCAACTCTACAAGTGTTGGTTGTTGATGGTAAATTTATTTTTTAAGAAGAATTTATATTCAAACTTGGAGGGATATGAATTCCCTATCTCAGCTGTCATTTCTATCTGTGTCTCTGGGTCATATTAAATAGCCTTTCCTAATGTCATTTCTTCATTAGTAAAAAGGCAGTAATATTACCTACCACTTGGGATTTTTTGTAAGGGTTAAAGGAAATAATGTACTCAAAGTCCTCAAACTAATTCCCTGTTGTGTAGAACTACTCAATAAATATTAGGACTTTTCATAATGGATGATGTTACAGTACTTTCCCCCAAACTTCTAGAATATCTAATAGGTGCATATCCTGTAGCTGGGATCCTATAACTAAGATATTTAACAGATAAGTTATACTTGTATGAATCATTTGAGAAACATTACAAAATACCAAAGTCTGTGTTACAAACAACAGTACTATACACAAGGATTCTTAAAAAGACAGAATTGGGTTCTCACTAGGTGGCCCAGTTAGTTAGAGCATCTCCCATACACCAAAAGGTTGTGGGTTCAATTCCTGGTCAGGGCACATACCTAGGTTGTGGGTTCAATCCTTAGTTGGGGTGCAAAAGAGAGGCAACCAATCAATGTTACTCTCTCACATCAATGTTTCTCTCTCTCTCTCTCTCTCTCTCTCTCTCTCCTCTCTCTGGTGAGAATTTTTTTAAAAAGACATAATCAGGAAATGAAAAAGGTTCTGACATTTATTTCATACCCACCATATTCCCAACACTACACTAGAGACACATTAATTATTAGATCCCTTTGTTCCACAGCTGTGTGAGGAAGGACTTTAACTCGTGATGCTCAGAGAAGGTGCATGTTCACACAGCTGGTAAAGGGGAAGACAATGATTTGGAACCATATGAGTATGACCACAAAGCCTCTGCTAGACCTTGGGTACCACCCAAGAGGTGGGCTGGATTTGGTTTTAAAGAGAAAAGAGAGAATGGTAGCCTTAGAAAAAGAACTAGGTTTTGGATCCAAGATACATAAAATGTGTTATTGAAACACTGCTTTTTGGGTCCCCAACAGCTCCTGGGAGCACCTTTGGTGATCATATTGCCATGTGCTGAGAACTTTGACTTGCTGACTTTTTAGCACATAAAACTAAAATACATATATCATTGTGCCTTGCAACAATTAGAAGACAGCAGCTCATCCTATGTCAACAGGTATGATTTATTCACTCATAATATCATATTACCCATGGATAACACTATTTCTTCATCTTTTTATTTTTTTATTTTTATTGATTTCATTGAGGAAGGGAGAGGGAGAGAGAAGTAGAAACATCAATGATGAGAGAGAATCACTGATGGACTGCCTCCGCACTGGGGATTGAACCCACAACCCAGGCATGTGCCCTGACCAGGAATTGAACCAGGACCTCCTGGTTCATAGGTCGATGCTCAACCACTGAGCTATGCCAGCTGGGCTATTTCTCCATCTTTTAAGTACATTTTACTGCATGATTAACTATGTAAATAGAAAGTTTTCAGAAACTTTTTCTGAAAGGTTGATATATCAAAGCCTTATGCTCAAGAAAAAATGACTAGTTTTGAACCAAGATAGATATATTACTTTTTATTTTATGTAACCCATCTCTCTAAGCTTGAGACTTTCTTTACTAGACCAAAGTGTTGAAATTTGACAAATATTTACCATCCTTAAACATTTTAAAACACTTCCGACATCAACTTGAAGAAGAAAGTACATGAAGAGTAATAGAACTTAAAACTACAAGTCAACTTAGAAAAAAATTGCTCAGTACCCTCATTTTACAGATGAAAAAAGTAAGATCAGAGAGTGAAAGGTTTCTCCAGCATGATATTGCCAGTTAGTGGATTTCCTGACTCCCAAACTAGAGCTTTCATATGCCATAAAACTAACTACACTGGTGAACAATTAGGTTTTTGTATTATTAAAGAACATTTTGAAAAATGATCACCACCAAAACACAACCATTCTTCTGCCACTCTGATCTAAATTATTTTTTTGTCTTTGTCCACTACTTACTTTCCCATCACTGTTTATAAGTATACCTATATGTATATGGTTCCAAGAATAGTATATATACATACTAACTTTTTATATTCTTAATTTATGATTATAATTAAGAGTTGCTCATATTTCTATTTGCCTTTGGTACCATAGCCTTTGAACTATGTATATAGTAATTAATGTATATATTTCCTTATTTTGAGTTGTTTTTTCACTCTCCCCAATTTATTTACTTTTTTTCTTCTTTTGATTTTTTCCTCAGGATCCCCCTTCAAGCCCCACGTTTGATTTCAGGATCAAATACTATGATCATTGCTATAGCTCCTAATACACATTGATAAGTTGCCTTTTTTCTTTTATGAAGTAAAATGGGGAAAGGAAGAACTGTGGGGGAGGGGGAGAAAATTCCTAAACTTAATGGCTTGTGATTAAAGAACTGAGCCTGTTTGTGGAGGGCAGGGAATGCCCGGAGATAACATGGCAAGTGAGATGGAATGAGGAAGGTTTGGTTGCTATGGTAAATAAGACTATTACTGTTGCCAAAACCGGTTTGGCTCAGTGGATAGAGCGTCGGCCTGCGGACTGAAGGGTCCCAGGTTCGATTCCGGTCAAGGGCATGTACTTGGGTTGCGGGCACATCCCCAGTGGGAGATGTGCAGGAGGCAGCTGATCGATGTTTCTCTCTGGTCGATGTTTCTGACTCTCTATCTCTCTCCCTTCCTCTCTGTAAAAAATCAATAAAATATATTTAAAAAAAAAAAAAAAAAGACTATTACTGTTATACATTAGTGGGTTTAGGGACTCTTTTTGAAAGGATTCCCTGGCTTGTGTTGCTTCCAATCAAGGACCTCCCCTCTCTCTCACATCAAGGTCTGGTTTACACACCAGCCTCCAAAGAGCAAAAATGCTATTTGTGTTGGGATTAAAAAAACAAAAACAAAAAAACTTCCTTTAATTATTGTTTTGTTAAGTGCCCACATAAGTGCCTAGAGAGAGAACCAGGAAGAACAAAATTAGCTCAGATGCATCAAACTCAGTTTTAAATAATCTGAAGAGAATAAACTAATTCCATTGCAAATATGATTTTAGACTTATGCTTTTTAAATCTAATTTTCATTGTGCATGTGACTGGTATATTTTTCCATTGCTGTATTTAACCAGGGAGGTTTTGTGCACTTACTGACTCTTTTCATTTGTATGAAAGGTGCAGATTTTGGCAGGTAGTGAGGGGAAATATGTACTTTAACAGGTTTGGGATATCCTTTATGGACCTCACTATAGAAAGACAAGAGTTTGAAACTTACAAACTGAAATGAAATGTCAGATATTTCACAATCATTAATTAAGCTGTCACCCCAGGCCAACCCAATGGCATTAAATTACAATGTCAACAGTGTTGTAGGAATGCTCTGCTTTCCAAACACCTGAGTAATTTCAGTCCTAAAAGGTATGGTCATAGGTGTTTGTGGAGCACCAAGTATGACCTCAGCAACTGTGTCAGGCACCGTTGGGCATATTAACAATGCAGCGTGTTTAGTGATATTGAAGAAAGAATAAGAATAAAAGACTCTGGCTCTATACTCCATGAGCAAGTCACTTCCTCTTTGGCCTTTACTTCCTCATTGGAAAATGATAGAGTTGGAGTAGTTCCAGCATAGCAAGTAGGTTTTATCTGAGGTGTAAGCTACCTTGAAGGTATAGTGGTTGCAGGAATGCTATGGCAAAAGAATAGTAAGGTCTGGGCCACCAGATAGAAGGGGGAAAGAGCTCTGTGATTGATTAGCTATGTCTGTATCCTGTATCAATTCACAAGGGAGTGTTGATACTACTACTTACTGACTCTGGGCTCTTGAGTTCTAGGCTCTGATATTCCTGATGTTAATGAAGAGAAGATTCTTGCTCTAAGTAACTTTAAATTAGTTTGGGAAAATAAAACATTACAATGAATAAATCAAGATGGATTAATTATAAGGGCTAATTGAATGGTACAGATGATAAATGTCAAAATCCAGAGAATAGGAAAATCAATAAAGACTTGGACAATCAAGAATATTTTCTTGGAGGAAAGAACATTGGATTTGGGTCTTGAGGAACAGGACATGATAATCCTATATAATAAAGAGGGAATATGCAAATTCCATCATGCCATCACAAGATGGCTGTGCCCACAGTGGAGGCAGGGTTCTCACAACACAAGATGGCTGTGCCCACAGCGGAGGTGAGGTTCCCATAACAAGCTGTAACAAGCTGTCAGCAGGGACCTGAGGCTGCGTGGTGCCGGGCCGGGGCAGGGGACCTGAGGCTGCACCTCCCGCCTGGTGGGGCTTGAAGGGGGACCTGAGGCTATGCCCACTGCCCAGCGGGGCTCAGTGGGAGTGTGGCCAGCTGGGTCTGGATCTCGCCCAGTGGAGATGGGACCGGCCGGGTCTAGGTCTCGTGCAATTTTGAGGTGTATGCAGGTGGGCAGGGACTTGACTCTGGGTCCTGCGGCGTACCCCAGACTCTGACAGGAGGAAGATTTTCATATACATTTTGCTAATTTTCTTTAATCTCTGACACTTCTATTATAGAGAAAGGGCAAATAGCAATATTGAAATATTTCCCCTAACTAACTCTCTTTTAATGTGCATGAATTTCGTGCACCAGGCCACTAGTAATAATATAAATACTGGAAAGAATATATAAATATTTTATTACTTTAGAATTCACATATCATTTTGGCATAAATTATCAAATTTTGAGAGGATTTCAAGTATTTTTTATATTTTCAGAATGTTTTTAATTTACAGTTCACAATCATTATAATATTTAATCTTCACAATAATCCTGGAGGTAGGTATCATTAGCCATAGCATACAAATGAGGAGCCTGCAGTTTAGTAATGATAAGTCACTTTTCCAAGAAACATTATGTTAATAAAGGACATAGTGGGGAAACAGACCTATAGTCTAGACCAGCCGTGGGCAAACTACGGCCTGCGGGCTGGATCCGGCCCGTTTGAAATGAATAAAATTTAAAAAAAAAAAGACCGTACCCTTTTATGTAATGATGTTTACTTTGAATTTATATTAGTTCACACAAACACTCCATTCATGCTTTTGTTCCGGCTCTCCGGTCCAGTTTAAGAACCCATTGTGGCCCTCGAGTCAAAAAGTTTGCCCACCCCTGGTCTAGACCTAGACCAGTGATGGCAAACCTATGACACGTGTGTCAGAGGTGACACGTGAACTCGTTCTTTTTGGTTGATTTTTCTTTGTTAAATGGCATTTAAATATATAAAATAAATATCGAAAATATAAGTATTTTTTTACTATGGTTGCAAATATCAAAAAATTGCTATATGTGACATGGCACCAGAGTTAAGTTAGGGTTTTTCAAAATGCTGACACGCCGAGCTCAAAAGGTTCACCATCACTGACCTAGACTAAGGTATATCAATTAGGGTTGAGCATTAAAAAAAAGTATTCCTATTAATTTAGGAAAAGACTGATTGTTATGTAACCATGGTAACAAGCAGACTGGTATTAAATCTGTTTAACCAATCAACAACTTGCTGCAGATGAACATATTTTTGTAGGCCAACCCAATCAGTGTCAACCCTCACTTCTGACATTCAGCCAGTCAGGGATGGATTCACTTCGATGAACATTCCTCTGAGTGACAGCCAATCCACAACATTCTCAGTAAGTAACCAAGTTTCTACTGATAACTTCACCATATTTATGCTTCTAAAAGGCCTCCAATCCATAACTCCATGCTTCTCCAAACTCCTATACCATATTAGCAGACTGCCATACTAAGAGAGACTGTGTCTGCTCAGCATAGCTCTCTCTTACTACATACAGTATGCAATTCAACTTAAAAATTTGTTTTTTCAAATATTGAGTGGTTCTTTTAAGATCTTTCAATGCTTCTAGAGGTTTTGCTAAGATCATTTTGAAACTGGCTTCGCAGTGTTCCAGGGAACTGTCAGACCAACATGGGCACTCATTGGGCCCCCGGTGCCCAAACCCCATTTGTCTTTCAGATTCTGTTGCCAGGTGAGTCAGTCTCAACAACAATCTAAGTCAGTGGTTCTCAACCTTCTGGCCCTTTAAATACAGTTCCTCATGTTGTGACCCAACCATAAAATCATTTTTGTTGCTACTTCATAACTGTAATGTTGCTATTGTTATGAATCGTAATGTAAATATCTAATATGCAGGGTGGTCTTAGGTGACCCCTGTGAAAGGGTCGTTCGACCACCAAAGGGATCGGGACCCACAGGTTGAGAACTGCTGAAAGTGTTAACTAGTTTCATTGAGCTCAGGTGGGGGCTGCGACCTCTCGCTGGCTAGTTGGGGGCAGGGGTGATGGGGTGGAGGTGCGGTGAGACTTCGGGGTATCTGCCAAGCTCACTGTCACTCCCCCGAACTCAGGTGACAGAGGCCTTCGAGGAGCCCACCCTGCACCCATGCAGCCTCTTCCGGGTGAGCTGGGCCACAGCCACCAGGACCACAGGGGCCAGTTGGGCTCCCCGTAGGTTCCTGCAGGAGCTGATCTGTCAGGCAGGCGGGGAGAGAGCATGCTTCCTACCCGGCTTCTGTGCAGCGCCACTGGGTGGCTCAGAGGCCCATGCTGCAACCCAGCCCGTGGCATACAGCCATGCTTACCGCATCTCTGAATGGGGACTCGGGTGCCATGACTCAGGTGAAGGAAGGTGTGCAGGGGCCCGGGGGCCCAGGGCCCAGAGGTCAGCTGGGACCTACCCTTCCATGCCAGATGCTTGCACTTGGATCACCGGCTAGGCTTGGGACTGCACCCGTGCACAAATTTCGTGCACCAGGCCTCTAGTACAGAAATAGAAGGGAAATTTGCCCTCTCTTTTGGTAAATAGGCTTAAGTGTGAATTGAGGGATTTAATAAGGAAAAAATAAAAAGGTAAATTGCCAACTTGAAAAATACTTAATATGGAGATAAATATTCCAATAGCCTTACTGAGCAAACAGGCTAGAAACCAATATAATTTATTGTATCTCTAGATAAAACAACCAAGGGGCCTCTCTTCTGTAAGATCTGAACCTATAGACAGGGATACCTAGAAGGAGGATATCCATTATAATCCTGTGAGTAGCATTAGACTGTAGTTCCTCTGTGTCAAACTGCTTCCTAAACAACAAAATGTCACTGAACTAAACATTAGCTACTCCTCTGTGGAATTTATTTTTTTCTTCTTTTTTAATTTAAAGTTGGAAACAGAACAATGTCCACTTTGTGGCTAGATGATTGACCAATTGCTTCCCCATAAAATGCCATAAAGGAAAAAAGAAGGGGGGGGGATGTTGGAGGAGGAAAATACAGAACAGATGGTGATGTTTACCACTTCATTCACCTTTGCATACGTGGGCAATGCTTGCAAAATTTCTAGGAACTTGGGGTTGCCAGAAAGAAGAAGAAAAAAAAGCAGCTAATCATTGGTAATAACAGCATCAATAAACCTAACCACACCTGCGCTGGTTGAGCTGGAAATAGAAAACTCAGCTTATCACATACTTATAAACCTGTCACTTGTGGAAATCAAAGCTTCAAAAAAGGGAGAGAGACTTTTCAGAGCGCAGCTCCTGTTACTATTTCCTAACAATGAAACTCCTGATTAGACTAATTGAGAAAGGCTGTTGTTTCTAAAAGCAAGTGTAAAGATTTAAGGAAGGAGCAGGGAAGGCATTTAAGTGGTACTGATGCGTGTGAAACAGACTGAGGAAGGCTGAGATTGTGTATCAGGAGAGATGGGTCATCTTCCAGTCCTGCTCTAAGTGGATGTGTGACTCCCCTGGCCCAGGTTCCCCCATCTAGGTAAAGGGAGGATTGGACTGGAGTGGTTTCTGAATGGGCTTTTAGCTGCTCTTTTCTTCAAGTGGAATCCTTTGCAGAAGCCTAATATCAAAGCTAATTTAAAAGATGAAGTTGCTCTGGTTGATGAAGAGGTGATAGACCCAGAAACCCGTTCATGCATTCATTCATTCACTGATTCAGCAAGCATTTTTTGAAATCCTATTATGTGCCAGGTAGTGTGCCAATGCTGGGGAAACATCACTGAACAAATCAGACAAATATCCCTGCCCATATGGAACTTACTTTTTAGCAAGGTGGGGGCAGACAAACAAGAAACCTAGTAAATCAACAAATTATGTGGTATGGCAGAAGGTGAGATATATATCCTATCTAATAATAGACAAACATGGTAATTAACCATACCTCCGCTACGCTCCCCATTGGCTAATAAGGGTGATATGCAAATTAACTGCCAACAAAGATGGCAGCTGGCAGCCGGCAGCCACGCAGCTGAAGTGAACATGAGGCTTGCTTGCTCCAGAGATGGAGGAAGCCAAGGTTCCCCGCCTGCTGCGGCCCAGCTCTGAGCTCTGGAAGCAACAATGTTGCAATTATAGAAGCTAAACAAACCCAGATACCTGCTTTCAGCCAGCCATGGCCTCAGAGCTGGAGCCAGCTCTCAGCTCCAGTGACAGCTATAGAAGGTAAATAATCCCAGAATAAAAAAAAAGAAAAGAAAAGAAAAGAAAAAGAGGCTGGGAGCTTCAGTCACCCACCAGCCTGAAAACGGCCCTCAGCCCCTCACCCAGACTGGCCAGGCACCTCAGTGGGTCCCCCACTGTGAAGGGGGTGTGACCAGCTGCAAACAGCCATCAGCCCCTCACCCAGGCTGGCCAGGCAGCCAAGCAGAACCCCCACCCTGATCCGGATCACCCTTCAGGGCAAACCAGCCGGCCCCCACCCGTGCACCAGGCTTCTATCCTATATAGTAAAAGGGTAATATGCAAACTGACCCTAACAGCAGAACGACTGGGAATGACTGGTCACTATGACACACGCTGACCACCAGGGGGCAGACGCTCAATGCAGGAGCTGCCCTCTGGTGGTCAGTGCACTCTCACAGGGGGGAGCTCTGCTCAGCCACAAGCCAGGCTGATGGCTGCCAGTACAGCGGTGGTGGGAGCCTCTCCTGCCTCCTCAGCAGCGCTAAGGATGTCTGACTGCAGCTTAGGTCTGCTCCCTGCTGGCAAGTGGACATCCCCCGAGGGCCTCTAGTGTGTATGTATGTGTGTGTGTGTGTTTGTGTGTGTTTGTGTTTGCTTCCAGAGCTCATAGCTGGGCTGCAGAAAAAAAAGTAAACCAGAGGAAAGGGAATTCAGAGTGCTCAGTTGGCGTGGGAGAAACAGGGGAGGAAGTTAGGGAGGGCCTCATGAGAATGTGAGGTTTGGGCAAAGAGTTGAAAAGGCAATGAGGGAACCAAGAAACATATATCTGGGAGAAGAACAGCCTGAGCAGAGGTCCTGCATGGAATCACACCTGCATGTTGCAGGGATGGCGAAGAGGAGGTGGCAGGAGTGCAGAGAGTGAGGAGGAGTGCAGTGGGAGAGGAGACTGGAGAGGTAATGGGGGGTGGGGGGTTGGGGCGGGGCACACGTTGATGAATCCGGCCAGGAATTTAGCTTTTATGCAGAGTAAAATGGGGAGCCATTGAAGAGTTCTGAGGCAAGAAGTGGTGGCCTGATGTACTGTTTTAGCAGGTTTGCTCTTGCTGCTGCATTGAGAATAAATGGAGATGAAAGCAACACTTAGGAGGCTATTGCCTAGTTCAGACCAGAAATGAGGTGGCTCAGACCAGGGCAGTAGCAGTACAAATGGTAGAAACTATGTCCCGGTCCCACCCCTCTGCCTCCTGCTCAGTCCCAGAGCTGTTTCCGGGGTACTTCCTGGAATCCCCCTGGCTTCTAGGAGTACAGTTTGCAAATCTGTGGGTGTCCTACCGGCTCTGGTCCCCATCTCCAGGGGAGCTAGAACAATAATGTTCAAGGAGTTGCCTATGATCTAATGGACCTAACTTTTTTCCAGCCTAAACATTTAAATTTTGGATAATGAAATATGTTTGGGCTTATACGTTATCACCAAAGTGTACCCCAAACCCACCTCCACCCCAGCAGTTCTGGCTTTGAGAATAGCCTCATAGGCCTCCCTTCAGGCAAGCGGTCTCTGGTGTGCATGTTCCATCCCTGCTTCTCTGGATGATATAGAGGGTACAGCATCCACTTGTCACCTCAAGACCCTCCACAGGCTTTCTCTATGCTTTCTGCACTGTCCTATCTGTGATAACTCTATTACATGCAGTGGGTTCTCAGGGGAAATAGGTTGTTGTGATTCAAATCTGTGCCAGTAATTCCACAATCTCTATTTATAAAAGCCTAAGTGACCCTTCGACTGTTCTACCGTTAGACTGGTAGCAATGATGCACACTGACCACTAGGGGGCAGTGCTCAACACACAGGCATGGAAACATGGAACAGACTGATGAATCTCAGAGGGAAGGAGGGAGGGGGAGGGCGGGAAGAGATTAACTAAAGATCTTATATACATACTAGAGGCCAGGTGCACAGATTTGTGCACTGGTGGGGTCCCTCACCCTGGCCTGTGGGGATCGGGCCGAAATGATAGTCCAACATCCCCCGAGGGATTCTGGATTGAGAGAGGGTGCAGGCCAGGCCGAGGGACCCCACCGGTGCACGAATCCATGCACTGGGCCTCTAGTACTTATTATACGCAGCAAAATTGCCAAGAGGTTCAAGATAGATGGATGTTAGTTTTTGTCACTTTATTCAGATCTTATGCACAGCTGCTTTTGATATGATCTGAGGGGCCCAGAGGGCCCAGATGCCTAAGTTATCTACCCCATAGGCTTCTATTTTTCTGGAATTATCCGAATTTAATGTGAGATGTCAAATAATATTTATCTCAAATATCAGATGTGATCAATACTAAGGCTGCCTGGAGCAATGCATCGAGAAGGTTAGGATAGAGAAGCCACATCCAGGTTCAACAACTACAAGAGAAAACGAAAACTGTAGTTGATTAGTAAAGTCTGCCATGGGCACAGGGTTAGAAGATATTGTTATACATTTTACCTCTATTTTGAACCTTTCTCTTAAATTATATTCAGAAGGCACCAGTGAAAATACAGACATGAACAGAAAACGTTACCAGTAATGAAGCCCATAGAACATTGCCTGGCCCAAATCTGCTTAGTTAGGAATAACTGTTGAATAAAAACCAGTAACATTTAACCCCACTGTTTTGTCTATTGCCTTCTGGCATCATCTCTTTTATGAAAGTTACTTTTGGGGCACTCAGTATTTGCAAGGCACAGTGTAGGTGCTTTCCATATATTATCTCAAATTCTAACCACAATCTAGAAACGTAGGTGTGACTTGTCCATTTTACACGGGAGACTCTGGGAGGCAGATAAAGGTTCTGAACCCAGTTCTGTCCTCCTCTGACACTCTGCTCTTTCCTTTTTTAAAACATTAGGAATCGGCCCTATGAGCTCATGCACAGCCGCTTGCAGAAGGAAATGATCTACTAATGGCTGTCACCAGCTGACAAATGATAAAGTTGTTCATCCCAAAGATGACTGAGAAGCTGAAGCCTGGTGATCTTTGTGATTGCACTAAGCCCGGAGGGCAATTAACACTGATTCAATAAAGGCCGAAGCCCTTACCCGATCGTTTGTTTGCAGCTCTTCAATAAAGTGGAAATGCCAGCTGGACGTGACGCGCCTCATCCTGCCATGATATTTTGAAAACGATGACTGTTTTCTCAGAACTCACATTTCCTCTCCGGCTCCCTCCCTTTCCCACTCCTCCCCAAGTCACCTCCTGTTGGAGCAGTTGCTGGGAAGAATGGCCGGTTTCCAAATGCTGAGCCAGGAGTGGGAAGTTCCCCAGAAGGTATGCCTGATATTCAGGTCTGCATTTTTTATCTTTATAGAACAAAAACATTTAACTGTAGGTTTCCACTGACATAGATATTATAAATTTAGAGAGTAAAAAGCAAAATTCCAAATGAGCTTTTTTGCCTTATGCATCTTTAATAATACTTATGAGAGGAGACACTGAGTTAAAACATGGCAGGCTTCCCCCACAAATATTTAATCCACAAGTACGTACTGTATACCAGCATCTTTAGAGCATGCCAGGGCAACAAGGGACCCAGGATTCACAGAAATTAAACTCTACCTGGGAAGAGTAGAAACATTTGGAGACCAGATGGTAAGAGCTAACACTTACATAGCTATTTTTCATATGACAGATTCTGCTCTAAATGTGTATATTAACATATTTAATACTTAATTAACATGTTTAATCAGGAATTAGGTACTATATTTATTCTCATTTTACAAATGAGTAAACTAAGGTTGGGGTCACTCTGCTAATAGGAAGCCAAGCTAGAATTTGAATCCAGACTCTTAAATACAAGTTTGTACTGCCTCTCCTGTTAACTACTCGGTAAAGTGGTCATAAGTACAAATAAAGCTGTGACACAGAAATTCACTGTGGCCTGTGTAATGCTGGAGGGCTTCAAGGAGGTGGCATGAATTCCTGTGTCTGCATCTCTCCCACTGGAAGCTTAGAAACCTGACTGATGCTCTGGGGTCTGACTTCCGCAACTTGAATCCCAGCTCCACCTCTTACTAGCTTTGTGACCTTGAACCCATTTCTTAACCTCTCTGTGCCTGTTTCCTCAACTATAAACTAGAAGTAGTGATTGAATCTATAAAAATTCTGTAGTGGCTGTGAGAACAAAATAGGACACTGGAGATAAAGGGCTCAGTATAGCTTAATACATCAGAGAAGCTCTGTGAGTTCTCACTGTTGTTGTTCTTACTATTATTGTTTATTACTGGTTATAGGATATGGATAACTGTCACCTTACAATGGCAAGGAGGCACACAAGGGTATTGTCAAGCATGGCAGACATGTGGATCTTCAAAAGATGCTGACCACAGCAACCTCAGTCTATGTCCACCCCCCACCCCTCTCCATCTCCTCCTCTCCGTCAGGCTTCTCCTACGGAGTGGTGGGGAAAGGAGGTGAAGGCTAGGGCTGTCAACATTTCCAGCATATTTCAAACTAGCCTAGTGACCCTAGAAGAAAGAAGAGCAACACAATTCCTAGGGAAGCCTTTGAATGTGACCTCCCTAAGCTAACCACTGTGGCCACGGGCTTAGCAGTGGGCAGTGGTACCAAGAACCACATGGAGAAGTGGAGGGGCAGTTCATCTCAGGAAAGGGGTGCTGTCCCAGAAGAGAGAGGGCATGAATGGGAGACAAAAACAACAGATGTTAGTCCTCCAACACCTACCCTTAGTACATAAAAACAAGCTTACTTTGCCACACCTGGATGCATAACTTTAATAATCAAATAACATTCTCTGTGAAGAAAAAAAATTACTATGTATATTAACTTGGAAGGTTAAAATCAAAAGCAACAACAAAGTAAAGAGGATATTCTGTCAATATAAAACATTTTAAAACATTATTCAGATCATTGTTAAATTTATAACTTTCTTTTTTTTCAGTTGCCTAGGTGTTTTTTAATATATTTTTTTTTTTTTGATTTTTAGAGAGAGAGGTAGTGAGAGGGGGAGAGAAACATCAGTGAGAGAAAGAAACATTGATTGGCTGCACAACCCCTGCACACCCCCTACTGGGGATGGAGCCTGAAACCCAGGCATATGCCCTGACTGGGAATTGAACCAGCAACCCCTTGGTGCATGGGATGATGCCAACCAACTGAGCCACACTAGCCATGGTGGGACCTCCTTCTTTGTATAGTTGAACTAGAGGCCTGATGCACGAAATTTGTGTAAGGGGCTCAGCCCTCACAGCCCCTCGAAGCCTTGGCTGGCCCTCGCAGCCCCAGCTTCATCCAGCAGGTCATCTGGATGGTCATTCTGCTGTTTGGTATGATTAGCATATTAGCTCTTTATTATATAGGACTAGAGGCCTGGTGCATGAAATTTATGCAGGGGGGGGGGGGGGGGTGGCGTCCCTCAGCCTGGCCTGCACCCTCTTGTAATCCAGGACCCCTCAGAGGATGTCCAACTGCCAGTTTAGGCCCTGTGGGATCGGGCCTAAACTGGCAGTAGGACATCCCTCTTGCAATCCAGGACCGCTGGCTCCTAACTGCTCACCTGCCTGCCTGCGTCACTGCCCCTAACCACTCTCATGCCTGCCTGATCACCCCTAACCCCTCTGCCTGATTATTCCTAACCCCTCTGCCTGCCTGCCTGATTACCCCTAACTGCCTCTGCCTGCCTGCCTCATCTCCCCTAACCACTCTGCCTGCCTGCCTGGATGCCCCTAACTGCTTGCCTGCCTGCCTGATCGCCCCAACCACTTGCCTGCCTGCTTGATTGCCCTTAACCACCTCTGCCTTGGTCCCCGCCACCAGGGCTTAGTCTGGAATGATGTCTGGAAGGTCGTTCGGCTGTCCGGTCTAATTAGCATATTATACTTTTATTATTATAGATAATATCCCTGTGTGTGTGTGTGTGTGTGTGTGTGTGTAATATTTTCCTAATCCATATATCCATTGATGAACACTTAGGTTGTTTCCATGTCTTAGCTATTATAAATAACACTGCAACAAACATGGGAGTGCAGATATCTTTCCAAGATAGTATTTCTTTTCCTTCAGGTATATAGCCAGAAGTGGGATCACTGGATCATATGATAGTTCTATTTTTAAATTTTTGTGGAATCTCCATACTGTCTTCCATAGTGGTTGAACCAATTTATATTCCCAGGTCTTGGGTTCTTAAGCAAGGAAAAAGATATTTAGATAATATGGCCATTTTAACAATGTTAATTCTTCTAATCCATGAACACAGAATATCTTTCCATTTCTTTATGTCATCTTCAATTTCTTTCAACAGTCTTGTATACACGTCCTTCACTTCCTTTTAAGTTTATTCCTAGTTATTTTCTCCTTTTTGTTGCAGTTGCACATGCAAATGTTTTCTTCACTTCTCTTTCTGATATTTCATTGTTAGTATATAGGAATGCAATGGATCTTATTATTTTACTCATATGTGGGATATAAAACCAAGTGAACAAATGAACAAATAAAATAAACAAAAAGCCAAATTTATAGATACAGACAACAGAATGGTGGTTGCCAGAGGGGACAGGGGGTGGAGGGAGAATTAAGAGGATAAAGGGAGTCAAATACAAGGTGACAGAAGGAGATGATTTCAGGTGGTGAGCACATAATAGAGTATACGGTGTAACACTGATTTCTCAAGGATACAACGATGATAAAGCTGTACACCTGAAATTTAGACACTGCTATTAGCCAGTAATATCCTAATAAATTAAATTTAAAAATTAAATAACACAAAAAGACACTTATTTACAAACACATGCTCTTGGGGAAATACAGCCAAATGCTACTTGGACTTTTATATTTATTTTTAGAAAAGGATGAAGATGTAAAAAGTGATGGTTAAAGTAAGATAAAACACATCCATGTCCCAATGACTCTCCTTGGTCATGCCGCGAGAGGAATGAACGTCTGCCTGTCTTGAACAACCTTGCATTTGCACTGTCTTCCTTTGTCTCACAATTCCCTCAGTGTGAGGGTTGGGAGAATGCAGCCCTAACTGTCACCACGGAAGCTGAAAAGGCCAGACTCGTTTTTCCAGCCTCTTTTGTAACTAGAGCAGGAGCCCGTGACCTTGGCATGGCCACTTCATGACCTTGGCATGGCCACTTGGATGTCTCCAGATATGGACTCTGAGAAGCAGGGTCAGGTGACAGCAGCGCAGGCTCTCCCAGGCAGGGGCGGCAGTGCCAGCATTAGGGCTTATGGTGCTGCGTCAGCATCTTTATTGATTGGGACTCATTGAGTGGCAGATGTGCCCTGGGCTCTTGTTCTGACTACACAGATTCCTTTTGTTCCCCTCATATTGTAAGCTGATTCTCCAGTCTCCCTAGAAATCCCATAAAAAAAGGAATATTTTGCCAATAAATTTATTTTCTGCTTAAATGACTGGAGTCTGTTTCAATTGCTTACAACTGAGAACCCTGACTAGTACAGAGAAGGATCCATGCCCATCTTCCTAAGGACTCTGCATGGTTGGCTCATCTTCCTAGGATGGGAACTTTATTAGTGCACTTGAATCATGAGAGCAGTGCTGAGGGGCTCATAAAGGAAGATACGATTCTTGCGTTTATGTCAAGGGATAATTAAAACCATCAATTTTTTTCTTATTGCAAACCTGTAGTTTTCCCTGAGAAGGGCACAGCCTATATACATTCTTAGCTGAAAAATAAAAGAAAATCACCAGGAAATTACTAGAAGATAATGCTCAGGAGACACTCTAAAAAAGTGATTTATCTTTCAACCTGCCCCAGGATAAAATTAAGTCTCTTAAAAGGCAAGAGGTTGTACTTTCCCAGCATTCTCAGATTCTAAAGGAGTTATGTTTACGTAGAAGGAAATCATGTATGCCCCTCCTTTTTAAATGTCTAAGTTGCTTTATCTTTCCCCAAATCCTCATATCTCACACATTTTACGACATTAGTAGGAGTCCGGTTGAGTCTCTATTGGAAAACCATCTCCAGGGAGATTAAGTACATTATCTAACATCATGTTGCTGACCAAAAGCAGCAACCAGGGCAATATAGTTTCTTTTCACAAACTTCAATTAGGAGCTTCTCAAGGGGCCATGTCTTGATCTCTTATATTTATTTCCCTCTTAGTGCTGAGCACAGAGCCTTACACATAGTGGGAGAGTAATAGGTGCTTATTAATTTCATTCAGAGTCACTTAAGTCACCGGAAGAGCAGGGGAGCAGCAAGAAGAATCACTGAATAAGCAGTTATTACATTTGTGGTAAAAAGTTTAGGGGACAATATATATTGCTTCATCTCAGTGTGGCATGTGATGGAACCTCTGCTCCTCATTCTCTCTTTTCACATCCCAGTCAGAAGGCTCTGGGCCACTGTTCTGAAAGGGAGGGTGTACTAGTAGGTGAAAGAGTGGGCCTTTAATGACATGCAGGACCACAGCAGCTGGATCTCATCCCAGGAAAGCCACACGGGCCAGGCAGCGAGGAACAGCTGTCGTCTCAGTCCTTGGAGTTGCCCACAGCATGAGAGTGTAGAGGAGAGATAGGCTGCATATGAAACAACTGCAGAACAGGCAGATTAGAGCACTTCATGGCTCAGTGGGGTGGTATATCCCAGAGAGCATTTTGATAATTTGAGGAGGAGTTTTTGGTTAGCACAATGATCAGAGGAACACTGTCCACATTTGGTGGGTAGACTGAGGATACTCAGTGGCCTGCAATCGGCAGGGCAGTCCTATACAACAGAGAATTTTCTCAAATCTGGCTTCATTTTTTAATGTTACAGCTGGTATTTACATAGTGGAAAAACCTTTTCATAATTATATGAGTCTAGATAGAACTTAGCTCTGTTTTACATATAACATGAAACTGTTTTTGCCATGTTTTCAGATAAACCAGCGGTTCTCAACCTGTGGGTCGCGACCCCTTTGGGGGTTGAACGACCCTTTCACAGGGGTCGCCTAAGACCATCCTGCATATCAGATATTTACATTATGATTCATAACAGTAGCAACATTACAGTTATGAAGTAGCAACGAAAATAATTTTATGGTTGGGTCACAACATGAGGAACTGTATTTAAAGGGCCAGAAGGTTGAGAACCACTATATAAACACGGATCTTTCCAAGAATACAACTATTATGCAAATCAGAGGACATTTGTGCTTTGTTTTACTTGGAAATGTACCAAGAGGGTGCTCATCATTGTGAAGAATCACGCCACATGCTTGCTGTGTGCTGTACACACCTGTGTTAGTCTGCACTTACAGCTGTCCCATGGAGAAATGTAACAAAAGAGATCTGAGACTTCCTTTAGCAGATTCTTTAGCTGATTTAAATCCAAATATTATTAAAATATGGATATACATAAAATGCAAGAATCTCATGGAAAATCATTAATAAAAGTTTTTACTATTTACAATTTTACCATCATTATTTATAATTATTTAGTATGACGATAATAAATCTAGTATTGAACTTACACCTTTATTTTAAGGTTGCCTTTTTTCCCATCTTACCCTAGTGATGACCTGCAATGTCCACTCCTAAGTCACTGCTCTTCTTTCCAGTCCACCTTTTATTCTCTATCACTTATTGAAGTTTATGATCCCCAAAGCCTTTATTGTGTACTAGAGGCCCAGTGCACGAATTTGTGCATGGGTGGGGTCCGGCTGGCCCACGGGGGGTGGATCAGGGCCCAGCCTGTTGGGAGGAGGAGATGGCGGGAGGTTAGCTGGCTAGCCCCACCCCCGATTGGGGTAGGGGGGGCTGATTGGGAGTCAGGAGGGGAAGGGCCATGGGAGGTTGGCCAGCCAGCCCCACCACTGATTGGTGTTTGGGGGGGGGGGGACGACAATCAGGGGCAGAGCTGGCTGGGGGGAGGGGCTGTGGGCTGATTGGGATGGTGGGGGCTGATCAGGGGCCAGCAGCCTGGGGGAGGGGCCATGGGTGGTTGGCCGGCCAGCCTGCCCCTGATCAGAGTGGGGGGGGAGGGTAATCGGGAGTGAAGCTGGCTGGGGGGGGGGACCGAGGGCCAATCGGGGTGGTGGGGGCCCACTGGGTGTGGGGCCGTCCAGGGGGAGGAGCCACAGGCAGTTGGCCAGCCAGTCCTAGCTGTGATTGGGGTGGGGGGACCAATCTGGAGTGGGGCTGGCTGGGGGGAGAGGCTGCAGGCTGATCGGGGGTGGTGGGGACCCATTGGGGGTGGGCCTGGCCGAGGGAGGGGCTTCAGGAGATTGGCTGCTGCCTCCGCCCCCTATTGAGGTAGGGGGGGGTGGCCAGGGGTGGGGCCAATCAGGGGGAGGGGCTGCAGGGGGTTGGCCAGCCAGCCCCACCCCCCCAATCAGGCTGGTTTGCTGGCCACAGTGGGCGTCATAGTGACCGGTCATTCCAGTCATTACAGTATTCCTGGCTTTTTATATATATAGATTAGAGATGGAATAAAAATTAACTGCACACTTGGCAGGATTTCAAGATAGGAAGTGTGTTTTCCACAAAGCTGTGTCACTTCTCAGTCTACATCATAACCAGGGCAATAACTGCTATAAATAAGTCCCAGCTCATTAGTGAGGCTTCCTCATTTTCTACACTCTGTCAGTATGTACTTTATCTTGGCATGTTATCTCTACGTCAATTAAGGTTATTTCCCGCTTTCCCTTATCACAGAAAAATAATTCTGGTCTGCCCTTATTATGTAGCCTAACACTGGTTCCTATTTCAGTGTCCTTTACTGCTCTTTCACTCTCCTTTACATCTTGAATATTGAGTGGGGTCTTATCTGGCTCCTTCTCTTACAGCCCATCTCATTTATTATGCACAGGTGCAACCATCTGACCAATTTTTGATGTTTTCTGGTGAAATCCTATCTGACATTTACATGTTAAAATAAATTGTATCATTATTGCATTTATTTTGTTTCTCCATTATATTATAGCTGTAGTGTTACATTCCTTTTTTTAAGTTATAAGCACAGGTAGGTTCACTAGCTATGAATTTTATTTCAGCACATATGCTATCTAATAAAAGAGAAACATGGTAATTAACCGTAACTCCGCTACCCTTCCCATTGGCTAATCAGGGTGATATGCAAATTAACTGCCAACCAAGATGGCGGCCGGCAGCCAGGCAGCTGAAGTGAACAGGAGGATTGCTTGCTCCAGTGACGGAGGAAGCCAAGGTTACCCGCCTGCCTTGCCGGCCTCTGAGCTGCTCTCTAAGAAACATTGTTGCAAATATAGAAGCTAAACAAAACTCCAGAAACCTGCTTTCAGCCATCAGAGCTGGAGCAAGCAGGACCAAAACAGTGTTACAATTACAGAACCCATGCCGAAACCGGTTTGGCTCAGTGGATAGAGCGTCGGCCTATGGACTGAAAGGTCCCGGGTTCGATTCTGGTCAAGGGCATGTACCTGGGTTGCGGGCACATCCCCAGTGGGAGATGTGCAGGAGGCAGCTAATCGATGTTTCTCTCTCATTGATGTTTCTAACTTTCTATCTCTCTCCCTTCCTCTCTGTAAAAAATCAATAAAATACATTTTAAAAAAAACAACAATTATAGAACCCAAACAAACCCAGATCCCTGCTTTCAGCAGCCAAGGCCTCAAGCTGGAGCCGGCCTCAGAGCTAAAGCAGGCTCTCAGCTCCAGTGACAGCTATAGAAGGTAAATAAATCCCAGAATTAAAAAAAAAAGAATGAAAAAAGGAGAGGCTAGGAGCTTCAGTCGTCCGCCGCATGAAAACGGCCCTCAGCCCCTCACCCAGACTGGCAAGGCACCCCAATGGGGACCCCCACCCCGAAGGGGGTGTGACCAGCTGCAAAAAGCCATCATCCCCTCATCCAGGCTGGCCAGGCACCCAAGCGGGAGCCCCATCCTGATCCGGGACACCCTTCAGGGCAAACCAGCCAGCCCCCACCCATGCACCAGGCTTCTGTCCTATATAGTAAAAGGGTAATATGTCTCCCAGCACCGGGATCAGCACAGCCATGAGGCCTCCCAAACCCAGGATCAGCGGAGCCGCGAGGCCTCCCGGACCTGGGATCAGCGGAGCCACGAGGTGCCGGAAGCCAGTCCATCCTTGCTGCTTGACACAGTCGCTGCAGGAAAGAAACATCTGCACAGCATATGTTTCAAGGGACCTGGCATATATAGCATATTGTTCTTAATATGTTTGCTCTCCTTAGTGCCATGTGTTTTAACCAAGGTCATCTCTCTGAGAAAGGTTGTTTCCCCAGGTGGGGATTTTCCCCTGAGGTTAGGGAGGGGATACAACCCCTTAATTAAGTGCCAGGCAGGTAGTTAAGCTACATAATCTTTACTCCCTGGAATGGAGATAAGAAACGCCCTAACCTTTGTAATAGAAATTGACAGGATTAAAATCGACTGGTATAAATACGGATGTGACAAGACAATAAACATCAGATCCTCATCAGATCCTTATCAGTTCCTAACCAGAACTCCGACCAGAACTTTGGCTGGAGATCCTGGCTAGAGGTCCTGACTAGGCTGCTGATCAACTGAAGGCTGTCTTCGTGTCATTCCTTCTTCGTCGACTCCGTCCACACCTTTGGGGACCCCTGGACCCGCTGGGGTTGGACTCCAGCAACGAGGCCTCCTGGCCCCTGGAGCAGCATGACAGGGGGCAGCGCCCAAACCCCCTGATTGCCCTGAGGCTCTGTGTGTGACAGGGGGTGGGGTCACAACCTCCCTATCCACCCTGCTCTGTTCCTGACAGGGGAAGGCACCCCAACCCCCTGATCAGCCCTGCTCTGTGCCTGATAGGGGGGATCTCCCCAACCCCCTGATCAGCTCTGCTCTGTGCCTGATAGGGGGGAGCTCCCCAACCCCCTGATTGGTCCTGCTCTGTGTGTGACAGGGGAAGGTGCTCCAACCCCCCATGGGCCCTGCTCTGTGTGTGACAGGGTAGAGCCGCAACCTCCCCATCGGCCCTGCCCTGAGTGTGACAGCAGCGGCGCCCCAACCCCTTGATCTGCCCTGCTCTGTGTGTGAAGGGGGGAGTTCCCCAACTCCGATTGGCCCTGCTTGGTGCATGATGGGGGGAGCTCCCCAAACCCCTGATGGGCCGTGCTCTGTGTGTGACAGGGGGGAGCTCCCCAACCCCCTGATCGGCCCTGCTCTGTGCGTGACTGGGGGTGGCATCGCAACCTCCCAATCCGCCCTGCTCTGTGCATGACAGGGGGCAGCGCCCCACTGAGCATGACCAGGGGCTGCACCTAGGGATTGGGCCTGCCCTCTGCCACCCGGGAGCAGGCCTAAGCCAGCAGGTTGTTATCTCCCGAGGGGTCACAGACTGTGAGAGGGCACAAGTGGGGCTGAGGGACACCGCCCCCCCCCCCCATGCACAAGTTTTTGTGCACCGGGCCTCTAGTGTCATCTATAAAAGGGTAATATGCTAATTAGACTGGACATCTTCCAGACGACCTTCTGAACATCCTTCCGGACAAAGCCATGGTGGCAGGGACAAGGCAGAGGCAGTTAGGGGTGATCAGACCAGCAGGGAAGGGCAGTTAGGAGGATCAGTCTGGCAGGGGAAAGCAGTTAGGGGGATCAGGCCGGCAGGCAGGTGAGCAGTTAGGAGCCAGTGGTACCAGATTGTGAGAGGGATATTCAATTGCCAGTTTAGGCCCAATCCCTGTGGACATCCCCCAAGGGGTCCTGGATTGGAGAGGGTACAGGCCGGGCTGAGGGACCCCCCCCTCATGCACGAATTTCATGCATCAGGCCTCTAGTCTATACATATAAAAGGCCAATATGCAAAGTGTCCCCTCAGGAGTTCGACCGGGAGACTGGGCGTTGGATCGCTCACTATGACATGCACTGACCACCAGGGGGGTGGGGAGGCGCAGAACGAAGGAAGGCCCCGGACAGCAGTTGGAAGGCCCCGATTGGCCCTGATCACTGGCCAGGCCTAGGGACCCTACCCATGCACTAATTTTGTGCACTGGGCCTCTAGTTGAAGAAATAAACTGCCAAGGCCAGGTGAAGAATACACTTTGGCTAGAAAACCTCTGGGTATCCCTTCTTACAACTAGGCAAGACCTGTATTTGGCCACAGTCACTGCACAGCAATTAAGTATGCATGGGACGGTGGAGCTGGTGACAGAATGCTTCCTCCCTTCCTTCCCCTTTGTTAGCAAGGCCCCGCTAGCCCTGTGCTCCAGGCGGTGACGTCAGTCCACTGCACAGAACTGGAGCTGGAGAGCAGTTACGATGCTGCTTTGCAGAATTAGGTCATCCAAGATCGAGAGCCCGTGTTCTCCATGGAGCCCGCATGTCAGTAGTTTCTCAGACACGTTGATTGTTCACCCACTCACTTGGCTGCAGTTATTTATATCAGGTAAACATGTAGCAAGCTGATCCAGCTGAACCTAATTAGGATTCATGGCTCTGGGCCTGTGCCCCACCCACCCCACTGTATCAGTCAGGGACCAACCAGAAAAATAGAAACCATGGGGCTTTAATGCAGGGAACAAATTACACAAGTGTTATAAAAGCAAAGAACCAATAAAGTGTGATGAGGCAACACAGAGATTAGCTACAGCAAGCAAGCACTCTGACCTCTAGACCAGTGGTTCTCAACCTTGGCTGCACATTACAATCACCTGGGAATCTTTTTGAAATCCTGATTTCTGGGCCTCATCCTCTGGAAATTCTGTTTCTTTGTTACTAATGTTGTGGCCCCATCCCATAACAAAGAAACAGAATTTCCGGAGGATGAGGCCCAGAAATCAGGATTTCATAAAGATTCCCAGGTGATTCTAATGTGCAGCCAAGGTTGAGAACCACTGCTCTAGACGAAGGACAAACAGGAGAAACTGAAACTATGGTGGGCCTGTCCAATAGGAGCTGGAGCCACAGAGGAAATAGAGCTGCTGCTGGAGATGCCCTCCGAGTTAGAGGGAGGCCAAGAAATACTCCAGCTTCTCCCTTCTACCCGCCAATCTCTTCCACCAGTACCTCCCTTTGGCAGCAGCCAGCTGATGTGGGAACCTGAGAAACAAATGTGCGGAGGTCAGCTACCTTTGCTGGGCCCCCTCTGCTCTCTATGACCTTCCTCCCCAGTGACACAGAGCTAAGAAGGGGAAGAGAAGAAGGAAACATCCTAAGAGCAAGCAAGCCCAGGATAGGCCAACCCCTGGTGTTTCTTGGCATGTGTTGCTAAGGAGGTAGAAAGATTAGAGCTAAAGATGGTAGCTTATCAAGCCTCGAAATCAGCAATTTTCAACCTTTTTCATTTTATGGCACAGGAAAACTAATTACTAAAATTCTGTGGCACAATAAAAAATATATTTTTTGCCGATCTGACAAAAAAAAAGTATAATTTTGCCAAAACCGGTTTGGCTCAGTGGATAGAGCGTCGGCCTGCGGACTGAAAGGTCCCGGGTTCGATTCCGGTCAAGGGCATGTACCTGGGTTGCGGGCACATCCCCCGTGGGAGATGTGCAGGAGGCAGCTGGTCGATGTTTCTCTCCCATCGATGTTTCTAACTATCTATCTCTCTCCCTTCCTCTCTGTAAAAAATCAATAAAATATATTTTAAAAAAAGTATAATTTTGATTCATTCACACCAGATGGCTATTATTGTGTTGGCTGTTGTCTTTTTTTTTTTTTATAGTCTAAGGCAGCGGTTCTCAACCTGTGGGTCGCGACTCCTTTGGGGGTCAAATGACCCTACACAGGGGTCACCTAAGACCATCGGAAAACACATATATAATTACATATTGTTTTGTGATTAATCACTATGCTTTAATTATGTTCAATTTGTAACAATGAAATTGGGGGTCACCACAACATGAGGAACGGTATTAAAGGGTCGAGGCATTAGGAAGGTTGAGAACCACTGGTGAGGGGAAAGAGGTCAGTGTACCTGACTAAGTAGTTGGATACTTACTGCGTGTCTTACAAATTCTTGAGGCACACTGGTTGAAATTTGCTGCTCTAAATTAAGGAATGTAGGAGCTAGTAAGGGAGATATGCCAGGATTTTCCATGATGTAGTGCTACTTTCTCAGTAAATAAAGCTATGAGTTGGCCTGTGTGATTTAATGTGACAGAAATTCCTCTAAGCATACATGTAGGGGGGACTTTTCTCTGGTTTCAGAGTTGATGCAAAATGTTTCTGATTTTTATCTTCCTTGGATCATTTGAGTCAGTCTTTAGGCAGTTGTACATCTGTTCTTTTGCCCCTATGTTTCCCAGCATTCTCCCAAGAAGTCCAGATCTTTATGAGTGCAGGGCAAATTTCCAACAACCAAGTCCAAAGGGTCCATATCTCTTCCAAACCCAAATCAACAGATTTTAAGAGTTCCTCAATTGCATTGAACAGACTGTCAAACTACAGCGGGAAGGTAGGGGAGGGTTGGGGGGGGGTGGCGGGGTAAGAGATCAACCGAAGGACTTGTATGCACGCATATAAGCTCAACCAACAGACGCAAGACACTGGGGGCGAGGGGACGAGGGCAAGTGCCTGGGGGGTAGGGGAGGGAGGGGAAGGTCAGTGGGGGAAAAAAAGAGACATATGTACTACTATTTGTAATACCTTAAACAATAAAATAAAAAATAAATGCCATGCATAAAGGAAAGGAGATGGAGCCTAAAGAGGGGTATTTGCAAGTGGTGTGATTTTGGACAGATAAATTAACAGGGTTTTTTTCAATGAACTATTTTAAACTTTAGACTCCTCAATGCTAAAATAGAGATATCTAGCCTCTTCCACATTGTCAGGGTGTAATAAGTATCCAACAAACAGTAGGTATTTGAATTGTGACAGTATTTAATTTTCACTGGAATATTTGTGGCAACAGATGAAGATAAATATTTGGTTAAACCACCTTAAAAACAGAAGAGTCCTCAAACTCAGTGGCTTTCTATTTTTTTAATCATGACTCACAATAAGTAACACATTTATATCATAATACATTTCATGTATTAAATGAAAAAAAATGTTGCATGGAACATCCCTTACTCTTACTAAATGTGATGGATGCTGATATTTTTTTATTCTATGCCATCCCATTCCATTTCCTAAAAAAATAAAATCCTGGTCATGATCCAACATGCTCGCTCCACCTGAGTGGAAAATTCTCACTCATTAGATTCTTTTTTAAGATGTGTTTAAAAGGAAGCCTGCCTAATTCATTGACGTCAGAGGAAGTCAGGCAGCTGTGGACAACTCAAAAGCTCTCCAAGAGCTTAACATGAATGAAAACCCCAACCTTACCTACACTCATTGGGTTTTACTACCAGAGCACAAGTTCTAAATTATGCTTTACAAGTGCTTGTCATGTAACATTTGGGCAACCTCGGATAAGTCCCATTGACATGGACTTGTCTCTGGCTGAGTCATTTGAAAATGGCATATGTCCCAACATCTCTCTATTTGCGTCCTTTGGGAGAGCATTAGTGATTTTTCTATTTTAAGCAGTGAAGGATGTGCCTTTGCATTCTGAGGCAATTTCTGAGCCCTCTAATTGCCAACAGCTTTGGTGCAATAGGTAGGCACTTAGTGAAGTCACATTATAAAATGAGTTGCTCAAATATTTAATCAGCTGTGCATGGGTTCCTTCTGTATGGAGTTCTATCTGCCATGGCTAGGAGTTGCTATGGGTTACAGCTCCCCTGTCAACTATGAGAAAGCTGGATTTGGCAGACAAATTCCATTAATGGCTTCCTCCTGATTAAGAAAAATTGGCATATAAGACTCGGACTAATAGTACAAAGTCATGGATTCTTGTCACACTTATCCTCAATAGTTTATTGGGAAATTATCAATGTTTTCCTTACTTTCATTCATTCAGAGGGAAGCATGCATATTCAGAGGTGGATCCCATTCAACTACAGTGTGTGCTGGGAGCTTTCATAGAGGTTAAAATAATTCGTCCATGAGGAAATTAGATTAAGAGCATGGGCTAGAGAGGATGACCTTTGAAAGGAGGAGAGACACATTTTTGAGACTAAAGAGAGGAGGTATATTTAAATGTTTTAAAATGAAGCAGTTGGAAAATGAGAAAGATTCTCTCTAATAGGCCACACCACTTTAGTAAAGTATAAGGAGTCCTGGTTAGAGAGGGCTAGCAGTTTGGGGACCTGATTCAGGGACTAATGATTTGCAGAGATCTTTTCCCCAAATTAAAAGCTTACTATAGTTCACTAAAATAAAATAACAGTGAAACAAGCTTGAAATAAAATTTGTCCAAGGATATCCCTTCGTCCAGTGAAAGAACTTTGAGTCTCTAAACCCAAGTCTGCCTCACTCATTTTGAGTGCCCATTATGTGCCAGGCATCGTTGGAGAACACACAATATAAGCAAGATTTCTTTAAGGAGCGTGAGGTCTAGTGGGGAAGATAGATCCATAAACATACTAACATAGATTGAGCAAAGGACTGGATTGGAAAGTACCATGGGAGATCATAAGGCTGCATGACTAATTCTGTTTTGAGTTTCCTTGATCTCTCTATATAGATGGGGATTCCCCATGTCATGGGAGGTTTGAGAAGCAAGATTAATACAAATTCAAGTCAGACTCCCATTGAATGTCAAATTTATTTTTTTTACTAATGAAATCAAAGTATTTAGAAATGTTAGCTTTTAAGAAGGGCCCTCCCAACTTAGACATTCTATGTGGCTTGAAGTAGATGGGTCATTGGCTAATATTTAGTAACCTTTTGGGCTCTAAAGACGCGTGTTGTTTTGCCCTTGGCTGGGCCCATCATTTAATTTTAAAGGTTAAGAAGCTGGATGTCTTCCCCTTTCTAAGATAATCAAGTTCAGTTTTTTATTCATCTTCCTCAGTTCCCTTCCTGTCTCTCCTTTCCTTGGGCAGTAACCTTGGCATTTGTCAATGTAATAATGGAACATTAATTCCTCTTTCCCAAAAGGACCAGAGAAGGCAAATTTAGCTCAATTTCTCCCTCTTTCCAACCTAGCTCACATACTCCTGCAATCCTTGGGACATTTTAAATACTTGTTCAGACCTCACACCTTCTCAGGAGAGAGCAAATGCCTCTTCCCCAAGTTTCAACAAAAAATTGAGTATGGAGAACCCTGAGTTTCATGCCAGTCCCAGAGCCAAAGGCGTTGGCCAGGAGGAAAGCAATGTACCAGTATTGCTGGTCTCAGGTATGGGACCTGTGCTCCAACCTAGAATTTCAGAGATGGATCCCATTCAATTAAATAATAGGAGAGAGGAAGGAAGACCCAAAATACTGTCAGTAGAAATAGGGTGAATAGATGCTGGGCTACCCCAAGATAGCTACCAGGAGTATATGAGGCCCTTCCTAGGCATTCCAGAAACCTTGGAGAGGGCATTTTATGTTTTATAAATCTGCCAAAGTCTTATATAGAGAGTTAGAAGCAGGGAGGCATTATCTAATATGTAGTTTATGTTGGGGAAAGGAATGTGATAAGAGATAAGAGATTGAATCACCACAAAACTAATGAAGCTCAAACTGCCCATATTCGACAGCAGTAATCCTAAAAATGTTATGTGACATTACCAATAATAAACAATGACTCTGAAACAAACTCTTCTACACTATGGATAATAAAATATTTTAATCTCTCATACTAAAGGAAAGGCTATCATTTTGTCCTCTCTATAAAAATGATATTGCTAAATCATTGCCATATAAAGATATGATCAAATAGTCTGCAGCCAAAACATGGAAAAAGTACTTTAGAGGTGTGTCAGATATTAATAAAATGGTTTGCTGTTTACTTGGGTTTTGTGATGTTTGGGGCATTTGTCAGGTCTTTTCAACTTGTTATGACTTCTTTTCTCATTTGAGTTCATTCACATTTATACTTTCGTATGTATTTGTAATTATGTGTTCACTTTCTTAAAGAAAGTGCTGAAATTGTGGGAGCTCCAGACCTCACAGAACCTGCATCCATCCCTGCATTCCTTTCATGGCGGGATCCAGAGGGCAGCCTAGAGCGCCAAGCTCAAGTCTAGTAGTCCCAGCAGTTCCTGGCCACACAGCCTCACCCCACAAACCCAAGGAGAAGAAAGTGTGTGCATTCCCTCATCCCAGCTTAAGCCCTAGGTGCACTCTTCTTGGACCAGCTTAATTGCTCACCCCTTGAGCCAACCATCCTGTGGGGAAGGGATGTGTGTCTGGTTTAAGCCAATCACGGCCCGTTCCTGGAGCTGGGGATAGGGTAGTTCCACTCAAATCACATAGTTAAGAATAGAGACAGAGGGGTTGTTTTCAAAGGCAACTTTGACAAGGAAGAGTGGAATCAATACTGGGCAGAAAGCAACAGGGATCCCTGAGCTGGGACTCGCCTCAGGTGTGAAATTGGAGGGGGCCCCCAAAACTCAACCACAAGTTAAATAATAAAGATTGAACGTGCAGTGACCATGGAAATGTGCCTCAGATCTCCCGCTGGCAGGAGGATAATTAGCTGGTGCCCCCAGCTGCAGCCTCTTTATATTCACCACCATGTTTGCACAAGACCACGCTTCCTGTGGGCTGCTCAAGAAAAGTAAATTAACCGCCTATTAGGTACTAAGTCAGTGAGTCTCAACTCTGATTCTATTACAACCAAATTACCAGTGGAGATTTTGGTTTTTAGTGCATTTTCTGGGCCCCATCTCTGCAGGGGGTAACTGTGCTTGAGCACTGGGGTGTCAGGTGCTGGGAGTGGGTAGGGTGCTGAGCGGGGCAGCCTCTGCTCCCCGGGACGTGACGTCCGCAAAGCCTGGTGGATGGAAGAGCAGCCACATCACGGTACCACACCCGGGTTAAATCAGTAACTAGAAGGAGCGGGATGCAAGGAGGAGTTGTTGTGAGTGTTATTAATCAGTAACAAACATGAAGTTCCACCAGGACAGGCTCAGAGACTCAGACTCAGCTTGCTTTCTCCCTCAAGTTTTCCTTCCCTGGAGCTTAGTCTACGTTTCTCCAGGGAACAACCAGAAGATGGGAATCAGCTCAGGGTGCAGTGTGACTCCCTGCAGAGGCCAAACCTGAGCACTCATGAGTTCAGCCCTATGGTGCATAGCCAGCTGCCTCCAGTTTCACCCGGTGTCTGTCCCTCTTGGCCGGGAGCACAAACCTCCAGTGTCCTGGTAAGCACAGTCTCCTTCTAGTTGGAGCAAAAGGAAGAGAGGCTGCGGGCTTTCTCCTGTGCCCACTGTGCAATGGGAAGCAAAGACCAGGCTTTCCATCCCCATTTGCCTTTCACCAGGCAGAGCACGTAGAGCAAATTATTTAACTTCTCGCCTCTCAACTTCCTCACTGTAATTTGGAAATAATAGTATCCACCTTGCAAAGTTGTTCCAAGGATTAAGAGATCACACGTGTGACAATGTCCCCTAGCACAGTGAGTTCATAGTTGGGATTCTGTGAATACTGAGCCCCCCACCCCACCCCAATTGCCAAGAAATTATCTTCTCTAGAATTAGAACAAAAATTCTGTTGTCAAAACCATAGAGCAGCGGTTCTCAACCTGTGGGTCGCGACCCCTTTGGCGGTCGAACGACCCTTTCACAGGGGTCGCCTAAGACCATCCTGCGTGTCAGATATTTACATTACGATTCATAACAGTAGCAACATTACAGTTATGAAGTAGCAACGAAAATTATTTTATGGTTGGGTCACAACATGAGGAACTGTATTTAAAGGGCCAGAAGGTTGAGAACCACTGTCAGAGAGGAATATCAGAAAATTCCAGTTTACATTGTCCCTGAAATTCCTGCTCTGTCCCATGTTTGTACCCAGAGCCTCCCCAGCAGCCAAAACCAACTCTCTGGGAAGGTGCTAATGTCAATCTTTCCCACCTCATGTGAATTTCTACTTCTCTGGACATTTCTTCCAAACGCATGGCATGATAACTATTCAGTCTCATTGTAGAAAAGAAAGGCGTTGCCTCTTGGTAAAGAAAGCCACATCAACAGCAATGACCCTTCTGGTGGCCCCAAATCACACCAAATAGGTGTCTCCCCCTTACAGGGGAGGCCTCAGCTGAAATGGCAGAAGTCCCAGGGGACTGCAAGCATGTTTAGTAGGAAAGATCTCTCGTCTTTCAAACTAAATCTTACCTTGGATCCTGATATTTATAAAGCATATGCATATCTCTTATTAATATGCATTTATTTTAATTCAAACTTATCATTTCTGGTCATTATAATCTGAAAAATGTATAAACAAGAGACCTGTTGTGGAGTTGGGACATCAGGTGAAAGTTACATTCTCTAGCACCTACAATAACTTGTTGTTTTGGTTCCTCAGTTTCAAGAAAACCCAGCCATACAGGCACCTGTTAATGTTTCCAGTCTTTTAATAATCTTCTGTCAATCTTAGGAGATGCCTTGATAAATCTGTCCTTAAAGCTTGAAGATTATATATGTGGCAATAAGCACCCAGAATTCACAATCGTTGCTTAAATGATCTGTAACATAATATTTGCACATCTCAACATGTTTGGCATTCACTGATCGTTGCACAAGTGAGAATTACTCGGCACTGGGAGTGTGTTCCAGGAAGATGCATCTGAGCTTGGCAAGGCCTTGGATCCGGGGAGGCACACGGGAGCTCTGCTTAGGCACAGCCCTGATTTTAAGACAAGACCGGTGAGCCCTGGCAGCCTTGCAGGCCAGTGCACATCTACAAGATATTGAAACGTATGCATGGGAGATGTCCAGGCAAGATATTTTCCAAGGCTACAGAACAAGCTCACATGGCTCTACCACACATTAATGGGCTCACCTCTCCTATCGTTAAAATTAGAATACAATCTCTTTGGTTATTCTTGCCGTCTTCTTACTGTTTAAAGACACTTGGATATTTCAGTGAGCTTGCAGATCCCCTGAAGCATCTCTGCAGAGTGGTTGGAAAGCTCCTGACCCCTACCCATCCCAGCCCGATACAGACGGAGATACAAGGCCCAGAGAAGCACGGGGTCCTGCCCAGCTCACACAGCCCATCAGTGGCAGAGCCACAGAGAGCACCCAAACCTTCAGGCTCCTCTATCAGTGCTTTTACTACTACCCCACGGTGCCAGGAGACTCCCGCACCCCACAGTGAAGGCAGCGGCAGACACCAGCAAGCAGCCAAGCTCGAAATCCTTCCCCACACGGGAGAGAACAGTCCCGAAGTGACTGGAGGCCTTTATGACTCAGCCTGTGCGGTGGAGCATGGAGAAATAATGGTTTCTGTTGTTTGTTTTTTAGTTTGGTTTGGTGTTTGAGAAAGACAGAAGCCAAGATACATCTCACCAAGAGGTGCAGATGCTGGGTCTGCCCTGGGGAAGCCCCTCAGTAAAGTGAGGAAGGAAAAGGACGCTGCCCCATGGACTGGGTGGGAGGTGGTGTGTTGGGGGCCAGGTTTGAGTGTGGGCCAAGAGAAGAGGGGCGAGCCCAGGAGGCTTGCGGCAATAATCTCTCCATCTGCCAGAGAGTTGCCACAGCGATTCTGAGCGCTGGCCCGAGGCCAGCTTTTATTGATTTCAGCAATAAAATTCCGTGTTCCAAAGCTCATGTGTTTTTTACCATAAATAACGAAGAGCGCTATTACAGAATGTCAGATTTGTCCCTCTGTTCGGGACAATGTCCTGTGTATTAATATTTGTTTGGCCTCTACAAATGATTCATTTGGGCCATCGGAATTACTGAGTCACTGTCAGAGTAATTTATTCACATTTCTCTCATGATTGTGTGTTCTCTGCTCGAGCCAAACACTATTCATGTTTCTCTCTGTACATGTTAATATTAAAGTCACCGAGGAGCTCTATTTTCTCCCTGCTGAGCTGAGACGTGGTAAACATGAGAATAAAATACAAAGCATTTCCAGTAGTAGCTGTGAAGCTGTTTTCAAAGGGTAAGCCCACATTTTCTGATCATGGAACCAAGGGACAATTATCAAACTTTGAATTAACAAATAAATTCCAGCCCTAGCCATGTTTTCTCAGTGGTTAGAGCATTGGCCCGTGGTCAGAAGGGTCATGGGTTCAATTGCCAACCAAGGGCACATACTTCGGTTTCCGGCTTGATCCCCATCCCTGGTCAGGGCTTATGCCAGAGGCAACCATCAATGTGTGTCTCTCTCACATTGATGTTTCTCTCTCTCTCTCTCTCTCTCTCTCTCTCTCTCTCTCTCTCCCCCCTCCCCCCTTTTTCCCCTCTCCCCTCTCCTCCACTCTCTCTGGAAAAAAAAAATCAATGGAAAAAATATCCTCTGGTGAGGATTTTAAAAAAGGTATAATTAAAAATAGTAATAACAACTTCCACTTTCATTAAAACCTCAACTATTTACTAATAAAATGCTTTTCTTGCGCTGCCTCAGTGAAACCAATTGTTCCTATCTTCCCACAAGCACCTTCGCACTGCCCTGGGCTCAGGAGGCAACTCTGCACCTTCCTCTCTGGTCAGACCCCCCTCCTCCTGGCAAATGCTGTCATTTTATCCTTGTGTAATGTGGGAGCAAAGCACAGAAACCCTCTCCAACTAGCTCACCAAAAACCGGGAACTATACTGGGAGGGAACTGGGATATTTCTTAGGAAGCTGAGCTGGGGCGGAGACAGGACATACCTGGGGGAACAAGGTGTGTTCTCAACAATTGAAGGAGACACATTGGCAGGAGCATCATATGGCTTGTGTCGGAAGGTTAGAGGAAGTGTGATATAGGGATGGCTCTGTCTAACAATAACCCATAACTGACACGCCAATGGTCAGGTCTGTGACTTGTAGAGAAGGTGGTCAAACAGTGGCACACATCCACCCACCAGCGCTTCAGGTCCTGCCCCCAGCCAGACCCAAGCTCACCGTCACTGTGGCTGCACTCTTGGTCTGGGAATGTCCAAACTGCTTAAAATCCAATTAGCTTCTCTAAATTATTTGCTTTTCTAAATTATTTCTTAAAAGCTTGCCTAATCATTGTTGATTTTATGACTTCACGTACAAGGTGCCTTAGCTCTATATTGCCTCTAAAATGGAAGACCAAAAACTTGTATAGGATGAAAAGGAAGCTTTGCATCATTAATGCGATGTTTACAGGTACTGCTGTGGTGTGTTCTCATGCTGGGAGGGGTGATCTCTACATGTGCATCTGGATATATGGTTTAGTTTCTCCATCATTTCAAGAGTATGTTTATGTACTTTGAAAAGGTGTATATGTTTTTCCAAGGCATTACCCAAAATCTGAACCAAGAATATTCATGAATGGAGGAGAGCAGAATAGATGCCTGAAGTCTGGAGAAGAACTAGGTCTGAATTCAGGGAGATCTGTATAAACACCAAGTCTGAGAAGAAAGAGGTTGTGGGAAAGGCAAGAATGTTGGCCTCCATGGTTGCTAAGAAGAAGATGGCTAGTGTCTAGAGACACCTTGACCTGTGAATAGGAAATAGACAAATCTTATTTGAACTTCCAGGAGCTCTAGGTCGTTTCCTTGAGGGGAAGGGGGTTGTTAAGTTCAACCACCATGTTGCTGGAGACTATATTCCATCCCCAGGACAAGGGGATAATCTATTGAAATAATGGCCCTGGAAGGACAGCTGTTGGCCATGACCTGCCTGCCAGCCTTGGAGCTGTCAACCCTGGCTCCATCCTCTTTGTCTTTTCCTGTAGGGGTGTTTGCCCCTGAACCTGCATCCAGCTGCAACCAGCCTATTGCAGTGGAGACAATAAATGAAAGAGAGGAAAGGAGAATATGAAGCAAGGCACCCAAGTATCCACTCATCCTCCTGACGTGAGAGTCCGTATCATTGTCCTCTTCACACTAGAGAGGAAAGGGAGGCTCAAAGAGTTAAATAAACCTGCCTGAGGACACAGTTGACTGGTGGCAGTGCCAGAATACAAACCTGAGTCACTCTGGCTTCAAAGCTTGTGAGCACTAGTCACCATCTCCATTCCCAGGGGTTTCCTCATTTCTCTTGTTTGACTGTCAAGTAGTAATTAACATGCAACTCCCTCATGTCTTATCCTTTCAATTGCCATCACCCACACACATTAACACAGAGCAGGCCCTGCTATGTATCTCTTGGTCAGCAGTCATTCTCTCCCTGCGGATGTCTGTCCCACTGTTGGTCCTTTAGTCTAGCACACCATCCATGCATCCCACCCATTCAGCCCATAAGGCGGCCCAGACTGTACCCAACACCCTCTCCTGCTCCCACTCATTTTTGCTCTGGTTCCATCTCCACTGGACTCCCGGCAGTGTGAGAGGCTCTATGGCCTGTACCATGACCCCTTGTCCTCATCCCCACCCGATTTGGTGTTATACTGACCTCCCTGAGTTCAGACCTAGTTCTACTCCAGACTTCAGTTTGGTCCATGCCTCTGGTCCTCCAGTCCCTGCTACCATGGAACCTGGTGGTGTCACGATGGCCTGGCCATCTCCCTGCTCTGTGAGATCCCCAGAATCTCAACCAAGTCCTCCCTGCTCTGACCCTGCTGCTGCCTCTCACTCTCCTATAGTCATGACCTTCGTATTCAGATTCATGAATATATCTCTCATTTTCCTCATAGTCTTCTCCTTTAGAAGGTAAGCATTCTCACAGTCCTATTTAAAAAGGAAATAAAGTTTGTTGGGCATGACTTACAGTGAACCACTGCTGGCTTTTGATGAATTTCTACTTGCTGGACTGAGTTCACAAAGCATTCATTTAACACTTAGTTGCACAGTTTCTGGACTCCACCTTCTCTCCTTTTTTGACAATTAGGGCAGTGTCTTTCTGTCTCCAATCTTTTAGGACTTTCCTCTTTCCCACAATTCCTCAAAGATGATTGACAGGCATTCGAGTCCATTTGAATGTGATTTGTTTGAACCAGGATATGAACTTATTCAAAACAGTCAGGTGTTTCCCTGCCATTCCTTTCCCTAATCTTGGGCTTCCATTTCCTGGTCTCCATGTTTTTCAGTCTGCAGATTCTATCAAGATAACCTTGATAGAACGGCAAGGTTAAAAAACAGTTGTGTTTCCTCTTTCTCACCTGTAAACATTACATCACCCACCCCAGACAATAGACTCATGCTTTTGCAGTTCTTCCTGCTCTGCATCAAATAAAAACAACAGTCATTATTAGAGTTCCTCAAGCCTGAGTTCATCCTGCACTTGAGTCATCCCGACTCTGTTTTACAAATGTTTTTGTTGATTCATCTATGGGACAAACTTTTACTAAGAAGTCTACAATGAACCAGGCCCTGCACTGGAAATACAAAGCTGGATAAATTACAGCCCTATTCTCAAAAAGCAGGGAGATTGATTCTTGTATTTAACTTGCTCATAATTCAATCAGCATTTCTCCATCTCATCCCCAATTAAGATCATTAAGGTAATTACATCCTAGTGATGCATTTTCCTTTTGCCAAATTTTGGGATTTGCATAGTTCTTTCTACATACCTTCTCAGCAAACAGAATCACATCACTGCTTTGGATATAATTAGGAAAAACAAAAGGGTTGCTGGAGAGAAAAGGATGATAGCTCATATGGCGGAGGAGTAAAAGTATTTGCAAAGCATCCTGGGGAGAGATAAAGAATGACAAGGAAAAGTAAGCCAAGTCATTTATCTGCATTTCCCCATTCGTGAGAAGGAAGCGAGTTAAGGCATGCATTTAAGTGGGCTTCTGGGACAAGATGGGTACTGATGACAAGAGTCACCAGCTTCAAGTCATAAAATCAGACAAGGAAAACTTCTAGTTATGTGTATAAAGTAAATGTATACATAATCCTTTCATTGAAACTGCAATGGAGGCAGATTCTAAAACATTTCTAAGGAATTAGTACTTAATGTTTGCAAAAATATTACTGATGGTTTAGTAATATATAGTTACTATTACTTTAGTGAAGTGCAAAATGAAAAATAAGGTTGTTTTGTTGATATGTGACCTCAGTGTCTGCAATTCTGTTTTACGAAGCTTTAAGCTATTTAACTGCTTAATTCTCCCACCCTGAAGCCCACACCTAGTCTGTGGGCTTAAGGACTCACTGATGTATCTCTGTCTGGGAGCCATGTGAGCATGGTTCTAGGAAGCAGTGAGAAGACCCTTTCATCCTCCCAACAAAAGTTTCACCTTCTGCACAATGTGCTTCCTTCCCTTCTCTCTCCTACCAAGCTAGTTCTGCTGTGATGTGTTTAGGATATGGGGTTACTGACTTTAATCTCGGTCCGTCCCAGGCCACTCCAGAATTCAGCAGTTTGGGAAACATATTTCAGCTCTCACCTTCATCAGTACTGTGACCTGACTTGCCTTCTTTCCACTTAGTCATCACAACAATGATTCAGAAACCTGTCGTTCTTGTTGTAATTCACACTTGTGTTATTGTGCACAGGCGCTGGCCCTGACTTCCTGTTATGCACTGCTCTTATTTTTACCTGAACTGGGATTAAATGATGGAGCCAATAGCAAAAGTGGAACTCAAAGTCCCTGGAAACCCTTAGGCAGACTTGGTCAAATGGCTTTGAATTTATGGTGTTTTCCTTTGATGGAAGCTAGGGTAACAAACATAACATCATTAAGAGGTGTCTGTGGTGTGATGGGAAGAATGTCACAGATGAAGTCAGATGACTACTTTCTGCCGAATTTGGAGTTGTTTTTGTTATTGTGATGTAATTACCACAAAATTCTCCCTTGAAAGTGGTGCAATTCAATGATTTTTATGTATTCATAAAGTTGGACAATCATTACCACTTTCTAACTCCAGAACATTTTCATCACTCCCCAAAGTAACTACCCTCTTAGCAGTCTCTCCCTACGCCCCTTTGCTGTGTGTCACCCCCATCTAGATATGTCTGCTCCTCCTCACCCTGTCTTCCCTCCCTCTACATCCCCAGGTGACCAGCCAGGTCACCAGAGATGAGTCCCTCTGGCTGAACAAGACCAGAGTTATTGTCCTTTCACTAACGATAAGGTTGGCTCTGCCGTCCAGCACAATGTCATCTCTGATGGAGAAGTCCCACCTTGCTGCTACAACTGATATCCAGAGTTCACCAGAACGTAAGCTCTCAGAGAGGGCCAGGAAGCCCTGAGGGTGAGCTGCCTCTCACTGCTGGCACGGTTCTCTGCAGCACAGCCAGGCTCAAAAAATGGGCCTGCAGGATTGGCTCTGGCTAGGCAGTGCAGTTGGTTAGAGCATCATCCCCATACATCCAGGTTGTGGATTCAATTCCCAGTCAGGGCACATACAAGAATCAACCAACGAATGCATAAGTAGATAGAACAACAAAAATTGATGGTTCTCTTTCTCTCTCCCTTCCTTTCCCTCTAAAAACAAAAAAACAAAACTCAATCAATTAAAAAAAGAAAGAAATGGGCCTTCAGGATATATAAGGTCAGCTTGAGGGATTAGGAACACTGCAGTGACCTCAGCTAGGGCACAAGTGTCCCCGTCTGATCTCACCACACTTCCTGCATTGCTCCTGTTGAAGGGAACACTGATTCCTCTGAGGGGGCGCAGTATGAAAAGGACACCTCTCTCTGGCCCATTATTCCCTCATCCCCTGGGAAGACTCAGCACCACCTTAAAAATATGTAAACATAATGCAATATATTGTATATTATATTGTAACTAGAGGCCCGGTGCATGAATTCATGCACGGGTGGGGTCTCTTGGCCTGGCCGGTGATCTGGGCCAAGCGGGGTGGGGAGGCCCTGGCTGGCTGAGGGGAGGGACCACAGTAGGTTGGCCAGCCTTGGGAGATTAGCTGTGGGAGCGCACTGACCACCAGGGGACAGCTCCTGCATTGAGCATCTGCCCACTGGTGGTCAGTGCATGTCATGGCAACCGGTTGACCAGTCATTTGGTCATTAGGTTGTTCGGTCACTTAGGCTTTTATATATATAGATTAGAGGCCTGATGCATGAAATCTGTGCAAGAATAGGCCTTCACAGTCCCAGTTGCCTTGGCCCTTGCAGCCCCAGCTGCCTTGCAGCCCTGTGGCCCTTCCCCCCTACCCACTAGTTGTTCTGGAAGGTCATTCTGGAAGGTCGTTCCAGAAGGTCGTTCCGCTGACCAGTCTAATTAGCATATTAGCTCTTTATTATATAAGATATGCAATATATTATAACATAATATACAATATATAGTATATAGTTACATCTTTGTTTTTGTCTGTTTCTTCAGTAGAACATAGTGTGAATAAACATGTGGTGAATAAATGAGGGAGAAAGTGTCAGGAAAGTAGGAAAGTGGCATGGAGTCAAAGCCCAAAATACATCACACAAAAGTTTGTCACTAATGTGAGAAGCTCCAAATATCAAGGCTCACATGTCTTTAAAATTAATATTTTTATTATGTTTTAAAATGTTGTACTTCACGGCACTTAGCACAACGGGACCATTGTTTGGTGAGCCAGCCTCAGAGCCAGAGTTGGCCGCTTCAACCTCAGGACTTGGCTTTCAGCCCTGCCTAGCCGTGCTCCGCTGGCCTTATGTGCCCTCAGAGACCCCATCTCCCTGGCTGCTGAGCCCACAGGTAGACTCAGGGCAGATATCCGGCTTGCCTTCCCTGGCATTACTGGTTCTCCCCTCAGCACAGCAGGGATGGGCCAGCTAGTTGTTCCCCCAGGGCAGCCTCCATAAGGGGTGCTGAAGCCCCACCAGAAATGCAGTGATATAGAGAACATCGTAGTTACTGCAACTCCTCTCAGTACTGTATGTAGTAGTAAGATGCTACATACACCAAGGGGTGTGCTCTGGTAACAACAGGTAATAAGAACCTCAGCTGTTTTGAATTTTTGCTTGCTAGTGAGGTCTATGAGTTTGGATACAGAGCTGACCAGCCCAGGCCAGTGAGCAGAAGCTCTTGGTGGTGATGGACCTGCTTCATTTCTCTTCTCTCAGGCAGGCTGCTTTATTATATTTTTTTTCCAATAATAGTTTACATTCATATTATTTTGTATTAGTTTCACAGGCTGCATCTTTAAATGAATGTTCAGTAACTTGTTGAAGGGGCTTAAACTGTTATCCTGCCCAAGGTGCCCATTCACCTCAGTCCACTCTTGCCCCTTCCCTCATACCATAGCTTACAATGAGCCATTCCTAACCCATCTTATCTTCCAGTTGTGCCCCCAACCCCATAACGGTTTCAGGCACTCAGAGCTACCACCGGGTACAATGACATTTGTTTTAGCCAAATTTCCTTAAAATAGAAAAAAAGTCCAATCTGTGTCTGATAATACACAAGAATATCCCAGGCTCAGCCACAAATTTCATTTTAAGCGTTCTTCATGGAGCATTTGGGCAATCTCACACCAAGTCTTTTACCCAATGGGACCTCTGTTTCTTAGCATCTGCAGTACCTAGGCCATGCAAATGTAAAAAGAGAAAGTAAAGGCAACATGGAAACTGGGTCAGCAACTCTTAATCATCTTGATTCAGCACAGAATCTAGGTCAATGATAATTTGCCATGGAATACCTTGGGGTAGATCCAGGTGAGCTTGATTTTCTTGACCTTTCATCCCTGCCAAAGAGAGTGGAAAAACAATTTAAGAAGTAGGTCTACCAGCATTAGCCTTAACAAGTTGGACAACCTGCTTGGCACTGGGTTTCATTGGTCACCAGTTGCCAAAGGGCATTTGGATGGTTGGTCTGTAGCTACCATGAGTTAGTTTATAATCCAGCATTTTCAGGATAGAGGCTCTTTATCTTTCCCTCTTACCTAAACAGTAAAACAATAACCAGAGTGTGCTTAACAATAAAAGAATGAAGTTAAGTAAATTTGATTTTAAGGCCATGACGTCAAACAGGGTTAGTTTGGTCTTGCATGTGGTCCCATGCAGGTTTGAGCCATACTGGTTCAGCCAGTGTCAGACTCTGAACTCCCTGATACCCACCCTATAGACACACAAGGAAGAGTCTGTTAGACTAGGAAGTATATTTGCCCCTCAGGCAAATATATAAAATAATCTGCTCCTGAAAATGTGATTGTGGCAAACATTGTTTTGTGACCTTCGTCTTATAGCAAGAAACAACATTTACTCTGGCCTTCCCTTAACAAACCCATATGGGCTATTAAAAGCAATTTTTAACAAAGTGAATTCAAATTCACACATAGTCCATCATCCAAAAACGCCACTTCTGGTTTGCTAGTAGTGGTTACTAACATTTTCCAAAATCTCTCAGGTTACTCTTTCCTTGAAGATTCAGGTCAAGCATACTTCCTGATTCCCACCCCTGTGGGTAGAATTGAGCACTTCGTTTCCTGCAGTCCCGTGGACCTGCCTTTACTGAAGTGTACGCCACAGGGATGCATCCAGTTTTGTCCATGTCTGTCTCCCCTACTGTTTCTTGAGCTTATTGAAAGTGAAGGTCATATTATGACCATTTTATCTTCTCAATGCTTAGTATAAAGCTGGCACCAAATATGTTTGCTGAATCAGTAAGCAAAGTCCCTTGGAAAGGTGCAGAATACATAGTTTCTGTAGTCAGCTTAATTTTTTTGTTAATCCTCACCCGAGGATATTTTCCCATTGATTTTTTTGTTTTTAGAGAGTGGAAGGGAGGCGGAGAGACTGAGAGAGAGAAACATCGATGTGAGAGAGACACATCAATTGGTTGTCTCCCACATGAGCCCTGCAACCAAGGTACATGCCCTTGACTAGGCCGACGCTCTATCCACTGAGCCAAACCAGCTAGGGCTGCAGTCAGCTTAATTTCTTTCATTAACCAAACCATGACCAATAATCAAGATTGAAAAGAGTTAAAATATAGCCCGGCTGGCATGGCTCAGTGGTTGAGCATCGACCTATGAACCAGGAGGTCAAGGTTGGATTCCAGGTCAGGGCACATGCCCAGGTTGCAGTCTCAATTCCCAGTAGGGGGCGTGCAGAAGGCAGCCGATCAATGATTCTCTCTCATCATTGATGTTTCTATCTCTCTCCCTCTTCCTCCCTCCCTTGTAATCAATAAAAATATATTTAAAAAAGAAAAGAGTTCAAATATAGACAACAATATTTTCCCATTTTCTTCAGCCCATAAATTTTTCTTCTAAATAATCTTTTCCTTCAAAGAGCATTTATTTTTTAGATCCTTTTAAAAGTTTATGTCATATAAAGATATAAATTATTCAGCAATGTGTATAATCATCAATGCAATCAGAGACTGTATTTTTGTTCAGGCTCTGACACTAATCAACAGTGTAGCATTAGGAAAGAATTCTGGAATTGATTAGTGATGTCTGTCATGGATGCTGGTGAAAAATAATGATGGTAATTATGCTACATGTTTGCCATCCTGTTATAAATCTCAAGCATTCCTTTCAAGTTTTTTTTTTTTAAAAAGGTATTTTTATTAATTTCAGAGAGGAAGAGAGAGAAATATCAGTGATGAGAATCATTGATCTGCTGCCTCCTGCACGCCCCCCACTGGGGGTTGAGCCCGCAACCAGGGCATGTGCCCTTGACTGGAATCGAACCTGGGACTCCTTTAAGTCAAACCAGCTAGGGCAAGAAAGTTGTATTTTTATGAAATGCTTTTATTTTTTTTTGTTTTTTTTAAAAAATATTTTAATAATTTTTATTTCTTAAAGTATTACAAAGAGTATTACATATGTCTCCTTTTTTCCCCCCCTTGACATTCCCCCGGCCCCTACCCCCCGCCCCCCCCCCCCGCCCAGTGTCTTGTGTCCATTGGTTAATCTTATATGCATGCATATAAGTCCTTCAGTTGGTCTCTTAATCCCCCCCCCCCCCCACACCCTCCCCAGGCTTCCCACTGTAGTTTAACATTCTGTTCAATGTTGCTCTGCTTCTGTATCTACCCCTGTTCATCAGTCCATACTGGTCCCCTTTATTTGTCCCAACCTCACTGGAGTAGTCTCAACCTCACCAGGGCCGTCTGAGCCTCACCAGGGCCGTTTCAACCTCACCGGGGCCGTCCCTACCTCACAGGGGCCGTTTCAACCTCACCGGGGTCGTCCCTACCTCATGGGGGCCATTTCAACCTCACCGGGGTCGTCCCTACCTCACAGGGGCCGTTTCAACCTCACCGGGGTCGTCCCTACCACACCGGGGCCGTTTCAACCTGACCGGGGTTGTCCCTACCACACCAGGGCCGTTCCGACCTGACCGGGGTCGTCCCTACCTCACGGGGGCCGTTTCAACCTGACCGGGGTTGTCCCTACCACACCGGGGCCGTTTCGACCTCACCGGGGTCGTCCCTACTTCACGGGGGCCGTTTCAACCTCACCGGGGCCGTTTCAACCTCACCGGGGTCGTCCCTACCTCACGGGGGCCGTTTCAACCTCACCGGGGCCATCCCGACCTCACCGGGGCCATCCCAGCCTTACCGGGGAAACAGGAAGTTTGGCCCTCTGTCCCCTGCCGGCGGCTCCCCACCAGACAAAATCTCCAGGCGTTCCTGGTGGTTGAACATCCAGCACTCCTGCCCTCCACCAAGTGCACAGACTGCCTGTCTGCTGTCCCCCAGCGCCCCACAAGAGACTGGGACCAGTGGGCACGTTTGTGCACTTGCTGGTACAGCAGTGCCACAGTGCCGGCCCAGTCAGGCCCAGCCCTGGCTGGCCCCGGACCCGACTCTGCCCCCCGATTGCGTCCCTCCCAGATGCAAGGAGCTGAAATCTGCAGCCTGCTGGGATGGGCTCTGTACTTGATGCCTCTGCACATCCTACTCAGTCTCAATGCGCTTCTTTCTATGCGAGGAGTTGAAATCTGCAGTTTGTTGGGTTGGGCTCTGTACTTGGTGTCACATCCTACTAAGTCTCAGTGTTCTTTCTCTCCTTCCAGTTGTAGAGCTTCCACTGGGCCAACTTTCCCATGGTTCTGTATGATAGGTGTTTGTCTGATATTTGGTAGTTTTGATGTTGTTGTGTGAGGTAGCACGCACAGGTCTCTTCCTTATGCCGCCATCCTGGTTCTCCTGGGTCTGCTTCTTGAGTGTGTCTCCCATGGCTGCGAGCAGTTAAGTCTGCAATTTGTTGGGATAGGCTGCAAAAGCGCAGGTGGGTCTTTTTGTGCACCTGGCACAGCTTGGATGGGGATGTAAATTGATTAGGGCTGAGTCTCAGGGAGTCGCCATGGCGGAGCAAATAGCACTGGCTGAGTCTCCGCGGCCCCTTGAATCTGCCAGGGCTTTGTGTCCCCCAGTGCCGGCGAGCAGCTGTGCAACAGAGTCTCCCTCGCTTTCTGATGGCTGCAAGGCCGTGCTGCCTCTCCCCGTAGGGTCTGGTGCCTCATGATCCCGCCTGAACCAGCTCAGTGGATTTGAAAGTTTGCAGAAGCAAAGGCGTTTCTACTTGTGAGTCTGGCACAGCCCAGATGGGAATGTAAATTGCGTAGGGCGGGGTCACAGGGAGTCGCCGGGGCGGAGACTCAGCGGCCCCTTGCCTATCCAGGACACCAGGACTTTGCGTCCCCCAGTGCCGGCGAGCAGCCGAGCGCCAGAGCCTCCCTCGCTTTCTGACCGCTGGAAGGCCGTGCCGTCTCTCGCCTTGGGGCCTGGGGCCTCAGAGACCCGCTCGAACCAGCTCAGTGGATTTGAGAGTTTGTAAAAGCACAGTCATTCCCTCTTGTGCCTCTGGCACAGCCCTGAGGGTAGGGCGGGGTCACAAGGAGTCGCCAGCGTGGAGGAAATAGCGTTGGCAGCGTCTCCGCGCCCCTCGCCTCCCCGGGACACCAGGACTTCTTGTCCCTCAGTGCCGGCGAGCAGCCGCGTGTCAGAGCTTCCCTCGCTCTCCGACCACTGCAAGGCCATGGCCGCCTCTCCTTGTGGGATCTGGGGCCTCAGAGACCCGCCCCGAGCAAGCCCAGAGGATTCGAGGGTTCGTAAAAAACCGAGAATCCATTTGCAGCCCGCGTGGCGTGTGACTGTGTACCTCTGGTTTTGGTGCCTCCGTAGCTCCCACTCAGTCTCACTGCGCTTCTTTCTTTACTTCCAGTTGTAGATCTCCCACTGGGCCAACTTCCCCATGGTTCTGAGTGGCGGTTGTTTACTTCATAGTTGATAGTTTCAATGATGCTGTGAGAGAGCAGCACACACAGGTCCGCTCCCTACGCCGCCATCTTGGTTCTCTCTCCTTTCAAGTTTTGACCTGATTTATTTTTAGTAGTTCATGGACAACTTCGCATCTTTTTATTTATTTTTATTTTTTTATTTTTAATCCCGAGGATATTTTTATAACCCGAGGATATTTTTCCATTGATTTTTAGAGAGAGTGGAAGAGAGAGGAAAAGATAGAGAAAAATATCAATGTGAGAGAAACACATCAATTGGTTACTTCCTGCACACACCCTGAACAGGGCCCAGGGCTGAGTAGGAACCTGCAACTGAGGTATGTGCCCTAGACTGGAACTGAACCTGGGACCCTTTGGTCTGCAGGCTGACACTGAACCAAACCAGCTAGGGCTACCATGCATCTTTTTTTAAAAAAATTGTTTTGATATTTAGAGAGAGGGGAAGGGAGAGGGATAGAGAGATAGAAACATTGATGAGAGAGAAACATCAATGTTGAGAGAAATATCTTTGATGGGCTGACTCCTGCATGCCCCCTACTGGGGATGGAATCTGGACACGTGCCCTGACTGGGAATTGAACCAGTGACCTCATGGGTCCATGCTCAACCACTGAGCCACACTGGCTGGGCTACCCAGAATCTTTGAACATGCATATTATATATGACCAGGATGCATTCAGTATTTACTAGTGTCTGGCATCTTGTCAAATATTTTGCATAGATTGTCTCACTTCATCCTCACAACATCGCTGTGGGACCTATGCTACTATTATTCACACTAGACAGGATGAAGAAACTAAGACCCAAAGAATCTGAATGGCTTTCATGGCTGTAATAGTGAAATCAGAATTCACACTCTGAGAGTTTCCCCCAGAAACTGTGTTCTTAGTCACTATGATGAGGTAGTTGTTGCACGTGGGCTACTTTCTCAACAAAAAGACAAAGATAAAGGCTTCAATAGCAGAAAAAGAAGCATATTCAGGGCTTAGGAAACTGCTTTGTTTTCAGTATTTTACCGACAATGATTTGCAACCTTAAGTACCACAGTACAAATATTGACTGTTCCTGAGTCACTAATGTCATAGGCAAGCTGTTTGAAATGCATGTGTCCCCCGGAAAATTCAGATGTATATAGTCATTTTTCAGTAGCACTATGAGTTAAAGAAGTTGCGATATTTTAGGTAAAATGAAACTGAAAATTGTTCCTTATCTCCCATTTACATGTGGAAAGAACGGTTAAGAACTTCAGTTGGGGCCTCAGTGAAATAGGCAATTATTCTAAGTTCATTGGTCAGCAATGACACACCATCCTCAGCCCTTCTCTGTCCCACACTCCCTGACACTTGGCAGATTATCTTCTCTCTCATGTGTCCACGCTGTTCCTAGTCCTTTAGGCCAAGTAGACTCACTCAGGCATTACACCTTGGCCAGTCCACAAAAGCAAGCCTCGCTGCTAGAAGCTTTGCGAGGCTCAGATTAGAAGAGGCTTGCTTTCGTGGAATTCAGCACGAGGAGTTAGCAGAGATGGCTACATAGCACCAGTTCTTCAAGTTCAACTGGCCAATAGGTGGAGCATGGGACCTGGTCGCACTTGCTTTCAATGAAGGCTGAGAATATTCCCCCTCCCACCTTCACCCCCAATCTGAAAAGGTTGGAAAAGGCATTCTCGCGGTGCCCAGCAGGTGAAATGATGTGCAAGCTGCTTCACAGAGGAAGATGCTATCTTCTGTATATTAATTTTCTTCTGTCCTTACTCATGATTACCCCGCTCACTCTTCTCAACGCAAGATTAATCCTTATGTCATCTATGCTCAGGACTTTATTCTTTTAAAAAATTTGCTTTTGCCCAGGCAGTGTGACTCAGCTGGTTGAGTACTGTTCTAAGCATGAAGAGGTCACAGTCCTGATTCTCAGTCAAGGCACATAGTTTGCAGGTTCTATGCCCAGTAGGGGGCGTGCAGGAGGCAGCCTATTGATGTTTCTTGTTGATGTCTCTCTCTCTCTCTCCCTCTCCCTTCCTCTCTCCCTAAAAATCAATAAAAACATATTTTAAAATAAATAAAAGAATTTGCTTTCCTCCTATACTGATGATCATGGTTTTAAATTAATTTCCAAATACTCATTCATCACACTAATGAATTCTCTGTTTAAGAAACTAAGATATTACAAATAAGGCTAAAGTTAAGTAGGTAGTTAAAATACGGATTTTGAAGGAGAGGCCTGGAAATAATAGCTTAAGTGGTTATTGAAGTTGTGGTCATTGGTGAGATTCTGGAGAAGTTTTCTTCTCTATCTTAAACCTTTTAAAATGTTAAAAATCTTCGTATTACTAGCCTCAAATCACTCTGATCTTCAGAAATAAAACCCACAAACAAAACCAAAACAATTCCCTTCCTCCTAGTCCTCCTCTAGTTATCACCTGTCTCTTTATCGCCTCTCGTCTCATTCACCCCTTTGAAGGTTTTCTCTGTATCCTCCCACTTCTGCAGTTTCACTATGATGCATTTTGCTCTCATTTATGTTGGGTTAGACCTAATGACAAACAGCATGCACTTATGACAAGAGTTTCAATAAAAACCCAAGGGTACTTTATTGCTGCCTTTCACTACCTTTGCCCCCGAGTGCTGGGAGCAGGACTAAGGAAGCCAGAAGACACCTGCACTTATACCCAACCAGCTGTGTTCTCGGCTAGACAGAGCGCAGGCGCCCCAGAGGGAAGGGGCAGCTTATTCCCGCCAGGGGACATAAAACATTTGCATCCGGAGTTCTCAGCATTGGCAGCACTCCACTGAGCACTTAGCACAGCTGGAGAGCTGGTCATTGCTAAGGTAAGCACTTCCTTTGTCAAGGGCTTATCTGGGCATAATAGTGATAACTACCAGAAGTGTGCAGCAAGCTCCCTTCTCCGCTTCATCCCAGGCAATCAATCATACTCAGGAGTTCACTCTCGAATCCTCATGTACCATGCGAACATAAAATTGTTTATATTTTCAGCCTAAGATCCTTCTAATTTATTCAGGTGGCCCTCTAAAAGGAGTCTCGGTATCTGAGTATTAAGCCAGTAAACCCTCCTGGGAGCATGGAGAAGGCTTCAGAGCACGCGTGGGTCACACATGAGAAAGTCAATAGGCTTAGGAGATGGGAAAGGTATGCCAAGCAGGGGCCAGGGGATGGAGACAGAAAAGGGCACCTGCAAGATCAGGGAATGGTGGAGTGAAGGGCACGTGGTGGACAGGAGGTTGAGAGAGGGTTGGACTGGGCTAGCTCACAGAGGACATTGCCTGGATTGGGGAGCTAATCAAGAAGAGGGGTGCAGAGTCTGTGTCTGAAAATTCACCTTGAAGCCTTGGGGCCATGACAAGCCCTTACCTTGTCCCCTGATTAGTTTTTTGGGGGTGGTTCGCTGCAGACCAGAGAGAGGAACAGGCCTCTACCTTGACACTCTCAGGGCTCCCCCCAGATTTTATCTCAGCAAAAGCCCCACAGAAGTGACAGGGCCTGTGCAGCACCCCTGTGACCTCCTCAAGTGGGTACACCCTGGCCTGGGAGCTCGTTCCCTCTGCAGACCTTAGCACTATAGCCATAGTCAGGAGACTGGGGATTTTCCTCTGTGTTAAAAACACTTCAGTTTCGCTTAGTGCCAGCATTTGCCAGGTCTCAAAGTCTAGAGCCATCCACAAACAAGGTCCGTTCAGATAACTGCCATGAACCCCCTGCCCCCCTTAAGCTAACAAAAACACTCTTATCTCGCAGCCAAAAAAAAATCCCCATCATTGTCCAAATGCACCAACTTCCTATTTTTCCTGGCCTTCCTATTTTTCTTCACTGCCTCCTCTCAGTTTCCCAGCAGCAGCCAACATCCCCTGCAAGTTGAGCAGCAGGGCAGGCAGGTTCCACCCAGGAGTGTGCAGGACACGGAGTGTGGGAGGAGACTCCGTGGCAGGTTCCTCTGAGTTCTCCAAGAGCCAGAGGCATTTACAAGGCTGACTGGGGAGCGAGCTGGCTCTAATAAGCGTTTTGATTGCAAATCACATGTGTTCCACGCTTGGGGGTTTACAAAGCTATTTTCATATCTATTACCTCTTTATCCTCACAACAACCCATGAGGCAGGATCTGATTTTTGTTTCAAAGAAGAGGAAATCGAAACTCAGAGAATTTAAATGGCCTTTCCCAGATCTCCTGGCAGAGTCTGGAAGGGAATTTACAGCTTCTGACTAAATCCTGTGGGCTTGGCCCTACACTTGGTATCACAGAAAGGAAAACTGGCTTTCATAAGCCCTAGGAGATTGTTAAGTGCACACACGTGTAACATATACACACAACTGTCATGGTGCCCATTCCACTTTATACTCATATTGAATGAACCAAAACACTTAGCACAGTGCCTGACATCACACAATGCTTCACCTGGGAATGAGACCACCATAAAATCCCTGTCCATTTTTATGAATGAACTTGACTTCAGTTTATCACACTGAATGGCAATTATTTGATTCCAAGTCTGCTCCCTTCACCAGACTGTGAGCTATTCAGTTCTCCATAGTGTTAGCATACTATTGATACTTAGGACATCTTTTTTTTAAAAATGAGGATGGGAAACCAAGATGGCGGCATAGGTTAACTCCGGAGTTTGCTGCCTCGAACAATCACTTCAAAAATACAACTAAACGACGAAACGGACATCATCCAGAACCACAGGAAGGCTGGCTGAGTGGAAGTTCTACAACTAGGAGGAAAGAGAATAGCATACCGAGACTCAGAGGAGGCACAGTGCTGAAGTGAAATACTAAGGTGCAGAGTGCATGTGGAGCGGGCTGGAGGCGGAGGGCGCGGTTGTTGTTTTCAATCAGGAGGGAGTTTCAGACTCTGAGCTCCAGATCCGGGCAAGTCTCTAGGGACCCAGACTCAAACGGGAGAAGCGGGACTGTCTGGCTTCGGTTGGAACTCAAAGGCAGCTTTCTCTCCGAGGTTTGCAGCGGTTGCTGGGACTCTGAGAAGCAGAACCCCTGGGGACAGAACTGAGAGCGGCCATAAGTGCTCGCTTCGCCCGCCCTGTAGATCCCCCGGGACCCGCCCCGCCCAAGCCCTGCACAGAGGCATTTGCCGGATAACCTTAGGCAAATGCTAGATTAGCACCGCCCTAGAGATCCAGCACAGTAGCTCTCCCACTGCAGACACAGCTGACTCTCATAGCCAGTTAGCCTGGAGGGCAAATCACCCCCAATATTGCCGACAACAATCAAGGCTTAACTACAACAAGACTGTGCACAAAGACCACAAGGGGGTGCACCAAGAAAGCATAAAAAATGAGGAGACAAAGAAACATGACAGAAATGGAGGATATAGAGCTAAAAAACATGACAGAAATGGAGGCTATAGAGCTAAAATGGAGGATATAGTGCATGTCCAGCCCGCTCCACATGCACTCCGCATCTTAGTATTTTACTTTTAAGGTCTTTCAATAATTTTCTAGAAACTGCTGATAAACTTGATGAGATCTACAAGAAATCTAATGAGACCCTTGATGTTGTGATAAAGAACCAACTAGAAATTAAGCATACACTGACTGAAATAAAGAATATTATACAAACACCCAACAGCAGACCAGAGGAGCGCAAGAATCAAGTCAAAGATTTGAAATGCGAAGAAGCAAAAAACACCCAACCGAAAAAGAAAAATGAAAAAAGAATCCAAAAATACAAAGATAGTATAAGGAGCCTCTGGGACAGCTTCAAGAGTACCAACATCAGAATTATAGGGGTGCCAGAAGATGAGAGAGAGCAAGATATTGAAAACCTATTTGAAGAAATAATGACAGAAAACTTCCCCTACCTGCTGAAAGAAATGGACTTACAGGTCCAAGAAGCGCAGAGAACCCCAAACAAAAGGAATCCAAAGAGGACCACACCAAGACACATCATAATTAAAATGCCAAGAGCAAAAGACAAAGAGAGAATCTTAAAAGCAGCAAGAGAAAGAAACTCAGTTACCTACAAGGGAATACCCATACGACTGTCAGCTGATTTCTCAACAGAAACTTTGCAGGCCAGAAGGGAATGGCAAGAAATATTCAAAGTGCTGAATACCAAGAACCTACAACCAAGATTACTTTATCCAGCAAAGCTATCATTCAGAATTGAAGGTCAGATAAAGAGCTTCACAGATAAGGAAAAGCTAAAGGAGTTCATCACCACCAAACCAGTATTATTTGAAATGCTGAAAGGTATCCTTTAAGAAGAGGAAGAAGAAGAAAAAGGTAAAGATACAAATTATGAACAACAAACATGCATCTATCAACAAGTGAATCTAAGAATCAAGTGAATAAATAATCTGATGTACAGAATGAACTGGTGATTATAATAGAATCAGGGACATAGAAAGGGAATGGACTGACTATTCTTGGGGGGGAAAGGGGTGTGGGAGATGCTGGAAGAGACTGGACAAAAATCATGCACCTATGGATGAGGACAGTGGGTGGGGAGTGAGGGCGGAGTTTGGGGCAGGAACTGGGTGGAGGGGAGTTATGGGGGGAAAAAAGAGGAACAAATGTAATAATCTGAACAATAAAGATTTAATTAAAAAAAAAATAAACTGCCCTAACCGGTTGGCTCAGTGGATAGAGCGTCGGCCTGCGGACTCAAGGGTCCCAAGTTCGATTCGGTCAAGGGAATGTACCTTGGTTGCAGGCACATCCCCAGTGCAGGGTGTGCAGGAGGCAGCTGATCGAGGTTTCTCTCTTATTGATGTTTCTAACTCTCTATCCCTCTCCCTTCCTCTCTGTAAAAAAATCAATAAAATATATTTTTTAAAAAAATGAGGATGAGAGGCATGAGGACAGATAAACTTATGAGGGCTATTATGCTAATACTAGAGGCCCGGTGCAAAAGATTCGTGCACTCAGGGGGTCCCTCAATCCGGACTGCATCCTCTTGCAGTCCGGGAGCCCTCAGAGGATGTCTGACTGACATCAGTTGGACATCCTTAGCGCTGCCGTGGAGGTGGGAGAAGCTCCCGCCACCGCTGCTGCGCTCGCCAGCCGTGAGCGCTTCTGCTGAGCAGTGCTCTCCCTGTGGGAGCGCACAGACCACCAAGGGGCAGCTCCTGCATTGAGTGTCTGCCCCCTGGTGGTCAGTACATGTCATAGCGATCGGTAGTTCTGCTATTCGGTCAATTTGCATATTAGCCTTTTATAGGATTAATTCTGCACAATAGTGAGCTCACAACCCCTCAGGTCAGTCTCAGTAGGATGGAGTGCATGGAGTAGGTATACAGAGACATACTGAGGTGCATCACATAGATCTGGGCACTAGGTACCAAGCGCAGGTGCAAGGGCAATATTGAGACAAGAGGCATCTTGAAGTGAGCAGGGGAGAGGTCCAAAATGAAAAATGGCAGAGCTGATGGGCAATGCTAAGAAGACAGTGAGGGGACAGCACCTGGCCTGGAAAAGGAAGAGCTAGGCAGTCTGCCCGATTCAGTAGGTCTAATGGGGGCCCTACCACTGGGAGATGTTCTCTCTGGTCCACACTTACTGCACATCATCTCGAAGGTGTTCTGTTCCAGCCAGCTCACAGCTCTAAGAAAACATGTGTGTGAGATAAATCTGTTAGGTGGGAATAGAGACTTGGGTGAAAGGAAAGGACACTGGGATTCTTGGTAATCCCTTCCATTTGCCCTTTGTATAGTGTCCTGTCCTAACCCCTTATTGAAGTTATGGAAGCAACAAATGAGTGGGAAACTACACAATTTTTAGAAATAGCCCATTGGGAACAAAGTGGAACAGCAATCAGTCCCACCTTGCCAGCTAACTGGAAAGTCATTAACATTTTTTTAATCTCCATATAAAGAAAAAAATGCCTCTGCTAGTTGCTCAGAAAATAAGACATCATGGAGGCACTTGCAATAAGCACTTGAGACAAAGGCTTCTTATCAGCAGAGCATAGCCCATGAGAACTGAGCGCCCAGGGAGGCTGCGCCTGGGAGTAGGTATGCTGTTCATCTGGCACAGCAGAGGCAAATGCGGGCAATGGAGGAGAATGAGGATGCTCACATGACACTGTCAGGCCATGCCAACCAGTGAGTGGAACCCGGAGACAAACCGGGCTAAAATTTGAGACAGGCAGAAGAGATCTCTCCTCCAGTTCCGAGTCAAAGTCCCTTACAGAGAACAGGGTAATGGGCAGTTTACTAGAAGAGGGGTTTAGGTGTGGAGACCAAGGTCAAGGCTCAGTGATAAGAATGGGGTATATGGGAAGGGGGAGTGCACTTTCTCATCAAGGGGTTCTCAATGCCCAGAACACAGGACTGAAGCTGGTGGAAAATCACCTGCCTCTATTTGGATCGGACCAGGTAATTGGGGGTGGCAGGGGGGAGGGAGGGAGGTGGATCCTCTGTGTAGGAATTAAATGATCACCAATTATGGAAGGAGAACAAATTATAGAAGCTGGAACCCAGGTATTGACACTATTGGATAATCTCACACTGAGCTAAAACTCCTTTGTAAAATGAGGTTAGTGTTGACTTACTTTTCTTCTCAGAATCAATGTTCTTCCAAGATGGAATTTTAGAGACCTTGGGACAACAGCCTGCGCAGCCTCCTTCCCTGAGGTCACCTAAGGGAAATGGGGGCATTGATGACAACACCTTCCATTGCTCCAGGAGAGATGAAAGTCTAAACACACCAGACCGGGAAGAGAAACTCGGGCACTTTACCTCCACGATAGCCAGGAGACCAAAGTGTGGCAGCAACTGGACTGGCTTCAAATGACCCATCTCTGAGTCCCAGTCCTGCACAGACTTGTGGGCCAGGAATGACAATGGAGTGATGCCAGTCTCGGTTTTGGCTGAAACTCCAAGACAATAGGTACCATTACTCCCACATTCCAAAGTGAAATACTAGAGAGCCTATGTGGGATTTGAGAAAAGAAGATTCAGAGACAAAAGCATTTAGGACAGGAAAGAAGTTTACTTTTAAAGGAGCTCAAGGGAGTTAAACTTCAGAAGGACAGGCTGGCAAAAATAAAAAAATAAAACAAAATCCGTGGTACATATGTCCTGGGGAAAAACCCTCTCAGGGTTAGCAAGGTTACCTCGATTATGTTAGCCTGTCATGGTAGAAAGCAGCGACTTTCCCCACATGATTATCGTAGCCTCAAAGTCATAATAAGAGGTCAGATGTCAGCCTTGCAAAAGTCAAGGTAAAGTTCTTGCTAGAGTCCCATTAAAGTCAAATGACAGCTGCCACCCTGTCGGGTGAGGAAGGGATTACAGAGGCTGGAAAACTATCTTTACTGGAGAAGTTCAAGGCTTTGTTTATGGAGGCGACTAGAACCAGACTTAGTGAGCTGATTATTTTTGTCTTATCTCCCAGTGCATCCTGGTTGGGTCCCCCCAACCCCCATTGTAAAAAAAAAATCATGTGCCTGTTACTTAAACGGCAGCAAGGCAAAGCATCGATTTTGTTTTCAAAGGAGGTGGCTGAAACCCTGTTAGCACTTGCAAACCTAAGAGTGGCAGTTGGAGAGCTGGAGGGAACTTGGAGACCTGAGCGTCTCTTTAAAGAACTGCCAGTGCTGAACCCCAGCCCCCACTCCAAAGAGGAAGGGATGTGGGGGGATGGGAGGGAAGGTGGGGTTCTTTCCCGCCACCCCTCATCAGGGGCATGAAAGGCTCGCTCAAAGGGCTTCCATTTGTGGGAGAGACAGCTGCAGAGGAGAGGCTGGCAGGGACAGTCTGGGGCAGGAGAGTGGGCTGAACCTCCTGGAGGTCCAAGGATGTGTTGGTGTTTGCCCAGGTCCAGATGGGGGCCCTGGCAGGAAGGGCTTACCTGCGACCTGGAGGCTCACCCCAGAGAGTAGCCTTGGAAGAATGAGGGCTGAAGTTGTACTGAGAGACAGAGGGGTGGAGGGAGGAGCTACCAAGTAACCAGCAAGAAGACACATATCTACCACCAGCAAGAAATCCACAAAAGAGAACATGGTCCTTAAACACTTGCCAAGTCAGAGCAAACTAAAATCAGATAAATGCTGGTCAAAGAAGATCCTCCTGCCTTTTGTCTTTTCTTTCTCTTTCCACTGCAACTCTGAACATTTTTAATATGCCTCAGTTTATCTTCTAACAATGGGTGCCCAGCAGATATTAAATTAGAAAGTTGAGGTTATGATTGAATAAATTTGGCTCCTTGGGCATAACATGGAAATAACTTTTCATTAGATAAAGAAGCAATTTGGGGAAGACAAGAGTTCCTAGGGGGAAGAGAAAGCTGCCAAAGAATTGCTAAAAAGAGCACAAAAGCTTTGCTGTTGATAGAATTATAACACTTCCGAAGTAGAGAAATCTCAAAAATCAATACTCGCTCCAACCAAAGAGGATGTCTAATTTTACTAAAGAACAAGCAGCCTCCCGTGTTTGTTTTGTCCCCCTTAGCTTTGCTCTGTTTCACTTGGCAATAGATACTGAATCTTTTTTATTTAAAACTAGAGGCCTGTTGCATGAAGAGATTCGTGCAATAGGCCTTCCTTTCCCCTGGTGGCTGGCACCGGTTTGCCTCCGGCACCCGGGGCCCAGACCTTCGCTCTGGCCGAGTTCTGGCCGTAGCCGGCCCCGGAAATGTCAGGCTTCGCTGCTCTGCCGGCCCCAGAGCCGTGAGGCCTTGCTGCTCCACTGGCCCCGGGCCGTCAGGCTTCCCTCCACCGCTTGGAGGCTACGTATGCAAATTAACCGTCATCTTTGTTGGCGGTTAATTTGCATATTGCACTGATTAGCCAATGGGAGGCATAGCAAAGGTACAGTCAATTACCATGTTTGTCTATTATTAGATAGGATAAAGAGCTTATGAAGACTTTTTTTTTTTTTTTACAATGAAGAAATTTGAGTACATTTGTAGGACAAGAGGAAGAAACCGGTGACAAAAGCAAAAAGTAAAATACATTCTTTAAAACTATAATTATGAAGTTTTAAATGTGAAAATGTATGACATTGTAGAAAGTATACAACTGTAATTTTGAAAAGTAAGCAAAGAGACAAAGATGGAAGGGAATATAAACAGATTCTAACTGTTGCGGTAAGGTGGTAGGTAGAAACGGTACAGATAGCGCCTCTAATTTTAAATTTTCTGAAATGTTAGCATAGCCTTCAAATTGAAAGAACCTCAGTAAGTTATTTTTTTATAAAGACAGTATGATAAAGGCATATTATTTATAATTGGGGACCCCAAAACTTATGATCCTATTTCTTTAGCTTTTCTACTGGTCATTATTCCCACTATTGCTATCTTTATTCTTAAAAATTTTACTAGGATTCCTGGTGGTTTAATCAGACCTCCCCCTGGTGTCACACTTAAAAACTTTCCTTATTCAGGTTAACCCATCTCTTTAAGAACTATTTTTATTTTCATTAGTAGACATCTTTCACTCTCTTTATCATTTTGACAATTTGTGGTTAAGCCCCTGAAGCCCCTATTCCATCACAAATCTCCACTTTGATACAGGTCCACACTGTTAACACTGCACAACTACATCATCAGAATTCTTTGAAAACGTTGGAATTAAAAGTATCCCATAAAGATACTGTTTACAAAGTACTAAAGAGTGGTGGAATTGTAATGGGATTATCAAGATACTAGTAATTAGAAGGAAAAAAAAAGAGTAACCAATAGCAACAGAGCCCTTGTTTCTCTGGGCAAGCAGAACCATAGTTGGTTAAGAAATGTGGTTCAGGTAACTTGTTTACCAAGACCTGAAAGCCTTTTTTCCTTTAAAACACGTGTCCATTAATATCCAGTGGAAATGTAAATATCTTATCAGAAGACTGGGTTCTGCTCCCACATTTCGTTGATGTCCTTCTTTCTCTTTTATAACTTGACCTCCGAGGCCCTACTATTATCTCACACAAGAGAAAAAAACCAAAGGACAAGTGAAATAATTTTGTAAATGATTTCTGTGCATAACAACCCCTCCAGATCCACATCTTTCCATAGCTGGATAAAGAAATAATTATAACTCTTTCTCTTACAATGGTTTTGGATCTTGGGCTTAAGAAATATCTTTGCTCACTTTATTTCATCCAATCCTCACAGTACACTGAGAGTGCTGTTATTATCCTATTTTATAGATAAGTAGAGCAGAGAGATCAGTGGCTTTACAATGAAGAGACCAGGCCCCTGAATCCTGGTTAGGGCTCTCCATGTTGCATACTGAGTGTAGGTAGATATGGCAATAACATGGAGGCTACAGACAGTAAAATAATCAATGCAGGTGTAAATCTAAACTATTTTTTCATATTCTGCACTGGGACTTCATATAGGTTCTTTCCACCTTCTAAGGACAGAACTATTTCAAAAGTGAACCATGATCTTGTCAGACAGAGCTTTGGCGTCTCCCTCAACCTTTTGCCTTTGAATTGAGCCAACTCATCTGATTGACCCCACCGTCCTTTCCAACCCTCAGTCTGATTTTAGTCGGACCTCAGGCTCTCCCTGAGACCCACATCCATTCTCTGCCTCCCTCTGCCTCCAGCACTCTGGTGCCCTTCAGCTCCGTTGAACCTCCCCAACCCTACTCTGGAATTTCTGGCTGTGGTCCCTACAGGAGCTTCAGAGGGGAGGCCACACTACACACTTTGGCCTTCCTGGGCCCAAGTGAAGAATCTCTACATCTGTCCCATTGACTCTGAATCATGACAAGGAAGTCTAGACCTCCCTTACAATGACAATCATGGGGAGCTAAGAAGGACTCCTGGGCCTGTCCTATGCACTCAAGCTGGTGGATTCAGAAGTGCCAGTGGAGAGAGAGGTCCTTGAGCATGGGCTTTCTGGGAGACGGAGGACGTGGGGTATTTGGTGAGCAAAACCTGCAATGACAGGCACATGGGCCATAACTGTAAATGCCAAAGACCTGAGAAGTGGTGCAGAGCCTGGAGTCCAGCACAACCTTCAGATCCAGCTTCCAGGGGAATCCAGGTCAGTGGGAATCTGTGGAGGGAAGAGGAAGAGCATCTCCAAAGTGTCCCTAATGCTCCCTGACTTGACCAAGAGCCACCTTGTTTCATATACTTCCCTTTCCCAGTGAGACCTGCTAGACCCAACTTCCAGCTCCGTGATTATTTTCTTGTCATTTGACATGCAGGAAACCAGGAAAATAACTTCTTTTTTTTATGACATCTAAAGTCAAGTTTTTAAAATCTTCTGATTTTAGCAAACTACCTAGAAGGCGATCTTTTCAATCCTTTTTATAACTTGAAGGAACCGAGACCCATCCATTTGCAACGTACATTTCCTGAGTACCAACAAAAAGATGAGTGATGTGCTCGATGGAAAGAAGTATGCAACATGGTCTCTGACCACCAGCCTTGGAGCGATAGGACACACGGGCATATGGGACTCATCGCCTTGTTACATTGTAATTCAAGGCAGCAGATGCTGGTCCAGACTCTCAGACACGCCTGTTCCCAGGCCAAAGCTGCAGGACCTGCCTCAGCAGAGTCATCCTTGCTCCGAGGTCCAAGGCCCTATTTTGACCCAATGTGAAAACACTTAACCAGACTAGCCACACCTTGTGGAGTTCAGCATCAAGTCGTCTTAGCAGCTAGTTTTGCCCCAGGTCTGATACCTGGGTTGCTGCTGGTATTTGGAACACCCCAATTCTTGCTCAGGTCTCATCTCCTGTATATTTCCCATTTGACTCAGCCTCCTATTCATGGCACCAAATTTTCCTCCAGACCTCCGGAGTGCCCCCAAGCCCTGATTCCCCGTCGACATGCTCTGCATGCAGCTGAACCACACAGTTGGTGGTGCTCTTGTGGGAAAACAAGAGCAACAAAATGATAAGACACAGCAGCCATTGAGATCCCAGTGTCTCATGTTACCCTTCAGAAACCTGCTTAAGTGACACCTGCCGAGGCTGCATGTCATTGCCCTCAAAGACATAACACCCCATTGAAAACAAAGCCAGACACTGGCTTATGTAACCCAACCCCAGGCTTTTCCTGAGGCCACCTGCTTCTCTAGAAACTGCCAACTCAAACCAAAGTTCAATCTGGTTATAATTCCAACAAGCAGCTGCATTTCTGATAAATAATTAGTTATCAAATGAACTATGACCTTGCCACCTGCCAGGACAGGCCAATTCACAAGATTTTAGAGAGCACATGTTTTAAGATTTTGTTTTGTTACCCATGTTATTTTTTAAATCACATGATTTTAAACACTTGACTTTAGATATCATAAAAGTTGTTTTGTCTGGCTGTTTCCTACATAAAGTGTGTGTTGCGTTTAAGGTAACTCAATAATTCCATATTTAAACATGGCGAATTCAGAGTTTAAACTCAGTCAGTTCATGATTTCCCACCTTTCTTTACCTTTCATCTCTCTTTCCAATGGGAGGTGTCTGTGCCAAGAGCCACTGTCAGGAGCAGTTGGCTCTGCTGAGCAGTGGCTCCGTGGTCCTCACCTAGTCATCGTTTTCACAAACTAGCCTCACTGTGGATGGTTATGCCTCACCGGGCTTCTGGCCCCTGGGTCCCCTCACTCTGCTTCTTCCTGGTTCTGATACCAGGCCTTTCTGGGTGAACCAGCTGGCTCTCCGCTGCTTCTGAGCCCTTCTTTGGTCGCCATGAGAATTCTATAATTCTTTCTTGTGCCTCCCAGGCCGTGTCACACCTGGTGGGCTTTCCCCTAATTCACAGCACTCCTCCCTCAGCCTGGGTGTCCTCCCATGCAGGCCCCAAGATGAGGGATTCGTTTATTTCCCTTGCGTGTGGTTACCAATATTGTCAGAGGTCTAAAAAGAATGGATCTATAGATATAGACATGTTTCCTTGCTTCCTTAAACAGTTTACTAGGAATAATCTGCTTATACATTTACCAATTAGGGAATATTTATTGAGTGCCTACTATGTACCAAGTACCATTCTAGGTGGGGGGCGGGGGGGGGGGCGGGGGGCGGATACAGTAATCAGCAAGACAAGGCATGAATCCTGATCTTGTGGAAATTTGATTCTACTGTGTTAAGACAGACAATAAACAGGATCTCATTTCACAATGAAAACTGACCTTATTTTGATTCTCACATCTAAACAACCCATGAAATATTAAACTCCGCCCTCCACCCCCCAAAACAGGACATTCCTGAAAGCTTTGTAAGTTCTGAGCGATTCTCACGGTGTGAGAATTACAAATTCCTAGTATTGTCCTGTGGTTTGTTTACTAGGGTGTTAAAAAGTTCAGAGAGGACCTTTTTAAAGACAACGTAAGTAGTTACCCATTACTAAGTGCTTAATTTGTGGCAGGCATTGTGCCAGGGCTTTTGCATGTATTACTTCTAACTCTCAGTGCAATCCTAAATTAGGTAGGTATCATTGTTATTATGATTAGCCCCACTTTGCAAATGAGAAAACTGAGGTTGATATAATCTGAGTAAATTACCCGAGGTCACACGGGTATGTGGATGAGCCTTAATGAGACGCAGATGGGCTGACATCACTCTACCTCCCAAAAAATAAATAGTAGGAAAATCCGTAAGAAGAAAAGCAAAATTTAAAAAGAAAAGCAAAGCAAACTTAGAACTAGAGAAAGTTTGTTAAAACTAAATAAATAGAGAAGGTTTGTTAAAGCTAAAGTTTGTGGAAACACAATTGAGGACCAAGCAGAAATGATAAAAACATCTCAGGAAACATAATACAGGAAGGCGTAAAAATAGAATCCATTTCACAAATATGCAGTTCCCATAGAAGCTTCTGGGAACAGACCTTGAGGAGTTGGGGCTGGAGGAGATGGGGAAGCCGACCTGGTGCAACTGTTCTGTGGGCATAGATCCTACTCGAGGCATTACCCCCACCCTCCTGCTCACAGGCTCTCCTCCCTTGTTCCTCACACCCTGAGACGGAACCTGCACTCTCCAGCCCCAGTAAGCCAGCCTTCCAACAAGATGGAGACCCCTTTCTTTGCATCCTCAGTCTTGGCCTGGGCCCAGCCTCGCAGGCACATACAGGTTCCCACAGGCCATTCTGTCAGTCCAGGCCTCCCCAGGCCCTGAGCAGACCCAGTGAACCTCTATGAACACATTGTTTGCGGGTAGTTTTTATCGCGCGCTAACAGGTGGTGCGTGGCGCGGGCCATTTTTGCTAATTTTTTGCGCAAATGGCAAAGTTCAGTAAAATTACGATAACTTTAGTTTACGTATTTATACCTTACCCGCATTCTACTGCTAGTCTAAAAAAAAAGTATTAATACGTGTCCCATGCTCTACTTACTACCAGTCAACTTAAACGTATAAATACGTTTCCCGTATAGGATGTGTGAAAATCAAATTCTCTACCTGCATCACTTTCCCTCATGATGCCCTGAATGTGTGTAGAAGGGAAGCACCCTGTGAACTGAGCTAAAACCCATCAGGGTGAGTCCCAGGTGCTGTGCTCCCACTCAGGGAGCCAAGAGGGAGAAAGCAGAACAGCTCAGCCTTTGAGGGGGCCCTTAAAAATCAGAGCTAATCAGCCTTCTTCATCTTCACATCTGCCTTGTTGGACAGCTTTCATTTCATCTTGACTTGTAGATATGCCTTTTCTCCTATAAGATTCTAAGTTCCTTGGAGGCAGCACAGAGTAAATACCCCATAAACCTTCTCTAATGCTCCATAAACATTCCCTCCTTTTTAAATAGAGGAACCCCATTTTCTCCTCTATTAGAGAGTAGGAACCCAGCAGTGGCCTGTTGCAGTACAGGCTATAGCACACTTTGTGGTAGACTGAGAACATCAGAAAACCTCCTCTCCTCCCCTCCCTCCACCCTCTCCTATTTTCCTCACCTTTCCCTTTCTGTATATCTTTTCATTGGAACAAAACTGACATTATGACCATGACCACATTATGGTGAATGGAAATACAAAGAACAGAACTGATTAAGCTGTTTGGAGTTTCCTGTCACGTAATCAACATGGAAACAACTTCACATCATATGTTCCATTCAGGGCTCTTCAAGTTTTTTATACTCTTCTCCTGCTCACTAGTGTGTTTTTTGTGCCCTTTCAAAGAATGTAGCTACTTCTTATTTGATGTTAAAGTGCCCTTAAGATATCCATCTTCAGAAAAAATTCTATTTGGTTCCTGGTGCAGAGTAAACCGCATTAGGACAGTCTCTCTAAGGCCTGATTTGTGCAGGATTCACTTTTTCAGGCGTGTGCTTGGAAACATGTTGTGAGATGGATAAAGTTTGTTTTCAAATTCTCTCTCTTATCATCTCATTGTCTCTCAACTCCCCAACGCACCCGTTCTGGCCAGCTGCAGGACCCCAGTCCTCCTGTCTGGTCTTCTACAGAGATGAGCTGGTGTTAAGAGCTTGATCTCTCATGCCAGCATGCCTGGTTTCAAATCTAAGCTCTGCCCTTTCCTAGTCATGTGACCTTGGGCAAGGTACTAGATTTCACTGTCATTCAATTTGCTCATTTGCAAAGTAGGGATAGGTTGCCATGAGGAGGAACTATCTTAATAAATTCAGAGCATTTATAACAATGCCTTGTACTCAGAGTGAATTGATAAATAATAATGATACTTTTTAAAATTGCAGCACCCCACCCAGATCATACCTCCAAAAGCAGTGCCAATAACTGTCCATTTCCACAGAGTCCTGGTCTTATCCCTGATCACACTTCCCTTTCCTTCCTGTTTTCATCCCTTACTCCCTTACTCCAATTACCTCGTTTCACAGTCACGGGCAGACAAAGCTGCTCCTGGGCTCCTTCACTCTGCCCGTCACCCTCCTCTTTTCACTCCCCTGTCCACTTGCACCACCCACTCCTTTGTCAGTGCCCTTGGCTCCCGTGCTCCCTTGCCTTTCTCTGATCCCAAACAGCTCTGCGTATAGGTTACATGTACCAGCTGCAGCTTGCCTCCCTCCCCCCACCCCCCGCACCCCCCCTCCCTCCCGCCCAGCTCACCAGGAAGCCTACAGCCCATCCCGACAGATGCCTACTACCTTGTCAATATTCAGCCTCAGGGGGATTTGACGAGACCTCCGTACAGGCTTCCTACCTGGCACCGGGGAGTGAGAGACACTGTAAGCCTGATCCTCTGAAGCCAAGGCTGGTTCTGCTCTGGGAATCTGAGACCCTGCACTGCCCCTGCTCTCTTTCTCAGAGGACCTCACTTCCAGAAGCAAAGCTTTGGCCTTTTTACCACGTGGGACAGGGTCCAAGCCTTCCTTGCTGAGAAGCTGGGAGAAACCAGCTCATGCCGGTACATGAGTTCCCCCATCACTGATTCTTCTCCATTTGCTCTGAGGAGGAACAAAAATGGTCTCTTATCTCCAAATCACACATAGATGAAAATCTGTCCCTCACCCAGCTCAGGGGTTTTCTCCAGCAACCCCCTCCCTTCTCCTAGCATGGCTCCCCCACCCCTGTCACCTAAGGTACTGATGATGCAAACAGCTTCGGGAGCACGTAGCGGCTTTTTCCTCATTACTCACTAATGTAATTAAGACCTGCAGTCCGTGTCACACGTGATCACTGCAGGGCCAGGTGCACAGAATTAGCCTCAACATCTCCACAGCAGGCAGGATCAGGCAGAGCAGATCTGGAGTTACCTCAATCAGGGGGTGGGAGTCAACACTGAGACAAGGTCAGGGACCAGAACAGAAGTCCATCTTGGGCCAGGTCATCCAGAAGAGCTGGGCATCTAGACTTCCAGCTAAAAGTGAGTTCCTACTCTGGTTCTGGGTTCCTCAAAGGTCCTTTCATCTCAATCCTGTTGTAATGGGAATAGTATGGCCAGGTGCTTGTTATCTATAAAAAGGCTTGGAATAGGCTAGTACTTTACACATTAATTGACTTAAACTTCACAAGAATTAACTATTCTCCAAAGTAGATGATATTTCATCTCTATTTTCAAATGAGGAAATGGAGGCACAGAGAAAAAAGTAAATCTCTGAGGGTCATCTGGCTCATAAACAGAAGAAAGACAGTTGGATTGCAAAATCCATACTCTTAACCATGACTTTGAACAACCTGGGTTATAGGTCTAGCTCTGCAATTGCCTCACTTGAAAATCCAGTCTTTGATTTCTGAACCTTATTTTTCTCTCCATGCCCACCTCATAAGGATAGGATTGTTGTGGGGATGAACAAAATTTATGAGTGTAAAGTCAAGATCACAAAAGCTTGAGATTAAAGAAGATTAAAGAGACATAAATCAATTAACTGCAACTTGTGATCGAGTATTTTCTTTTCCTAAAATTAGGCCAAAATGTTATTGGCCCAATTAAACAAATTTGAATACAATCTGTAGATTATCTAATAGTATTAAGTCAATATTAATTCCCCAATTTTTATTAGGGAACTAGAAGCCCAGTACACGAGATTCATGCACTCAGGGGATCCCTCAGCCCAGCCTGTGCCCTCTCGCAGTCTGGAACCCCTTGGGGGATGTCCACCTGCTGGCTTAGGCCTGATCCCCCCCTCTTGCAGCCCGGGGCTCTTGCAGTTCGGGACCCCTCACTCTTTACTGCCCGCCTGGAGATGGGAGAGGCCCCTGCCACTGCCACTTCGCCGTGAGCCCGGCTTCTGGCTGACCAGTGCACCCCCTGTGGGAGTGCACTGACCACCAGGGGGCAGCTCCTACATTGCGTGTCTGTCCTCTGGTGGTCAGTGCATGTCATAGCTACTGATCATTCCACCGTTTGGTCAATTTGCATATTAGGCTTTTATTATATAGGATTATGGAAGAGAATATCTTTATTTTTAGGAAAAACACATTGAAGTGCCTCTTTTATTTCTAAATAAAGGAACTTTATAATATAAACAACTATGGAAAAATGTTAACATTTATAGAATCTGGGCAAAGGGTATTTGTACTGATTTGGAAACTGTTCTGTGAATCTCAGGTTATTTAGAAGTAAAAAAAACTTGATCATGTTGAAGAGGGAAGTGCAGAGCAGACTGAATAAAGGAGGGAGATATGGTGCTCTGGTCCAGGTGACCAGGAGGAGGAAGAGACAAAGATCTGGCCACTGCTCCAACAGTTCAGACAAATGAAGCACCGCCTCCTGACAACTAGATTGAGACAGGAGACACTGGTTCTTTTTAAAATCACGAACTGTTACCAATCTGGAAAACAAACAAACACACACAACCCCCCCTCCCCACACACACACACACACAAAGAAAAGAAACCCTATTCTTTTTGCCAAATAAAATACGGATTTTCCCTGTGAGAATAAATATTAGTGTCTGATCACATAAGGATATCTTATCAAGGCCTTGATGTTCACAATGGTTGGGTTTCAGAAGCACACATCAGCTGAGCTGCTGTTCCCCTCTCTCTGGAACATGGCAGATGGAGTCCGAAGTTGTCCAACCAGTGGAATGGAAAGATGCAATTCTTTGTGTTTGTGTCATTTAGTGCAGTCACCCAAACATGTTCCCAGCGGAGTGCCCTTTGTACAGGCTTAAGGCAAGAACCACAGATGTACATAAAAGCCATTCAGCAAAATTATACTCATCTGCATGAGCGGAAGAGGGGGTGTTCAATTTATATTTGAAAACAAAAGGGTGCCTACTCCTGTTACTATGAATCTTGCTCTGATTAAATGCAATGATCTTATTTAATCCTTGCCATCTTCACACCTAGTGTTTTAGAAAAGGCAAAACTGAGGTTCAAAGACGTTAAGCCTTTGCCCTAAGATCATACCTGGTAGCAGAGTCTAGATTTGAAACTAGGTCCTGCTTATTTCAGATTTCCTGCTCTTTCTAAAACTCCATCTCATTTCCCTTTTCTTACTTCCTAAGAAGTATCTGCCTCAGTAGACACTGATCTTGCACTCAGTTACAGATAGGCCCCATAACTGTAAGACTAGCACTGTTCCCCTTGCAGGGAGTGGTTCATGATTGGGATTGCAACCCAATTTGAGCCAATAAAATATAGTAGTTCCCTTATCTGCAAAGAGATATGTTCCAAGACCCCCTAGTGGAAGCCTAAAACTGTGGATAGTACCAAACTATATATAATGTTTTTTCCCTATACAGGCATGCCTTTACACTTCAAAGAAGTACTTTAAGGCTTGTCTTTGCCAACCTCACTACTCTGGTGCTTTGGGGCCATGATTGAGTGAAATAAGGGTTACTTGAATACAAGCACTTCATTACTGTGACAGTAGATCTGATAACCAAGACAGCTACCAAATGTCCAATGGGCAGGTAGCATCTACATCATGCAAATGCTGGGCTAAGGGATGATTCACTCATATCCTGGGCAGGATGGAGCAGGACAATGGGAGATTTCATCACTCTTGCTGCTCAGAATGGCATGTAATTTAAAACTTATGAATTGTTTATTTCTGGAATTTTCCACTTAATACTTTCAGACTATGGATGACCATGGGTAACTAAAATCACAGAAAGCAAAACGACAGATAAGGGTGGGTTACTGTATGTAGAGAAATTTGCTGGGCCTTCTGGGTAAGTTCTTCCTCAATCTCATGGGAGTGCTTGCAGAAACAAAGCCTTTTCTCCTGCTTGGACTCTAAGTCTTTGGACTCTAAGGAGAAATCATAGGGTAGTCACAGCTGTTGCTGGTCAACATCGTAGACTACAAGAGGGACCTGCCTCAGGATGGAATGATGCTGTAGATGATATGTAGAGATATGGAACAAGATACAGATTAGGAACATGGGTTCTTGATCATTGCTTCTACTCATGTTCCTGCAAGAGCATGTTGTGGACACTCTCTTGCTTTCCCAAAGACTCTGCTCCTACAGTTATTGCTGGTTTTCTTTCTCTTCATTGTCAATATCTCCCTCTATACTGGCTATTCCAAACATGGGTTGGATTCTTTTACATAAAAACAAAATAAATCTCTTTGACTTAGTCTTCTCTTCCAGCTACACCCCTTCCCCTGTTCCCCTTTTCAAAACTTTCTGTCTATACCTGCTCACCTTCCATTCACATTTTAACTCATTCTAGTCTGACTCCTGTTGTCACTACTCTCATAGAACTGCTCTGCACAAGTCCACTGCCAATGTTCATCTTACCAGTGCCAATGGGTATTTCTTTGTTCTCATTTTTCTTGATTTCCTTGCAGGATTTAAATGGGTAGAACATCCCCTCTTTCTCGAATGCTTTTCTATCTTGGCTGCCATGACTCCATACTCCCCTGGCCTTTCCCCTGCTCCACTGGCTGCTGCTTCCCTGTCTCCTACACTGACTTTCCCTCTGGTCTTGAATTTCTAAATGTTGGTTTGTCTCAAGGCTTGGTCCTAGGTCCTCTATTCTTCTCTATTTATTTCATCTCTTCTTATATTCATTCAACACTCAATCAATATTTGAGTGTCTACTATATGTCAGACTCTGTTCTAGGTACTAGAAATAAAGTTCCTATTTTTATGCAGCATACATTCTACTGGAAGAGAAAATAAACAAAGAAAAAACAACCTTGATTGTCTAAGGAGGAGACATTTACATCTGAGAAAAGAGGAACGTGTGAGAGAAAAGTTAAGGATAATTCCAGATTTCTGGTTTGCATGAAAGGAAGAATGATGGTGCCATTTATGGAAATAAGGAAGACTAAGGGAGGAGGAGATTTGGGAGGGGAAAATCAAGAAGTCTGGTTTGGATTAAGGGGTCACCTGGGCACATTAAAGTGGTTGCTGGGATAGATTAAGTTCCTTTTGTGAATATTCCTTCCTCAGGTCTTAGGGAGACCTTTTCTGATCTCTGAGAGCATCCCACCTGCTACTTCCTCTGCCCAGAGAGTCTCTGTCTCCTTCCTCAGTTTATTGTCTTCATGCTGGTCACCACATCCTATCTAATAATAGACAAACATGGTAATTGACCATACCTTCACTACGCCTCCCATTGGCTAATCAGCATGATATGCAAATTAACCACCAACAAAGATGGTGGCTAATTTGCATACTGTAGGCAGGGTGGGTCAGTGCGGGCCACCATCTGGGCCCCTGTGTGCCGCCTAAGCCCCAACCCCAGGCGGGACCCCCGTGAGCGGCCCTGGGCAGCAAGGCTTGGCAGAGCGAACAAGCCGCCTAAGCCCCACGGGACCCCTGTGTGGGGCCCTGGGCGGGCGGGGCTTGGCGGTGTGATCGGCCCAAGGAAGCCCTATTCTTGAAGGAATCCTCCTGCAATGGGCTTCTAGTTCTGTAATAACAAAGCTTGGCTATTGTTTAGCTATTCCCACTAAAAAGATATCCTGGGAAAGCAGGGACTGTCTGTCTTATTCATAGCTGCATCCCCTGGGCTTAGTATTGTGCCTGGCACAGGGTAAGGGCTCAACAAATAATTGCTGACTGAGAGAACAAAGGGTAGGCCAGTCCTCTGGAGAAGTCAGGACAGCTGGTTCTTGCCTGAGCTCAGCCAGCCACCAGCTATATGGCTTTGGGCAAGTCACCTCTGTGGTATTTTCTCAATTTCAGAAGCTGTTTGATTAGATGATTTCTAAGAGTTAATCTGTCCATTTTGTATGTTTAGAATGAATGCAAATGATCTTTTAGGAGGACATTTACCACAGATATCCTACAGAGTTCTATATTCCCACTCCTGTCCCCCTAAATCCTCAGTCTCTAAAACCGTCCAGTATGCCAGGATCCACTGTAGGAACAGGAAGAAACCATTGGAAATGAAGAAGTGAAGGAGTTGAATTTTTCTGGAACATGATTGAGCACCTATTCACCAGTATAGTTCAAGCCTTTTGAGGTATACTGTTAAATTTCATACGTATTTAGGGTTATTTGACTATTAAGGCATATTTTCACAAAACCCTGGGAGGTAGGTATTAATACTCCCATTTCACTGATGTAGGAAATGCGGCTTAGGGGGACTGATTGATTTCCCCTAGTTCAAACAATGGCAAGTGGCAGAAAAAAGATTGGAGTCCATATTTCCCCACCTACTCCCATGCACCCATTGGGCTTTCCACCACGCCAATCATAGATGCCTATAGTCAAGGGCAAACCCTCTGGAGGGTAATCGATTTCTAGTGGACTCCGGTCTCTCTGTGGAATCAACAAATGAAAATAAGTTGGATGAAAAAACACTCTCTTAGAACCCAGAGTTTACATTTCAACTAATCTGGGAAATGCTATAGCAAAGCCGTTAATGACTATGTAATTGAGATACATAGGTAGGTGGAAATAATGCCCCCAAAATATCAGCTTGCTTATGCAGCAAGAAAGATTTCTGTTCTGAAATAGCGGGATTTCCCAGGGCTCCTTCTGGAGAAGGAAGAGGGGATGCCAGGAATATGTATTCCCTACATGACCATCCATCCTAAGATCCTTCACTTCGTTTCCCTTTTCCTCGGCAACTTTTGAAGATTCACTTTCAAAAGAATCTTGATTTTGCCCTAACTGGTTTGGCTCAGTGGATAGAGCGTCGGCCTGGGGACTCAAGGGTCCCAGGTTCCATTCAGGTCGGGGGCATGCACCTTGGTTGCGCGCACATGCCCAGTGGGGAGTGTGCAGGAGGCAGCTGATCGATGTTTCTCTCTCATCGATGTTTCTAACTCTCTATCCCTCTCCCTTCCTCTGTGTAAAATATCAATAAAATATATTTTTTAAAAAAGAATCTTGATTTTAATTGGAAAGGAATTCTTTTCCCAATAAGGTAAAATTATCATAGGTCTGTTGCTCTAGTGCGTGTGTGTCCGTGAGTGAAGATATGAACCTATGTCACAACAAATATGCAAAACTACAAATGAATCTTAGCGTTGGGCATGGTTCTGAAGGAGTACCTTTTATTTTTAAACACACAGACCATTTGGCATTGATATAAAGCAGGGAGAAAAAAAGCAATGCAGGTGTGGTGTAATTCGTTTGTCTCTCTTCCAGCCTGGAAAAGGGGGTTGGATGTTGTGAACAGAGGAGGGTGTTATTTTTTACTTCCCTACCAATAAAAAATGACAAAAGCAAACATCTAAGGGAAAAAAAGCAAGATCATAAATAGAAAAAACAATAAATAATATTTATTTTGTACAAAACGGCTGTCAAGTGTCCTAGAGTCCCCAGCGGGCAGAAAGCGCCCGCGGGCAGGGCCTGGGGCCCGGGCGCCCTCAGAGCAGCAGCAGGGAGCCCAGCAGCAGCTCGCCCTGGCCCAGCAGGCGGCCCCGCTTCAGGCCGCGGCCCTTGTCCTCCGCCTTGACGCGCACGGCCAGGCGGCGCACCTCGTCCTCCGACAGCCCGTCGAAGCAGAAGTCCTGGTCGAAGACGGCCTTGCGGCTCCGCCGGACCACGGCGCTGCGCTGCTGGCGCGTCTTGCCGGGCGGCGGCAGGACCAGGCTGACGCGGCAGCCCACGACGCAGGGATCGGAGGCTCCTCCGGCCGGGCCCTCGGGGCGGAGCAGCCGGAGGCGGAGGCGCCCGCTGGCCGGACTGTACTCGGCGGCCAGGCGCAGGGCGCCGCCGGCGCGACCCAGAGCCACGGTGCCCTCGGCCTCCAGGAGCTCGGGCCGCGGGCCGGCGTCCGACGGGGGGGACGCGGAGCAGGTCCGGGCTGGGGACCCCGAGCTGGCGCAGCGTTCCTCGTCCTCGCTGGACACCGAGCGGGCGCGGGCCAGGCCGCGACTCCTCCGGGCCTGCAGCGCGCGGCTCAGCAGCCCTTCGGGGGCGCGCAGGAGGCGGTGGCCGCGGGGCCGCAGGGCCAGCGTGTTCCGGGGCGGGAGGGTGTCTCCGGGGGTCGCGGGGCCGGAGGCTCCACTAGGGAATCCGAGGGGCAGGTCTCCTCCGCCGCCGTAGGTGTGGGCCCGCGGGCGGAGCACGGGCGGCTGCAGGAGCGCGGCGGCCCCGGGGCCCCCAAGGAAGAGCGACTCCTTGCGGCGGGTGTGCGGGCTCTCGAGCAGCGCGCAGAAGCCGTAGGCGGTGCGCGCGCGGGGCAGGTGAGGCAGCGAGAGCGCGGCCTGCGAGCGCGGGTCCCAGTCCGTGCGCCCCGCGCCGTCGTCTGCTCCGCGGGGCCACAGATCGGGCTCGGCCGCGCACCGCCGGGGCACAGCGGCGGCCGGCGGCGGGGAGTCGGGCGCGCAGGGCGCGGACAGCCGCGGCGGGATGCAGAACTCGGGGATCCGGCCCGGGGTGAGCACGTTGGAGAAGGCCGGCTCCGAAGCTGCGCTGCCCGCGGCCGAGGCGCGGAGTTTCCCGAGGAGCCGCATTCTCCGAGTCTGTGGCTGCGAGTGGTGGGAAGAAGCGCTCCTGCAGGAGAGAGAAGACGCTGAGTTTGGGCACCTGGGGTCCCTGGAGACATGGCTGGACCCCCTCCCCCGGACCCTCGGAGGGTACCAACCAACGCGCCTACCACCATGGCCGGTCTGAGCGGAGCTCTCGCGCACCCACAACCCAGCCCCGCCCTCCATTCATTGGCACTAACTAAATTAACGACCACATAGAAATCAGACCTTTTCTTATTCCTCAGTCACTCTGGGGCAAGAGCTGCAAGTTCAGTGTCCGCTGCCTCCAGGTCCTGGCTGAGCCGCCAGCTTCAGCACTGTGGCCAGGGCAGTGGCGCTCCTCTCTTAAACCGGTAGCCTGAGTCCCGCCCCCTGGCTGGGAGCCCAACTCCTGGCGGCCCTGGACAGCCCGCCTTTTAGGCTACCCCTTCCCGGAGACGCAGAGCGGCCCTGCAGCGGGTGCCGGGGTGTGAGCGAAGCTGTGGCGGGAACTGGCACCCTCTGGTCAGCTCTGGGAACTGCATCCGTTCTGCGTTCCCCGAGCCCCTCACTCAGGCCCATAGGTGAAAAGAGGGCGCCGCACAGTCCTGCCAAGGGACAATTGGCAGCTGAAAACGAAGGCGGCCTCATGGAGAAGGTGAAACAGGATGAGGAAACAGGAAATTCCTTTTGCGAAGAGCTCAATTGTGTCACCCTGAACGTGACTTACATGCCCCAGGGATTTCTATTTTAGTGCTCCCCCCACCCCCCTGCACCTGCCATGAATAGACCAATATGGTTTCTATGGGATTCCTGTATTAGTTATTTATGTGTCTCCCTCTGCTGGATGATCACTTCCTTAAGAGCCTGGCTCAGACAATGCATAAATACTGGCGAAGTGGGTGAATTAGTGTATGCAAAATTTTCTCAATGACTACAGGCTCTGCCTGTCATCTTGACTGTCACAAAAGAGGGGGCTTCTGGCTCATACCCTAAACATAACACTTGATGTGTGTGTGTGTGTGTGTGTGTGTGTGCGCGCGCGCGCGCGCGCGTGCGCGCGAAAGCTAGCCGTTTTCTCTCTGCTCCAGCAGGGGGGTATCCAGTTAGAAAGCATCTTACAGAAAACCTAGATTGCCTCTTTCCACCCGCAACCTTTATTTTCTAAGCTGAGAAAACTGGAAGTCCAGAGGGACTTGAGGAAATTTCATAAAGGTTAAATAAAGCTAGTTAATGGCAGAACCTGGAACTAGCAATTTCCTGTTTGGCTTTGTGTGTGATGCTTCCCGTTACCTGAAATGCCCTTTCTCTGCTTTTTCTTTCTGTAGGAATTTGTTTATTTTCCATAATTCAGCCGGACATCATCCCTTTGGGACCCTTTACTCAACTGGCCCACCACAGTTCATCAGCCCCTCCTTATTCCCTCTATACATACACAGTCTATGTTTCACCTGCTGCATTTAGCATGTTGCTTTAGAATTTTTTGGTTTACAAGCTTGTCTGTCCTAATAGACAACAAGTTTCTTGAGGGCAAGGACTGGGGCAATTCAACCAGAGTGGAGTTTGGGGGACCTATTATGAATATATGTAAAATATATAAATGTTATGACCCAGAACCTGGATTTGCCTCCAACCCAGTTTCCTTACCTAAGGACAAGCGAGGTTGTCTTATTTATCTCTTATCCAATTTCAGCACCTGGGGATACAATGCCAGGCAAAGAATAAGTGCTCAGTAAACATTTGATGGATTATATTGTATTGAGCCTGATTTACAATCCAGGTCTTATGACTGTCAGGTGCTTGTAACTAAATAGCTCTTTGTGTTATTCCATTTTTTTCTTACAAGCCAGTAAGGTGGACATTGATTCTGTTGATCAGATGAGAAACAGGCTCGGTTAAGAGACTTGTTTAGGGTCATTCAAACTATGAATCATAGCCCACTATATTAAGTCCTAGTTTTCTGCTTATTCCTTCCTTCCTTCCTTCCTTCCTTCCTTCCTTCCTTCCTTCCTTCCTTCCTTCCTCCATTCACTCAGTTCATTGTAATTCACTGTCTATTGCAAGGCTAGCCCTTTCTGTCTATTGTGCCAAGTATTGTGTGTGTGACTAGTGTTGCACTTTACACCAGAATTTTAATTCTTAAAGCAACTTAGTCTGCTATTAAATATTTCCCATTGTCCTTGCTTTGGAATAAATATTATTATTTCCAAATTCTTAAGGAGAATGTTTTCCCTGGGTTAGTAACCAATGCTTTTACTTTAGTATATGCTTTTGTCATGGGACAAGCCTGAATCAATATGCAGCCAAGGAGCAGCAACCATTCCTGCTGAAGCCTCACTTGGAAGCAGAGAAGTCCCTGGGGCTCTGCCCGAATCCTTTCTCTTTGATTCTTCAGAACAATCTGCAAATTAGTGGGCAGAATGGTCTTCTCTAAAGCAGAGCCCACATGCATTGTCCTGAATGTGCCAGCTCACTTCAAATTAGATCTCAATGAAAATGGCTTTCACGCTCCTAGAGGTCTTTGTGTCTTGAAAAAATAAACATTTGTCAGTGGGTAAATACCACTGAATGCAGCACGTGGGATATGAATTATTGTACTACGAGCACTTCCATGTTCCTAGGACAACATAAGCATGGCTGCAAACAGTCTCAATCTAGAGGGTTTTCCAAAACCATTAGTTTTCCATGAATCAATATTCCACAGAAGAGAAAGTAAAATACAGAAAAATTACTTACCCGGGGCTACGCTGCAGTCATTCATTCATTCAAACTCATAGTTGCAGGCCGTAACAATAGTTAGAGGCCTGGTTTCCTTCCTGATTCTGAAATCACATTGGGAGAAGTGAAAAACAACCCGGTCGTGGAAAAACTCTGATCACTTGAGTTGTTTCGTTGTTTTGTGTCTTATGACCACATGAGGTCCACCATCGTCTTGTATTCAAAACTTTGAAATTGTTATTTCAAAAACCTAACCCAATAATAATTTTTCCTGGGCACTCATTATATACTGGGTCTAAATTAATTGCTAAACAACCCTCTAAAGAAGGTCAGGATGTAAAAACTATGGCTCATAGAAAATAAACAACTAGTCCAAAGTCTCACGTCCAGTAAGAACAAAACTGGGGCTCAAACCCAGAGCCATGTGTCTCCTCATCTTCTGTGCTTATAACCACTTTCCGATAGAGCCTCCTTCAAATTTGTTTATCCTGAACCATTTCCTCTCCAGGCAGCTAGATAAGAAAGGGAACCTTTTCCCAAGGCCTTGAGTTGAAACTATACACCTTGTTGTTTACACACGCACCCAACTGATTAAAGCATGTGATTATCATAAGCAGGAAGTCACTGGTTATTGATGTTAGTACAGTGCTGTGACCTGAGGAGGGGTCCTTGTCCCTCCCCCCTGCCACCTCCCACCCCCAGGATAGAAATCAAGAGAAGAGGCAAAGCAGATTCAGCAGAGGAGAGGTTTACTAAATACAGGATGAGAAGAAAAGAGAGAGGGAGGGAGCCTGATGCATCAAGGGAGCACACAATTACAGAGTATGGCTCCCCAAACTGCTACTGGCATCTGCCAGAAGTGAGGGGTGGGGTGGGGTTGTTCCTGGAGCAGGCGCACAGTGGATCTCTTTGTTCTCCAGGTTCCTGCTCTGGGCTGGCATTGACTGGCATGGGTGCAGAGGCATTGATTCCAGGAGTACCGGAAAGGAAACCTAATCTTGAAGAGGCTCAAGAAGTAACTAAAGGACATTCCTATGCATCTAAGAGAGGCCTGTCTCAGTACCATTTGTGAACAGAATCCTTGTCCTCCCCGGAAGCACACTCCGTTCTCTGTATCCCATGTTCCAAAATAGGATTGTTCCCAAAAGTGATTTCCATAACAAAGGCTCAGGGAGAAACCAAGATGGCGGCATAGGTAAACACCGGAGATTGCTGCCTCGCACAACCACTTCAAAAATACAACTAAAAGACAAAACGGACATCACCCAGAACCACAGGAAGGCTGGCTGAGAGGAAATTCTACAACTAGAAGGAAAGAGAAAAGCACACTGAGACTCAGAGGAGGTACGGAAGTACATAACAAAGACTCGGGATGTACCAAAGGCTAGATCCTGACATGGTGAAAATGGAAGAGACTTGTAATTAGGTGGGTGAAGAACCCTGAATGAAGTAAACTTGGTGGTGAGCATAATACAGTGTATATAGATATCAAGTTATAATGTTGTATACCTGAAACATATGTTATAAACCAATGTTACCTCAATAAAAATGTTGATACATATCAATGCCTATGCCCCTAGAATGTGAAGGAACACGGTAGGAAGGTCATTCAAGAGGCTCCAGTGGGAAGACTTGGAATAGTGAGAAGTCCTACAGGAGCCTCAGGTTCCATTAACTGTGGAAAACCAGTGAAGAACCAGTCTAAGTGTTCAGTGGTGTGGGAATGGCCACATCCCCTTTATAGAAAAAGTCATGGGAAATCATGATTAAGAAGACCATACAACACAGAAACGTGTGTCTGATGGAACATTCAATGAAACTAGCAATGTACAAAATGATATAGTTCTTAACATCACAATTGGTAATGATGTGGTTTCCTAAGGTCAAGAATGGAAGAGAAGCCAGGCAAGTTTCTATCAGTGGTTAGAGCATTGGCCCACAGACCATAGGGTCTCAGGTTCAATTCTTGGTCAAGGGCACATACCTCAATTGCAGGTTCCCCAACCCTGGTAGCAGCACATGTGGGAGGCAACCAATTGATGTGTCTCCCACATTGATTTTTTTCTCTTTCTCTCTCTCCTCCTCCTTTCTCCCTTCCACTCTCTCTAGAAATCAATGGGAAAAATAACCTCTGGTGAGGATTAAAAAAAAAAAAAAAGAATGGAAAAGAATATAAAATGTTGCAATAATTTCTATTTTGTGGGTATCGAAGTTTTTATCAACTTAGGTCCTGGGTCATTGAAAGTTAGTTTGAGCAAGCTTACAAAAATATATGCAGAATGATCAGATAAAATAAAGTAGGTGAAATAATTGCAACAGAAGGAAAGCAACAGTAGATGTGATAAAACCAGAAATGAGGTTAGAATTGAAAACATACAGTGAAGATTTGTAACTGCCACAGCACTATGGAAGAAGCCCAAGTCCCTGGCATCAGAAAAGCTGACAGTGATTTACTTTTTCTGCATCCTTTCACGAGTTATTGCATCTCCAATATGCCTTGTATCCTATATAATAAAAGGCTAATATGCAAATTGACCAAATGGCAGAACAACTGGTTGCTATGATGTGCACTGACCACCAGGGGGCAGAAGCTCAATGCAGGTGCTGCCAGTGCACTCCCACAGGGGGAGCGCTGCTCAGCCAGAAGCCAGGCCCACAGCTGGTGAGTGCAGTGGTGGTGGCGAGAGCCTTTCCCACCTCCACAGCAGCGCTAAGGATGTCTGCAGGGAGTGGGCCTAAGCCATCAATCAGACATTCCCCAAGGGCTCCCAGACTGTGAGAGGGTGCAGGCCAGGCTGAGGGACGCCCCCACCTGAGTGCACAAATTTCGTGCACTGGGCCTCTAGTTCATCTATAAATTGGGAAAGATGATAATTCCTTTCTAAAGAGAGAATGGGAACTTTCTCATGCAAGTACTTTGTAAGTCATACTAGTAAAGTGCCATTGATCCTTTACTTGCTGTTCCTGGAAAGCAATATATTCCCTCACTTCCATCCCTTTCATATGATCCTCCCAGTCCCCCACTCCCCTGTCACACACACACACACACACACACACCCCTGCCTTCATGACTCCTATTCATCCTTCTTGGACTACATTCAAACATCACTTCCTCCTGAAAGTCCTCTATGGCTGCCCAGGCTTGGCTATGTGCCTTTTTTCTGTATCTTGCTTCAGAGTGAAGATAAGACAGTGGATTTTGGAGTCTCAAATTTGGGTTCACAATCCTGCTCTGCCACTTTCTATGTGTGTGACCTTGCCCAGTTAGTAAAACCCTTTGAGCTCCAATGTTACCTAGTAAGTGAGAGTAACAGTATCTATTACTTCCATTTTGTGATTATTACAGATTGGACATAGAAAGCACAAGATACATAATAGGACTCAGTAAATTTTATTATTACTAAAATAATTTCCTTGACTTCAGTTTCCCATGTTATACTTCCAAAATTGCTTAGTTTGCTAAATCACATTAAATCTATATTTACATTTGAAGGGATAGCTTTTGACAACAGTTTATGAAAAACATGAAACAACTTAAAAAACACACCACCAAACTTGTTCCTTGTTCACACTGAAAGAGATTCAAAGAGTTTCAGACTAATATTACAATTAAATGTTTATCAAGCTAACAAATGAAAATCAAACTTAATCAAAACACTCTTCATTTTTCTTCCTGGGGAGTGTCTAGATTCTTCTATTATTTCTTTTAGTGTGTTGTGTATACTCTTATACATATACACTCTCCTTAGACACTACTTCTTGGTAATTTTTAAGTGCTATAAATATCATCTCCCAGTGGCTTGCTTTTCATATTTTATGAAGTCTTTAAAAAATAGTTTTAAAATTTAAATGTAATCAGATGTATCAGTTTTTCCTTTGTGATTTTGCTTAAGAGATAATTCCCTGCCTTGAGGCCATAAAGATACTTTATTTTCTTCTGAGGTTTAAACTAAAAGTTTTGCTTACTCATGTTTAGGTCATTAATACACCAGTGAGCAGAATTTTCAGTCAGTGTTCTCCAAAGGTGAAAAGGGCTTCCTTGAGAAGTGTGCTCCCCGTCTTTGGAGGCATTCAAGAAGTCTGGACAATCATGAGGCAGGGATGCTATAAAGAGGGTTTGAGGATCATATGGACGTTTAAGCCTTATTATCTGTTTGGCCACCTAAGTACAACACAGTATCGCTAGAAAATAACCCAACATTTTAAATATTTCAGAGGTTGCCCTCTCTTGGCTACACTTGACTTACTGATCCTTATTTGAAAGCCACAGTCAACTCTATTTAAGGTTATGGGCAAGTCAGTAAATGCTGTACATTGACAAACTTTGTCACCTATTGGTAACTGAAGAATTAGATGTAAACAACCTATAGTTATCTGCCTTGTAACATAACTGCGCTCTAATTTCATAGTTGACACTGGGGACTAAATGTTACTCATTTTGATTCATTATTAGTCACAGAAAACACAGACTGCCTGGGTCCTCTCTCTCATTCCAGCTCCATCACTAGCCAGCTGCATGAGCCTGGGAAAACTTCTTAGCTTATGTAAGCCTCAGTTTTTTCTCATCTATTCTGTGAAGATAATAGAACTACATCCTAGGGCAGTGATGGCGAACCTATGATACGCATGTCAGAGGTGACACGCGAACTCATTTTTTTGGGTTGATTTTTCTTTGTTAAATGGCATTTAAATATATAAAATAAATATCAAAAATATACATCTTTGTTTTACTATGGTTGCAAATATCAAAAAATTTCTATACGTGACACGGCACCAGAGTTAAGTTAGGGTTTTTTCAAAATGCTGACATGCCTAGCTCAAAAGGTTCGCCATCATTGTCCTAGGGTATGCTGATTAGTAATCCACGTAAAGTCATTATGAGACAGTGTCTGGCATTTACTTAGTAAATCTTATTTATATTTTGCTAGTAGTAGTAAAGTAACAGTAGTATTTTGTAACCACATTCATTGTTAATATCTCAGGTTAAAATGTTTAGACACAGGTGAGAATGTAAAAAAAAAAAAAATGGAAGAAAGACAACTTTAGTGGACACGTATTCTAAACCAAGCCCTTTACAAAAGACCCCGTATCTAATACTTTACCAATCCTGCATAGTTACACCTACCTAATTTTTAAAGATAAATTTTGGCTCAGAGAGTTTAACTCCTCCTAATGTTACATGGCCGGTCTGTAACTACAGAGTTAGGATCTAAATCCTGATGCAAAAGCCTAAAGCTGGTGATGTTAACATTGCTTTTCAGAAATTACTTGAGGCTCAAACAAATTCATGGACAAGTCCCCAAAGCCTAATCCCCCTGAGCTGAGCTGGACACTTCACCTTAAACATCCCTTTCTCTACAGAGTGTAGTTGGACATGTGAGTCATATTTTCCTGCTCAGTTGAAAGTTGATACCATTTGTATGTTTCAAGCCAGGTGGGGACAAACCAGCTTGAAGAACCCCCTTCTTTGTCAGTGTGTTGGATTGGATGACAGAGACCCAACAAGGATGTAAGGCTGAGCTGTCCAAGTTGAATAAAAGATGGATTCTGGATTTACTGGGGTAGCTGGGATTTCCATTTCAGAGAGTGGCTAATATCACTCTACTCAGGATTATCTTGGAAAAGAGAAAACACATGGTCCCCATGGGAGTCTGTGTACCAGGCACAACTGTGCACATTATTGAGAGCAGCAGGGTAAGTGGAGCCACAGAAGATTTGCCCAAATTTAAAATTTTAGGCCCTGAACAGGGGGCTCAGGTCCATCTTCAAAGCAAACCAGTGGAGTAAATAACAAAGTTACCCACATTCCCCTGATCCCTTACTCAGAACCCTGGTACAGTCTAAACCAGGGGTGGGCAAACTTTTTGACTCGAGGGCCACAATGGGTTCTTAAACTGGACCAGAGGGCCGGAACAAAAGCATGGATGGAGTGTTTCTGTGAACTAATATAAATTCAAAGTAAACATCATTACATAAAAGGGTACGGTTTTTTTTTTTTTTTTTTAGTTTTATTCATTTCAAACGGGCCGGATCCGGCCCGCGGGCTGTAGTTTGCCCACGGCTGGTAAACAGTGGAAGACCCTCTAGTGATTAATATAGAACACTTCTTGCTGCCCTTTATAACAAGTAATATGACATTTTTGCATTTCCCCCACTCCCCAGCCAGGTAGCATGAGTAAATCATTATCTGTTACAAATAGATCTCAATATTATTTAATTTGTATTGTCTTTGAAAGATGTTTCAGGCAAATAAATGCCTTCTCAGTTCATATGATATCAAAAGCACATTTTATTATAATGCCCTAATATCACTTTGAAGTAGATACATTTTGAGACAGCAGATACCTCAAGAAGCTTTTCATGCAACATTTGTATACCTTGGTGTTGGGCAAAGAATGGCACCATTTGTTCCATGAGTGGAAATGAACAATTTCAAAGAAATCTCCACATGACGGAACCCATCTACCCCATACGTGGCCACAAAAGCATGTCTGTCCTCCCCATCAAGAGTCAGCCAAACATCGTATCACGGGGCCCTTGATCCCAGTGTGTCTAGTTGGTGTTCATGCATCACCTCCATTAAAATCCTCCTGGAATGGGATCTGTGGACAAAGGCAGATTAAATAAATTAAAGCATACCTATGTGATAGATCATTAAGATTGATGTTATAAAAGACTATAAACTTAGGGAAAAAATGTAAAGGCTATAAAGACAGGATTGTATTCAGTGATCCCATTTCTGGGGAGAAATGCATATATGGCAAACACTGTGAGGCTATCCACTAAAATGTTAGCAGCAAGTTGACTCTAGATGGTTGGATTATAGATGATTCTAATCCTTATTTGTATTTTCCAGATTTACAAAAATGAAGATGTGTTATTTCTATAGTAGAATACCTCCCCCTCAAGAAATAGATACTTCTGGTGAGCGTTAGAAGTAAAGCTACTCTAAATGGACAATAAATTTGAGTCATCAGTAGCTGAAGACACAAGGATGGCGGTTTTAAATGAAGTTAATGTATTAAATGTTGCCATTTCAGAGCCGGGGTACTTGGGAAAGGATACATTGGGGTAAAAGAAAAAGGCTTCAGACACCCCACAGGGCACATGCATTCCCTAAAAACTCAAGAAAAAGTGAAAAGCCTGTAGCCTGGTAACAGTTAGTTTTCCCTGGTGACCTTGTATGTCAAACACTGGGGCCCTTGCCAGGCAAAAAGAAGCCAACACTACCTGGTGTCTATGTAAAGCCATACAACTAGGGGTTTGATAAGAAAGTAATGCATTTAAGTAGAAAGGGGAAAACCAAGAACCATGAACCTATGGGAGAGCCTACTCAGGCCTGGCCCAGGTCACTGCACAAGAACCAGCCACAGGAGGGACTCAGTAGTGTGGACCTGCGTGGAACTGAGCCTTGGACAGATGCATCGTGCCCATTCCGCAGGACCCTGGTGATGTGCACATTAGGAGAAACACATTTGGGAGGTATTTTACAATGAGTGACATGCCATTTTGATTTTGGTTGTTTCTTGACCTTTAAAAATCATCAGTGTCATAATATGTTGTAAATGATTACCCCAGAGAGGTTCATTTGAAAAAAAAACACACAAACTTGGTTAACATTGATTCAAATGAAGCTAAACTAGGGAAAACTCTTTGACTACCTCTAAATTTCAAATATTTTCAGGTCAGAAGAAAAGGGTGGAAGCTTTCCTAATTCTTAGTTTCTGTAGTTTTATGCTTCTTGTCTTTCTCTACCTCTTCAAAACATTCTGGCCCTCCTCTTGAAGACATATTAAATGAAGATTTAGATGAAGATTAATAAAACATTGTTTTGAACCACAAATGGAAAATGGAACACAGCTGCTCTGGCCAGTGTTTTTCAGTGGTTAGAGTGTCGGCCCAAGCACCGAAGGGTCTTGGGTTTGATTCCTGGTCAAGGGCAGGTACCTGGGTTGCAGATTCACTCCCAGTCATCAGTCATGGCACAAGCAAGAGGGGGAGGCAGCCAGTATATGTGTCTCTCTCATCTCCCTCCCTCCCTCCCTCCCTTCTTTCTTCCCTCCCTCTCTCCTTCCACTCTTCTGGAAAGCAATGGAGAGAGTATCCTCAGGTGAGGATTAAAAAGAAAAAAATGGAACACAGCTTTAAATCTCGTCGTTCACTGAAGGGGATGTGAAATGGGACTTTCCATTCACATCTCATCGCCACCAGTCATTGTGGCAATCTAGAAGACCTAGAGAAGACCACCAGATGGGAAAGAGAGAAAACTGAGAAAGAACTCAATGTACGAGAGAAATAGCATGGTACAGAGGTAAGAGCCAGATTCTGGCTCTACCACTCCACAAACATCTTCAATAGGTTAATTAACCACACGTAATCCCTTCAGCGATCTTATGAAGAAGGTACTATTAGTGTCAATATCATCCCCAGAGGATAAAACCTTTAGAATAATGCTCGGACTGTAACTACTGCTATCTAAGTGACAGTTAAATGCACTTAAAAGGGGGACTTAACGACAACACCTGGCCAAGCAAGGCTATACCTTGTTTATTCCAGAAGAACCAAGTCTCAGCCAGTGCTGCTTCCAAACCAAGGAGCCAAGTCTTCCAATCTCTGAGAAATCAAGAATAGTTGCCATCAATTAATTTCCAGACTAATAACAAAATTGAAATCCTCAGCTACTTCTTCATGCTACCTGTTTTAATAACTGTACTCTTTAAAAAAGAAAATTCCCTGTTTAGAGAGTGGTACTAGAGATGAGGAGAAGCTGCCATTTTTGGCTTAATTTAATCTGGGCTATATACAGTATATGAAAATATAATGTTCCTTTTAAAGTATTTCATAACAATATTCTAGAATAGGGGTTGGCAAAGTTTTTTCCTTTGTTGTGTTTTTTGTTTTTGCTTTTTGCTGTTTTGTTTTGTTTTGTTTTGTTTTATGTAAAGGGCCAGTAGTACATAATTTGAGCTTTCTGGACACTTACGTCTTTGTCACCGTTGCTGCTAATTCTTTTTAAAGCTGTATAGCCAACTTCGTAATAAAGTAGTTAATCATTTCAGCTCAGGTGGCTGGACCAAACTTTTTTAATGTAAGCCAAGGAGAGTTTATACTTTAAATGTAAAAAAGGAGTGACACTCTGTGTCCTGCAAAGACTAAAATGTCAGAAATATTAACCACAAAAGTATTTACTGACCCTATTCTAGAGAATCACAAAATACAGCTATTATTATTCTGAAAAATGTAACCCTCTGGCCCAGCCGGTGTTGCTCAGTAGTTGAGTGTGTTGACCCGTGAACCAGGAGGTCTGGGTTTGACTCCCGGGCAGGGCACATGCCCAGGTTTTGGGCTCAATCCCTAATAGGGAGTGTGCAGGAGGCAGTCAAACAATGATTCTCCTCATTGATGTTTCTCTCTCTACTTTTCCCTCCCTCTCTCTGAAATCAATAAGAAATATATTTTTAAAATGTAACCCTCTGTTCCCATTTTCTCTAGTCCACAGAGCTAGTGTTGTTGGTTTTGTTTTGTTTTTTCAAAACGACAATGATTACACATATAATCATCTTAGACGATGCAGAAAAGCATTTAACATTTGACAAATAGCCTCAACCCAGTTTAAACACACACACACACACACACACACACACACACACACCATTAATGTAAACTATGGACTTCAGTTAATAATAATTTATCAATGGTAGTTTCCTATTTAAAAAATAAAAAATTCCTCATGTGAGGGTGAGGATTCCACTTCACCCTAAAATAGAGTTAAAGGTTCTCTTAACCTCTCCAAAAAGCTTCATCATCCCTACAACTTACTGGTGGCTCGAGGCATTTGTAGGGCTGCCATTTTCCTGAAGGAGCCAACCACCTGCTCTGGGAAGTGGGGAGGCTGTGGGAATCGCCCGTGACAACTGCAAGTTGAACTGGAAGTCCTGTGAGTGCGGGGAAGAAGAGGTGTTTGCTCACTGAGCGAGTCCACTTGTGTTCTGGCGAGGCAGTCCCATGGTGAACAGAGGCGGTTGTGTCTCTGGGCCGTGGGCATCTTGGGTCTTAAGGAGCCCACCAGCTCTCTTCCTGCCCTGATTGACCTGGCTCTTCACCTCAGCAGGCTTTCCGGAGTTTCCCATCTTTACCGAGGATGGAGCTCCTTGGATCTCTGCCCCTCCTCCTCACTCTTGACCAGGGGTCCTCAAACTTTTTAAACAGGGGGCCAGTTAACTGTCCCTCAGATTGTTGGAGGGCCGGACTATAGTTTTTTAAAAAAACTATGAACAAATTCCTATGCACACTGCACACATATCTTATTTTGAAGTAAAAAAACAAAACGGGAACAAATACAATATTGGTATTTGCATGTGGCCCACGGGCCGTAGTTTGAGGACCCCTGCTCTTGACATTCCCTCTTTTTCCTCCTACACAGAAAAGCCCGATTCATTTTTGTCACAATAAATTTCCATCCAAGTCCAGCTTTAATCTCACTTTCCTAGAGAATTCCAACTACTAGCTTTGGAAATCTTCAAGGTCAAATCCTTCACTTTACAAATGAGGAAAGAGACTTCATGAGGTAAGGTGACTTTCACAGGGCCATATAGTTAATCATTTTGCACCTAAATTCACACTGCAGGCAATTCGATAATCTAATGGCTACTGTGACCATATGTCCAAATTTCTCAGTCCCAATCTCAAATGTTCTCCACAGTCATCAGGCCACACTAACAATTTCATGTCTAAAAACATTGAAAGTACTACTACTACCTTCTAGAAGCAATACATTTATTCCTGTTACTGAACCCAACTTTTGAATTCTGAAGCACTTTTAACTTTTTAGGATAATGAACCTCTTTTTAGGAAATTGATGAAAGCGATGGGGACTCTCTACCCACAAAAGTATATACATAAAAGCAGAAAATTTTGCTCCAGCAATTTAACTATGTAGTATATGACAATGAAAACCCCTTGATCAGATGGTAGAAATGTCAGCATTATCTGCTATGTGGACAGGGAATATTTAAAAATAGCTCTTAAATCATAAAAACTTGCAAATATTTATACAGCATGACAAATTACAGAGCATATTTAATCCTCACAACAACCCTGGGAGGTAGGTATATATCACAATTCTACCCACAACCCAAAGAAGTCTGGAGACTTGCCGAAGTTTACACGGCTAATAATGGCAGTACCAGAATTAGAACACAGGTTCTTCGTCCCTTTTTCAAAACATCTTTACATGGGATGTCTCCAGTTTTGGAAGCAGGGTCTTTGCTAGCTACCCGAGAGAAATTCAAGGCAAGCCCTTTCAACCAGTAGTTCTTTTTAAAGTTGGACAACCAAGTGAGGGGACTAGGAGAGATGAGAGATTGGAGTCCATCATGCTATTTACAGTTCCGTTCTCCAAGCATTACTTCTAGGCGAGGACACCAGAAAGCATGTCATTAGAATTGCAGGCTTCTAAAGTTTTTAAAATGTTGATGTTTGTTTTTTATTTTCAGCATACTTGTGAATTATCTGGCCTTGTCAAAAAAAAAAAAAAAAAAAGCTGCACGTTAGTTGGGAGCAGAGCCCAAAATAGGAAAAGGCAGAGCATATACCTACAGGGAAATGTGAGGGAGAAAAGCAAACTTCCAAACTTGATAAAAGATTAAGATGCTGGGCAGTTTGTTAAATGGTCATAGAGAAACACCTCCAATAGAGGAAAGCAGGGTGAGGACCCCTAATCAATTGATCAGCCGGCGATTCCAGAACCTCCCCCTTGGCCATCTGATTAAAGAACAAAGATGGGCAAGCGCTGTGACCTCATGCCATTGTTGCAGAGGGGGTAGAGCTGGGCTAGATCAGTAGAAATTCAATGCTACCCAAGGACTGTGGCAATTTTGTCAAAGTTTCAGTGGTGGTACTATTGTTTTTTTGTTTGTTTTTTTAAAAAAAAAAAATATATATATATATACACACACACATTTTACTTATTTCAGAGAGGAAGAAAGAGGGAGAGATAGAAACATCAATGATGAGAGAGAATCATGGGTTGGCTGCCTCCTGCACGCCCCTCACTGGGGATCGAGCCTGCAACCCAGGCATGTGCCCTAGACTGGAATCGAACCCGGGACCCTTCAGTCCATAGGCTGATGCTCTACCCACTGAGCAAAACCGGCCAGGGTGGTGGTACTGTTGTTTTAGTAAAGATATCTATCCAACTTAAAGCACTGTTCAACATTACAGGACTTTGGCAAACCAAACACTTCAAAATGTTTGGCAAAATAACAGAAATAGAGCAGATGTCCTTCACCTGTCTTTGTCTCTGTGGGTTAGAGTGTCTATCTAGCCAGTGACTGAGTTCCAGATTACTTTGGGCTCTGGCCAGGCAACTTTACCCGCCCCCCCGCCCCCCCACCCAACTCTCCATCCTCCCCTTCCCATTAATTAGCTTCAACAGTTGAAAGACTTTGAAGGCAACTATGAAAGAGAAGGTTCCCAGACCCAGTCTTAAACTATCAACCTTGTTCCCCACAAACTCTAGAGAAAAACAGCTATTTCTTCCATTTCTGCTTTACAACGCCCAAACCTAGATATATAACAAAACTTAAGTCCCTTAGATGGCCCACATCTGGGAACTTTCTGTACTCAGTACTCAGTACCTAGGGATGTTTTTACACACACCCAGATTCAGTCTAATATTATGGATTCCAACTTAGGATCACCACAATTTGTCTCGTTCACAAACCTTAGAGCAGCAGTTCTCAACCTGTGGGTCGCGACCCCTTTGGTGGTCGAACGACCCCTTTCACAGGGGTCGCCTAAGACCATCCTGCTTATCAGATATTTACATTACGATTCATAACAGTAGCAACATTACAGTTATGAAGTAGCAACGAGAATAATTTTATGGTTGGGTCACAACATGAGGAACTGTATTTAAAGGGCAAGAAGGTTGAGAACCACTGCCTTAGAGCCTTATGCAGCTCACACAGGGCTTGCACAAAAGGGCCTCCCCCAAAGAGGCTCTCTCACCAAAGGGTGAAATACTGGAAGCTTTTTGTTCTGCCCCAGGCTCAGCCTCGACAAAGATCCTTGACGCACCATTAAACACTGACAGTCTCTTCTCCTACAAGAAGGGCATTTGTTTTCAGGTTCTGGGGCTTCCTGAATTTCAGAGATCTATCTAATATTCCAAACAGTGCGAGGCTCAATAGACCTAAGGTTAAGTTAAAGGTGAAGCAATAGCTAAGAAGAGTATCATCTGACCACTCATAGAGGCAGGGCACATGGGCCCAGTAAATAGAATTAACTCCCGTTCCCCCTTGTCTTATCCCAATGGATGAGAAATTTCCATTCATGTGTTTTCTAACCCATTCTCTGGCTTCTCCAAGGTCACTCCAAAAGTTCTTCCAATTACCATCAACATAGGAACTGACACTTTCAAGGGTGTGTATGTGTCCTTACCCAACCCTGGGCACAATGAGTGCTTTGTCTTTCAGCACACTGCTCCACAAAGGCAGCTCTGGGTCCTGTTTTGAGTGACAGCAAAGGCCCCACAGAGCACCCCAAGGCTGGGCAAAGTGTCCTTACCGCACAGCATTACCACATGTCTGTCCCCCTTTATCTAACCACACATTCCTCATGTCCCTCCCCCCCTTATCTAACCACACATTCCTCATGTCCCTCCCCCCCTTATCTAATCAAAATCTCCTGGCACCTCTGCAAACTCCCTCTTCCCAGCTCTAATCTGGATTCCAAAGGTTTGGGGCCTCCTCAGATTATCTCACAATTGGTGTTTCTAAAGGACAAAACTTGCATCCTTACACACTCAACCCCAGGTTCCCACTGGAATCCAGCGCTCTTTACACCTAGTTTCGTAACCAGGGGGCAGGTTTTCAGTTTAAGAACAAAACGCTCACGCTCACTTCATGCACTTTGGTGATGCTAAAAGGGAGGGAGAGCTAAGATATAAAAAGAAACAAATCACCAAAAACGGTGTTTGCATTTTAGAACACAGATGTGTAATTGACATTATCCATCCAGAATCTTTCCTGTTGGGAAGAGGATTTAAACAGAACCTGGAGATGCCGTGTACAGCGACTACCTGCCTAAGACTCCTCTGCGCGGACATCTCTCTCCCGACTGAGTACAGGAGGAGGGAAATTAATCTCGGGATTGGATCCCAAATTCTTAACAGCCCTTAACATTACACGCCAGCTGCTTAGTTATCTCTGCAGCATGGTTTCTCTTCCAGGCCCCCTTACAGAGGCAGGGCACTAATTCGGGAGAAAGGGCGAAGGGACTTCCCAATTTCATTCATGTCCCTTAGGTCAGAAACGCCATCCAGTGATGTCCCACCTTCTTCTCCTTTGGGTCCCTAATGACTGTGGTAAGTCTTCTCTAATTACTACAACTACCATGGATGCAACATTCACATATAAACTTAACCTATTTTAAAAGAGGTTTTAAGAGTGCCCCACCCCAGTTGGTCTTCTGGAAATTGCGACATCTGCAGTAACAGGCCCCCACCCCCATGATGCCCAGCAACGCTGGTGAGCACACACCCAGATTCAGGCTAATATTTCAGGGCTTCAATTTAGGATTACCACAAACATTTGTCTCATTCACAAACCTTAGAGCCTTATGCACCTCACACTGGGCCAGACGCCTGCCCTAATTCGAGTGCAAAGTGAATTCTTCCACTAGAAAGAGAACTTACTGAAGGCAAGTTTTTTTGGTTTTGTTTAATCCCTTGATCCTAACAGCACTCCACACTGAGACTTCTCCAATGACATCAAAGTAACTTCAAAGTCATTTTGGGAATTCATTCTCCTCCTATCTAGTAAGAAGGGTGGGAGGAACAATGTTGTGTCCTAAGAGATGAGGTGAGAGGGTTTTGATAGGGAAAAGCAACAGAAGGAAAACAGTTATGTCCTGGATGGTAGAAACCTTTGGGCTTGTCGGGGGCTGACAGGAATCTGTGAGCCGTATTAGGCTTCAGTGAATTGATGCTGGCTCCCAAGGAGACCCTCCAAGGGCAGAAAGCATGCCTGCTCCTTTCCTCCGTCAGAAAGTCTGGCTAAAACTCCTCAGCCTTGAGGTAAAGTGATCTGTTCCGTTGGCAGACCAAGCTCAGCATCTATGGGCGTAACTACAAGCCTCATCCAGTTTAATTTCCACTGTATAACCTCGCCCCCTTCCCAGGTTGAAGTCTGACATTTTCTAGAGGGTCCCTCAAAGGCCACCACATAGGCCAGTCACATTACGTGGGGTTTGTGTAGCTCTGATCTAACCCTCCTAGAGACAGAATTTTTTCTCCTAAGGCCACTGTCACCACAAGAATATATGGCTCTGCTACAGTTCAAGCCCCCGGCAACAGTTTAGGTTTTGGGGTCTCCACCCCTCCAGAGCCTCCCAGCAGGCCTGCTGCAGTGTGAGGCACCTGGACCTTGACTCTGGCCCCCCACTGGGTGACAAGCTGCCCAACCGGAGGAGCCAGGGCGGGAGTGGCCAACGCTTTCCAACCGCACCCAGACCTTCTGCGCCCGGTTTCCCAGGCAACTGGGCAGGCGCATCCCGGGATGGCGAGGGGGCGGGGCTTTGGGGCGGGGCCGGGCCAATGGCTTGCAGCCCCCCCGGCCCCCCCACCCCCTCCCCCCCCCCCCCTCCCCCGCCACCACCCGCGCGCCTTTGCAGTTGGATTCTGGTACCTCGCGGTGCAGACGTTGGTGTGTCTACGACGCCGACTGGTGGCAGCCAAGGACCCTGTCCCGCTGCTGTCTTCCCACGCTGCTTCCTCCGCATCTCCTTCGGCAGCCCCACGGCCCTGCGTGGGCCCACTGGGTGCCAGATTAGCTCCAACTTGAACACGGGGAGGCAGACTTGCACATCCTCTCCTACCGCTATCAGCCCTCCAGCCTCGCTTTCTTAATCTAAAATTGGTTGGACAGCCTCAGACTTGCCTGCTCAAGGGGGTCGGGGCATGCGCCCATTTCGCACCTCTGAGTCCTCCCAGGAAATGAAAGAGTCTTTCCCTTCCCCTCTTCCGTTCAGAGGCCGTCCATGCGTGTTCCTGCCCCTGCCCCCAGCCGTCCCCGCTCGCCCTCATCTGGGGACTAGGAGGCTCTGGCAGAGCAAAGGTGGCCATCCTGCCCCCTTCCCCGTGGGCCCCGTGTTTGAAGCATCCTGAGGCATTTGTTCTGATTTCAATTCCAGGTAGCCCCAGCCCTCCCCTGTAATTCCCATAGATATACATACAAATGAAATGCGTGTATGTATAAGAAGTATCTGTAGATCCAGTGAGATAATGTGCATATATGCGTATACACACACATACAAACATATACACATACATATGAATGAAACATTTCAACAAGTATGTTTTCAGGGCACTGGGAGAGGAAGGAAAAGAATGAGAAACAGTGCCTCCTTTGGAGGAAGTCACGCTGTTTTGACAGTGGGTAAGGGTTACTTACTGACGTGATTGGTTTCATCTAAGTTTCCTACCAAGATGGTTATCAGAAAGACTCCACAAAACTTCTCCCACCTCACTTTCCTCCAGGATTACTACAAACAGAATTTGTCATGAGAAGCCCCAGAAGAAACATCTCCAAGGGACCAAAGTTTCTTGAGATTTGAAGGAGGAAGCAGACAGAGCTTGTGACGGTGGCATCCCCAAGTTGAGCAGAAAGTAGGCAACATTTCACAGCATGATGTGGGCAGAGAATAGCTGGTAGGGAAGGATGCCAAAAGCAAACTTTTTTACTGTGTTCTGTTGAAAAGGAAGGACGTCTGAAAGCAAATCTTTGCCTTCAGGGAGCTAAGTCTAATCAGGGAGACGTATAAACAGGCACATGCAGTACACGTGCTCATTGCTTTAACAGGAGAAATACAAAGAGCAATGAGAGGCAGTGTGATCAAAGAGTGAGAGGTGAGGGGGGAGAGATCAGAGAGCCCTCCCTACCCTCCAAGAAGCCGGCGGCATGAGCAAATTCAGGCAGTAAAGCTCAGACCCTGCTGACCACACAGGGGCTCTCTCACCTTGTGGGTGGGCTGTCTTGTCACACCAGACATTTTCTCAACTCTCCAAGGGAAGGGGGGAGAAAGATGTTCGCAAGGCTTCACGTTTGGGGAGAAAGCAGAGTAAAGGCCAAGTAAAAAGGGGTTGACTGAATAAACCAGGGATGTAAAAGTGAGGAAATTTTGTCCCAGGATCAAGAGGACCAAGCGTGGCCTTCAGCAGCTAAACTCATGCCATGGAAGAAAAAATGAAAGGAAGAAAAAAATGGTTGGGTATCAAGTCTTGTCAGAGAAATTCCCGGTCGCCATGGAGAGTTGCAGGCATTAGAGCTCAGAGTCTATAGCTAGACTGCCAGAGTTCAAGCCTTGCTATCACACCAGCTGTGTGACATTGGGCAAGTTACTTAAAATCTGTTTCTCAGTATCCTCAACTGTAAAATGGGAAAGAAATAATGGTACCTACCTATGTGGGGCACGTAAAATGAATTTTATATATATATATATATATATATATATATATATATATATATACACATGGAATGCTTAGTGCAGTTAGCTGTTACATATCTATTTGTGCTAGCTGTTATTATTATTCCTCTATCTGGGCATGGTCTCTCCCTGCAATATGCTGGTACCCTTTGTAATGTCATATACTTTCAAAGACCCCATCCGGGCTTTTCTGTCCAATTGAAAGAGGTGTAGAGATAAACAAGAAGAAAAAAGGGGTTTCTCTATGGGTCTAGGGGGGTACTTGTACTGGACATTTACAAGGCAGAGGCTACCTTCTACCACTTTAGAAGCCTGGGTGCCAGTTGGGCTCTGGCCTCCCCTCTCTTAGTGTGCCCCCTGGTGTAGGTATCACCTCTAGTACTTGCTTGGACTTTCTTTGCAGAGTTGGCCTGAGAGTCAGCTATGCCATAGGGAAGTCAATTTGGGGTCTTTTCACATCCTTTCAAGCTCCCTCTTTCAGGTGCCCAGTGTATTATCCTCCTTCCCAACATTAAAACCTGCTCTCACCCACCTTTGCTGAAGCGAGCTTATTGCTCACAGGTTGAAAAAGTCTGATGGGAGCTAGAAATATCCTGGGGATTTTCTCTTTAGTGTAGGGGTCAGCGCCCTGAAGAGAGCCATGAAGCTGGGAATCTCGGCTGTGTGGAAGAAGGTCCTGGCCCAGGAAGGCTCGTGAAGATGGGTGGGGCTTAATCCTTCTCCAGGTGTGTTTCTTTAGAGAATATATTCCTCTGTAGTTGTGGCTTGTGGAATCTATTCACGGGAATACATTTTAAAATGTGATGACTACTAGGCCAATGAAGAGTGGCTGGGTAGGTCTGGTGTTTGAACTCAGTGACCCTTTTGGATTCTTGCTCTTTGAAGAGCCCTCAGAGTCCAGCCAAAGCAGTGCCCGAGGGCTTGAGGATTGTTTTGCTGGGGAGATAGCTGCTCTTCCAGTCCCCCTCCACAGGAGATGTAACATTTTTTAAAGAGCTTAGAACAAAACTGCTGCCAGAGACAACGTAAGTTAGGTGCTCCCCAGCTTTGGAACCAAAAGATTAACCCTGAGCTCTTCAGCTGGGAAGGGAAACATGGCTTTATAAACTCGGGGGCTTGAGGGACTGAATAAAGGAACAGATGTGGCCTCCACTAGCAGGAGAGTGTGAGCAGCAGCTATGTCTGTGAGCTCTTTGAGGTCGATACTGTGTCCTAAGTTTGACCCAGCTCAGTGCCTTGCACATGGGAAATGCTCTCTAAATGTTTGCTGAATGAATGAATGAAAGGAGGTGGCTGAGGAAAACATATGCTGATAGGACCCTCTAGAAGCCTCCCTGACTACTACTAATTACTTTCTGAGTCCTTGATGACACTATGAGCTGCTGCCTGCAACTTCTGAATAGCCAACAGAATAAAGCTGTGGCCTCTGCCGAGGAGCCCTGTAACCCTTGAGTGGAAGCATTAAAATTTTAACATTAAAACTTTAACATTACATCCTAAAACCTCTAAAAGGAAGCCTGGAAGCCCTGTCTGAAATCCTTGGAAAGCCGACCAGGAAGCCGTGGAGCCCTGTCTGAAAGCTCTGGAAGCACTGCCAGGAGTGACAGCCTTTTGGGGTTGAGGCAGCAGCCTGTGTATTATTGTATTGTCTTTGCTTTTGTAGCAACAATTCCTATTGGATACCAGTGGTTGTAGCTCAGTCACCTAGACCCAGAGGGGCCAGCAAAAAAGAACAGGGCACAGAGTTTCCATGTGTTTGATCAAGATAGTGGGCCTTTGGGACAGTTGACCTCTATCAATGGTCGGGTATAGGGCTTGAAACCACTTCTTGATGTTTTTTGGTTGAAGGATGGAGATCTTGACCTGTGTACATGAGTGTGTTGGGTCAAGATATAGATCCCCTATTGATGTTTGCTTCATTGTTGAAAGTGGGAAAGCTTGCAGGCAGCCACGTTGGAGCACAGATTTTGATAGGAGTGGGTACTTCCATACAGCTGGGAGTCTTGGCTGTATGGAAGAAGGTCCTGGCTGAGGAAGGCTCTTGAAGATGGGCGGGGCTTAATCCTTCTCAAGGTGTGTTTCTTTAGAGATTATCTAGATATTCATTTCCGACCCCTGGGACCCAAAAGAGAAAAAAACAAGGCAGTCTTTGTTCACAAAGAGATGAGTTCTCTACTTGTGCTCAGATGGTTTCTTTCCCTAGGCTTCCCTGGAAAAACATTTTTTTAAAAAATGTAATTAGTGCCCTAACTGGTTTGGCTCAGTGGGTAGAGCATCGGCCTGCAGACTCAAGTGTCCCAGGTTCGATTCCAGTCAAGGGCATGTACCTTGGTTGCTGGCACATCCCCAGTAGGGGGTGTGCAGAAGGCAGGTGATCGATGTTTCTCTCTCATTGATGTTTCTAACTCTCTATCCCTCTCCCTTCCTCTCTGTAAAAAAAACAATACAATATATTTTTTAAAAAATGTAATTAGCTGTGAGAGAGGAAGACACACAAAATACTGAGATTGTGTCAGAAATTGAGATTGCGGGAACAGCTCCAGAACAAAACAAAGCAAACAATGTAGATAGTTACTATAGCAGAGGGAAAGGGAAAAACAAATTTAAAGGAGGGATAGTAAAGTAAAAGGAGGCAGTTAAGACTGAGAAATCAAGGCTCACAGTATCAGAAACCAACAAGCAGGAAGGGTGCTGCTGTTGACTGGAAGGTAGTGTCTAGGGCAAACAACATACCCCAGGCATCTCTATCATAGTTGGTGGGCTTCTTTAGAAAGAATTTCTGTATTTCTGAGAGAAGAAGATATGAGAAAAGTTAGGTAGTTGAAGACGTGTGTCTGAACGGAGCAGAAATGGAGAGAGGACAAGGAGGGGTCCATATTAAGATAGAAGGATAGAAATTTTTCTTTTTCCTCTATTACCACCCCTCCAAAGTATAAGATCTAATAGAATGAAAAGAACTGGGTAGTATATTGGGGTCCCCAAGACCAATCCCAGGTTTGATGAATTACTAGGACTCCCAGGACTCAGCATATAATCATACTCATGGCTGTACTTTATTATAGCAAAAGAATACAACGGAAAATAGGCAAAGGAGAAGATGCATGGGGCACAAAGTCCAGAGTCCTCTCCTGGTGGAGTCACACAGGACATGTTTAAGTCCTCCCACAAAGAGTTATGACACTGCATGTGAAATACTGTCTACCTGAGAAGCTCGTTAGAGACTCGGTGCTCAGGGTTTTTATTGGGAGCTGGTCATCTTCTGCCCGTTGTGGGCCAGAATCTCAGGCTCAGAAAAGGAAAGCCGATGTTCAGCACAAATCACAGGATATGTGCAGTTTAGGCACTTATCAGTTAGGGCGGTGGGAGACCTGAATCCAACTAGGCCTTGCCCACCAAGGGCATGCAGGCCTTTGTAGGATAACAGTCTCAGGCCTGCTGTGCTAACACTTTTCCTGCACCAGTTTTTTTGGGTGAATGCTAGCGGATGTACTCCCCACATGCCTTCCTCTCTAGTCAAACTAAAAAGTTGAAATCTAGCCCTCACCTTGGGCGCCATTTTGAATGACCTGCAAAAGGATAGGTGCTGCTAAGAGGCTCTGCTATGGGGGAAATGAGGCTTGGTGATTGTCATGAATGTTCTTACTTGGACTTAAAATGGATCAAAGTCCTGCTGTCATGTTTGAAACCTGATACTCCCATCCTACATCCATGACCTGATTGAAATAGGCCTTGGACTTGGCTGCCTGAGGAAGGGCATCCCCTGGTCTTAGCAGTGCCTGCCACGCATGCCTGGGGGCCTCCTGTTGGTGTCAGCATGTGGACCAGAGAAATAAGGGACTTACTCCTTCAGGGCCCTCCTGCTCTGGCTCCTTTGGCACTCTCTTCCCACTTAGGAACCCATGGCTATCCCTTTCCTCTATATCTCATTCTCATTCCTCTAAAGGGATCTAGAAATCACACTGAGGTAGAAAAGCTTGAAGGCTACGTGATAGTTGTTGTGTTTTTTTTAACACTGAATTTAAATTTACACATACGCTAAAAAGGAAAATGGGGGGGGGGGGTTTGCAAACTAGTTCAGTATCTGGTTAAAACTGTAGTCTTACTTCCCTACTCTGACTGACTTGGGTGGAGCTGCAGAGCCTAACCCCAGGGCCCCACCACAGCTGACTTGGGTGGAGTTTTGGAGACCCTCAGGGGCCCACCACAGGAGGAGATATAGAGGCCAGAAACTCCCCAAAAGTTCAGTTCAGGCTTTGAATCCAGAATCCCCTGAACTAGCAGATCTGCAAAATAAAGGTTAAGCTTTCCTCCCTCAGAGTGCTGGCTGATTGTTCTCCCATGCATTCTGCCATAACACCATACTTTAGAGAGAAATTCCCAAATGATGAGCTCTGGAAATGGCTCATCTCCTGAACATAGGGGTTCAGCCACTCCAGATTCCTACCTGAAGACCAAACATGGCAGTGGGATCGCTTTTGGTTTCCCAGTCTTTCTCCCTTCAGGGATGAATGTTAATTCCCCTGGCTGAAAGGGGCTGGGCAAAAATGGAGCCTTCATGGCATTTATCATTGAAGTCATTCACTTGTCAGAAGAAAAAATGCCGGTCACGTAAAATCAGGCAAAGAATGGCTGCAAATTAGGAGCTAAAGGCATTTCAAATAAGAAAATTTGATTGAAATGATCTTTCTAATATTTTTTACAGTTAATGTATTTGGTTTAGGGGTTAATATTTCCACAAAACAATATGAGAATTTGAGATTTTTTTATGAGATCAAGATTAGGTTTTAGGGTGAGGGGAAGGGACAGGGATTCCTTATAGTAGTAACATCTGAATAGATGTGAAGTGGGATCTAGGATTAGAGCCATAAATTGACTTCCTGATGGGTTTATGTTGAAAGGCTTAGAACTGGTGGTGCCATATTAGGGGAGAATTTAGACTCTTGATAGTACTTTATCCTCCCTCCCCTGCTGATGAAAACTGGGAAAGCCTTAGTGCCGTGGTCGGCAAACTGCGGCTCTCGAGCCACATGCGGCTCTTTGGCCCCTTGAATGTGGCTCTTCCTAAGCCTTAGGAGTACCCTAATTAAGTTAATAACAATGTACCTACCTATATAGTTTAAGTTTAAAAAATTTGGCTCTCAAAAGAAATTTCAATCATTGTACTGTTGATATTTGGCTCTGTTGACTAATGAGTTTGCCGACCACTGCCTTAGTGTAATTCTTCTGGGATCTGAAAACTGAATTATTACTCATTCTGAAGAGAGAGTTTTCTAGTGTTGCTTCTGAGACACTCATGACTTGTGCTGTATGAGTCTAGGGATCACCTGAGGGGACTCACCTGCTGATCGTAGACAGCAACTTCTATCTTCTGGATCCTTTTCTCAGAATTCATCCTGAGCCCATTTGTGCAATGGAGAAGTGTGTTTACAGATTTCCCAGCCTACTGTTTTGTGCACTACCCTCCCTTTCCTTAGAATCTCTTGAGGAAGGTTGAGAACCTTCCGGTTCTCCCCTTCTTCTCAGAACTTGCTCATGTAACCTCATAAAACAATCTGATAGTTTACCTGTCACACTGTTTAATTTCAAAGAAGGTCCAGTCTCCTCATCTAAGGAAATAAAGCTCCAGTGGTATTGTAGTAAGCAGTTAGACAGGCATGAGCAGAGTAGGAACCATAGGCTAGGTATGGAATGTCACCAGGGTGGAAAGCCCTGTGTACCTAGCAACAGGCAAAACTGGGAAAACAAGGACCTCACCCCCAGGGTGACCTTTTTCCCCGTACCATATTGCTAGTCATGTTGGACACCCCCTTAGAGGAAGAACAAGGGGGCCAGAGAATAGCCTCATGTGACTTCCATACAAGCCCTTGCATGACTACTCCCTTAAGCATTAAGTCATCAAGACAATGAAGTTCTGACTTGCATCAAATAATCTTATGAATAAAGCCTCTGGTCTGTTGACCATGGAGAAGAGCTTTGGTCAAATTAGTGATAACATCTAGGCCTCAGGTGTGTTTCAGCTCCAAGTCCAGAAAAGCAGCAAGGTCAGATGAAGCGATGCCATGGCTGACATCAGGATCAGCTGTGATTAATACCAGACACTAAGTGGTAAATGGGTCCAAGGCCTTCTGTCATTACTTGAGCCAAATTAATCAAAGATAGGATTGAATCATATATGAGCATTTATTCCAATAATGACAGCAGTATGGGGAGAGCAGTAGGCCATCCTGAAAGTTCTTCTCTGCACGCTCCCCCCGCCCGCCACACACACACCAGCCAGCTGGTACAGGAAGAAAGTTACATGCAGCTGTGAGCTGCAAGTGTAATAAGGAAAAGGGTAGGGTAGGGTCTGCAGTCTGGCCTTCAGGAGCTCAAAGTCCGATAACAAGGTGGCTAATCTTCTGTGATGTTATAAACAATTTAGTTCATTCCTGGGATCAGAGAATGGTCAGCATTCGGGGGCAAAGTCCAGGAGGGGGTCAAGGTCCAGGCACAGCAACTGCCAGAGACCAATTCCAGCATGTTATAATTTCAAAAATTTCATCAAAAGGTTGATGAGACTTGGGGACTCAACAGGGCTGAGTCACACGTGTAGTCACCTGTTGAGAATGGCCAAAGGCATTTCCCCAAACCTGAATAGGAAACTGATTGTGGCTGCCAGACAGCTAAAAGGCATCTTAATCTACATGTTATTGCCTCCTACTGGCCAAACACTTGAACAGCCATAGGCTAATGCCCCCATTCTGATAATGGACTCTGCACCAAACCCTGACCCTTTGAAGTGTATATCTCTGCCTCTCCTCAGGACAAATTGTGTTTAATAAAAAGCATGGGTTCCTGGGAACAGGGAGAACCTAAGGCCTTAGATTTAAGATCTTGGATCTTAGCTCCTTTAGCTAAGCTCCTCTGACTCACAATGCCTTTCAAAATTATATCTCGTCTCTGGACTCTTTATTAGTCTCTGGATTCCTATTAAATCTATGCACAGCTCCTTCTCCAGAATCCTGAACCCTTCTTGATGCTGGGACAAGAACCCCGGCAAGCAACCAAGTCAAAGCATGTCCTGCCCTTGGTCTGCTTTTTTTTTCTTCTCTAATTCTTTATTGTTGAAGTATTACATATGTCTCCTTTTCTCCCCATTGACTTCTCCCAGCCTGCTCCCTCCCCCCAAGGTCTGCTTTTAAAATGTATTTTATTTTTGCAACATATCCTCCAGTTCCCCAGGGTCTGTAAGAAAACCTCTTATCTATAGTTAGTAAGGTGAATAATCTTTAAACAACTGAGGCTCTAGTCTTATATTCTGCCCTTCCTCTACCACAGCGGTTCCCAACCTGTGGGTTGCCTAAGATCATCGGAAAACACATATATAATTACACTAGAGGCCCAGTGCACAAAAATTTGTGCACTGGCCGGGGGGTGGGGGGTGGGGGTCCCTCAGCCCCCCTTGTGCCCTCTCACAGTCTGGGACCCCTCGGGAGATAATGACCTGCAGGCTTAGGCCTGCTCCCGGGTGGCAGAGGGCAGGCCCACTCCCTAGGTGAAGCCCCTGGTCGGGCTCAGAGCAGGGCCGATTGGGGAATTGGGGCGCCGCCCCCTGTCATGCACAGAGCAGGGCGGATCGGGAGGTTGGGATGCCACCCCCAGTCACGCTCAGGGTAGGGCCAATTGGGGGGTTGGGGCACCGCCCCCTGTCACACACAGAGCTGCAGGTGATCAGGGGGTTTGGGCGCTGCCCCCTGTCACGCTGCTCCAGGGGATGATGGCTGTTTGCAGCTGGTCACACCCCCTTCAGGGTGGGGGTCCCCGCTGGGGTGCCTGGCCAGCCTGGATGAGGGGATGATGGCTGTTTGCAGCTGGTCACACCCCCTTCAGGGTGGGGGTCCCCACTGGCCAGTCTGGGTGAGGGGCTGAGGGCCGTTTTCAGGCTGGCGGGCGACTGAAGCTCCCAACCTCTCCTTTTTTCTTTTTTTTTTTTATTCTTGGATTTATTTACCTTCTATGGCTGTCACTGGAGCTGAGAGCTGGCTCCAGCTTGAGGCCTCGGCTGCTGAAAGCAGGGATCTGGGTTTGTTTGGGTTCTATAATTGTAACATTGTTTCAGTCCTGCTCGCTCCAGCTCTGAAGGCTGAAAGCAGGATTCTGGGTTTTTTTTAGCCTCTATAATTGCAACAATGTTTCTTAAACTGAAAGCTCAGAGGCCGGCAAGGCAGGCGGGGAACGTTGGCTTCCTCCGTCACTGGAGCAAGCAAGCCTCCTGTTCACTTCAAGCTGCCTGGCTGCCGGCCGCCATCTTGGTTGGCAGTTAATTTGCATATTGCCCTGATTAGCCAATGGAAGGGTAGCAAAGGTACGGTTAATTACCATGTTTCTCTATTATTATATAGGATATTGTTTTTGTAATTAATCGCTATGCTTTAATTATGTTCAATTTGTAACAATGAAAATACATCCTGCATATCAGATATTTACATTACGATTCATAACAGTAGCAAAATTACAGTTCTGAAGTAGCAATGAAAATAATTTTATCGTTGGGGGTCACCACAACATGAGGAACTGTATTAAAGGGTCGCGGCATTAGGAAGGTTGAGAACCACTGCTCTACCAAGATGACTAATGACCTGGGGCCCACCAATCAGTAGAGACCATTACCCTGAAAAGAACACACCTGGAAAGCTGATGAATATTCCATTGAGACCCCCCCTGAACTTTTTCTAAGATCACCTTTAGAGAGGGAATAAAAACCCTCAGGACACAGGGCCCAGCGCAGCTCACTAGCTCACTTGAGCTCTCTCTCTCTCTCTCTCTCTCTCTCTCTCTCTCTCTCTCCTCTCTTTCTCCAGCATGCCTCACTGCCCCCCCCCCCCTTATCCCACCCTCTTCTTTCTCCAGCATGTTCTTTCTCTGGAGGGCACCAGAGCCTTTCCCCCTGTCCTTCCCCCAAGCACATATATCCTTGCTATATTTCCAAGGGCCCTTTTTTTTGTCTATACAACTTGTTTCCTGAACCCATGCAGCCAAGCTGTCTCACTTCTTCCACAGTTCACTTTTTTTATCTCTGTGACTAAACTTTTGCTTGGATTTGAGTCTTGGCTCTAAATTCTTTCTTAGCTAAGACTATTCAATAGGGAAAGAATATTCTTTTCCACAAATGGTGCTGGGACAACTGGATAGGAACATGAAAGAGTGGTGTTTGACTCTTAACTCACACTATAAACAAAAACTGACTCAAAATGGGTCAATGATCCAAATACACATTAGAGCCCTGGATGGTGTGGCTCATTTGGGGTGTGGTCCTGTGCATTGAAAGGTTGAGGGTTCAATTCCTGGTCAGGGTACATACCCAGGTTATGGGTTCCATCTCCTGTGGGGCCTTTACAGGAGGCAACCGATAGATGTTTGTCTCATACATTGATGTTTCTCTCCCTGTCTCTCTGTCTCCTCTCCCTCTCCCTCTCACTCTTCCCCTGTCTCTAAAATCAGTAAAATATATCTTTGTGTGATTATTTAAAAATAATAAACAAATATTAGAACAAAACCATTTTAGAAGAAAACACAGGAGTGAATCTTCATGACCTCAGATTTAGCAATGGTTTCATAAGTATGGCATCAGAAGCACAAACAATAAAATAAAAAGATAAATTGGACTTCATCAAAAGTAAAACTTTGTTCATTAATGAACACTGTAAAGAAAAGTTAAAATACAGCGTGTAAAATTAGATAAAAGATTTTAAGTTTACCTATCTGGTAAAGGGTCTATTACCCAAAATATGTAAAGAGCTCTTACCCAAAACCCCCAAACATTTAAATGGGCAAAGGATTTGCTTGACTAGACATTGCTCCAAAGGAAATACACAAATGGCAAAAAACTATGTGAGAGATGCTCCACATCATTAGGAATTAGGAAAATGCAAATAGAAACGGCAATAAGGGTGCAAGTTCATACTCATCAGGATAGCTATAATTAAAAAAATGAAAGCTATCTCAAGTTTTGATGAGTTGGAACTCTCGTATATTGCTGGTGGAATTGTAAATGGTGCAGCAGCTGTGGAAAACAGCTTAGAAGTCTCTCAATAAATTAAAGGTAGAATTACCATATAACTCAGCAATCCTGCTCCTAGACTCCTAGACTTTTACCTAGAAGAATTAAAAATAGGTGTTCAAACAAAGCTTTGTACACAAATGTTTATAGAAATAACCCAAAGGTCCATCAATTGATGAAAGATTATACCAAATGTTGTGTATACACAGAATACTATTCAGCCATAAAAATGAAGTACTGACAAATGCTACAACGTAGATGAACCTTGAAAATGTTATACTAAGCCCCTGTGAGGCTGAGACGGTCCCACTGAGGCTGAGACCGTCCCTGTGAGGCTGAAACAGTCCCAGTGAGGCTGAAATGGCCCCTGTGAGGCTGAGACTGTCCCAGTGAGGCTGAGACGGTCCCTGCGAGGCTGTGACGGCCCCTGGGAAGCCGGCGGAACCGTGTGAGCTGCCCACATGGCTTCGTCAACGGCCCGTGAGCCAGCATGCAGCCCCAAGCACAACTATCACCCGAAGGGCGAGAGGGGCGAGAGCAGCTGTAGTGTTCCTTTCTCCTCACTTTTGGTAACGAAATCCTCATTTTAAACATAAGAGGACACATTATTTTAAAAAGCCGTTACTTGCCTCCGTACCCTTTCTGAGTAGAGTGTGAACAAGTCGTGAGAGACCTTTCTGAACACAGGGACACGTCTCGGATGGAAATAGCTACATTTTCCATGTGTATGACCTTTGACCTGGCAACAAAAAGTGTACACCTATGGATGAGGACAGTGGGGAGGGGGGGGGGCGCGGGGGGTAAGGGCAGAGGATGGGGTGGGAACTGGGTAGAGGGGAGCTATGGGGAGGGGAAGGGGGGAACAACTGTAATAATCTGAACAATAAAGATTTATTTTAAAAAAAGAAAATGTTATGCTAAGTAAGTGAAAATATGACAAAAAGTCATACTGTATGATTCAATTTTTAAGAAATATATCTATAATAAGCAAATCCATAGAGACAAAAATTAGATTAGTGGTTGCAGGAGTGGAGGTGAGGCTGGAAATGGGGGAAAGTGAGGGAAGATGGGGAATAAATGTTTAATGAGACTTTCTTTTTGGGGTGATGAAAATAGTCTGTGACTAGGTGGTGGTAATAGTTGCACAAAACTGTGAGTGTACTTAATGTCACAGATAGTAACTTCTTGGTATATTTTACCACAATTTTTAAAAAAGATATAGCAGGGTCCCTCAAACTTTTTAAACAGGGGGCCAGTTCACTGTCCCTCAGACCGTTGGAGGGCCGAACTATAGTTTAAAAAAAACTATGAACAAATTCCTATGCACACTGCACATATCTGATTTTGAAGTAAAAAAACAAAACAGGAACAAATACAATATTTGTATTTGCATGTGGCCCGCGGGCCGTAGTTTGAGGACCCCTGAGATATAGGAACACAGGGCAGGACAACGAAGTTAGTTGAGGTAGGAACTTAGGGTTATTTGAAGAGGCAAGAAACATTACTGACATTGTGAACTGAAGAAGGAACAGGACAGGAGAGAGCCCTGTGGCTGCTTACCAGTAACGCCTATTAGCTGCTTCACTTTGACCTCTTATATGGCCACCTGGCAAGCTCAGTGAGGGGCATGCTGTAGATATTCCCATACATAACAAGCTTTATGAATGAAAGAGTAAAATGTTAGAGGGGCTGGGTTTGTCATTGCTGAATGAACCATCACACCCAGAACTCCTACCAAGAAGCCCTGAGACCCTAATAGGAAAACTTGGCAATAATCACTAGAATATTTTATAGTCCCTGCCAGGAACCTTGTCTGGAAGCCATGTAAAAGCGGCATTTTCTAGAAATGTCTTTCTTTTACTTCAGTTACATTTGGTTTCAAGGGGATGGTAAAGAGAATTGATTTTCTGATGCGGCCAATGTGGCTCAGTTGGTTGGGAATCACCCTGTGCACTGAAGGGTTGCTGGTTCGATTCCCTGTCATGGCACATGCCCCGGTTTTGGGTTTGATCCCTGGTAGGGGGTGTGCAGGAGTCAACCGTTCTCATATCAATGTTTCTCTCTCCCTCTCTAAAAAATCAAACTATTAGAAAAAGAAAGATAATTGACTTTTTAAAGGAGCCCTACTGTGAAGGGGAATCCCCCTAGAAAACATCAAGTTGGAAATCCAAAACCCTGGGTGAGCTGAAAACTTGAGCTATAACTGGGCCCATACTTTCCTGTGTAGGATGTGGCTTGGCAGAGATTCTGACCTCAGAGTGACAATGAACATGAGCTGCATGAGTCTATGAAGCCTATTAATAGGATTGAAAAGTGTGTGGTGGCCTTAAATTAAACCCTGAACTCAAACTTTATTACAGAACAAAGAATTATGTGAAAGAAATTCAATTTGGAGAAAATATATGATTGAATTTAGTAGATGCTGAATATAGACGACAGGGAGGGCAGGTGGTTTGTTTAATTCAATATGGAGGTAATTTTCTTCTTCTAATAAGCACCTCTCTTGACTACAGTTGTTGGAGAAAGTATACTTCTTAGTCCTTTAGGGAGCTCCAGGTCACAGATTTCTCCATCCTCAGATGCAGTTAATGCGCATTGCGCACACTCACAGTCTGCTGCAAACATGGTATGTTCTGTCTGGGATTCACCCTTTTCCCTTCTCTCCTCTCACCATCTAACCAAATATGACTCATTTCATGCTTTGGATCATGCAACACCACCATAGGCCTTTTCCTCTGTTCTTACCAAATATAGAAGGTGAACTCTGACTTTTTCTTTTGTATGTGGAGAAATAATTTCAATTATGAAGAACATACCATGTGCTGGGCTCCAATAGGAATGAAACAATGGGTGGCTTTTGGCCTTAAAGAATTTCCTGTCCAGAGGAGCAAGTAACTTTGCTTTCAAATAGGGTAAGGGATTTGACATTAGGGTTCACTTGGTATGAGAACTGCATAAAACTCCAAGGATCAACTGTTTTAGGTCTAAAAACTGATGTGGCTTTCAGGTTGATCTTGAAATATTTCACACCATTCAATACAATCCTTTTGCCTTGGGCAGTGCGTGGGAATCAACAGAGATACTCATCTGCTGAGCAGGGGCTAGGAGGAGGCTCCTGTAATAAGAATTGGGGCAGATGATATCAATCTGAGAAGGAGAAGGGTTGTGTGAGGAACAAGGCTGTAAGTGGCTAGGTCTTGTGATAGCCTTCTAGGGTGAAATTGAACATTCCTCTTTAAAGGGAAGAGATGAATATTACAATTTCTGAAGACAGTAGAGCTTCCATGATGATGGGATTTGGGGGCCTGAGGCAGGGAGGAAGGGCCTTGAACAACTTGGTGGGAGATCAAAAGGAAATGAAGCATCCACTACAGAATCAATCTGGCTCAAAGAAGCTGTCTCTAAGTCAGAAAAAATTGTTTTTCCTTTTAGTGATCTTTGTTCTTCTAGGTGAGAGACCAAGAGAAAGACTGAGAAATGAGCAAAGGAAACAGAGAAGGAAGGGAATGTAAACCATGATGAGAAGCATAAGAGAGGGCAAAGAAAGTGATGGCACCAAAAAAGATGGTCAGAGCAACCATCTGGTAGCCACAATCTTGGCCTTCCCTACCTCACTCTGTATAGCAACTGCCCTTTCCTTAAACTTTCATGTGCATTATTATGCCTTAGAAAATTCACTTAAAGTTTTAATTACTTTAGGGAAACAGAAAGAAGCTGCTATGGGGAGGCCCTCCTGATGATGCTGGAATTCAAAGATAAAGGTTCTTTGGAGTTAGTGTGCAGATCTTAGGGTGAACTGGACTTGGGAGCTGAACCTAGGATTCACCCCGTATATAGGGCTAGCCTCTGTGCATGTGTTACAGAGTTGCCTAGAAACTTCCAAACCAAGGCTAGTCTTGGGCATATGGAGCTCTCAGATGTCAGCTTCTGGGGAAGCAGACTGTGGGAAAAACAGGGAGTTCTCTTGGCTTTGGTAGAATATGCTTCTCCCTTGCTGCTCAGAAATAGGGCCCGGGGCTGCCTCCCTGAGGTTTTACTGCAGAGGACAGAAGTCTGGGTGGTGCCTGAAAGGAGTTAGCTCCCCTGTTGATAGCTGGTAGATCTGAAGGGCAACAAAAAGAGCCCAGAGGGAGATGGGGGTAGGACAACCCTTGGATGGTCATTTCTGATTCATTTGGACAAGGCAAGGGATGAAGGATGAATGGGCCTTGCTCCAATGAGAAATTATTAGGTGATGCCCTTTCTCTTAGCTATTCTTTTGCCCCCTCACTCCCCTGAGGTCCTGTCATCCCTACTTTAAAGGAAAGAAAGAGCTTATCAGATGATAGAATAAGAAATAAAGTAGAAAACAAGTAGAGAAACAGGTGAGATATGCAGAGAATGAAAAAGAGACAAGTAGAAGTATCTAGAAAACAAAGGGGTAGAAATAAGGCAAAAACAGGAATAGATTTAGTGATACTGATAGGGACAGAAATAGAATATTGGGGACCAGCTATAATTGTAAGAAATATTTATCATGCTTTGTTAACTGTGGTTGTTTTGTTCTGGTTAAAGAAGGCACATTCTAACCTGGCTGGGAGTTGCACATGGGCCCTGGGAGCTCACCTGGAAATGTGCTCCATCCTCCCCATCCCAGAGCTGCCTATTATCATGGAAAGATTAACAATCTTGTTGCAGAAACCAGAGCTTTCAGCCCTTTGGAGACCCCCAGCCTTTGCATAACTGCAGGCTTTTGCAAATCCCCAACCCGCATTACCTATAACCTGCCCATTGGGCATACCCTTTTGCCTACTTCTCCATGTAATCTTCATCCCAATCTTGTACCCCATATAAGCAGCTAGTTTATGCTAGGGGGGCAGAGCAGATTTTTGTGGATGACCTGCTGCTCTCCCATACTACCGGCCTTATTGGAATAAATGCTCATATATGATTCAACCCTATCTCTGCTGAATTGGCTCAAGTAATGACAGACAGCCCAGACCCATCGATTGACCAGGTACAATACTAAAAGTAAAGAGAGAATTGGTCACTGGAAAAAGGAAAAGGACAAGAAGGAGGGAAAGAAAATAAGGCTTGGGTTCAGAAAGAATCCTTCAAGCCCTAACCGGTTTGGCTCAGTGGATAGAGCATCAGCCTGCAGACTGAAGGTCCCTGGTTTGATTCCAGTCAAGGGCACATGCCGGATTGCAGGCTTGATTTCCAGCAGGGCGAGTGCAAGAGGCAGCCAATCAATGATTCTCTCTCATTGATATTTCTCTCTCCCTCTCCCTTCCTCTCTGAAATCAATAAAAATATTTTTTTTTTAAAAAAAGAAAGAATCCTTCAAGAGGAGAAAGAGTACTTAGCAGTATCCCCGCCCCCCCCCGCCTCATTGTTTAGACATGGGCATGTTTTCTCTGCCTATTCTCCAACTGCCCCCTCTCCCTTTCTCCTTATTTTAAAAAATAAAAATTGAGAGCCCGACTATGCCACGACATACTAGGCTAGAAACAGGGAAATAAGATGAATGAATTCAACTCCTTACCCTTAAATTCCTTGCTAGTGAATTTTGAGATACCCTGCAAAGGGCAGGGATAATGCTGATGTACTTGTAGTTGGCATGTGGTTGGGTGCAAAACTGGGTTGGGAGCAGGGTGTCCTGTGTGTATACTGGGGAGAGATTGATTTCGATCATCCAAAATTTGGGTCCACAGCTGTCTTCATGATTGAGACTGCTGGGTCAGGGAGTCAGTGATGTGAGTAGTGGCTAAAGATTCAGATCCTTAAAGTTTCTGGCTCCCCTGAAAGTGCTCATTTGGTATTTTAGGACTATTGGGCTGGTGGTTGCTGTATCCTCACATATATTGTGGGAGAAATTGAGATTTCATCCACTGTTCCTGAATCAGTATCTATTAAGAGAATTGAAACACACACACACACACACACACACACACACAAACTGTGTACTATCAGTGTAATGTGATAGAAAACATTTCAACACCAAATTATAGGTCCACATCCCATTTCCTTTAGAAGTGGTTCTCTCTGCTGAGAATGGCACCACTACGGCCTACATTGGAGCTTTTCCTGAGATGTGCCTTGGAGTCTATGAAGTTTGGATGTTGTATGTCATCTTCTCCTTTGCCCCTTTTGACACTGTCAGCATTCTCCATAGCAGACTCCTCTGTGCTGCCCAGTTCTTTGATGTTCACGTAAGCCCCTTGCCCATATAAGCTCTCAGCCATTCTTGGCAAGAAGCCACATAACTCACTGTAAGTGCTGCCTCACCAAGCTGCTGCTCCAAGGAGGACTCCAGGATAGGGACGGAGGCCTAGGTCTACACGGATGTGCCTTCCCCTGTCTTGGGAGGGGGTAGCTGATGTCACTTCTGAATCTCTGGCTTGTGGTACTTGCTGCTCTCTCCTGCTCTTGGCATCGTGGGCTTTTATAGAAAGGGGTCTTTTTCTCCTGAGCTGGTTGTTTATTTCCTGGTTCTCCCATGTCCCTTTTCTTTTTTTCTTCTTTTTCTAAATAACTATTACGAGTAAGATTTAAGAAATGCCTCTCTTTGTGATTCTGTGTTGTTAGGTTGAGGCTGTTCAGCAGGTTGTGGTTGCGGAGGTGGTGGAGCAGGGGCAATTGCCTGTGGTTCCAAACACAGAGTAAGGTCTACGTGTCATTTGGGTGGATGCGTTGATACATACGATGAGAGATTGAGCTGACTGACTCTCCTCTTGATGGCGTCCGCATCTTTCCGCAACTCTTTAAGCTCTTTTTCATTGTTTTGAATCAACTCAATTGCCCTCTGCATTAGTGCAGAGGTGTCTTCAACGCCTCAATCAACTCTTGTAGTTTGTCTTCTGAAGTAGGATTAGGGATTTCTGGTCGCCCCTGTGGAGAGAATGTCATCCCTTGGATCCTGCCCATGGTTCTAACCATTGCTGCTTGGTTTGCAGGGCCAGATTCCTCAAGGGCTACCATATCAGCTACCTCCACAGTTTCGGTTTCAGGCAAAACATCTTGGTGTCGTTGTGCTGCTGTTGCTATACGGCCTGCGCTTCTCGGAGTTGGTTGCCCAGTTCCTGGTGATGTTTTTATCTTTCTCGTTCTTTTGGAGGACGTGGGTCTTGTTGTGGGATGAGACATTGTGTTGATTTCTCCACAATGGGTGCTGAGTGGTTGTTCCCCATGTCCCTTTTCAACGCTGAGGCATTTGAAAGGCTTCTCTTTAGTCTGCACGGGCCTTCATGTTTTTGTCTTCTCCTCCCTTATTAAACCCAAAAGGCAGGTATCCTTTGGAAAGGGCCAGGTATATCACACAAAGTGAGAAAGACGCACAGTTCCTCATTCTGCCCTCCAGCCTACTGCCCAAGGGAGAGTGCAATGGCCAGCAGGAACATTGCCTGGGTTTACAGGAATCTGCCATCCCCCTTGGCCATGGAGAGGACAGGTGCATTTCCAAAAAGTCTGAAATACAAAAGGAGTGTGGACTGCTACCATGTCTGACTTGGTATATGCCATACTGTATCCCTAGAGTAGGGCTAGAATTTGTCCCCAGGACTTTCCCGAAAGTTAAGAGACATGCAAGGATGTTTTCTTGCTCTCTCTCCCCTCCCCTCCGATCTCTCTCTTCCACCTCAGGCCCAGTGACTTGGTTTTAAGACACTCAGCTCCAACCTGTCAAAATCTACTTTAAACTCTTGGCATAAGAGGTCCGATAAGTAGCACCACAGTCAATGAGATTCACAGATTTCTATTTTTGCCTGTAACCTGTTTCCCAGGGGAGGCTTCCCAGGGGATTAGGAATGTTGCCCGAGGTTTATGGGAATCGAAGAACAGAAAAAAGGCTCTCCTTTTCTTTGTTGTAGCGTTTCCACAATTTATGAGAAGCACCTGGTGGTTAAATTATGAGCTTGTTGGTTTCTCTGTTCCAACAACCGGAGGAGATAAGGCTGCCCTCTCCCTCCCTCCTCCCTTCCCTCTCTCCTTCAAACAGGCCTCTTTGAGCTCTTCATAACTTTTGTCCTAAGCTTGTTTCACAGGCGTGGAAAAGTGCTGCGATGGCATGTCCACTTCCCGGAAAGCAAATAGGCTGCAATTTTTCAAGATAACTCCCGGGCATCTGGTTACGACTGGACCACCAACTTAACACAACCCCATCCCTTCCTTATCCCTTAGCAACAGCAACTGCGTGCTCTTTAAAAGCACACACCCCTCTTTCTCAGGGGCCTGTATTGTCCTATCGGTGCTTGGCCCTTTCCTCCCTTGGCAAGTAAAATAAATGTCCTCCCGCATTTCTTCTTCTTTGTGAATTCTTTCTCAGCCTGAGTCACAGGCAACCGTAACGGACATCTGCGTGTTTTCCCTGTTGCTAGAGAGGAGGACCTGGAGCCACTCACTTATGAGTGGACTGTGTTTTCCAAATGCTCTGCTCTGGCATTTTCCCTCTGTGGCAGGTGGCGGCTCTGACAGCCTGTGTTTGCAGCGTTCCCGGCGGGCTGCCCTGGGCTACTATGAAGTGTGAGTGTTTGTCTTCTGGCTTCATCACCTCCCCTGCAGTTGGTCTCTCTGAGACCTCCTCTTAGATGCCCAGAGCCTTCGGATTCTTTCTTCTTCTTCCTTGTTCAAACCAACCCTGTTATCCTTTGGGATATAGTCCTATACCTCGCACAAAGGTGAAAAATATAGCTTATTTTTTTTTTAAACCAAGATTGTGGCTGAATTTTTTCACCCGGTCTCAGGAGAAGGGACAATGTATCATTTTTGAAATCTCTGGCTTGTATAGATGGCTTTGGGCTACATTAAGAACAAGTATATTGTGAAGGGTGGAGCTTTCTCAAGATGGCCTTCCTTGTGAGTGTCAGAGGTGGAAGAAGGACTCTCAGAAGGAGGCCCGCTTTCTCGGTGATATGTGTCTGGGCTGGACAGACCTCTAAAGGTGCTGACTTGCCCTTGGGGGCAGGGAGCAGGGTGACCTTGAGGGCTGTTGTGTAAGCCTTGGGGAGGGGGAGGGGGGATGAATGTCTCCTGATCTCATTTGCATATTTAAAGACAGACCAGGCGAGGGCATGAAGCTACCACCTTCCCTTTCCTGATTCTGTCCCCCTCTGCTGGGTGGTCCACAAAGCCCACCCCCTCCCCTGGCACCTTCTCTTTCGGGGCCATTTTACAGTTTGGTTTTTCCTGAATGAAGGAGAAGTGGGGAGGGAAATTTTTTGTGACCTGGTGAATACAGAAAAGAAGAAAATAAAAATCAGTTTTAAGGCAAAGTAATAGAAAGTATCTTAAAGAGAAAAAGGAGAAAATGTGTGTGTGCGTGAGTGTGTGTGTGTGTGTGTGTGTGTGTATGTATCTTCTTATCTCACTCTCAATATCATCTGTGAAAAGAGAAATATTTCCAGGTCCTTAAAACTCCTCAGGATATTTATGGACCCTTGCTCTCAAGGTTCTTGCTTTGTGTTAGGAATACTCTATTAGGGTGCAACGTGTGGTGGGGTGAACAGTTATCCTCATTTTATCCCTCATGGGAAGAATCTTGGTACTATTGTGTGTTTTCCTTGGAGAATTCCGTGCGATTTCATGAAGTGGGTTGGGACTGAGAAGAGGATGTTCAGATGAGTCAGTCTTCCAAGAGAGTGTTATAATTTTGTGTTATATCTGGGTTTGGAGTATAGATACAGGCCATGGTAGCAGACCCGGGGTGCCTAAAGGAGGCACTTTGGGGAAAAAGTTGCATAGTTGGGCAGTGAGACGTAACTTTTTCCATAGCAATCTCTCGGTGTTACCAGTTCTTGTTGACAGTGCTCGGAGGCGCTTTAGTGTCCTTAGTCTTATTGTCCTTAGCCTGGCCGAGCCCCGCACAGCTGGGAGAGGACCCCTCTCTGGATGGGCCTTCAAACCCTTGAAGCAAGTTCAGGGAGAACAGGATGGGCTTCTTTGTAAATCAGGGAACCAGTCCTCGTGGACAGTCAGTGCTCCTTGTTCCCTTGGTTCTTGTTTCTTCTTATCTCACTCTCCAGATCATCCCACTGTCCCTGTGAAAAGAGAAACAAAAGTTAAGTAGCATCTGTCCATTTCAACATATAAACTGAGTGATATAAAGAAGGTTTGGGGGAATCATTTAGAAATGAGGTACAGTTCATTGCAACAAGGGGAGGGGAAGGCATGAGAGCCTACACTTGACTGGCACCCTATTGGTCTGAAGCAGCAGCAGATGCTTCCAAACCAATCCTGTGCCCAGAAAACCCATTTGCCACAAAAGGGCAAGGAACGTGGGGAAGGTGTGTGCTGCCACGCGAGTTGTCACGTGCTCCCTGCTCCTACCCCAGCCCTTTTTGTGATGTGGCATTCAAAGCCAGCTGGGGATACTGTGACCTGGTCCAAGTGGCCTCAGGTTTAGAGCTCATAGACAAGAGAAAACTAAATTTAAAAAAAAAAATGACTAATCGAGGCGTGACAACCTTTTATTTAGCCTAATAAGAACATTTTCACAAAAATCCACAAAACAAAGCAGCTTTATATTTCAGGTCATTTTATAAAACACATTTTGCTGCCAAAAAAATAAATAAATAAATAAGGATGAGCTGTCAGAATACAGAAAAAGCCTCCAAAGGGAATCACTCAACTTTAACCTTTGCTACCTGTTTGACCATCCTCCTTGATGCAGCTTATACCAGGGAACACGTTTTGGCATCTGTTCCACTAGTCCAGCTCCAGTGAGAAGGCTAAATGGTTGATTCCAATGTAACCCTGATGTTTAGGGGGCGGGGGGTGGCTAGCGATCTGAATCTGTGCCGGGAACCTAATATACATTCTCGATAACCTATAAGTCATTGCCCCTTTCTTGCCAATCTGGTCTTGCAAGACCTGGTACCTAAATGCTCGCATTTTACAGAGGCCATAAACCATGAACAATACACAACCCCTGGAGGGGGTTATCAGCGCTGGTGCCAGGCCAGGCCTTAGGTATGGTCTCAAGGCCCCCACATGGGGTTTTTTGCAAAGCCCACGAAAGGCCCGGAAGTCCCATACATATTTGGGGGGCAAAGAAACCAAAGGGGATAAAAGAAGAGCTTCCATCATATCGGTTGGCTCAGACTTTGAAGGCAACTCCTCTGAGACCACCAGCGTAATTGTTACGGTTAAGCCCCCCTTGTAAAATAAAATAAAGGCAACTGGCTAACATAGAATGAGGAAGGTCACCCTCCAGTTCCCAAGGCTAGCACAATGCTTCCTCTTAACCTCTGAATGTCCCTCTCAGGTATGTTGGCAGTGACTGGGGAAATGGAACCAACTGTGGTCCAGGGTAGTCTAGGGTATGGGCCAAGTTTATTAGTAGCTGGAGCAACGGGGCAAAGTTGATTAATAATACCTTGGCAATGGGGCAGTACTGATTAATGTAGCCCTGGTAACTTTGCCAGGCCAGGCCCTTAGGTATGGTCTCAAGGCCCCCACATGGGGTTTTGAGACCACAGGTAACACACACCTGTATCCCAGGTAACTTTGTGTGTGTTTAGCCAACTGTTGTATGGTTTCTGTGTATAAAAGGCTGGCAAAAACCAGGGTCAGCGCTGACGTAGGAGAAAACGCCTACGGCAGTCACTGGCCAGTTTTCAATAAATCCTCGCTAATTGGAGTCGGTGGTCTTACTCTCGCGAACGTTGGTCCACAACATAATAAAGCTGCATGACTCCATTTCTCTTAAGTGTTGCTTGGGTTTCTTTGGTCTTCTACAGCACTAGACGCTCAGAAACCAGCTCAATGTCACACAGCCCTCTGTGCCTGTCCAGGCAATGGGTAAGAAGCAGAGGTTCAGATTCACAATAGCTAGCACACATCTGCTGTTCTCTGCCAGAGGAAAGGGAGGTCATGTCTCTTTAGAAGCCCCTGACTACAGAACAAATGGTCCGTATCCTCATGGTGATGTATTGTGGGCCATGCTTTCCTCTCCTAGGGGAGGTATTTCTGGGGTGTCTGGAATTTTTTTGTCCTATGACTGGCTATAAACTTTGTTATGAAATACAGAAAATTCTTTTCTTGCTCTCCCTCGACTGCCTGTGCACTATTAGAATTCTACTTTCTTAGCTGCCCCTCCTAGGTTTCCATTCTCATGCCATTACGTATCCCTCACCTGGGCAACACCAACTCCAAGTTGTCATTTGTCTAAGAGTCAGAGAATTCACTAAGGTGAAGAGCACAGCTTCCTCCTGGGCCACCTATAACTTATTGACCTGTTCCCCAAGGGAGAGATGAATGGATTATCAGGAATAGAGCCCGAGGCTGTTGGAGATCTGTACTTTTCTCCCATTTGTGGTGGTGGTGGTGGTGGTGGTTGGGGGGGGGGGGGGGGGGGGTGTCATTTCTGAAATAATCTGATTTATAAATGGATTACGGACTCTTGTCCTGCTAGCTTAAAGCTATGCCACGTTCTCTCTCTACGTCAGGGCCCCTCTAGGATCTGCCTGGCGCTTTCCTGCAGCCTGCCTCGTGAGAGGTTTGACTGTTCTCAGCTTCTCCACCGCCCATTCTGATGTTGCCTCATTCTCTACTACCTTCTTTCAGGTGTCTCCCACTGTCATCCATTCTCAGAGATCACTAAAGCGAGTGAGAAAAACCCTTTCAAACTGATGCCGAAACGGGAGTGTGATCACCAGGAATGTGGCCTGAAGTACACAGGAGTCTGCAGCTTCCTGCCCTCAGGATAGGGATACCTGGTGCCACTTCTGAAATCCCTGACTATGGGCAGACTCTCTGGGAGCTCCTCTTCTCTGCCTCAGGAAGGGGAATCTCTAGGTTTGCATAGAACCTTTCAGGGACTGCACCTGATCTCTTTATGAAATAAGGGAGTTCATTTTTTGATCTCCTTCCCCATAAAGTACTTCCTGCCATGTTTCTCATTCTCCTAACAAGTGCTATACAGTATCCGGGTCTGCATGCTTCTTTCTGCTAAAACTAGCTCTCAGTTGTCTTAAGGTGGAAAGGGCATGCAGCTCCCCATTTTGTTTACTCAAGCTGTTGTACAAATGATGAATCCAATGATTATAATTGGTGGGACCTGAAGTTTTTAAGGGACTTGAACCTTTGTCCTTGCTTGGGGCCATTGGTACCACTTTTGAAATCTTAGACTTATATATGGACTAACTTCCTGTTGTCCCACTGCCCTGCTTTAGAATCCTTTTCCCTTATAAAATAAAATTTTTCTTCTTGTTCTCCTACCCTCCCTCTTAAGATTTTGGCAGGTGTTCTGACTCCTCACTATTAAGCCCATCATCATTCATTTGTCTTTTGGGGAAAAGATCAGATCACTCAAAACAGAACAGAAAAGGTCTTTTTTTTTTTTTTCCCTTTTGAGAAAATGACAATTCTTAGAACCTAAGTAATCATCTTAATGATTGCATGTCAGGCACCACTGCTTGGGATAACTGTTGGGAAAGTGCAATTGTGAGGAGGGCGCAATGTCACTTGCCTTTGTAGAATCTGCCCTTGTGATTAGGAGAACTCATAACCAGTCTGTTCTGGTAACTGCCCCAGGGTCTTAAAGACAGTCCAGGGGGTAGATACAGCTTAATATTCCTTTGGGTTGTTTGCTGGAAGTTATCCATTGTCTACACTTTCATGAAAGTGCAACAGGGAACTCGGAAGACTGATGGACCTTGACCATTAGTGAGGGCTAAAAGCTATGCACCGATTGTTCTGTGGAGACAATGGTGGCTCAAGCAATTTCCTGACTTAATAGTCTCAAAGTAAATCTTTACTAATGTTTACTGACCTTTAAGATTGTCTGTTTGCTACCAGATTGCCTGCCTGACTAAGGGCAAGATGTGTATTCTAAAATTGAATAAAAGCTAACAGGGCCTGGGACCCCAGTGAAGCCTTCCACTAGAGAAGGGTTTTCTGCCTGCCCCCTGCCCCATGATTTCTAAATTATTATTTCTTGTCTAGTGTCTCATTTGTGTGCGGCCCCTTCTCCAGATCCTGAACCCTAGCCGTGCTGGTTGCGGCTTCACAGGTTGTTTTATAAGTCTCTTCCTGATATTGCTCTTCAAGGATTTTTTTTTATAAGACCCAGATGGAAAGAGCAGGTGGCCTCTGCTTGCCATGGATCCAGTCTTCACCAGCCTCTATCATAGTTTATTTGAGGTATCAGTCAGTTCTTGTTGAAGTTGTCTGGCAGACCTTAGACCTGCCAGGGAACCAGTCTTCTTCAGCTGTGAAGATATTTTTGTCACCTCTTTCTTTCCCTGAAGCATTGGGCTGGGCTCTTCCAAACCCAAAATGCAATGGATCACCTCCACTCACCCAGGTCCTGGTTCCTCTCACTGGAAAGGTTTTCCCTATGGTGAGGGGTAAGATGCATATTTGAGGTGAAATGTTGTGATATAGCCAAGAACAGAAAATATCAAAAGCCCATGGGCACCAGCAAGGTTTGAGCCAGGACCAGAAAGTTCAGAAAAGAAGAGGAAGGCTTCCCTAAGTGGAGGCCCAGGGGTTGGTGGGATCAGCCAAGTGCCCAGGCCCTGCATCCCAGGCTGTCTCCATCTTTGGGGTTAGAGCAAGCCTCGCCTGAGCCAGAGGAAGGTCCTGGGCTCTTGCCAGATATCCTGTATATGCAGAACATAGCTATATTTAATAATTTCATCTTGGAGCCTGGTATGTATCCTGAGCAGGAATGGAACCAGTGCACAGGATGATGCTTAACCAACTTCACCACTCCAGTCAAGCTGACCCATTTCTGAGTGTGGGGGTGGTTTTGCATACCCATGACACAGTTGCCACTCAGTGCTCTTTAGTCCTCCAGTATTCAAAATCCCATTGGCTATCTTCACAAATGCAATTGTGAGAATGTAGGTTTATTTGAAGCACTGGATGCTGAAGAAAAAGCTCCAGTAGCCCATTAAGTGAAGCCTACTTATTTCTTGTTCATAATTTCCCCTTTTCTACAAGTTTATTTAATTCATAAAATAGCTTCTTGAGTCAGGAATCACCAAGTTTCTCTTGGAGTAGAATTTCTATTGGGTACAAAACTATTATTAACATTTCCAACAAAAGGTGTCTCTAGGACAGGCCTCATATTAGGAGCAAAAAGATCTGTTCTGGTGCTTCTGCAGGAGAAGATTGGTTCTGACCTCTGCTAGCCTCTTGTTAGTCTCATGTAGTTTATTTGCCAATGATATTCTACAATCTGTTTCTAGGTGGGGTGCTTATATGGTTTCAATATGCAGTCTTGAGAAGTTTTCATGTTGGAGAGTTTAGATTCCAGCTCTTCATTTCTGAGTTCACACTGCCTTCTTGTTGAAGCATTGCGATACTCTGCTTTAGATTTTCTTGAGAAAATGCTTGTGTTTTCTGTTTTAACATATTAGTCTGAATTTCCATTTTAAGTAGACTTGGTTTTAAATCTACAGGGAAACTAAGCTGTTCATTTGTATATTCATTTAACTTCCTTTTTGTAATTTTTAAGAGGTCCTTAAATCTGATCATCTTTTTTTCCTAATACACCATTTTTCTTCATTTCTTGATGCAAGCTATATTGCAGAGGTAGGTGTAACTCAACATATTTATTTGTTGCTTTTCATGTTGAGATTGATTTCTGCTTTGATCTAATTCCTTCTTTACCTCTTGTTTCTTGTCTTGTAAATTCATATGATAATGGGATTCAACCTCCAGTGAAGACTCTATCATAGTTTTTTTGGGGTATCAGTCATTTCTTGTTGAAGTTGTCTGATAACTGCCTCCAAATGGTCCCAGTGGAAGCAGCAAAGGGGGAAGAACAGGGGGTCCTGGTGGCCTAGCAGGTTCCAGTTGTTGTGGACCAACATTCACGAGAATAAGACCACCGACTCCAATTAGGTCTTAAACAGCAAGCGAGGATTTATTGAACTGGCCAGTGACTGCCACAGGCTTTCTCCTGTAACAGCCCTGAGCTTTGTGTTCGGCGAGCTTTTATTCCCAGAAACCACAAACGTCCTTGATTTACAGTTACAAGAGTCTAATCAGGACCTTGACGTGCCGATGCCTGGGAGTGGGAAACTTGGAGTTATGCCTGGTTACCTATCCTTGACCCCATCCTTGTTAAAATTTTTTACTGACATTCAATTCATCACACTCCCTACTGGTCTTAAGAGACAAATTCAGACCCTGGATTCATCGCTAGTATCCACTAGCTGAGAGTACTGGGTGTGCAGGACCATAAGTTAGGATGCAGAGCCCTGGCTCGGGCCCAGTCTGGAGGTTTAGGGAGAGTATGCAGGGGGTGATTCCGGTGGTGCATGCCTAACCTAATGGGTATTCTTCTTTGCCCAGTTGGGCACCTTCCCTCTTGGCAGCTTGACACCCTCTACTTTTGGGAATTCACCCCACATAGCCTCCTTTTAGGACAGCTAACACATAGCCATAACAATGGCCCTCAGTGTGGGAGACTGGACACTTGCCAGTTACTCCCAAAGACTACCAAGGACTGTAGACCATCACCAGTCTACAGCAACTGCTGGCAGCTACAGCTACATTCAAACCTGTAAGAGAATCAAAGGTTAATACAACGTATTAATACAATGAAACATAATAGTGGCACCATGGCCGCCTCAGGAAGCTAAATCTTCTGCTACTAAACATGACATATGGTAGAGCTATAAAAACATCTTAGGGAGGTGACTAAAGTCTACTTTTGACCTTCCTATATAAGGCAAAATTGTCCTTGTCTCTGGAGCCATGTCCATGAAGATTCAGGCATTATCTAAGTCTATTATACAGTTTTTTGTGGGCTACTGTCAGGGCTGTGCATTGCGGCCAGTTCTTTCTAGCCACAAACACAGTCTGTCCAATTTCCTTAAAATGTATTCTGGCACAGGAGAAAGTTGTTTTGTTGTACACAGAAAGCTTAACCTCTATACAACTGGGCTTGGACCTCTGCCTAGCAAACTGCAGTTTACAAGTTCAATATGCAACCTCTAGTCCTCTTAACCCAATGAGGTTTCGGCCAGTCTCTGAGTCAGACTCCTCCTCTCTTGGAGAATTTCAAAGTCCTGATGGCTCCCAGGTCCAGGGAGAGTGCACTTTTCTTTGCCCTTTTGTTAACCCTGTTTATTAGTTACAGGGCCCTGCTTTCCTTGTCTTCCCACCAGTTCTCTTTATGGCAGAGCAGCGACCAGGCCTCTTCGAAGGGAGTGCACTGGGAGGGGATATCAGCCCCTTCTCTTCCAGCAGCAACAGGTACTGAACCCTTTCAGTACATTTGCAAACAGGGAGCTTCCACTAGCTCTATCTGCAGCTTTCATAGATCCCAGGCTTGCTGCTCTATTCCTGGGGCTGTAGGAAGGCTAGTACTAGTCACTGGCTTCTGGCTTAACTGCTTTAGCCTGCAAGCCAAAGGCCCAAGTTTTGTATTGCTTGTTGTAAAACACTCATTACTCACTGGGCAGCAGTGGGGCAGCTCTAGTGTCAGGTAAATTTCTCGCTGCTGCTGCTGTTGCTGCTTCTTTTTTCAGGGCCACTGCAGGCAGCTTGGGCATCCAGCCCCCCTTCTTTGTCCTGGCTCTCGGGGGCTGAGTCTGCCTAGCAACCAGTTCTAAATCACCAGGGCAACTGCAGACTTCAGCTCCGTTTCTCCTTCGCTTTGCTCCTGGGAGTTTAGTTGTTTTTAATGTAATAAGGTAGGGCAGAGAAAGATTAATTGTGTTTAGAGAAAACTTGCAACCTTGAAGTCAGTTGATGAGGCATCTGCTGGTCAGCTACAGACGAAACCCCTACGCCTGCAGAGCAGTCTGTAGCCAGTAAAATAACTGCTGACACCCCGCCCCTATCTTTCAGCCCAGGGCCCATTGCTTTCCCCCACAGATTTTTCCTCTTACTTTTGATCTTTCCGACCAATCCCCCTGTCTCCCAGTCCAGTTGTTTGTCTCCCTTTAAACGGTAGGGGTTTTGGAGAAAAGCAGACCACTGCTATAGTAATCCTCCCACCCTCCGCTTTCACCCTCTCTGATCATTCACTCCCCAATCTGGTCTGGAGCTGGGGAATAGCACCTCGACCCACCTTGCATCCCCAGAGGGCTGCCCGTCTGGCCTGAGGACCAATTTCCTTCCCTCCACCTTCACCCTCTCTCTCTCCTCTGAGTTGAAGATAGTCTTCAGTAACTGCTGGCAGTCATCCCACGTGGCTAAAAAAAAAGACTGACTCCAGCAGAGAGATCAGACCCTGAGGGTTCCGAGAAAAAGAGGGATTTTGATTCTTTCAATTATACAAATCACTAGTTGAGAAAGGGACATAAATCATGAAAGGCTTCCAGTCCAGGCCCAGGTCCGGTGGCCTAGCCTGCCTCAAGGGCAGGAGAGGTGCTGGGGCCACTGGCCCAACACCCCCGGAAGCTCCATATTCCATTCCCTGTCTAGTATGGGATGGACTGAAGGGGTTGAAGTACGACAAAGCCCCTCCCGTCGGTGGGTCTGGAGGGAAGACAATTGGCATTGGGGGAGGAAGGGGCTCCAGGTCAAGAGCTTGTGGTGTGGCCTGGGCCTGAGGCTGGGGCTCACCCGGATCTGGCGCTGGGGGAGCATAGGGGGCCAGCCAGCTAATGGGTTCTTCCTGCTCTCCCTGAAGGACCGGGGGAGCCTTTCCCTTCTGGGGCTCGGCCAAAAGAATTGTCTGTCTCTGTCCTGATTTTCCCCTCAGGAGGTATGCCCTCATCCACCAGGGTTTCTCAGACAATACGTCAACCCAAACCTGAATATAAGGAATTTGATCAAGATGCCCTGGGCGGCCATATATGACACGATGGACCCAGTAGGCAATGGCCAGATCAAAAGACCCTACATCCGGCTACCTTACCTGGAAAGTGGGCCACACCCATTCACAGAATCACTGTAAATCAAAAGCATTAACATCATATCTGTAGTCTCCGGCTTTCTTCTTGAAGTCCTGAAAATTCTTAAGAAAACATTGCAGTGGGGAGCACACAGAAGCAGACCACGACTGTCTCATTTTGACAACAAATACCAGACAACGAACACCAGACAACAAACACCAGACAACAAACACCAGACAACAAACACCAGACAGACAAGTCCTGTGCAACCGAAAGTCACACTGGCCAGATGCCGTGGCCACCGTCGTGGCCACCGGCTGGAGTCGGGAGGTAATGCTGAGTCCAGCCCTCCCCTTGACTCCTCTGTGAGATCTCACCCCAGGTGCCTCCTGTCCTTACCTCCTGCAGGATTTTTCAATAAGTCCTTGCCACTTGACCAGTGATGGATGGGTGAGAGCCTCCTGCCCTAGATAGGGGGTCCCTCTCACCCCTGCCGGGTATCTCGCTGGGGCCTCCAAATGTTGTGGACCAACATTCGAGAGAATAAGACCACCGACTCCAATTAGGTCTTAAACAGCAAGCGAGGATTTATTGAACTGGCCAGTGACTGCCACAGGCTTTCTCCTGTAACAGCCCTGAGCTTTGTGTTTGGCGAGCTTTTATTCCCATAAACCACAAATGTCCTTGATTTACAGTTACAAGGGTCTAATCAGGACCTTGACGCGCCGATGTCTGGGAGTGGGAAACTTGGAGTTATGCCTGGTTACCTATCCTTGACCCCATCCTTGTTAAAATTTTTTACTGACATTCAATTCATCACACCAGTGATACCAAAATTTCTGTTCGGGTCTGAGTTCATTTTCTGGAGAAATCAAAAACTGAATTCATAGACAGAGATGAGCAAAAGCAGAGTTTTATTACAGAAAACTCCCTGCTCCAGGAAGGGGACCCAACTGGATTGCCTGGGCAGTTATTTGTCTAGGGTTTAACATGTGCTCTGCTAACTTCCCATTGGTTGGTTGGAAAAATGTGGCCCTAGCAACATCCATACATTTTAAACTTGAGGGTTCCTGCTCATTTTCCCTGCCCTGTGTGTTCAGCCCAGGATCAGGGCCCTTTGTTCTTGCAATTTCACATGGGACAGGATGTGGCTGATGAATTTGTTCCTGCTCATGCCTTCAGGTTTCAGCTTGTTAACGTAAAAACATTCAAACCTGTAAAGAATTTTAGTGAATTTATTTGAGGCAAACTGTCGACAATTGCCAGGAAGCAGAATCTCAATGGATTGAGATAATGCTCCAGAGAACAGTGGGTTTTTTTAACTTATATTTATACATTACAATCAAAGGAGGAGATGTAGGTGGGTTACATGAAATCCATTGGTGATAGAGAGGTGGACAAAGCAAAGGGCAGGAGGAATCTCTGGAATTGGATAAAAAGTAAAATGATAGACACATACTCCTTTTACTTAGGTGGGTACAGGATAATTAACAGTCAACAATTAACATGATAACAAAAAACATGAAGGAATTTGTGGTAACTGTCCTGGCACCCAGGTCATTTGGTTGTGCCCTGAGGGGTCCAGAGAAAAGGGAAGTTACAATTTACCTTGACATTTCAATGATGTGTTATTGAAGATGCAAAAAGATGGTAAGTTCATTTAAGGTAAAGATTGTGGTTTCTTTAGGTCTTTGAGTTTGCAAGACTGCCATGCAGGCCTTCCCTGAGCTTGTCAGGTTAGCTTGTGGCCCCTTTTGTCCACAAGCTGCATCTCTCCTTTATATTTATCTCCTGTAGTGCTCTCCCTAACTGCCTAGCTGCCTAGTGGCCCTAGCCACTTCTAACTCCCCACCCGCTTGCTGTGGCAGCTACTGCAGTGCCCTCTGCCCCATTTTTTCCTTCCAAGAGGATACCTGCTAAGCCAGTCTGGGAACCAGGAAGTTCCCTGGCTTGATGCCATCACTAGTTCATAATTTTCAATATCTGTTAGCAATAGGATTATGCATGTTGAAAGGACAAACAGCTTTATTAAAGAACTCCATTGATTAAAGGAATTTGTGGCATGCATTAACAAAAATATCGGCAAAATACTTATCTGAACCAGGTCCAGCACTGCCAGTGGTGAACTTGAGGAGGGGCGGTGAAGGATTAAAGTAAACAGACAAGAGAATATTGTTGGGGCCAAGTAGATCACTGCGCCTGGATGAGGAAAGAGTGACACAGCCTGTAAGCCAAATCTTTTATAGTCAGATCACACAAAGCAAAACAAGGGAGTGGTCAAGATGTTTACAATGTTCTTGTGAGTTTCAAATCGACTTCTTGCCTGTTATTGCAATTCTCTGAACTCTATCAAGCTTTGTTTGGGCAGCACTTGCTGCACCTCCTGCAGCCCACATCCCTCAGCTACCCAGGTCTACAGGGTCGGACTATAAGGTCAAGCTTACAACCATAGCCTTTGGCTATAATTGTGCTGGGAGGGCTTTGCCCTTCAAGCTTATATGTGGCTTTGCCACAAGAGGACCATGCCCTCTCCTCAGTCCAAGGCTTGAACCTGTTCAAACGCTGTAGCTGCTCTCCACACTTATCCCTTTAAGTGTAAAAGTTATTCTTAAAATGAAAAACATTCCTTATAAACAGGTAAAGAAATTCCTACTTGAAATAGACAATTATTTTTTTTAAATATATGTTATTGATTTTTTACAGAGAGGAAGGGAGAGGGATAGAGAGTTAGAAACATCGATGAGAGAGAAACATCGATCAGCTGCCTCCTGCACACTCCCTGCTGGGGATGTGCCTGCAACCAAGGTACGTGCCCTTGACCGGAATCGAACTTGGGACCCTTGAGTCCACAGGTCGACGCTCAATAGACAATTATTATGCCACTTGCCCTGACCATCTATTGAAATGCTTTCATCCTTTGAAGAATTCTGTTCTTCTGCATGGAGTTAATAAATACTCCTCCAACACAGAGCAAGTGGAATTTTCAGATGTAGTGTTGAAGAAGAAAATAAAAGTTGATGACAATGCTTTTTTTTTTTTTAATCAGTGGACATTTTACAAAGTCATTGATCAGGAGATTCAATGTAATCCTGAAGAGTGGAAAGCAACTTGTACCACAGAAGATATTATGTTTTAACAATTTGGAGAGCAGTCTTCAGAGCTGTTAACTTTATATGTCAGCACATGCTCAGTAAATTGGCTCATAACACTAATTTTGAGTGTTCTTGTTCACTAGTGAACAATAGGCAAATGAGTGAAGTGAGTTGGATGTGACCCCTGTAGAAGCTCTGTTACAATGCAGTGGAACCTAGACTGTTACTATAAGGAATTTTATAAGCAAATACTCCATTAAGGAGAGACAAATCATTATAGAAATATCAAAAAAGCATGTAATTTAGATACTTCTGATATTTTGGATAAATAATAATTTTTAGTTTAAATATGTTCCATGAAATATTTTTCTTGTATCTCAGTGTACATTGCATAGGCAATTAGAAATAATTTACATGTAACTAGGCATTTTGTATTTTTAATGAAGTCTGGCAACCCTTGACACACAGGTTACTTGTCCAGAGACCCAGATAGTTAGTGACTGCACTAGGATTTGAACCTTGAAAATCTTGCTTCAGAGTCTGTCTAAAAAACTACAATACTGACAGAATTTTAAGTCTAGGATTCTGTTTCTAACTAAACGAGCCGTGGGCAAACTATGGCCCGTGGGCCGGATCCGGCCCGTTTGAAATGAATAAAACTAAAAAAAAAAAAAAAAAAGACCGTACCCTTTTATGTAATGATGTTTACTTTGAATTTATATTAGTTCACACAAGCACTTCATCCATGTTTTTGTTCCGTCCCTCCGGTCCAGTTTAAGAACCCATTGTGGCCCTCAAGTCAAAAAGTTTGCCCACCCCTGTTCCAAGCACTGGGCATTCCGCATCTTCCCTGCCTCCCAGCCGTTGACCTTCACTGTCTCCTGCCCCAGAAGCATTAATTTTTTAATGAAATGTCTCTTCATTTCTACTAATGCAATTTTACCTTAAAGCAGTGGTTCTTACCTTCTGGCCCTTTAAATACAGTTCCTCATGTTATGACCCAACCATAACATTATTTTCGTTGCTACTTCATAACTGTAATGTTGCTACTGTTATGAATCGTAATGTAAATATCTGATATGCAGGATGGTCTTAGGCGACCCCTGTGAAAGGGTCCTTCGACCACCGAAGGGGTTGCGAACCACAGGTTGAGAACCGCTGCCTTAAAGCTTATGTTGTATAGTTTATACCAGTGGTAGGCAAACCGTGACTCATGAGCCACATGCGGCTCTTTGGCCCCTTGAGTGTGGCTCTTCCACAAAATACCAAGTGCAGGCGCGCACGTACAGTGCTATTGAAACTTCGTGGCCCATGCGCAGAAGTCGGTTTTTGGCTTGGGCGAGTCTATTTTGAAGAAGTGTTGTTAGAAAAAGTGAAGGGTGTCAGTCAGTTGGTCGGGTAACAGGAAACGCAGCGCGGGGGAGGTACATTGTTTTGAGGTACGTTCGCTGAGGTCGACCCCTTCCAACTCTCCCATCCACACTTGTCTATCTGAAACAAGTATACAGGACGAGTGTGGATGGGAGAGTTGGAAGGGGTTGACCTCAGCGAATGTACCTCAATCAGATTGAGGATGTTTTTAGCAAAGGCCAGCTTAGGAGTACCCTAATTAAGTTAATAACAATGTACCTACCTATATAGTTTAAGTTTAAAAAATTTGGCTCTCAAAAGAAATTTCAATCGTTGTACTGTTAATATTTGGCTCTGTTGACTAAAGAGTTTGCCAACCACTGGTCATACTAATAAAAGGGTAATATGCTAATTAGACTGGACATCTTCTAGACATCCATCCAGTCATTCTTCTGGACAAAGCCATGGTGGCAGGTGTCCAGGCAGAGGCGGTTAGGGGCAATCAGGCAAGAAGGCAGGTGAGCAGTTAGGAGTTAGCGGTCCCGGATTGTGAGAGGGATGTCGGACTGCTGGTTTAAGCCTGATCCCTGTCGGGGGTCCCGGATTGGAGAGGGTGCAGGCCAGGCTGAGGGACCACCCCTCCATTCATGAATTTCATGCACTGGGCCTCTAGTGAATAATGCTGCTATGAACATAAGTATATAAAAATCTCTTTGAGACTTTATTTCAATTCTTTTGAGTGTATACCTAGAAATAGGATCACTAGATCATATATGGTAGCTCTATTTTTAAATTTTTTGAGGAACTGCACTTATTCATCAATTTTTTATTGCTGAATAAAAAATTTGGTAAATCATTGTCTGAATACACCAAATTTTGTTATCCATTCATCAGTTGATTAACATTTGGGTTACTTCTACTTTTTGGCCATTATGAGTAATGCAGCTATGAACACTCATGTTGCAAGTCTTTGTGTGAGCATGTTTTTATTACTCTTGGGTAGATACTTAGGACTGGAATTTCTGGATTATATGGTACATTTGTTCAACTATTTAAGAAACAGTCAAACTGTTTTCCAAAGTGGCTGCACCTTTTTGCACCCCCACCAACTGTGTATAAAGGTTCCCATTTCTCCACATCCTTGCCAACACGTCTGTCTTTTCATTACTGGTTAAAAGTCTTTAAGGTATAGCCTCGTTGAAATGGCTCAGTGGTTGAGTGTTAACCTATGAACCAGGAGGTCAGGATTTGATGCCCAGTTGGGGCACATGTGGGGAATGTGGGCTCGATCCCCAGTGTGGGGTGTGTAGGAGGTAGACAATCAATGATTCTCATCATTGCTGTTTCTATCTCTTCCCTCTTCCTTCTTTGAAATCAATAATTTTTAAAAAATCTTTAACTTTAAGGTATAGACAAAATGCCAGTTTCCTTCCACTAACCAGGCAGAAGACTAAAGGACTAGAGATGTACTCTCTGAAACATTGAAGCCAGAGAGACTGTGTGCAGGTACAATTCTAGATCTAACTTTGCAGTTTTTAGTAAATACAGGAGGATAGTGGAACAAGTCCCCCGGATGAATCCAAAATGCAGGACATTCCAAATCTGTAAAATAACTAGTGTTGACAACATGAATTCCTTGTACTATTCTTACATGAATACAAATTATTGCAAAGACCGGAATAAAAAATGTCATTTGGAAAAAGACAAAATATTTTTATATCAAATATATCCTGCTTGGCAGAAATATCAGGAAAATATCTTTGGCCAACCAACATAGGAGCCTACACTCTGTCACATTTCCTAAATCCTCTTCAGGCTAGCCACATCCTCCTTGGAACCCTGGGGATAAACGGTGAAACAGCCACTGACCTCCTCTCCCTCTCTACTTAGTTCAGAGCTTGTAGACAATTGAAAAGGACAGATGGTGACTGAGCACAGATAACCCTCTGGAAAATCCTCTGGGAAAGTATTTTAAAGCGCTCTCTCACATCAGAATTCTACTTTAGAATCTACAGGCTCAGAATTCCATATTCAGCATACATTTCCTGTTCTGTTAAACATAGCTTGTTACTTTTTAAAAAATATATTTTGTCTCTCTCACTCCTCCTCAACGTCCATGTCAAGGGAATTCATCTTCAAATCCCCTATAGCAACTAGCATATGTGCTTTACGAAGAATAGGTGTTAAGTATTTCGAATGAATGAATGAAGTTGAGAGAGGACTTAAAAAAAGAACAGAATGGGTAGCACAGAAAAGTCTGATATATTAGTAAAGAGATTTTCCTGCCCTAACCGGTTTGTCTCAGTGGATAGAGCGTCGGCCTGCGGACTGAAGGGGCCCAGGTTTGATTCCGGTCAAGGGCATGTACCTTGGTTTCGGACACATACCCGGTGGGGAGTGTGCAGGAGGCAGCTGATTGATGTTTCTCCCTCATGTTTCTAACTCTCTATCCCTCTCCCTTCCTCTCTGTAAAAAAAATCAATAATTTTTTTTTTTTAAAAAGGAGATTTTCCTGAAGATATCTGAAGGTATCATCTATGAACTCAGACCTTCTCAGAATAAGCAAGCACAAGGGTTTTGAGAGCCCTTGTAAATCATTAACCCTTTCTGTCCACCCACAGTACACCTATGTCATAGGACCTATGAGCTCTTTCAACTTAGTGAGAAACATCCCTAAGGCTTTGAGGACAATAATAATTTTTCCCATTTACTAAAAATTCATGCACCTGTAAGAATCCATTCTTCCAAAATGGTGCAATCAGGTTCAGAGTACCACTGAGTTGCTCCTACTGCTGCTAATAAAAGTTACTTCATCAGCATTGAAGGTTAAGCCAGAAATTAATATGCAAAAGTGCTCAGTGCCAACAGCTCTGGCTCTTGTTTCAACATCTTTTTGTTTTCTTTTATATATAAAATTGATTTCAGAGAGGAAGGGAGAGGGAGAGTTAGAAACATCAATGATGAGGGGAATCATTGGTTGCCTCCTGTACACCTCACAATGGGGAAGGAACCCTGACCAGGAATCCAATTGTGACCACCTGGTTCATAGGTCAATGTTCAGCCACTGAGCCACCCTGGCCAGGTAACCTCTGTTTGTTTTCAAGGATCTAAAAGAAAATAATGTTTAGTTGGAATCAGTGGCTCTGCAGAAAAAGTCTCCTCCCAGATTTCAGATGCTTCCCTCTTCCCTGTCCTGAACTCCACTGAAATTTATCCTTAAAATGGAAACGTGAAAGAGACAACAAGAAAAACCCAGTTCATACAACATTCTTCTGAAAAGTTCACCCGAGTCAGGTGACAGTATTTCTAAATTAACTCGTGTACACTCCAGGTGGCAGAGGTCTGGAAGCGCGAGCAACCGCCTTTTTTGTAAGACAAGCAGAGCCCCCTTGTGGTCAATTTGGGAAATTGTGTTGGAAGCTGCAGTCACAGAAACATTAAATAATGAACTCAGAGGAAGGAGACAGAATAACTATGAAGGAAGGCAGTATTACCAAGGAACGTTGGAAGAAGAGAGATTTATTGTGTTAAGAAACATAAGAAAGGTAAGTATTCATTGGGAAACTAAGTTTAGGAAATGCTGAGTTAAAACAACTTTTTTCTCAGACCCTCTGATACATCCAGATTGTGAATCACTCAGGATGGTATATTAGGCAGTATTTTAAAAATTGACTTATTAGGAAGCCATTTTTATTTTTTAAATCCTCACCTGAGAATATGTTTTTATTGATTTTTGAGAGAGAGAGAGAGAGAGAGAGAGAGAGAAAGGGAGAGGGAGAGGGAGAAATATCAATCGATTGCCTCCCACCTGGACCAGGGGATAGAACCTGCAACCTGGGTATGTGCCCTGACTGGGAATTGAACCTGCAACCCTTCCTGCCTGGGAGGATGCTCCAACCAACTGAGCCTCACCAGCCAGAGCCAGGAAGCCATTTTTATATGAAGCATCTCAAGGCTTAGTATTTTGTGATCAAAATTTGATAAATCACTTAGAGTCATATGGTGACTTACAAAGAAATCATCCTATCAGTATGTAGAAATATTCCTTCAATATTAGAGGAATTTAATTATTAAAGAACAACAATGTTCTTCAATGGCAACACTAACCCAAAGGATAGCATATGGAATCTTTCAGTTGGATAGCTCCTTCGAATACCTTGGGAATAACTCAAAGCAGGCCATTCCTTTCGAACATTCCTGAAAGATGGTCATAGCCAGTATTTGACAAATGCCATGGACCTCGCCATGTTTGGAGCTCCCCAACTTGAAGGAATTCATTCCCTTTCTGTTCAACTCTGCAAGAAAGTAAAGCTTTTCCAAGAGAGGCTTCCCTGGTGCTTTCAACCCCCTGGTACCTCGATGTGGTTTTCTGACCGTTTAGGTTCATGGTCACCTTCCTAAGTCCTTCCTTTGTAACCATGTTCTGCTTTAACTGTGTGACTTGGAATTGAATACATAAAAGTGTCAGCTGATCAAAGCAACGGGCAGGGCAACTATCTCGATATTGTACAAATATAAATATTTATTTTAAAGAAGTTTAACAATTTACCAGGGTTTTGGGTTTGGGGGCAGTAATATCCTGAGGCAATGAAATCTCTCAGCTATGTTTACATTGTGTTTTTTTTTAATTAAATCTTTATTTTCAGATTATTACAGTTGTTTCTCTTTTTCCCCCCCATAGCTCTCCTCCACCCGGCTCCCACCCCTTACCCCCCCACCCACTGTCCTCATCCATAGGTGTACGATTTTTGTCCAGTCTCTTCCCGCACCCCCCACACCCCTTTCCCCCCAAGAATTGTCAGTCCACTCCCTTTCTATGCCCCTGATTCTACTATATTCACCAGTCTATTCTGTTCATCAGATTATTTATTCACTTGATTGTTTAAAATGTATTTTATTGATTTTTTACAGAGAGGAAGAGAGAGGGATAGAGAGCCAGAAACATCAATGAGAGAGAAACATTGATCAGCTTCCTCCTGCACGCCCCCCACTGGGGATGTGCCAGCAACCAAGGTACATGCCCTTGACCGGAATCGAACCCAGGACCCTTGAGTTCACAGGCCGACGCTCTATCCACTGAGCCAAACCAGTTCTGGCAATTTTTAGATTCACTTGTTGATAGATGTTTATTTGTTGTTCATAATTTTTATCTTTACCCTTTTCTTCTTCTTCCTCTTCTTAAAGAATACCTTTCAGCATTTCATATAATACTGGTTTGGTGGTGATGAACTCCTTTAGCTTTTTCCTATCTGTGAAGCTCTTTATCTGACCTTCAATTCTGAATGATAGCTTGCTGGGTAAAGTAACCTTGGTTGTAGGTTCTTGCTATTCATCATTTTGAATATTTCTTGCCACTCCCTTCTGGCCTGCATAGTTTCTATTGAAAAATCAGATGATGGTCGTATGGGTACTCCCTTGTAGATAACTGACTGTTTTTCTCTTGCTGCTTTTAAGATTCTTTCTTTGTCTTTTGCTCTTGGCATTTTAATTATGATGTATCCTGGTGTGGTCCTCTTTGGATTCCTTTTGATTGGGGTTCTCTGCACTTCCTGGACTTGTAAGTCTATTTCTTTCACCAGGTAGGGGAAGTTTTCTGTCATTATTTCTTCAAATAGGTTTTCAATATCTTGCTCTCTCTCTTCCTCTGGCACCCCTATAATTCTGATGTTGGTACGCTTGAAGCTGTCCCAGAGGCTCCTTACACTATCTTCATATTTTTGGATTCTTTTTGTTTTTCCGGTTGGGTGTTTTTTGCTTCTTCGTATTTCAAATCTTTGACTTGATTCTTGCAATCTTCTAGTCGCTGTTGGAACTCTGTATAATATTCTTTATTTCAGTCATTGTATTCTTAATTTCTAGTTGGTCCTTTTTCATAACCTCGAGGGTCTCACTAGATTTCTTGAGGGACTCACTAAGTTTATTGGCGGTTTCTAGAGAATTCTTGAAAAACCTTAAAAGTGTGGTTTTGAACTCTATATCCAGTAGTTTGCTTTCCTCCATTTCTGTCATTTGTGACCTGTTTCTTTGACTCTGCATTTTGGCTGCTTCCCTGTGTTGATAGAGTGGTTTTCTGTGCTAGGTATCCTATAGGGCCCAGTGGCTCAGCCTCCCCAATTACCTGAGGTGGACACTCTTGGTGCACCCCTTTGTGGGCTTTTTGCACAGTCTTGTTGTAGTTAAGCCTTGATTGTTGTAGTTACCACTGGGAGGAATTGACCTCCAGGCCAATTGGCTGTGAGAATCAGCTGTGTCTGCAGTGGGAGAACTTCTGTGCTGGAGACACCCTTATGGGGCAAGACTTGCTTCAGTGGGCTTTGGTGCTCACTGAGTCTACCCCCTGAATGTGTCCCTTAAGGATCTGAGGAGTTGTAATCTGGATGGTCCCACTCTGACCACTGGGTACACTGGCTCTTGGATCTCTAAGGAGGTGCTAATTTAGCCTCTGCCTGAGGCTACCCAGCAGGAGCTACAGAGAGATCTGCAGATTCCTTTTCTTTGTTTGGGATTTGGAGGTGCCCAGACGAGGCCCAGCTGTGAAGCAATGCAAGCTGCTGTGGGGCCTTGGGCCTTCTTTTGGAAGTTCTTGGTCTCTCTGACCCAGCTGCAGTTTGTTAGGTAATTTTAGATTGCAAAGAGCCAGGCCATTCATATGCAAAAGCCTCTGCCACAGCTTGGGTGGGGCAAGGTCTCAGGGAATCAACAGGGCAGAGCAAACAGCTATGGCTGATCCTCAGCCCTGCCCTAAGAGGCCCTGGGTCTCAGTGTCCCACGGTAATCCCTGCAAGCACCTTTCAGAGAAAGCCCCCTTTGAGTTCCACCCGGTGCCAGACAGTCCAGTTTCTCCCCGTATGAGTCTGGGTCCCCAGAGACTCGCCTGGAACTGGAGTTCAGAGCAGTCAGGAGCTTGTGACTCCCTCCCGATTGAAAAAGATAACTGAGTCCTCAGTTGCCAGCCCTTTCCACGTGTGCCTCTGTACCTCTGCACTTTACTTCCGCACCTCCTCTGAGTCTCAGTGTGCTTTTCTCTTTACTTCTAGTTGCAGAATTTCCATTCAGTCGGCCTTCCTGTGGTTCTGGATGATGTCCTTGTTGTCTTTTAGTTGTATTTTTGAAGTGGTTGTTCGAGTCAGCTATTTCCGGTTTTTACCTATGCCGCCATCTTGTTTTCTCTCTATGTTTACATTGTTGCTAAGCCAGGAACCCCATATCCTATACATTTGTACATGTGTTGATGTTTTGAATATATTTTTATTGATTTCAGAGAGGAAGGGGGAGGGCGAGAGAGAGAGAGAAACATCAATGATGAGAGAGAATCATTGATTGGCTGCCTCCCGCATGCCCCCTACTGGATATTGAGCCTACAACCTAGGCATGTGCTGTGACCGGAATTTAACTGTGATCTCCTGGTTCATAGGTTGACATGCAACCACTGAGCCAAGCAGGCCATGCATGTGTTGTTGTTTCTTTTAATAAAATAAATCTTACACTTCATTTGGTTCTCCTAAGTTTAATTTAGATGTTGGTAGCCCATTTTAGTTTGTTGATATATTCTTCCCCTCTCCCCACCCCCCGCACACCTATTTGTTCATTCTCCCATTTGTTTAATAAAACTTTATTTTAAAGACCACCTTTTTGTGTTGGTCATTTGTTAGTTTCTGGTGCTTCAAAGACATTGTCCCTATTCCAAAGGAGTGGAGCATCTAATGGGAGGGCATCTAAGCAACCGTCTGACCATTCAACTACCCGACTGGTAGCTATGACACACAACGACCATCAGGGGGCAGACACTCCGACCAGTAGCTATGATGCGCACTGACCACCAGGGGGTAGATACTCAATGCAGGAACTGCCAAGCAACAGTAACTTTGCAGAGTGCCCTCTTGCACTCCAGGACCCCTTAGGGGATGTTGGAATTCCGGTTTCTGCCCCATTCCCTTAGACCAGGCTGAGGGACCCTACCTGCTAGAGGACCCCACTCACTCTACAGATGCCCTTTGAGCCCCAGCACCACCCCAGGTGCGACTGGCCAGGGGGGGACTGAGGGAGGTTGGCTCCAGGGCGTGTTCAACCCATCTCTCCCAGTCCCGTTCTGCTGGCTGCCTTCTAATTAATTTACTTTCAATGTGCACAAATCCGTGCACTGGGCCTCTAGTTGTTTTCATAATGTGACAGGGCCCTATGGTTGTCACTAGAAGCCTTCCTCCAAAATTAGATTGACCCATATGCCAACACTGTTTGGTTGGATGGTTCTATCAGATGAACCTCTCTCTGAAGTCTCATGAGAAATTTATCAGGTGTCTTGTGGAAAACAAGATAAGGCCTACATTTTTTTCCATTTTGTGCTTGTGACATTTTATTTATAGGATACACAGGTGATAATAAAATTTCTGGGTCAACAGTCATACACAGGCTAAAAATTTTAATATGTGGACTAGGGTTTCTGAAGTGTAATTGAGAGGCAATCCATAGACTCCCTGAAATTGTAGACACCATGTGAAGTGTGTGAGCATATGTGCCGTTTTCTAGGATTTTAGGTTTTCACAATGTCTTTTGGACTAAAAGATTCCTGAAGGTAGAGGAAGGCTGTCCCCAGGTAAGGAATCCTGAACATTGTGTCTGTTACCATTGAGCTTTGCCAAACTGAGTGTTTTAAAGTAACTTTTGAATCTGACAAGTCAATGTACCTGGTGTCTTGTTTACACACTTATCTCATTCTTGTAAGGTCTGAGCATTTCTGCTTTCCCTAAATGTCCTAGTCACCTCTCTCTCCCACCAGACTATGCTTTGAAATGGAAATGGGAGAGGAGAGAGACCAACCTATCTTAAGTTCAGAATGGAGAGAACACTGCAACCCCCTGCGAGGGGTGAAGAGTGATGCTGACACTTGAGGGTAGTTTTGGAGGCTGGTCAGAGGTGGTTGGGTCTGTGGCAGGAGATCTCATTGACCCTGAGCTCCAGGGGGCGTGCACACAGAGCAGTGGCACGTTGTAGAATCTTTCAGACTGGTTGTCAGGTTGGAATGACTCATGGCATCAGAGGCTCCCGACCTCCCTGATTGGAAGGACGAAACTCCGTGGTGCTTGGCATCGGAGGTGGACAACAGCATCTGCTCGGACCTTTTCACCACTCCTAGCTTCTGCTCACTTTGGAACAGGAATAACATAACCATATTGTGTTCACCCAGAATCCAGAATCAAGTTTGGACAGTCAGAGTCTAGGCGCCTGGGATTTTGATCGGACGCTGCGCTCAGATAAGTTGGATGTATTCCACTCTGTTCGGAGGTGTAGCGCTGCTTGAAGTTCTTCTCCGACCGCACGGCCCAGGAGGCTGGACGGGGCGGCCAGGCAGAGGGTCCAGGCAGCGGCTTCCCTGTGTCTCCTCAGCCCGCAGCCACATCAAGGGGCCAGTAAAAGTGACCACGTGGAGCACTCAAGGTGTCCCACCCTGCCCCTCAGGGCCTTACCGGAAGGAAGGGGGTGAGAATTCTAGGTGACTGGGCAGGTGCTGATGCTGGGGCAACTCAACCAGCCAGAACCCTGGAGGGCCCATGTCTGCTCAGCCCGTCCCTCAGTTGTGATGCTGCCCTGCTCTCTGGCTTCCTCTGGAGGCTTTGGCATGGCTGTCTGAAAGCAGAGCTGCCTGGGTTGTTCACCCTCAGCTGCCTGAGAGGGGCGCTGTCGGAGCTCTAAGCCTGGGGAGCTTGTGTGGCCTATTTACCTCTGGTGGCGTCACTATCAGGTATCAGGTTTCAGACCCTGCTTGGGATTGCAGGATCAGAGGATTTATGAAAACTACCCAGCCAGGACCGTGTGGCTCAGTTGGTTGAGCGTCATCCCATGTACCAGGAGGACGCCGGTTCGATTCCAGGTCAGGGCACATGCCTGGGGCGTGGTCCCCAGTAGGAGGCATGCAGGAGGCAGCCAATCAATGTTTCCATCTCTCCCTTCCTCTCTCTGAAATCAATAAAAACACTTGAAAGAAAGAAAGAAAACTACCAGGTGGCCACATTTTAAAAAGAACGATTGTTCACCTTAACTTCTGTGGGAGCCCTCCTGACACACTGGTGCTAAGTGATTGGCAAACCCCTCACCCCAAGGCAGCTGAACAGGCTTTGCCCCACCCTCACTCCTCTCCCCTGCCTCTAACTCCCGCCCCTGACACTGTGGTTCCCCTTCCTCCCAGCCCCATTTCTGTCTTTCTGCCCCACTGCCCCTCTCCCTGCCTCCCAGCTGGGTGACCAGTTGTGGGATCTGGCACGGGCTGAGACACAGGTGCAGCCCCAGCTCCTGCCAGGCCTTTCTGCCCCGCCTCTAGCAGCTGTTAGCTCCTGGGCATTTCAAAGGCCCAAGCAGAGAGAGGGGATGGAGGAAATGGAAGCTGGCTCTGCCAGGCCAGCCTGAGTGCAGGCCAGCGGCCGTCATCAGCCTGTCCTGGAAAATCAAACGGAGACTTTTCAGCCAAATCTAAATCACGGATCCTATTAGGAATTATCCAGATTCGCATTTCAAGTCACCGGAGCTGCAGGGTGTGTTAAAACTTGCTCTCACGTGAACACATGTTTTTAAACCACCCCCTTTCCAACAGCCGGTTTAACGTAACATTTTAAAAAAGAAGAAAGCAGTCTTTCGAGTGTCAGTGCTGTGATTCTATCGAGACCTTGCAGCAAAAACCTGTCAGGCTTCCTGAGGTCTGAGTAGGGTCTGGCTCAGGTTTGCTTCCCACTCGGGAGGCCATGGGCACACAGGACACTGCTGCTCCAACTGCTGCCCTGCAGCTCACCGCACAGATGCGTCTGGCTGTGCTTTTATTCCTGGGAGGACCGTGGTTATTGCTATTCATCACGTTAAGATGAGGATGGTGCATTTAAATACAAATGTAGAAAGCACCCAAGAATTCTCTACTCCTGCATCTTTTTGTGATTTAATCCCAGGACATTTTGTAAAGAAAAGCAGTTTCTGGGTGATGCTGTCAATGGTTTTGTGTTGCCAGCATTGGCTAAAGGAAATCATAAACTCACTATTAAGGCAGTTTAGGCTGCACAAGGAAATGTTGATAATTAAAATAGCAAGAAGTCAAACATGCTACAGAGTGAAATATATAAGGAGATGAGCATAACATGTGATGAAGTATTTATCTTTTTACTTAACATTTCCTTTCCTTCAAAGAACCAGCAATGGCTATTTAGGGATAGCAATGAAATTGGGGGTGTGTGCACACATATAGACAACTAATATTTGACCAGGGAGCCAAGACTACTCAGTGGGAAAAGGACAATCTTTTTGAAAAATGGTGCTGGGAAAACTGGATAACCACCTGCAAAGGAATGAAATTGGATCCTTATCTTCCACCACTCCCAAAAATGAACTCAAAATGGATTAAAGACTTAACTGTAATACCGGAAACTGTAAAAATCCTAGAAGAAAACATAGTGGAAAATATCCTTAATGTGGGTCTTGGCAACATTTATTTACTATGAAAACAAAAGCACAAGCAACAAGGAAAATAAGTGGGACTACATCCAACTAAAATGCTTCTGCACAACAAAAGAAGCAATCAACAAAATAAAAAGGCAACCTATGAAATGAGATATCTGATGTACAAGGAACTCAAAAAATGCAATAGCAAAAACCAAACAAACAATCTGATTTTAAAATGGGCAGAAGACCAGAGTAGACATTTTTTCAAAGAAGACATTCAAATAGCAACAGCTGCATAAAAAAGATGCTCAACACCACTAATCATTAGGAAAATGCAAATCAAAACCATAATAAATAGCACCTTAAACTTGTTAGGATAGCTATGATTTAAAAGACAAGAAATACCAAGTGTTGGTGAGGCTGTGGAGAAAAGGGAACTCCTGTACACTGTTGGTGGGAATGTAAATTGGTACAGCCACTATGAAAAACAGTATGGGAGGTTCCACAAAAAATTAAAAATAGAGCTACCATGCGGTCCAGCAATCCCACTTCTGGGTGTATATCCAAAGGATATGAAATCACTATTTTGAAGAGATATCTGTACTGTCATGTTAATTGCAAGATTATTCATAGTAGGCAAGACATAGAAGCAATCTAAGTGGTCATCAACTGGATGAATAGATAAAGAAAATGTGAGTTACATATCATGTATATATATCCCATTATATTTGTGCACATGCGTGCGTGTGCACATGCGCGCATGCATACATACACACACACAGAAATATTATTTAACCATGAGAAAGAAGGAAATCCTACCATTTGTGACAATATGGACAGGCCTGAGGACATGCTAAGTGAAATAATTCAGAGAAAGACAAATACTGTACGGTCTCACTTTTATATGGGGAGATGTTGATGGCAGGGTACAAACTTCCAGTTATAAGATGAATAACTTCTCTATGTAATATACAGTATGGTCTCATAGTTAATACTACTGTATTATATACTTGAAAGGTGCTAAGACAGTAAAGCTTAAATGTTATGACCACAAAAAGAAAAAAAAAGATAATTATTCAAGGTGTTAACTAAACTCACTGTGGTCGTACCTTAAACTTCTACAATGTTATATGGTCAATTATACCTTAATTTTAAAAAAAGAAAGTGTGTGTGTGTGTGTGTGTGTGTGCACATGTGTGTGAAACAGATTAAAGAGAATAATTCTTGCCAAATGCTTGGCATAATTAAAGTTCTACAATATGGATAAATAAATTTAAAAAATCCCATGGTCAAGTAAATTTTGGAAAAAAAATTAAACAAAATTAAGCAGGAATCTTTCCTGGAAGATGTCTTGGAGCCAATTATACGCTGATTACTGGTCTGGATGTCTGTGTCCTCCCAAATTCGCTTAGGTAGAATGCTAATGAACAATGTGATAGCATTAAGAGGTGGAGCCTTTGGAAGGTGACTGGGTCATAAGGGTGCAGTCCTTGTGGTTGAGATCAGTGTTCTTATAAAATATCTCCCTGGCCCCTTCCATCCAGTGAGGACACATCCAGGCGGGGCTTTAGTTAGAACCTGATCATGCTGGTAACTTGATCTTGGACTTCAGCCTCCAAAACTGTGAGAAATTTCTGTTGTTTATAAGCTACCTGGGCCTCTGGAATTTGTTCTAGAAGCCGAAACAATTTAAGACACTAGCATACATTGTAAATCTTGGAGAGGAGTAGTAGGATATGCTCTAAATGTCAGACTTAGATCAACTCCTTTTTGTCTATGTAAAGGCCAATTGTTTTGTGGAACACACTTTGGAAAACTCTCATTCAACCCATTCGGAAGTGAAACCATAGGAAAATACATTAAATACTAGTAATACATTTGAAAAGCCGGTACCTGTTACTATACATTTTATAATAAATAGATTTCACTCCCATTTACACACCACTATTAATTACCTTTATGTTGTTTATTCATTAGTTTATGATCAAGTGCATGTTTGCACAAATTTTGAACGAGATCTTGTCAGTAGACTTTAAAATAGATTTTCAAGGGCAGTCTTCATTGGATTTAAAATTACATGTATGTATACAAAATAATCTATATATATAAAAGCCTAAGTGACCATTACGACTGGATGACCGGCCAGTAGCTATGACATGCACTCACCACCAGAAGACAGACACTCAATGCAGGAGCTGCCTCCTGGTGGTCAGTGCGCTCCCACAGCCAACCTCCCATGGTCCCTCTCCCCCAGCTGGTCGGCCCCCATCGGCCCCAAACAGGACTGGGTGAGATGGACCTGATGGGCCCCGATCGCTGGCCTGGCCGAGGAACCCCACCCATGCACAAATTCGTGCACTAGGCCTCTAGTATACTATATATACATATATACACAAACATACACACATATATAGATACCTATATTTAAATAGAATGCCAATATAGTTTTCCTTCAGAGTGGTTTTCTGGCGAGTACCTTGCTTAGATATTTCAAATGGAGAGAAATGAATAAAGGCCACTAATTGCTAAAGTGTTGAAAGGGCTGAAAGAACCAAAAGGGGATGATGAGCTAAGGCAAGTATTAGTACTTTGAGGAAATGCTGTCTAACACCCCGAGGGCTGGGGGATAAAAGGCGAGGAAGGGTTACCAGATGCACCCTCTCCACTGTGCTGCTGGGGCTGTCCAGTGGAGCACTGGGGCCACCTGCCAATGCCAGAACTGCCAAGCCGGAGCTCAGGGCAATGCGGAGACCATGCAGCAGAAGTCAGAACAGGGAGGGAATGGCTCCTCTTTCCCCACCTGCCTCCCAGTCTCTCCCAACAGAAAGCCTGGGAAATGAAGCTCCTAAAATACACAGCAGTAAAGAGAAGGGAAGAAAAGTTGATGAGGATCTACAAATGACCAGCACATCAGCAGAGAGAAATTTAAAAAGCAATCTTTTTTTAATTAAATCTTTATTTTCAGATTATTACAGTTGTTTCTCTTTTTCCCCCCCATAGCTCTCCTCCACCCGGCTCCCACCCTTTACCCCCCCACCCACTGTCCTCATCCATAGGTGTACGATTTTTGTCCAGTCTCTTCCCGTACCCGCCACACTCCCCCCCCCACCCAAGAATACTCAGTCCACTCCCCTTCTATGCCCCTGATTCTATTATATTCACCAGTTTATTCTGTTCATCAGATTATTTATTCACTTGATTTTTAGATTCACTTGTTGATAGATGTTTATTTGTTGTTCATAATTTGTATCTTTACCTTTTTCTTCTTCTTCCTCTTCTTAACACTTGGAGTGGGGGAAACGAGTTAAGTCGGCTCGCGTGAATTGCGCGTACTCCGCGGGAGCCGTCTTAACTCGGTTCATATAGATTTGCGGTGGAGTGCGGGAAACGTGTAAACTCGGGCCGATTGTAACTGCGTATTACCAAATATTTGTTTGTTTGCCGTTCACAAAGATACCTACCTGCGTATGCGAACCGTTTCATACCCATTGGGGTAATAGGTATCATAAAAATCCCTGATTTTGTGCGGGAAACCTAAATAATTGCCCCCGCCATCTTATATTTTGGCGGGAAATTCACCCCACACCGGAGTGTTAAAGAATACCGTTCAGCATTTCATATAATACTGTTTTGGTGGTGATGAACTCCTTTAGCTTTTTCTTATCTGTGAAGCTCTTTATCTGACCTTCAATTCTGAATGATAGCTTGCTGGGTAAAGTAATCTTGGTTGTAGGTTCTTGCTATTCATCACTTTGAATATTTCTTGCCACTTGCTTCTGGCCTGCATAGTTTCTGTTGAGAAATCAGCTGATGGTCGTATGGGTACTCCCATGTAGGTAACTGACTTTTTTTCTCTTGCTGCTTTTAAGATTCTCTCTTTGTCTTTTGCTCTTGGCATTTTAATTATGATGTATCTTGGTGTGGTCCTCTTTGGATTCCTATTGTTTGGGGTTCTCTGCACTTCCTGGACTTGTAAGTCTATTTCTTTCACCAGGTAGGGGGAGTTTTCTGTCATTATATTTTCAAATGGGTTTTCAGTATCTTGCTCTCTCTCTTCTTCTGGCACCCCCATAATTTGGATGTTGGTATGTTTGAAGTTGTCCCAGAGGCTCCTTACACTATCTTCATATTTTTGGATTCTTTTTTCTTTTTGTTTTTCCGGTTGGGTCTTTTTTGCTTCTTCGTATTTCAAATCTTTGACTTGATTCTTGCAATCTTCTAGTCTGCTGTTGGAACTCTATATAATATTCTTTATTTCAGTCAGTGTATTCTTAATTTCTAGTTGGTCCTTTTTCATAACCTCGAGGGTCTCACAAGATTTCTTGAGGGACTCACTAAGTTTATTGGCGGTTTCTAGAGAATTCTTGAAAAACTTTAAAAGTGTGATTTTGAACTCTATATCCAGTAGTTTGCTTTCCTCCATTTCTGTCATTTGTGACCTGTTTCTTTGTCTCCGCATTTTGGCTGCTTCCTTGTGTTGATAGAGTGGCTTTCTGTGCTAGGTGTCCTATAGGGCCCAGTGGCTCAGCCTCCCCAATTACCTGAGGTGGACACTCTTGGTGCACCCCTTTGTGGGCTTTTTGCACAGTCTTGTTGTAGTTAAGTCTTAATTGTTGTAGTTACCACTGGGAGGAATTGACCTCCAGGCCAATTGGCTGTGAGAATCAGCTGTGTCTGCAGTGGGAGAACTTCTGTGCTGGAGACACCCTTCTGGGGCAAGGCTTGCTTCAGTGGGGCTTTGGTGCTCACTGAGTCTGCCCCTGAGTGTGTCCCTTAAGGATCTGAGGAGTTGTAATCTGGATGGTCCCACTCTGACCACTGGGTACACTGGCTCTTGGATCTCTAAGGAGGTGCTAATTTAGCCTCTGCCTGAGGCTACCCAGCAGGAGCCCAGCTGTGAAGCAATGCAAGCTGCTGTGGGGCCTTGGGCCTTCTTTTGGAAGTTCTGGGTTTCTCTGACCCAGCTGCAGTTTTTTAGGTAATTTTCAGATTGCAAAGGGCCAGGCCTTTCATATGCAAAAGCCTCTGCGCACAGCTTGGGTGGGGGCGGGGGGGTCTCTGGAGATCAACAGGGTGGAGCAAGCAGCTATGGCTGCTCCTCAGTCCTACCCTAAGAGGCCCCGCAACTCAGTGTCCCGTTAATTGCTGCAAGTACCTCTGAGAGAAAGCCACCCTCAAGTTCTGACCGATGCCAGACAGTCCAGTTTCTCCTGTATGAGTCTGGGTCCCCAGAGACTCGCCTGGAACTGGAGTTCAGAGCATTCGGGAGCTTGAGACTCCCTCCCAATTGAAAAAGACAACTGTGTCCTCAGTTGCCAGCCCTTTTCACACGCTCGAGCCTCCGTACCTCTGCACTTTACTTCTGCACCTCCTGAGTTTCAGTGTGCTTTTCTCTTTCCTTCTAGTTGTAGAATTTCCACTCAGCCAGCCTTCCTGTGGTTCTGGATGATGTCCGTTTTGTCTTTTAGTTGTATTTTTGAAGTGGTTGTTCGAGGCAGCACTTTCCAGTGTTTACCTATGCCGCCATCTTGGTTTCTCCCTAAAAAGCCATCTTTTGAGTACATTTTAAAATAAAGCCATTTCTGCTCACAGCCAGTTGGCCTGGAGGTCAAGTAGTAATTACCTACAACAATCAAGGCTTGACTACAACAAGACTGCTCACAGAGACCACAAGGGGGTGCACCAAGAGTGTCTACCTCAGGTAATTGGGACACTTAACACGGAAAGCCACTCTATCGACACAGCGAAGTATAAAAAAATGCCAAGACAAAGAAACAGGCCACAAAGGACAGAACTGGAGGAAAGCAGGCTACTGGATATAGAATTCAAAACCACACTTTTGAGGTCTCTCAAGAGGCTTCTAGAGTCTGTTGATAAACTTGATGAGATGTACAGGAAATCTAATGAGACCCTCGATGGTGTGATAAAGGACCAACTAGAAAGTAAGCATACACTGACTGAAATAAAGAATATTATACAGACTCCCAACAGCAGACCAGAGGAGCGCAAGAATCAAGTCAAAGATTTGAAATTCGAGGAAGCAAAAAACACCCAACCAGAAAAGCAAAATGAAAAAAGAATCCAAAAATATGAAGATAGTGTAAGGAGCCTCTGGGACAGCTACAAGCATACCAACATCAGAATTATAGGGGTACCAGAAGATGAGAGAGAGCAAGATATTGAAAACCTATTTGAAGAAATAATGGCAGAAAACTTCCCCTACTTGGTGAAAGAAATAGACTTACAAGTCCAGGAAGTGCAGAGAACCCCAAACAAAAGGAATCCAAAGAGGACCACACCAAGACACATCATAATTAAAATGCCAAGAGCAAAAGACAAAGAGAGAATCTTAAAAGCAGCAAGAGAAAGAAACTCAGTTACCTACAAGGGAATACCCATACGACTGTCAGCTGATTTCTCAACAGAAACTTTACAGGCCAGAAGGGAGTGGCAAGAAATATTCAAAGTGATAAATACCAAGAACCTACAACCAAGAGTACTTTATCCAGCAAAGCTATCATTCAGAATTGAAGGTCAGATAAAGAGCTTCACAGATAAGGAAAAGCTAAAGGAGTTCATCACCACCAAACCAGCATTATATGAAATGCTGAAAGGTATCCTTTAAGAAGAGGAAGAAGAAGAAAAAGGTAAAGATACAAATTATGAACAACAAATATGCATCTATCAACAAGTGAATCTAAGAATCAAGTGAATAAATAATCTGATAACAGAAAAAAAAATAAAATAAAATAAAATAAAGCCATTTCTTTTTCCTCTCACAATCAACAGAGGAACTGGTTTCTTTTAACTTTGCAAATTTTAATTAATAATGAAGAGATTGAATTAACACCGAGCTAGGGTAATTTGGGGGAGATAAGGAAATTTAAAAATTCAACTCAGATTTCAAAGAATGATACAATTAAACATCTCATAACTACATTACCTTAAATCTCTTTAAAATATGAGCATTTGATTTGACTAATCATGAAATTTTAATTGGCACTAAGTACTTCATCTCATGTCTGTACTTTTTCAGTGTTTTTACTTTTTGCAAATTTTACCCCTGGCTCAGGCTATCAGGGGCTGCCTCTAACCCTTAATAGGCATCAGATCACATGGCAAGTACTGCAGCCTAGTATCTGTGTAGTGTACATGTGTGGTAATTAGAACTACAGCCCAGCTGTATACAGCATGGTAAAAGTTGTTGCTCTGAATTATGAACTTAAGGCTGAAAATCCTGAAGTGCCTCTGAAATTATTAAAGAAATATTGGATTATGTAAGGTTAATTTTTTCTATAGCATCTTCCAAAATACAGTGTGCAAGAAGCTCACAGTTTCTTAGGCTGTATTAGGGTTCCCGTGGTCAAACAGATCTGAAAAATTGGTTTAAGACAAGGCTTCTCAAACTCTCTGTGATGCAGGACCAGTTTTTCTTTTACTTCTAATTTGTCTCAGACCATTTTTTTTGGTAAAAATATAAATTAAAAATTTATCAAATAAATAAAAATTTAAAAGCACACAAAAACTTTTTCACTCAATTTTTTATTATTAGGGTCCACAAACATTACATTATTCTGTCAAATTTCTCTACATTTCTAAACGCTTACTCAGTGTGCTTCAGTGCTTGTCATAGACGAACAAGAAAATAACTCAAACCTTCAGCTGACCAACTCTGCAGACCATATTTTAAATTGAAACAACATATAAATGTTTCATTACTGAGGTACTTCTCAGAGATGGTAATACACTAATGGGCACAGTAAATCTATGAGAGAGAGGTTCCTCATGCAACATTTAGGACACTTCCTCAATTAACTAAGAACTCAGGTCCTATTCCTTTGGTTGGTTTTACCAGTACATCCTATGGAGTCTGTGTTCCATGGGATATCCTTGAGAAAAGCTTTTAAGTGTGTTTTGTTAAATTTTAGTTCTTTTTTTAAAATATTTTTTTATTGATTTTAGAAAGAGAGGAAGGGAGAGGGAGAGAGAAACATCGATCAGTTGTCTCCTGCACACCCCTACTGGGGCTTGAGCCCAAATCCCAGGCATGTACCCTGACCCAGGGAATTGATCCTGCGACCTCATGGTCCATGGGATGATGCTCAACCACCTGAGCCGCAACGGCCAAGCTTAAATTTTAAGTCTTTAAAAATTGTAGCTTCATGCATCTCATATAGGTTAACTGTTGCTCCCCAGCTCATCAATTTCAAATTACCTAGGGATGGATGGATGAATGGATGGATGGATGGGGAGATGGGAAGAAAAGATGGAAGGAAGGAAGGAAGGAAGGAAGGAAGGAAGGAAGGAAGGAAGGAAGGAAGGAAGGAAAAAAGGGAGGGAGGGAGGGAGGAAGGCCTTGTGTTTATTTTGCATACAGCAGGCACTTAATTATGTAATTGATAAAGAGAAAAATAGTCTGAAGGCAAAAAACTATTTGAAAGTTGCTTCTATCATAAGGAAATTTTCTTTCCCAAGCACTTTCTTTTCTAAATTCTTAAAAATAATTGCCAGATATCCAGACATGTGGTGCTAACCACAGAACCCACCGGAATACCATCACTCATTCATAAACAAGCGGAAGCACCTGAGACTGACTGCTCACGTGCTCACGTTCACAAGGTGAAAACATGGGGGCAGTTGGTGAGCCAGACTCAGGTAGGCTTTCTACTTGCCTAGATGTGCGTGGGCTCCCTGATGTTACCTCTTCCCCTACCTTTCCAACCACTGAGACCTCAGAGATGCCAGCTGCTGACATCAGCCTGAGCAGCCAAGCTTGAGATTATTTGGTAAAATGTCCTTGACTGTCCTGACCTTCACCATTGAGCAGGTGCCATTCCTGCCACTCCTTGTAGTCTGTGGGTTCTTAAAGGTACACAGAGAAGGTGGAGGTGGGAAAGTCCAAGGTTCCTCACAGGAAGTAATTAAGGGTGCAGAAAGTGGAGAGCTCAAGCGTCCTAGATTCCCTACACTCGTTGGGTCCCAGTCCATGTGCCCAGAGTCCTCTGGCTGAGATCTGGGTTCTGGCATGGCTTGAATGCTGTCTCCTTGGCCAAATCAGGAAGTCTCTTCTCTCTGGCCCACAATTCTTCTGTAAAGTAATACGCAACGCTCTCTACAGTTCTTTGTGGAATATAATTCTGTGATCCTAAGAAATAAGGCCTAGGGCAGTGGTCGGCAAACTCATTAGTCAACAGAGCCAAATATCAACAGTACAATGATTGAAATTTCTTTTGAGAGCCAAATTTTTTAAACTTAAACTATATAGGTAGGTACATTGTTATTAACTTAATTAGGGTACTCCTAAGGCTTAGGAAGAGCCACACTCAAGGGGCCAAAGAGCCGCATGTGGCTCGAGAGCCGCAGTTTGCCGATCACAGGCCTAGGGCAAATATGAAATTTATATAATCTAAACTATAATCCACTACATAGATTGATAGGCCTAGCTTGCACATTCTTAAGTGCATAATTCGCAATTAAATTATGTATTTGAGGCAAACAAGAAAGTGGAGGTTCCTCAAACAGCCATCTTTATATAGAATTCAAGTTGACAACTAACTGTTGATGTGGCTTCAAAAGCCAGGAAGGTCTCCTTATCTATATATATAAAAGCCAGTGTCCATGATGACCAGGACGACCAAATGACCGGTCACCATGAGGTGCATTGAGCACCTCTCAGTCCCTCCCCCATGGCCCACAGGCTCAGATCACAGCAAGGTGGGTGGTGGGCAGGTGGGCGGGGCTGTGAGCGAGGCGGGGCAGCAGGGGAGCAGCAGCGGGCTACTGCTCGAGATTTCACGCGTTGGGCCTCTAGTGTAAAATAAAAAGATACTGCACAATTGTTGGCTGAGGGTCCACGCTCCCCCAGAGTGCAGTGCACACTGGCTCTCATTCCACAAAGCTCAGGAGGGACTGCAGGCTACGGTGAAGCGCCTGGGAGACGATCTTCCTGGGTTTTAGGGTGGTGCTCAGTCAGAAAGTACCTCGTTAGGAAAATTAGTATTCTCTAAAGTCTCACCACTCAATAGGTCTTCCAAGGGCCAGCTGCAACAGAAATTTGGACTCTCAGGCCCCACCCCAGCCCCACTGAATCAGATCTGCTTGTTTACTAGATTTATGGGTCATCTGTTTGCACCTTACAGGTCAAGAAGCCTGAACTTAACTGTGTGTTTTGCATGTACATATGATTGTGAATTAACATTCACTACTCAGCCTTGGGGACTCTGTTAAATGGAACTGAGGCTGGTTAGGGTGTAAGCCAATAAATTTAGAGGGGGCGGGGAATGGCAGAAAGGGAACCGGAGAGTGAGCAGGGATAATTTATCTGCTCTGCCTGTGTGAAATTGGGTTAGCTGTTTGTGATTTCTGTTCAATTTGATTTTTAAATGGAACCATTATGACTTGGGTCTAAGGGGCTTAGACTCAACCAAAGTGGTATCTATTAACAATTTTTCTTGATTTGGGGGACCAGAGAGGGCGGTAAAGAAATTTCCAAAGTGCCCAGGTCAGGGGTCCTCAAGTGGTGGTCTGTGATGGGGGTGTGGTGTAGGGGTGAGGTCAGGTCTCTGGCATCTAGCTAGCCTGGCTTCTAATCTAAACTCTGCAGCTGTATGGTTTCAGGCAGTTTAATCTCTGAAAGTCCTCATTTCTTCTTCCATAAAATGAGAATACTAGTGCTTATAATGTTTTCATCAGCCATTCAGAGACTTTAAAGCACCTCCTTTGGGGTAAGCAATAATGTCACTGTAGCAAATGCGCATATCTTTCTCAGCCGTAGTGTTTCAGGGAGCCAACATACTATTGGGTCAGCCTCCCACCGCAACCCTGGACCCACCGGCTTTGTGAGCACTAGCTTGGCAAAGGTACAGTGGTTTCTATGGAATTCAAAGACTCTGAGGTTTTCGGACTTCTCAGGACTTTAAAATTTGAAAAATAATTTAGGGCACTGACATAGAGTTGGCAACTTATTTTTTGCTATCTTAAGAAAATAGGCTTTAAGCTTTCATTGTTTCTAAAAGAAAAACCTACATTAACATTAAAAAACAGGACATTAGGAAAGATCAATCTTTTATCTGGAATAAATTTCACTCTTTGGAAAATATTGCATTGTCCATTTGTTTTCACCTCAGTGTGAGTAGATGAAAACCGCTTCCTGTGCGTGTGGTACTTGGCAACCATTCCCTTTTAAAACCCCAGGAAGCTCAGGGGATAGGTTTTGTCCAAAAGTTGCTTAACATTGCCAGAAAGTCCTGACCGTACCTGAAGCCCGACCTCCACCCCCTGGCCAATCCACAGGATTGTAGCTGAAAAGCATATAACAGGATATGACCATGGAAAGGTTGGACTCTCACTGTCCCAGGCAGCCCCAATCCAAAAATTGTTCCATTTGCATGAAACGAAACCTTCTCTGGGCCCTGGCTATGGCTGGGGTTTGGAGGAGGCCGAAGTGGCTAGCAGATGGTAGTAGAAAAGCAATTAGTTAATGCAATTGTGTGATATGATGCACTTAGCAAATGTATCTGTTTTTAAAAGAACTGAAAGGAACCACATCCAAATGTAGGCAGATGCTATTGCTAGCTGGCTGGGATTACAGATTACTTTTATGTGCTTTGAATTTTTCAGTATTTTCCTCAAAGAGATATGTTGTTTATATAAGACAAACTAATTTATCTTTTAAAAATAAATACATAAAAATGTAAACAATGGGAGTAGTGCAGTGCATACTCGCACAGCCATATGTGATGTGCGTGCATGAAATATATTTAGGACCACTGTATATCCTATTGTGCCTTTTGAATTTTGTGCCTCGTGTACATATTATCTATGAAAAAATAATTAATTTGAAAATGTTCAGAAGGCTAGAAGGGAGTTCCTATGCAGTAAGGTTGACATAATTTTTGACCTCCCCTTGGAAACCCCCTCTCACCCCTACCCCATCTTTGGGCCTTGAGGGGACCCTGTGGCCTTGCAGGGGAGGAGAAACCCCCTCACCTCATGGCCACCCAACTGGTTAGCAGATGCACCCAATTAAGTAGAGTAAAAGATGTGATCGTTCTCATCTGGCAGCGTGGTGTTGCCTGTCTTAATTATTACAATTAGGATCGCAAACCATGAATCAAAACAAAGAGCACTTCAAAACCCAGTGTTTAGCAAAATGTAACATTATATGAGAAATTTAGATGGAAAAGGGAAAGGACGAGCTTTGTGAAATCATGCTTAGGATGGAAAGGACTCTGCTTTTCTGGGGTCTGTCTCAGGTCTCTGAGGTTAGATGAACATTCTTACTCATTAGTAAATATTTGACATGAAAGCTTTTTTGCTCACCTCCTAATTATCATTTCTCCAAAGCATCTGCTTCTGGGAGAAGATTAATTAGTTGGCTATTCCTAAAGGATGGATTTGAGGAGATCAAAGGCCCTCCACATGTAATAGAGAGAGAACTAAACTGTGGAAATTTTCTCTTTGGAGGAATGAAGATCAAAATTCACTTGGGGAGTGTCACAATGAACAAGGTTTGTTCTGTTTTTCTTTTCTTTCAGAAAATAAAAGCTCCTGCCAAGATACAAATATTTAACTTATGCAGTATTTTATTAGCCTTCTCTTTGAAGGACTACCGCTTAAAAAAATTTTCTGTCTCTTCCTCATTGGATAACACAGTGAAGACGTGTTTTATCTAAGACTATATGCAGAGGTCTATGAGATACTTCGAAGTGAAAAATGAAAGACTCAAGGATGATTTCATTATGTGTACCTCATACATTTCCTCATTTGATTTTTTTCTTATAGATTTAAATAACTCAACCAACAAGTAGATATTGATATATTGTGCAAGTTTATCTTATATCTGTGCAAAGACACATTGGTTTGGGGACTTGGTTTGCTAATGTACTTATCCCCACCCACATGAGACCCTGCTTCTCCACAACTTTTCCTTAAAAGGTCATTGCTATAAATGGAATGTTTAGGTCCCCCAAATTCACATGTAGGAATCTAGTCCCCAAAGGTAATGGTATTAGGCAGTGGGTCCTTTGGGAGGTGATTATGTCATAAAGGCAGAGTTCTCATGAATGGGATTAGTGCCCTTAAAAAAACAGACTCCAGAGAACTCCCTTGCCCCTTCTGCCATGTGAGGACACAGCGAGAGGATAGCTCTCAATGAACTGGAAAGATGGCTTCACCAGACACTGAATCTGTATGTTGATTTTGGACTTCTGAACCTCTAGAACTGTGAGAAAGAAATGTTTAATGTTCAGTAGCAACCTCATCTATAGCTCACAAACAAATAAGACAATCATCATACCTTTTACATTTTGTTTTGATAACTATAGTAGTCCCCCCCTAAGGTTTTGCTTTTCACAGTTATCTGAGACCAACAGCAGTTTGAAAATATTAAATCTCCCAACCATGATCTCTAGGGTCATCCAAAGCAGATGATCCTCCTTCTGACATGTCATCAGAAGGTCAACAGTAGCCTTACATTATGTCGCAATGCCTATATCACTCACCTCACTTCATCTCATCATGTAGGCATTTTATCACCTCACTTCATCACAAGAACAGTACAGTACAATAAGCATCTTGAGAAAGGGAGAGAGACCACATTCACATAACTTTTATTACAATATATTATTATAATAATTCTATTTTATTATTAATTGTTGTTAACCTCTTACTGTGCCTAATTTATAAATTAAACTTTATCATAGGCATGCATGTATGTATAGAAAAAACATAGTATATATAGGGTACCAGCCATGGATAAGGGGGAACTACTGTAAATATATTTGGTAGAAAATTTAGAAAATGTAGGTTAACAAAAAGGAAATTTTAAATTATTTTTAAGTCTCCCACCCAAAGATAACTGCTATTAGCATTTCATTATTTAATCTATCCTCCCAGCCTTTTTCTAGTCATAAAAATACTTTTCTGCATGAATTGAATCTTATGGTACACACTATTTTTAATGTGTTTTTCCCCCACTTTTTCCCCCCACAACACTGGTCCATAAGATAGAGAAGAAAAGAACGCTATTCTGACTGAGGTTCATTTTGAAATTGTTAACACATCCCAAAATTGAATTGCTCTATACTTAGCTAAGTGTTTTCGTATATGTTGGCCTTCTGACTGACCAACTGAGCCCATGCAGTAAGTTATTAGGACCCCTGGTGAGGAACCCCACTGTGGGGCTGCTCTATTCTACACCCAACATAAACACATGCATAGAGGTGATCAGGGAACTGTAGATGGGCCTCCATCTGAGCCCTGGAGGCCATCTAATGTATATGCAGCAACCTCTGGCCCTGAAATGGCCCTGGTGTAGTTTACTTCATCAATTTGAGAACCAATGCTTTTCAAAAATATATTTTTTTATTGATTTCAGAGAGGAGAGGAGAGGGAGAGAAAGATAGAAACATCAATGATAAAAGAGAGTCATTGATCGGCTGCCTCCTGCATGCCCCACACAGGGATTGAACCTGAAACCCGGGCATGTGCCCAGATGAGAATTGTGACCTCCTGGTTCATAGGTGGACGCTCAACCACTGAGCTATGCCTGCCGGGCGGGAAACAATGCTTTTTATCCCTTCCCCCACTAATGAATAAAGGCACAGCTGGGATGTAGGCTTCTTCAACTCAGAATCAAAGGGGTGGGGCTATTATGTCAACCTTCCCCTCCTCAGCCCGATCTCCCTGACTCCCCTAAATAGGGTCATTTTCCAGGATTTCACTGTTCATTGTTCAAGTCACCAGATCCTGTACCTAACCCTCAGCACTTGCAGTTGGGGAGAAATTGGGTCCCTGAGGAGCTGAAATTTGCTCTAATTCCTTCAACCTCATGTGTGAGTAAAGGCCACCATGGAAATATTTCCTTTAGTGAAGCATGCACAGCCAGCAATTATAAAAAGTTGTAGGATTTTGAAGTCAAAGGGATCTTGGGCAAAGAAGCAGAGTGCATTGGGGGAAGAGGTACTTTAATTAAGCACAGATCCAACACCAGGGCAAGTTAAGCCAAGATTGATATTAATATCCAGAGGAATTTTTGAAAAGTTAATGAGTTGTACTTTACCTGCAGGGTTTCCCACTCTGGCAGATCATCAGAATCACCTGGGGTGCTTTTTAAAACTCCAGATTCTCAACCAAATCACCACAATTCTAATTCAGTAGATCTAAGAAAGAGCACTCAATGTTATGGGGTGAATTTTTTCTCTCTACCCTTCTAGGTTCTTTTAGGGAATTTAATCATCAAATTAACATAAGGCAGATTAATAAGAGAAAGAACCAAATTTAATTACGTATGTAGGTACAGGAAACACATACATGAGAGAATCAGAGACCCCCACATATGTGAGAGGCTCAGAGACAGAAAGAGCAAATGGGGTGTGTATGGCATCCTGAGTTATGGAATGAGATAAGCTACCTGAAGCTTCAGAGGGGAGAAAAGTCGTTTGCAGGACGGTAAGAGCAGATGTTCAGTAATTAGAAGTTTGCCCTGCCATATAGATAGGTCTCTGGCCATCGCTCTTATGGGCAAGGCCGCAAGGTCTCAACTGCCTTCAGCTCAAAATACCTCACAGGCTAAAGCGGCACGTCTCGGGGAGGCCTGAGCTGAACCCCTCAGTGTTTACTTGTTTCTTACTTTGACCTGTTTTAGTAAAGTGTGTTGTTCTTTTAAAAAAAAATTTGTTTTTTATTAAGTTAAAAATTTGACCTGTTACCAATCATTTCTTTATTAAACTGGCCATATTTGAAAAACTAAGTTGATGTGAACAAATTGATTTGTTTGCTTAGACCAGTGGTTCTTGATCCCAGTTGCACCTCAGAGTCACCTGGGAGCTTTCAGAAACCCTGATGCCCAGCCACCACCCCATCATCAATTACTCCGGCATCTCTGGAGATGGAGCTTGGCATTAGTTTCTCAAAACTCCCCAGGCAATGTCAATGTCAGCCCAGGCTGAGAATGACTGGGGGAGACCCAGGCTAAAGCACTGACCCTGCGAGACCTTCCAAAGCGGGAAATAGTGCAGTCCTTGCCTAGCAAGGGTGGTGGTGCCCACAGACGGATGCTGGCACACCCATCTGCCAGTGCTTACAGCCAAGCTCTTGGAGTATTCTGAAAAATCCATAAACTGATACCCCTAGTCAGCCTCCTCAAAGAAGAATGCCCAGCGTTGCCTCTGCTAGCTGCCAGGTAAGCAGTGCACCCAGAAGGTGCAAACAAGTAAGAAGCGCTGTTCTCAGACTTAGGCAGTTTTTCCCCTTCTACCCCCCCATCCCATCCCATCCCATCCCCTCCTCCCCTCTCCCCTAACAGCTGACTCCCTCACATGTGAGTAAACAATTTGCATGCAAAATAAATGTCTCTTAGTTATTCCCTGATGCTGATTTCATAGGCATATGTCTTGACCTTAAAGTGATTTATTAACAGTAAGCCACCCAAAATGGACCACTGCTAATTGCCAGACACTGGGCTGAACTCATAGATTCATTCTCTCATGTATATTCTCATAACAAGCTTTGGGGTAAGTACTCTTATCGTTTCTAATTCCTTGTTGAAGAAGCTGAAGCTTAGGGAGGCATCAGGCTACACAGCCACCCTCTATACTGCCCTGTCTGGGACTCTGCAAACCTCACTTTGCCTGGTCAGGCTCTGCCAACAGGGGTGCCAGGAGGAGGGAGAAGGGACTTGCCCCTTTCCTTTTGCTTCCTGTTCCTATTGACATCCTACCAGCAATAGCCTTCCACTGCAAAGATCTGGGCTCTTGCTCCACAAGGTCTCTCCTGGCAGCTTCTAGATTCCGAGAATCCCAGCTTCTTCTGTTTGTCTCCTCCTCTCCCCCGGGGGCGGGGGCGATAGCTGCTTCCTGCAGTTTTGTACCGTGTTGCCTTTTTGCTTTTGTTGTCCTCCAGCACCAATTTAACCAATTCCCTATGTTAGATTCTCTCTGGTAAAATAGCCAGTGGGTTTCTATTTTCCTGACTGATAAGGAAGTTAAATAAATTACTCAAGGACACACAGCCCCAAATGGCAGAACTGAGATTCAAAGCTAGTTCCATCTGACCCCAGACTGCTTGCTCTCACCCACCCCATTAAGAGCTGTTCTGTAGCTGGCTTCGAGCCTCTGCGAGAAAACAGACTTGTCTAGCTTTCTTCAAGAACACTTCTTCCAAAAAATAAAAACATATACTTAAAACCATGAAAAATAACTTTAACGAAAAAAATTACTACTGGCTTGTGAAATGGAAATTTTTATGATACACTATATTCTTCTGTGTGTAAGATGCCCCCATATATAAGACACCCCCCACTTTTCCAACCCCAAATTAAGAAGTCAATATTTAAAACATAAAACAGAATACATTTTTATTTATTAATTACTGCAGGTAATGTTTACATACCAGTGCTATGATATTATGCAGCATATCACTTTATTCAGCCTCTGATGCATCACTGTTCTCTTCTTCATCACTATTAGTTCCAGACATATCAATTTCTTCAACTTCTATTGTGTCACTGCTATCTTCTGAGTCACTGTCTATATCTGTGAGATCATCCTCATAAACTGATGGCATTTTCTGAGCTAACGTTATTCATGTTCTCATGGCCAACCCGTCTCTCTTCGTGAAATTGAAGCACCATTTTGCCTTTCCCGTAAAATCAACAATGTTCACTTCACTCGCAAACATTCTTGCCTGACACTGAATAAGCGTGGTTGACACACATAAGCCACTCTGACGCTGCTCCATAATCCAAGTCTTAAGCCTCTACTCCAAGTTTGCCCATTTTGCTGGTTTTCCTCTTAAGGGCCTTCTTTTTTGGCATCTTAAGGACTTGTTCTTGTTTTCTCCACTTTCTGATCATACACTCAGTGGGAGGAGGTCCAAATTGTCTCTCTGCAGCTCTATTCCCATGCTCTTTTGCAGAGCTGATTTCATTCAGTTTGAATTTTGCAGAGTAAGATAATTGCTTACAGGTATTTATCTTTTTATTTTTTGACATCTTTATGGGCTCAGAACGCTCTGGTCCCTGTTGCATCTACGCACTCTCCACCTCCACCTCCAATTACAGCATCAGCTGACGTTAGTAACAATAAGACTCATGATTGGAGGAAGCCTGTTTGACAAGGCCTGGGCAGCTAAGCACTCACGTGGCTCCCTCCTTGGCGGATTTCTGTGTAGAAGATGCCCCTCCGATGAGCCTGAGCCTCTGCCCTTGGCTGAGTTGTTCTAGAATTACTCTGTGTACCCACTCTTTCCCCCACGTGGGAGTCTGTGCTTGTTTCTCAATAAATTTCCGCCTTTGCTACACCATCTTTCGTCCGTGGTTTTATTCTTCAACTCCACCGGACAAAGAGCCCGGTAACCATCCTGCCCTGAGGAACACCACTCGTTCCAGTCCAATTTTCCTGGATCATCTTGGTTGATTATTTAAAAATTCTTATACTATTTTTATAATAAAAATGACATTGAATACTATAGAAAACTCAAAAATTTAATTTGACTGGCATTCAATCTCTTCATTAATTTGAGTTCTCATCTCTAGAATAATTATCTCCTCAGCCTGGACATGGTATTCAATGTTCCTTTTATGCTTTCTAATAACATTTGGCTATCCCGGTGTCGTGTGCCTGTGCACCGAGTGTCTTCTCTGTTAGCCAATGTCAACTCAGGCCTCACAATCAGTGGGTTCCCAGTCCAGATCCAGATGATACAAAAGCTTGAGCTCTTCTCCCGGACACCACGCTGCACATAAAGCTGTTTCCCCTGGAGGCACTAACTACAACGTGAAACACACTACACATACATACATCAGTGTGAAGTCCTTTAAAATAACTTCATTCTAATGACTAGACTAGCTCATATGAAATATTCTTATTTCAAGGATCCAGGACTTTAATTAGCATTAATAGTACTCACTCTCAAGCACTTTTGGAATACTGTATTTTTCTATATATGAGAGGCTATTTTTTTCTAAAATCATTAGACTGAAAATCAAGGAGTATCTCCTCAAAAGGCTCACCCTGAAGCACGAATAGGAGCCTGTGGAGCCCAGGAGCCTTTCAGAGGCCCTCTGCAGCCCCCTGCTGTCTGGCTGTTACTGAGCCTCTTACCAAAACTACTGGCCATTCTTTTAACCACCCTGAAGCCTTCTCACATGCCCTCTCCTTTGGACAAAATGAAACAATAAAGCTTTTTGCAGGAAAAAAAAAAAGAAAGAATGGTATTCGGTAGCTTTCTCTCTCTCTCTCTCTCTCTCTCTCTCTCTCTCTCTTTCTCTCTCTCTCAACAATGTCAGTTTTAGCTTAACAAAGTATCCAGTATCTAACAATAAAATTCTGTGTTAAAACTAAGTAAATTATGTTTTTTCATACTTTTTAAAATTTTTTTCTTTATTGATTAAGGTATTACATATGTGTCCTTATCCCCCCCCATTGTCCCCCCAACCTCCCCACTCATGCCTTCACCCCCCCTGGTGTCTGTGTCCATTGGTTATGCTTATATGCATGCATACAAGTCCTTTGGTTGATCTCCCCCCCTTACCCCCCACCCTCCCCTACCTTCCCTCAGAGGTTTGATATTTTTATAAAAACAAAGGCTTTTCCGTTTTTTATTAAGATAAACTTATGTAACATAAAATTCACTATTTTTACCATTTTAAAGTGCATAATTCTGTAGTTTTCAGTATTTTATAGTTTACTATGAACATCAAGAGAAATTCCAGGACAAATTTCATGGCCCCCAAAAGAAAACCCATAGCTGTTCGCAGACAGTCCCAATTTCCTTCTGCCTCCATCCCTGGCAACCACTGATCTACTTTCTGTCTCTAAGGTTTTGCCTATTCTGGACATTTGATATAAACAGGATATATAATATGTGACATTTCATGTCTGATTTCTTTTTCTGACATGCAGGTTCATGCATGTTGTAGCATGTAGCAATACTTCATTCCTTTTTATAGCTGAATAATATTTCATTGTATGGATATACTGTCTTTGCTTATCCACTCATCAGTTGATGCAGACCATTTTGTTTCGACTTCTTCGCTATTATTATTAAAGTTACTATGAATATTCATGCATAAGTTTTTGTGTGAGCATATGTTTTCAATTCTCTTAGGTATATTCCTCTGAGTGAAATAACTGAGTCGAATAACAACTCTACATTTAACTTTTTGAGGTTCTCCAACTGGTCTCCACAGAGGTTAGGTCATTCTACATTTCCAGCAGCGATGTATGAGGGTTCTAATCACTCCATACCCTCCTCCACAGTTGTTATTTTATTATTATCAACCAAGTAGGTGTGAAGTGGTATCTTATTGTGTTTTTAAATCACATTCATTTAATGAGTAATGATATTAAGCATCTTTTCATGTGCCCTTTCATGACCATCTTTTCATAGTGGCCATTTGCATATTTCCCTTAGAGAAATATCTATTCCTACACTTTTACCATTTTATTTTTTTATTTGTTTCTCTTTTATTGTCGAGTTGTGTGAGTTCTGACATATTTTGGATACTAGATCCTTATAGTAATTTCTTCTATTCTGTGGGTTGCTTTTCACTTTTCTGCACAAAAGTTTTTAATTTTGATGAAGTCTTATTTATCAATTTTTTTCTTTTGTTGCCTATGCTTTTGGGATTATATTTAAGAAATGATTAGTTAATCCAAAGTCACGAAGTTTATACCTATGTTTCCTTTCTGAGAGTTTTGTAGTTTTATATCTATGCTAAACATAGATCACATTATTCAAATTCTAACTTTTTTTATAGTTTTTATAATTTGGGGTGACTAGGGAAGGTGCCTGTCAGTCAAACCTGGGGACAGAGACCATTGGCCAGAATAGGCAGGGCTGCTGCAAGCCCATGAAAATTTGGGGTTACATAATCCCCCAAACCAAGGAGCTCTCTCTTGGATTCCTTGCATTTACCTGTGTTCCCTTCAAGTCATATGACCCTGCAGACCCCACATACAGTGGGTTCATGGACTGCAGCAGGGAACACAAACAAAGCTAGTGTGACTCTGGACTGGACACTGCTTTAATGTGGGGAGAAAATTCTGGACACTGGCTTTGACTCTAGTCCCATTGAAAGCAACAAAGGGAAAATGGGACCTTGGAAACTCCAAGGTTCTGATTCCACAGAAATAAAGCTTTCTCCAACACCTCATCCTCCTGTGCGAGTCTCAGGAAATTCTTTTTCTCAGGGTATCACAGAAGCTCACTCCCATGAGCGACAGGTGGGAACGTGGACCTCTCCCCACCGATAGTAACCTCGGTGCTCTGTGGGAGGGAGGGTTTGTTTAGTCTGTAATCCTAGGCAGTAAACACATATGCAGCATCCAGAACTCTGTATGAAGAGTCCTGGGTCTGAGCAGGGAACCCACAAACCTGGAAGAATGTGCATCACACCACCCTCCCTCCCTCCCTCCGCAACACACACAAACAAACGTGGCACAGCAGCCTTCTGGACAGGAAAGTAACCAGTCACCAATGTGGGGCAGGATTGGCTTTCCTGTCCTCCTGATAAAAGCCTGTGCTCACCAAGTCTACGGTCCATTTGCACAGTCTCTGACTCAGCGGTTCTCAACCTGTGGGTCTCGACCTTTGGGGGTCGAACGACCCTTTCACAGGGGTCGCCTAAGACTATCAGAAAACACATATATAATTATATATTGTTTTTGTGATTAATCACTATGCTTTAATTATGTTCAATTTGTAACAATGAAATTGGGGGTCACCACAACATGAGGAGCTGTATTAAAGGGCCTCGGCATTAGGAAGGTTGAGAACCACTGCTCTAACTAAAAATACTACCTTCAAGTTTGGGGGTAATATTTTCCTCTAAATGCATTGGATGCCATTGTCACATCCGGTCCCAATTACCCTCACCTTTGTCTGGGTCAGGGTCCCAGCAAGGAACAAAAGGCAAGGCATGAAGAGTGTTAACCAGCGCTTAATGGAAAGACTGTCTTCAAGGGTGTGGCTGAGGACAGGGGACAACAACAAGGGGAGGGGCACTGGGGCTTTTCCTCTCACACTGGCTCTTGCTCCGCCAGCTCCTGCAGCTTCTAGCACAGAAATGGAATTTGTTGAGTTAAATACATACCTGGTGGAATTCCATCGCACCACATAGCTAGCTCATCGCTCTCCTTTCAGTCTCTCCCTTCCTTTGGCAGGGTTCTGAGAACATGGGACAAACTGGGCGACTGAGCTTATATGCCACTTGAGCTAAGGAGAGAGGGTAGGAGGGGGGTTGTGGTTTGGGACATCAAAGGGAAGAAAGGCAATTTAAGTAGAGATGGAAAAGCAAATGTTTGGTAAACAATGTTTGCTGGGCCATCCTTAACAAGGGGACCCAGAGAGGACCTTGATCAGAGGCCGTGCTGGGTGCCTCCTGCCTGTCACACTGCATTCACATTACACTCATTATCTACAAAGTAGCTCCCTTCCTGGGCCGGGTCCTCCATCTAAATTATCTTCGGCAGGTAGGCGGGAAGGTCAAAGGTTCCTTCTGAGTCTTGTTGCTTAAAATAACCAGCCTAAAATAATCCCCTGAAAGGCATCGCTTGGGATGGCAAACTCTGCTCGCTTCTGCCCTGTGCCTTGCCTGCTCTGAGAGCCCCTTCAGTCAGCCTCCCACCCGCCGAGGGTTGAAAGGTCAAGAGAAGCGAAGGGTGGAATGAGAGGCTACACCTGTGCAGGTGCAGGCACGCTTGTGGACTCACCTGGTGCTCTGCATGGAAAGGTTGGTCTGATTCTGTGTGTGTGGCGGAGGGGGTGGGGAGAGAAGGTCTACAGTTAGAAAAACCTGCCCTTTATTTTTGTGGCATTAGCAGCCATTCAGTTTGGCTTTTTTTTTTTTGCTTTTTTTTTTTTTTTTTTTTACAGCTTTCACCTTTGATTCATTCTCTATTTCCTAGGAGATACAGTAGAAATATTCAGCTCCAGCATCACACAAAACAGGAAATTGCATTTCGCAGGGTTTTACTATCTCTGGTTCACATTTGCTCCTGGTGCACTTTTAAGTCAAATGTAGCCTTTGAACAAGTGGAAAATTTAGCTGTGATTCTGAGATATTATTGGAAGTCTGCTACTGGCCTGACCCTGAATAAAGAATTTAAAAAGAAAAGAAAAATGGCCTAGTCCTCATCTGTAAGTAGCTTAGGATTTTTGATAATGAATGAGGCTTGTGCACATGCAGCTTCAGAAAACAAATAGAGTATATTCTCCAGTGTTAAAGACTGTGGCATACATTCTGAGAATTACAGTAGAAAAAAAGCAATTTTTTCTCTATAAAGAAGGGATTATATTTGGAAGGCAAAGGAGAGGAAAGATGAGTTTCTAGTATGGAGAACTGTGATAGCAAAGGCAAGAAATGAACAGGCATATGTGGGCAGGTAGTAAGACTGTTTAGCTGGAAAGGAAAATGTGGGTAATATTATTGAGGGTTTTGAACACCAGTTTGAGGAAATTCAACTTGGTCCTATAGTAGTTCAACGTGGTCATGAAAACAATGGCAATTATAAATCATGTCATCATTCTGGTTTTATGGAACAAAACATATAAGCAACCTAAAAGATGCAATATTTCAATAAATGTGACTCTTAAGTAATAAATGTATTAATTCTATAAGCTTAATAATTATATTTTTATAAAATACACATTATCAAATAGAAAATTTTAGTATCTTCCATCTCAATGTATTTTTTCCTCCGAAAATATAGAGTATAAATATCCCTCATTGCCCTCATTGCCCTGGCCAGATAGCTCAGTTGGTTAGAATATCATCCTGTTAACACCAAGGTCAGGGCACATACAAGAATCAACCAATGAATGCATAACTAAGTGGAACAACAAATCTCTCCCTCCCTCCCTCTCTCTCTCTCTCTCTCAAATCAATAAATGAAATATCCCTCAGGATCCTAATCCATTTAATTTTTTGCATTTGGAAAATGAATTTAGATAGGGAAGGATATTATGATATCTGAATCTATTTGATTCCTGAGTTTCTGAGTTTGGAAAGCAAAGGATTTGAGCCCAACTCAAAAATATATCGCAATCTATTTACTCCCTGAATTTGTATGGCGTGAGGAGAGCCAGGGAGATCTGGACCAGATTTTCCTGTGCTCCCTTCCACATTTCCACCCCTGATTCAGCCTGCCTGAGTAAACACCAGGGGCCCCAGCTCAGCACTTTCCACACCTGCTCTTAGGTGAGGAAGCTGGGAATCAAACCTTGAACTCCCCCACCCACCCACCCACCCACGTCCCACCCCTGAGCTCCCCCTTCCCCCACAAGCATTCATTCTGGTTGTTAACTTTGAGAGGGGTCCCTCTAGTGGCCAACCTATACAATACCCTGTGGGAACTGCACCGGAAAGCTAATGTTTGTAGCTACCTCCAGCGGGGAGAGGGAGGTGGGAGATGAAGAGGTTGGCTTCAGCCAGATTGTGAGGGGGTTGGGGCTGGACTAAGGTCTTTGCTTTCCTGGCAATGTAATATGTTGGGTAACAAAAGATTTAAAGTAGTGGGGAATGACCAGTTCTCCATTTAATAAAGGCAATGCTTGCCTTCAGTACTTGTGTAACTATCAGAGGATAAATGCTGATGGTAATGAAAATAGCTGGCTTAGAAAATAAAAATAAATAAACACTGCCTGCTGGTGTGGCTCAGTGGTTGAGTGTCGACCTATGAACCAGGAGGTCACAGTTTGATTCCTGGTCAGGGCACGTGCCCAGGTTGTGGGCTCCATCCCCAGTAGGGGGCGTGCAGGAAGCAGTCAATCAATGATTCTCATCAATGATGTTTCTATCTCTCTCTCTCCCTCTCCCTTCCTCTTGGAAATCAATAAAACACATTAAAAAATAAATTAAAATAAATAACCCAAAACTTCTTTGTATGTGCCGGGCTCAGGGCTAAGCTGAGAGAAGGTACTACCATCATTCTCCTTGGCCAGGTTGAGGGACTTAAGTACAGAAGTCAGCCCATGGGCCCTTAGCAAGCCTGTGCCCCTCACCACCCTCCTGCACTACCCCTTCATTCACCAAGGATGGCTGCCCCCCATCCCGTAGCTCCCCACACTTTGATAGAGGGAAACCCTGTTAAAACGAAGGTCAAGGATCATTGGAAAGGGAAGAAAAGAGTAAGTTTTCACCAAAAGACACTGTGAGAACTATCAGGATTAACTTTGACTCAGAATACAAATTCCAAAATAATGGTGACTTCAAGACAAAAATAGTTGTCTTTTCCTTCCTCATGTGAAAGTGTAAAGGTAAACAATTCAGGCTGGAGCGGTGGCTCTGGTCCTCAGAGTCCCTGTGGTCCAGCCTACTTCCAGATCACTATTCTGCCATCCTTAGGAAGTGGTTCTTATCTCCAGGGTCCAAATGAATGCTAGGACTCCAGCCATCTCCCAGGCAACCGGGTAAAGAAAAGCGCCAAGAGGTGAGGAGCACATGCTAGATCCTTTTAAGGAAGTGATCTGGAAGCTGTGCCACTCTTCGAACAGGTCCTTGTCCAGGAAAATCGCATGGTCCCGCTGGACGAAAGGCAGGCTGGGAAGTTCTGGAAGCCAGGTGATGAAGTGTGTCTGCTGGGCAAGGATGGTGGGCCTCAGTCCCAGTTAAGCACCTTGTCTTCTTTTCACCTCATCCTCTGCCTCATGGTGTCCCAAACCTAAATATGGCAACACGCCACCACCCGCTTCTTCCAGCAGGGTCTGCAGTTACATGGGAACCTTGCTGCTCTGTTTACTGCCAGGGGCTCAGGTTCAAAGAGCTCCTTCTTACTTACAGCCCAGGCTAGGACTGTGCAGAGCCTTCAGAATAAGCCCTTTATGCACACATTTGGCAAACATTTTCTGTAAACGATCAGATCATAAATATTTGTGGCTTTGCCAACCGTATAGTCTGTTGCAACTACTCAACTCTGCCATTGTAGAGTGAAAGTAACCACAGACAATATGTGTGATCATGACATATTTCAATAAGACTTTATTCGGGGGGCACTAACATTTAAATTACATATAATTTTTAGATGTCATGAAACATCATTATTCTTTTTATATTTTTTCAACCATTTCAAAATGTAAAAAAACAACTCCCATCTCCCGGGCCAAGCAAAAACGTGTAATAGGGCAGATTTGGCCCACAGACTACGCCTTAAGAGAGGAAGTTGTAGGATAATCATTATGACCCTATAGATTATCCTGCCATATAGAAATGACATTATAAATGACTAGGGATGGCACTGAGGTAAGCCCTACATAGAATCCTCACACAAGCCCATGAGTAGGTCAGATTATGAGTCTGCTTTTACAGATGAGGAAATTGAGGCCCAGACAGTGTCCTGTAGTGACACCCTGTAGTGTAGCTCCCTGGCCACAGGCTGCAAGGGGATACAGAGGCAGTTGCCTGCTCAGAGGACCATGGTGGTGAAGGGTAGACACTGGGTTGAAAGACCTGGGTTCAAATCCTCACCCAGGACTTGAGCAAATGGCAGGACTTTTCTGAACCTTATTTCTTGGCTGAAAATGGGGATAATAACATGACCTGTTCGGGGGAGTTGCTGGCAAGATATATGTGAGGTGCTTAGCCTGTGCCAGGCATGATTGTCAAATACAGGTCCAGGAGTTTACTATGGGATGAGGGGCAAAGAGTGACTGGACCAGGAGGAGGCAGAAATAAAGGGTCTATGGGGACTTTGTTCAGTATCCAAATACTGAGAGAGAAATGCTTTGGCCTGGGCTGGTGGGAGGAAAGGGCCAGGGCAACTGAACTCACTTTCCTGAGCTCCCATCCGTGGGTTGCAGAGGCCAGAGCAAGACCCTGCCCAGAGGAGATGCCCATCGGTGGAGGATAAAATACAGCAGGACTCATCACTCCTGCCTCCAGCCCTGCTCAGCCACATTCACAAAGACCCCGCTCAGATAACGAAACCCCCTAATCACAGCAGACAAGACCCTGGGAGCTCATGCCCCACCACATCGGGGCTTGAGAATAATTGTATTAAGCACTTGTTGCGTGAAGCACTGTCCCAGAAGTGATTTGCACACATTCCCTTGTCCATTCCTTTTAACAATCCCCAGGGAGGTACTACCAGCCCCAACCTACAGGTGAGAAAACTGGGCTCAGAGCAGTTAAGAAACTCGCAGTCATGCAGCAGAACCAGGATTACAGCCCATGCCTTCTATCCAGAGCCCACATTCTCGCGCCCCCCGCCCCCCCCCCCCCCCCCCCCCCCCCCCGGAGTCACTGGTTTGGTCTTGCTTCCCTGGGCAACTTGTTAAAAATATACATACCTGGTCTCCCCACCCAGGGATTCTGATTCAGCAGGTGTGGGGAGCAGCCCAGGAATATGCATGCTTAATGAGCACCCCAGATGGTTCTGGGGCACCCCCACGTTTGAGAAGGGCCCCTCTAGAAACGCTGTGTGGAGGAGACCCTGTAACTTTGGTGCAAACAGGAGCCAGCTGCAGAGGCTTAAAACGGAGAAGCACAAAACAGATGTTGGCTTTGTTTTTAAACATCCAAACCTCAGTTAAAGTCAACCAAACTGAGAGTAAACGCATCCATAACAGAAAGGAAACCTGATCTAAACAGGCTCTTGAGCCAAGGCAGGAACAAGGAGGCCACAGGACAGCTGTTTGGCAGGAAGAGGTGGGTGCTGTGCATCCTCGCTGTGGGCGCTCCAAAGCTTGAAGATGCCCACTGTGCTCAGCTGCAGGGGAGAGGCGGGGTAGGAGCTCTGGACTGGGGAGGGTCCTAGCAGCCCCTGCCCCTGCAGGTCGGAAGGGAGTCTGAGCGCAGGCAGGGTCCTCACCCTTCCCCCCACTACCCCTCCAAACGCCCCGCAGGAGGACCTGATGGGTTTTCTCTAAACCAGCTCACTTGGCTGCAGACGCGCTTACTAAAGCAGGACTGAGCTTAGGAGGGTGGAGGATCGCCAAAGATTCTGAGCCACGGATCGGATCTCAGTTTGCTGGATTCCATTTGATGCCTTGCTTTCCCCAGAAACAGCCCCTCGCGCCCACAGAATCTGCTCCAGGCCCAGGCAGGAAGAACCCCATTTTACTCCAACCCACCTGCCTCATTTCTTAGCATCACCCAGACTCCCCTGTTCTTTACCTTATATGTATTTAAGAAAGTTTTTAAAAGTTGGCACCATAATGAAAGCCCGCTTCTCTCTGAGGAAGGTTAGAGATACTATGGTCTAAAGGTCTAAAGGTTTATCTGACAAATCTTGGAGGTTCTTATCTAGTGAGGCCAGTTTCCGGGGTGCTGTTTGAAAGGTTTTCTGAGAAAGTCTGGACTCTGTGTGGCTTCCAGGCAGGAGTGGGTGCAGACTGCTGGGGAAGTCCTGGACTTCCTTGGGACTAGGGTTGGGGTGGAGAAGCAGGTGTGGTGGCTGAGGGTTCCCCGCAGCAGGGGTGCTCAGGGACAAAGGTCATTTTGGCTGGTTTCAGGAATGGGGCCAAGAGCACCTCAGGGTAATGGTGAGAACAGAGGGTCCGACTTATGGTGACAGGCGAGCCTCAGGGCCAGCAGGCAGGGGTCTAGGGAAGGTGGAGGGGCAACTAGCTTTGCTTGCTTATCCCTAGAGTTGGCACAAGGGAAAGTAGCCATTGTTCTCTGCCCTCAGTGGAGGATCGATGGTGCCTTTCCCTCCCACCTCCTTCTTGGGCCTCGAGATCCTGTTCTCTCTGGGGAGAAGCAAGAAGGCGATTAAGTGACTGGGGCCAGAGAAGAATGACCGAGAAACAAGTGGAGAAACACGGAGGAAAAAAGGCTGTAAGGCAGAGATAGCAGGAAAGTAAGAGCAGAAGAGTGGGGAGCACAAAGAAAAGGGAGAAGTGATTAGGTACAGAAGGAAAGAAGGAGCCAGCCAGAGTTAGAAAGAGAAATAAAGGTGGTCAGAGCCCAGGAGGGGCTGGGATCACAATCTGAGCTGTAGGTCGAGGTGGCCTTGCCATGGCGCTCTGGCCTCGCAGGGGCTTCCTTGGGTCCTGGGAGATTGAAGTGGGCCAGCAGTGAGGCAGTCTACTGCAGAAATGGAGCCATGTGGGAAGGCCTCTAGAAGGTAGAAACCAGAAGGTCAGGAGAGGGAGCTGCCCAGGACAACGGAGAAGGGGCTGAGGAAATGCATCCTCGCGTGGTGGGGAAGGTAGAGTGGGGGAAGGGACACGTGTACAATAGGGATACCAACACCCACCTCTGAGGATACTAAGGATGACATAGGACAAGACCTGTATGGTAGTTGGCTCAGCAACAGCACCCAAGGACTCTGCAAGAGTCGTGCTGAGGGACTGCCATGGGGAGGCCATGGGGAGACCATGGGGAGGCCATGGGGAGGCCATGGGGGCAACCAAGAGTCCATCTGAGGGGCATTCATGAGGCAGAGTGCTTGCTACTTGACTGACCAGCTGTGGAGGAAAAGGGGAAGAGAAGTACCAAAGTCTATTCCTGTTTTCTGTTTTTAGTAACTGGAGGATGATCCTGCCGTCAACTAACAGGGAATAAAGGAAATGTAGATGTTGTGGGGGAAATCAGTTCTGATTAATAAAACTACTAACATTTATAGCTGTGCAGACAACTATAACTGGCCAATAAACATGACAATATGCTCAACCTCACCACTGACTAAAGAATAGAAGTTAAAACAAGATCATTTACTTATCACATCGACACAGAGAGAAGATTGAAGATATAGAGTATTGGCAAGGACATTCATGGCGCTATAATTTGTACAGTCATTTTGGTGGGCAATTTGGAAAGATTTACTGAAATAGTTAATGCATTTTCTGCTTGACCCCCCTCATTCCACTTCAATAAATTTATTTGACAGCTTGCAAAAATAAAAGCACCGGGCTATGAACTGAAGCATTGTATTAGCAAGAACATGCCGGCTCTTCTACTTTCCAGCTGAGTGATTTGGGACAAACTACTCAACCTGCTTGTGCATCAGTTTCTTCACATGTAAAAATGGTAATAACACATTAATACCTACATCATTAGTTTGTGAGGAGGATTATGTGAGATAACCCCAGCCACACACTTGACACCGTGCCTGAGCTGTGATCAGTGCCCAGCTAAGGGCAGCAGGCATGTTCCCACAGATAGTGGGGGTTCTGATGGTACATTAGTGGCAGGCCTCCTAGCGTGGAAGGGAGATCAATGTGGGGTGAAACTGAAAGAAGACGAGTCTATATCTGAGGTGAGCACTTCAAACACAGCAGGGAGGGGAGCAGGAAGCTCAGAGATGGTGTGGAAAGTCATATAATACTGGTGGGCGGGGAGAAGGAATATGGGGACGCTTAGCTTTCTGATTGGGGGACTATGTCAGCTGTGGAGCCCCAAAATTCCTGCTGACAAGTTAGCAGCCTGGCGTGAGCCCCAGAGTCTCCAAGTAGATTATCTCGCACTCCCTTGCAGAAGTGTGGCTGGGCTTCCAGAATAAGCAGGGTAGGGAGTGAGGGAGACAGGGGACAGGAGAAGAACCTTACCCCCTTGGACGGCACAGTGGTGGGTACACAGAGTAATTCTAGGACAACTCAGCCAAGGGCAGAGGCTCAGGCTCATCGGTGGAGACCGATCTTCAGTGTCTTGTGCTCAGCAGCCATGTCTCACAGGCTAATTCATTGTTGGTACTAGAACAGGTCACAGCTCTTTTGCATCCTGCCTACTTCTCATGCTGTCATTGCTCATGGGCTCAGACTGAAAGGATGTGCTGTGCCTGAGAACCTCCTCCCAGGCCCCCCAGGCACCCCTACCGTGGGGCATTGGGAGTGGTGTTTAAGAGGCCAGCAGAAACCTTGCAATGTATCTTGTGTGTCTAGAAATAGTTCCTGAAATTCCATCTCTCCAGGGGCCAATGTCTGGGGAGTCTGCAAGTATCCCTGACAAGCACATTAAATAATTATTCATTAATTCACATCTACATGCAAATGCATTTAATCCCATCCCTTTCCCCTTGGAGCTGTGATCTGTTTATAGAAAGACAGTGAGAGATTTGAGGAGGTAGATGGAGAAGAGGAAAATTTCAGAACTTGAGCCTTTCACCCGGGGAAGACAGGTCTGAGCTTGATGATGAGGCAGGGGTTTCCTGCCTGGTTATTCAAGGGCATTGGATCACCAAAGGCCAGAAGCGTCTCCAAGATAAACCTGGCCGGCCCTGCAGGGTGGTCTAAGGCTGATAGAACGCAGACATCACGGGGTCTGGTATGAGGAGATCTGCATTCCTGTCTCAATGTTGCAACTTAATAGCTCTATGAGCCCTGAGTTCCCAGGCCTAATCCTCCTTCTCTCGGCCATAAAGGAGGGTCACCCACACCTGCCCCAACCTGTTTGAGTATGGCTGTGCTTTGAAAAATATTCCCACTACCATAAATAAAGTAAAAGAAACAAAAACAAATATCTTTTGTTATTGTGATTATTGGGAATGTCCCACGGGGACTGGCCTCAGGTGGGTTAGGACGGGAGCGCCTCCTGCAGGGCAGAGGTGAGGGGCCGGCCCAGCAGCCCTGGCAGCAGGTCTCTCTGAGCCACACACACAGAGGCACTCTAAGGGACCCATTCATCTCTGCTGAGATTAAAACCTGAAAGAGAACAAGTTCAAATGATAAGAAGCTTCCTTCAGGGAGTTTCAAATGAACAATTCAGGGCTTGATGCTGATGCTGGGATAACATGGACAAAGAACTCTGGACTCCTGCGTCCTGCCGGGGCACAGCTGCCATGGCAGGTGGCAGGGGCCTAGGAAGCAGGCAGGCAGGAGCCTTTTTAGCCTGTCCACGTGGCCTGGCCAGGAGCGGGCTCCCAGGCCAGCCAGACCGATATGGGATGCGGCCTGCGCCAGTGAGAAGCAGATGTGTGCTGGATGCTGTGGTTACAATAAAAGAAGCATGAAAGACTGAGCCTGTCCATGAGGGAGGGAGGGAAGTCTTGGACACACAGCAGGGTCCATGCCCAGTAGCATTTCATAAGTGGAGTGGCGGTGTGGGCAGAAAGAGTCCTCGCTGGAAGTCAGACTGGTTCAAGTCCTTGCTCTGCCACCTTTAATCTTCCTAAGCTTCAGTTTCCTTATCTGTAAAAATGAGGATGGGGTTATAATTGGTGTGATGAGTTCTTGGTATCATGGAGCACTGTACTAGGAGGGGATGGGGTTTATGCAGCAATGTGATCATCAGGATGGCAATTGATAAGTATTTCTGAAGAATTTTGTGTTGCAAACGATGGCCTGGTTTTACTTCAACATCACGGAACTCAGAGCTGGGAATGGTCATCTAAGGCAAGCATCTTATTTTACAGAAAAGCGATAACAGGCAGGGACTCCATGGAATTTCTCTTTGCTTCATGCGAGGATCCTGGCACAGACCAGGTGATGAGCAGAGGCAGAACTGGATCTTGCCCCTGCTGAGACTTCAGTCAGTGCAGTGCATGGGAGACAGAGGGAGAAATAAAGGGCCGGGGAGTCCAGTGTGCAGGTGCTTTTCCAGCAGTCCTCAAGTCTCTGAAATATTAAAGTACCTTTAGATAACATAATTAAATTGAATTATTCTATAAATAATATTGTATATATACATATATATGAATGTGTATATATGTGTGTGTATATACACACACATATATATATATACTAGAGGCCCGGTACATGAAATTCGTGCATGGGTGTGTGTGTGTGTGTGTGTGTCCCTCAGCCCAGCCTGCACCCTCTCCAATCTGGGACCCCTTGAGGGATGTCAGACTGCCCGTTTAGGCCTGATCCTAGTGGGATCAGGCCTAAATGGGCAGTTGGACAACCCTCTCAAAATCTAGGACTGCTGGCTCCCAACCACTCGCCTGCCTGCCTGATTGCCCCTAACCACTCCCCTGCCAGCCTGATTGACACTTCACTGCTCCCCTACCAGCCCGATTGCCCCTAAATTTCCCTCCCCTGCTGGCCTGGTCTCCCCTAACTGCCCTCCCCTGCCAGCCTGATTGCCCCTAACTGCCCTCCCCTGCTGGCCTTGTCACCCCCAACTGACTTCCCTTGCTGGCCTGGTTACCCCTAACTGCCCTCCCCTGCCAGCCCGATTGCCCCTAACTGCCCTCCCCTGCTGGCCTTGTCACCCCCAACTGACTTCCCCTGCTGGCCTGGTTACCCCTAACTGCCCTCCCCTGCTGGCCTTGTCACCCCCAACTGACCTCCCCTGCTGGCCTGGTCACCCCTAACTGCCCTCCCCTGCAGGCCTGGTTGCCCGCAACTGTCCTCCCCTGCAGGCCATCTTGTGGTGGCCATCTTGTGTGTTGGAGTGATGGTCAATTTGCATATTACTCTTTTATTTGATAGGATATATATATATATATTTGGCGAGGAGCTAGTGGTGAGGGAAGAGTAAGGCAATCAGAATTCCTGCTGGTAACATATCCTAACTGTGAATTTTCAGATATTTTGGTTTAGAGGTAGTTCCTTCTTTTGCTGTTAGAAAAAAAAATCTCTCAGTTGAAAATTAAATCATTTCTTTATGCATATTTTTATCCCATATAATTTGCATTTTTAAAAATCCTAACCTGAGGATATTTTTCCATTGTTTTTATTTTTATTCTTTTATTTTTAAATGTATTTTTATTGATTTCAGAGAGGAAGGGAGAGGGAGCGAGAGATAAAAACATTAATGATGAGAGAGAATCATTGATCAGCTGCCTCCTGCACACCCCACACTGAGGATCGAGCCCACAACCAAGGTATGTGCCCTCGACTAGGAATCAAACCTGTGACCCTTTGGTGCTCAGGCTGATGACACTCTAACCATTGAGCAAACCAGCCAGGGCTAATGTGAATTTTTTTAACCATGAAAGGCTGTCCTTGCCAGCTGTAAAATTACCATGGAATTTTACTGCAGTGCTTCAACATCCTCTTTCCTAGCTACTTCCTCAATGACCTAGATACACCGATCTCAGCTATGGGTTGCAGGTGGCCCTGGGGAAGGTTCTGTGTTAGAAATCATTCAGGAGGTCTGAGCTCCTTGCCAAGAGGCTGCCTGTCTTCACAGAGGGACCTGGGTTTCTCCTTGGGGTTGGGCATACTTACTGTATAGATGCGTATGTAAGGCTTGTTATTTGACAGAAAATTTTCTAAGCGCTTATAAGTATTAACTTATTTAATCCTCACAACCACCCTATAGTAATGAGTTACTATTATTAGTCCTACTGTATGGATGAGGCTAACAAATGTGTCCAAATCCTACAAGAATTTCAGAACTCTTGGAAGAAACCTCTGCCAAGATTAATATCACTTTTAAACAAAAATAAATCTTACCTGTTGGCCTCTCTCTGTTCGTAAGTGCTCTTAACTTTTAGAGGTCATACACCCCTTTGAGAATCTGATGAAAGCTCTAGATTCCTTCTTTGGAAAATTCACATACGTTGATAAATTAATCTATATCCGGAAGCAATGTGCAGAGACCAGGTTAAAAACCCTAAATACAGCAAAGGAATGCATCAGTATCTCTGGCAACTTCTCCCTATAGGAGTCCCAGCCATACATTCTGGATCTATAATCCGCTTTTTGTGCCATTCGTCCCTTCTTTCATAGTTACTCTAGATTAGAAATCATCTAAGCTAACTGATATTCATCGTGGTTATTTATGGAAGGTGGGATTCTTGGGTACTTTCACATTCTGCATAATGTATTTCTGCAATGTTTAAATATTTCCCTATAAGCATGTATGACTTTTGGGATCAGAAGTGGTATGAAGGATTATTTAAAGAAAAACCCCAAAATTTGCATTATAGATATACTCATTATTGCATAGCTTGCAATCCTCCCAACTGGCTTCAGCAAAGGTGAAGTTAAATAAACCATGGTGCCTCCTTCAATGGATTGCAGGGTGGCTACTAAAAAAATGGCAATGTAACTCTAAAAGTACTGAAAGAGCCTCAAGATCTACCCTGTGGAGAATAAAGCAAGATGGGGCATGGTGTACAGGGTGCTACATTTTTTAGAGGCAAGAAAAGGGAACATTGGTTGAGGTGTCTAATAATAACTCCAGAAGGATCAGCAAAGCCTGGAGACAGTTGCTGTCTCTGCAGAGTCAGAGCAGAAAGGGAGGTTTACTTTCCGTGCCTTTTCCTACCTTTGACTTCTGTTCCATTTGTGTATTACCTGTTCAATAAATCAATGAAAACCTTAAAAAGAAAAGGACCTTAAGGTATCCAGTCCTTCCCGTGATAGGACCTTGCACTGACTGTCTGCTCTCCTGCCTGGAACAAGCTTCTCTACTCCCACTCCTGTTTTGGACCTCAGCTCAGTTGAGAGCTCCTCATCAAAGTCTTTTCTGACCGACCGTTCCAACAAGGTCAAACTACTCTTTTAATACCAGCTCTTTAAATTCCATGTGGCTTTCCATCCAAACACTTTTGTCGGTAGTAGTTATTAATATATATTTTTCTGTGATTATTTGATTCACATTTGTCTCTTCCCACTAGGCACAAGCTCCTTGAGAGAAGGGTCTTTGGTTTTGCTCACCAGTATATCCATAAAATGTGGGTGTAGTAGGGCACCTGGGATACTGGTAGGTACATAGTAAATAGTGAATGAGTAGGTGAGCCCATGGTCCCATCACCACCTCCACTACCCCTGCACTCCTGTCAGTGGGCCATCATCCTATTCTTAAACACCTAAGATACTGGAACTCACAATTTCTTCAAGCTGTCCATTGTATATTTTAGATACCTTTCACTGCTGGAAATTTCAACCTCATATTGTCATATTAATATTGTCATATTAAATTCATAGCTTCTACCCATTGAATTTACTTCTACCCTCTGTAACATACAGAACAAGACTAATTCCTTTTCTATATTACTAGAGGCCTGGTGCACAAGATTCATGCACTGAGGGGGGAGGGTCCCTCAGCCAGACTTGCAACCTCTCGCAGTCTGGGACCCCTCGGGGGATGTCCGCCTGCCATCTTAGGCCTGATCCCCTAAGCCAGCAGTCAGACATCCCTCTCACAGTTGGGGCTCTCACAGTCTGGGACCCCTTGCTTCTTACTGACCACATGCAGTGGAGGCAGGAGAGGCTCCTGCCACCGCCGCTGTGCTCGCCAGATGTGAGCCTGGCTTCTGGCTGAGCAGAGCTACCAAGTGAAAAATTTTAAAAAGTCAACCTCTTTAATCCACTCTGATGCTCAGAATTATCACTAGATCCATTCTCCAGGGCTCTCATAATGCCGAATCTAAGCTCTGAGCACTGAAGACTCCTGGGTAAATGTGAGCATGGGCGCATTATTGCTAATGTGAACAGTACTTGGCAGAATGCCATGAGGCCAATACGTCAAGTGCAGCATCTCAGTCTCTTAGCCAAGATCAAGAGGAGAACCCGCCCATCTCCAACATGGTCATAATTCCTCTGTGGGGAGCATGTCCTGACCTGGTAAAGGGATGGACAAAATGATTTACTTTCTTTTTTCCATATTCAGCTTTCAGGAGCTGTATGACAAATGGGGAAAGGATCAGAGCATGCTGAGAACTAATGAACCAGAGGGAGAAATTCATTTAATGACTTAAGTGTGCTTTATCTAATGTGAAATGTAGGTCAATCCACAATACATTTATTCATAGGGATTATTTGTCCTTAGCCTGGGTACATGGCATGTATTGTAAGATTTCAGCCTTGTGTGAAAAACAACAGACCCTGCTTGTCCCTCCCCATCACCACGCCCACACACAGGGTGGCAGGAATCTAGCAACATTCCTCAATGCTTGTCTCAGTAGAAAACACTGCATTTTAAATTATTTTAAAACATTGATTTGAGACCCAACCAGTATGGCTCAATGGTTGAGCATCAATCCATGAACCAGGAGGTTGTGGTTCAATTCCTGGTCAGGATACATTCTCGGGTTGCAGACTTGATTCCCAATAGGGGGTGGGTGTGCAGAAGGCAGCAGATCAATGTTGATGTTTCTGTTTCATCAATATTTCTATTCCTCTCTTTCTCTCCTTTCCTCTCTGAAATCAGTAAAAACATATTTTTAAAAATTTGATTAGGGGTTTTTATCACATTTTTGGAGACACTTGGAAAAATCTGAAAGCTGAACACCTACACAGAAATTCAAACCTATTGCGGAGTTAGCAGCCAAAATGAAGAACAGGCAAGAAGAGGGATACTGAATCATTCCATCGGGCCAGCCAGGCATGTGTCATCAGAGACAAATCTGTCAAACACAGCAACCAGGGAACACATTTTTCTAAGTTGGACCAGCAACTCTTTCTCAACTCTAATTTAAGAAACTCAAGACAGAAATCTTAATGGAGCTTATTCTCATTAACATTAATAGGGAATGACTACAAATGGGCATGAGGTTTCTTTTAGGGTGATGGAAAAGACTCTCAAACTGGGATTTTTCGCGATGGTTGCATAACTGTGTACATTTACTAAAAGTCATGAGTGAATTTTTAAAAAATATATTTTATGGAATTTTCACCGAGAGGAAGGGAGAGGGATAAAGAGTTAGAAACATCAATGAGAGAGAAACATCGATCAGCTGCCTCCTGCACACCCCCTACTGGGGATGTGCCCGCAACCAAGGTAAATGCCCTTGACCAGAATCCAACCTGAGACCCTTCAGTCCGCAGGCCTACGCTCTATCCACTGAGCCAAACCAGTTAGGGATCATGAGTGAATTTTATAGTGTGTTCATTTTACTTCAGTGAACTGATTTTTTTTTTTTTTGAAAGATAAATTGAGTGCTGACACTAGCCTATGGTCTTGAGGGCACAAAAAATCTCCAAAAAAATCTTACAGCAGCTACTCAGATGGGTGAGGGGTGGCCATTCTACCATTCCTGGGTTGGGTCATAGAGGGCACCCACCATTACCTCAAGCCCAGGAATGGGTCTGTCGGGCAGTATATCCTGCCCCGAGATTGTCCAGCACTTCCATTTCCTGGGTTTACAGATTATGAAAGCTGCATAGCTGCAGATTTGCAGTGAACACAATATGAGCCTTAACAAAGTCTTCTCCTGCCACACACTCGGTTATAACTACCTCTTACTAGTCTGTATTCCTCCCTAGTCTGTAAACTCCACGAGAACAAGGGCAGTGACCATCTTCTTCACTGCTTTCTCCCACCACACAGCACAGGCCTGGTGCAAGGTCCATTCTCCATAACAACTTGTTGAAAAAAATTAAAAATTATTGGGAGCCCTCTAAATAAAATAGAGACTCGGATTTAATGGCCATGAATTAATCCAACAGCCATGTATTGGGAACATGCCAGGTCTGTTCATTGTATTTGATCCTCACAACATCCCTGTTTGGTAGATGCTATAATTCCATTTTTCCGTGGAGAAGCTGAAGCTCAGAAAGGTTATGTGAGGTGTTCAAGGTGGCAGAGAGGGTTTAGAAACAGAGGTTTCCTGCTGCTGAGTTCAGGGCCGTTTCATGACCGGAGCTTCACAAGAGCAGAGCTGGGCCCCTGTTTTTCTTTATTACTTTAGGTTTCTTTCAGGACTTGTCTCAGACACACACAAAAGGACTATGTGTTAAAAGTCCAATACTTTCGCCCTGACCAATATGGCTCAGTGGATAGAGCATCGGCCTGTGGACTGAAGGGTCCCAGGTTCGATTCTGGTCAAGGGCATGTACCTTGGTTGCAGGCACATCCCCAGTGGGGAGTGTGCAGGAGGCAGCTGATCGATGTTTCTCTCTCATCGATGTTTCTGGCTCTCTATCCCTCTCCCTTCCTCTCTGTAAAAAATCAATAAAATATTTTTTAAAAAAGTCTAATACTTTCAATCAAGACATAGCCATAACTGCTTAGTGATTAAAAATATACAGATAAACAGAAAATACATAGACACATCAAAAGGTGGAGTGTTCCATAGTAGCTATCAAATGAAAGACCATTTGTATATGTCAGAAATATGCTCCAGGAGTAGACTGAACTAAGAAAGACTGCATATAAAAGCCTGAGTTTTGCTTAAGACTCCTAACACTTAAAAAAACAAAACAAAACAAAAATATATATGTATATATATATGTGTGTGTGTGTGTGTGTATATATCAATATATATATTGATTTCAGAGAGGAAGGGAGAGGGAGAGAGACATAGAAATAGAAACATCACTGATGAGAATCACTGATTGGCTGCCTCCTGCAGGCCTCCTACTGGGAATTGAGCCCACATTCCTGGGCATGTGTCCTGACCGGGAATGGAACCATGACCTTCTGGTTCATAGGTTGAAGTTCAGCCACTGAGCCACATGGGCCAGGCAATACTCCTAATGTTTTACTAAATTCTCCTCTGCAAAGCGAATGAACTACACCGGTTACTTTACTGACCAACTTTTTAGTAAAAGTCAGTGATAAAGCTTACATTGGCCACAGAGTCCTGTGAAGAAATGCAGTCTTCTGAAGGCGTTGTGAGTGCTTTGGACATTGTTCCTTTTGGTTTTCCTCTCTTGGTGTGTGGTCACCACCATGCTGAGAGCAAGAAAGCATTCTTTTTCAGCTCTTTCCATATTCGCACCTCCTGAGTCAGCTGCTTACTCACAGCCAGTGGCCTGCACGTTTCTGTAATTCTCCCTTCCTTCCCCAACTGCTTTTCTATGTATCTATTGATTCCTTCCAGAGCCTTAAACAGGCCCATTCTTTAATCTTTGGGTAAGCTACTCAGGGCCGTTTTCAGGCTGGCCACACCCCCATCAGGGAGGGGGGTCCTGTTGGGGTGCCTGGCCAGCCTGGGTAAGGGGCTGATGGCTGTTTGCAGGCTGGCTACGGCCCCCAGCCACCCAGGCTCCCAGTGGAGGCTGGCTGGAAGCAGGTATCTGGGATTTATTTAGCTTTTATAATTGAAACTTTGTTGCCTTGAGCAGAGGCCACAGCCAGCCAGGGCAGGCGGGAAGCTTGGATTCCTCCATTTCCGGGGCAACTAAGCCTCCTGCTTGCTCCAGCTCCGTGGCTGCCGGCCGCCATCTTGGTTGGGTTAATTTGCATATAGTCGCTCTGATTGGCTGGTGGGCGTGGCTTGGGTGTAGCAAAGGTACGGTCAATTAGCATCTTTGTCTTTTATTAGTGTAGATTGTTAACTAGCTGTGGCTGGTGTGGCTCAGTGGGTTGGGCACCATCCCATGCACTGAAAGGTTGTTGGTTCTATTCTGGTCAGGGCACATGTGCAGCTTGTGGGCTAAATCCCCGGTAGGGGACATGCAGGAGGCAACCAATTGATGTTTCTCTCTCACCCTCTCCTTTCCTCTCTCTTTAAAAATCAATAAAAATATCTTTAAAAATAGTAACAATGGGCAACTAATATAAAAAGTCACCTGAATATGTAACTAATAATAAATTAGATTTGGTTAAAAACTGAACCACTAGATTCTAGTTGCTAAACTCACCCCCAGAAAAGGGAGATTATAGTGAGAAAGGGAAGACGACTATATTTCACATGAACTATTTGTTTTCTAAAATAACGTAAATCTGTTCTTTGGCTTTAAATGTTGTTATTGTCTCTTGTCTCTTTCCATAAATAGGACCTAAGCGGGCTGAGGTTGGTTGGGGGCAGACCTCACTTGGATTTAGAGCTGCTGAGCTGTCGCGGGAGAAGTACTTAATTGTGAATGAAGGGCAGAGTTGTTTTCTTTCTTTTGACATTAAAATTCCAGAATCCACCATAGAAAAAAGTCAGCTTTGTCTTCATAAGGACCTTAATGCCTTAAAAAAAAAAAAAAAGACCAAACAGCAACTGGTAATAAATGAGATTCTGGCCCTAGCCAGTTTGGCTCAGTGGTCCAACGAAGACTGAAGGGTCACAGGTACATTCTGGTCAAGGGCATGTACCTTGGCTGTAGGCTCGATCCCCAGCTCTGAACAGTGTGGGTGCAGGAGGCAACCAGTTGAAGTGTGTCTCTCACATCAATGTTTCTCTCTCTCTCTCTCTCTCTCTCCCTCACCCTCTTCTATTCTCTCTAAAAAATCAATGGAAAAAGTATCCTCCAGTGAGGATTAACAACAACCACAAAAGAAATGAGATTTTGTCATGGGATCTTCTGGACAAAAGTAGATACACACACACAGCACACTCATAGTGGAAATTCATAGCCAATTTTCTAGGAAGAAAGGTTCATTGTGGAGACTATTTCAAGGATCACTCCTGGGAATTATGATGCATTGAACAAAAGGAAAATAGGACTACAAGTGAGAAAATATAATATTTGAGAGTAGCTATTTTTAGTGCCCATAAGAATCACATGGTGAGGGGAGGCTGGTCCAAAATTCAGATCCCAAGACCTCAGCCTCAGTGGTTCTGATGTTATAGGTCTAGGCTTATGTCCAGGAACCTTTTTAAAAAAATATATATATACTTAAATATACTATGCTGCTGTAAGAAAGAAGGTACTCTTACCATTTGCAACGGCATGGATGGAGCTGGAGAGCATTATGCTAAGTGAAATAAGCCAGTCAACGAAGGAAAAATACCACATGATCTCACTCATTCATGGATAATAGAGACCATTATAAACTTTTGAACAATAATAGATACAGAGGCAGAGCTGCCTCACACAGATTGTCAAACTGCAGCGGGAAGGCCGGGGAGGGTTGGGGGGCAGGAGGGAGGGGGGTAAGAGATCCACTGAAGGGCTTGTATGCATGCATATGAGCATAACCAATGGACATAAGACACTGGGGGGTAGGGGAAGCCGGGGTATTGTCAAGGGCGGGGGGAAAAAAAGGACACATATGTAATACCCTTTGTAATGCTTTAAGCAATAAAAAAAAAAATTTAAAAAAATATATATATATACTTAAATATATATATGTTTTTAATATATATATATTTATTACTTTTTTACAGAGAGGAAGGGAGAGGGATAGAGAATTAGAAACATCAATGAGAGAGAAACAGCTGCCTACTGCAGGACCCCTACGGGGGCTGGGGGGAATCAAGCCCATAACCAAGGTCCATGCCCTCGACTCGAATTAAACCCGGGACCTTTCCGTCCACAGCCAGATGCTCTGTCCACTGAGCCAAACCAGTCAGGGCAGGAATCTCTATTTTTAATTAGCACAATGAGTTGTTTCTATTGTGAAGATCTGCACACTACACTTTTAATACTATATTGGTCAAAATTGCGAATAGTCAAGGAAGTCCAGAAATAGTAGGCAAAGGCTGGACAGCAAAGAAGCAAGTGAAATGTCTGACTGATAAGTGCCCACCGGACATTTGCACCAGCTGTTTCCATTGCTCTGAATGCTCCCATGTACTGCCTGTCTCCTAAAATGAAACCGTGTTTGATTTTAACTCTGTATGGTAGCGATCAGCAAGAGTTTTAAAAAATAATTTTATTATTAAGGAAGATAATCCTAATGTTTTCATGGGTTTTTATGGAATAATATGCTCTGACTTTGAAATAGTATTTGACTTGCTAATTCTAAAATAAAAAGGAAAAAGTTTTAAATCCATTTTAGAAAAAATAAACTAATTGTCAGAGAAATGCAAATGAAACCACCTCACTCTTGTCAGAATGGCTATCATTAATAAATCAACAAACAACAAGCGCTGGGGAGGATGTGGAGAAAAGGGAACCCTCGGGCATTGTGGGAATGCATATTGGTGCAGCCATTATGGAAAACAGTATGGAGGGTCCTCAAAAATTAAAATGAAACTGCCTATGACCCAGTAACTTTGCTTCTGGGTATATATTTAAAGAAACCCAACACACTAATTCAAAAGAATATATGCACCCCTATGTTCATTGCAGTGTTATTTACAATAGGCAAGCCATGGAAGTGACCCAAGTGCCCATCAATAGATTAGTGGATAGGGGAAAAGGGTGGTACACATATACAATGGAATATTACTTGACCATAAAAAGAATAAAATCTTACCATTGGCTACAGCATGGGTGGACCTAGAGGGTATTGTGCTAAGTGAAATGTCAGACTGAGAAAGATAAATAACATATGATCTCACTTACATGTGGAAGCTAAAGAGCAAAATAAAGGAACAAACAAAATAGAAACAGACTCATAGATACCGAGAACAGACGGATGGTTGCCAGAGGGAAAGGTGGTTGGGAGGCTGCGTGAAGAAGTGAATGGATTAAGAAATACAAACTGGTAGTTACAAAATGGTCACAGGGATGTAAAGTACAGCATGGGGAATAGAGTCAACAACATTGTAATAACTATGCACAGTGCCAGGTGGGTACTTGAACTATCGGGAACCATTTTGTAAAGTAGATGATCGTCTAAGCTAGTGGTTCTCAACCTTCCTAATGCCGCGACCCTTTCATACAGTTCCTCATGTTGTGGTGACCCCCAATCAAAAAATTATTTTCGTTGCTACTTCAGAACTGTAATTGTGCTACTGTTATGAATCGTAATGTAAATATCTGATATGCAGGATGTATTTTCATTGTTACAAATTGAACATAATTAAAGCATAGTGATTAATCACAAAAACAATATGTAATTATATATGTGTTTTCCGATGGTCTTAGGCGACCCCTGTGAAAGGGTCGTTCGACCCCCAAAGGGGTCACGACCCACAGGTTGAGAACCGCTGGACCACTATGCTGCACACCTGAAACTAATACAAAGTAATATTAAATGTAAAAAAAAAAAAAAAAATGAAAGTAAAATTACTTTAAAAGAAAAAAATTAACTTTGTAAGTAAACATTTTTATAGCAAGAGCTTGTGGGATGTAACTAGAAAATCTCAGCTGTGCTGTGTGTAATCGGCAGCCTCAGGTTTACGTGTATTAGCAGCACACGCAGCTGGGGGAAGAGAACCCTAAGGACATGCGGGCCCTGCACAACCTCCCTGTTCTCAGCACCAGCAGCTTCCATCACTCTCACAGGTAACACACTGACAATCGGATTGCGGAGCAGCAACCCGATTCAGTCACTCAGTGAGCGAAAAAACACAAACATGTCACAACACAGGCAGAGAGAGAGAGAGAGAGAGAGAGAATGCAATCAGGAGAAAAGGAAGAACTTAAAGACTGAAGGGGGACATAGGGGGGATCCAAGTCGGGCACCTTCAGTTTATAGGTGGGAAACGGAGTCCTGAACAGGCGGAAGCTTGACTGTAACCTTATGACGTCCTAGCTGGCCCTCTGACCTTCCAGCTCCCAGTTCAGCAGCCGCGGAGGATTACTTGCCTCATAACAATGGAGCTGGCGCTAACCTGCCCAGAGAAAAGCAACCCCGGGGGCCTTACTGCCTCTGAGGTTGGGCCTGGCTTCTCCACTGACAGGGTGCTGCCTTGAGTAATCATTTTTTAAAAATCATATGTTATTTTATACCAAACTTACAGAAAAACTTTTGCTCTCTTAAAAAAATAACTTTCTATGATTATAAATCTAAAAATAAAACATTGTACACTGAAATAATAATGCTTTTTCTCGTAACCTGCTTTCACCGTTACTGCAGGAGTGCTCCCAGTGCATTGGGTCTCATGGCTCACTGTTTTCTGGGATGCGACATTGCCTATTTAGTCCTCCTATGTCCCCAGTCTGCAGCACTGTGCCTGGCACACAGCAGGAACTCCGTAAGTACCCTGTTGAATAAATTAATTAGTAGGATACTAATCCATTGTTAGAATAACTTATCCATTTTTGTGGCACAATGAGATTGATTCCAGTGTTCTCCCAATTATAAATAATGCTGCAATGAGCTTTCTTTAGTGAATCTTTGTACCCACTCCTTACCATTGCCTCACGATAAATTCCTAGAGGTGGAATTACTAGATCAAAGGCTTTGGATACATATTGCCAAATAGCCCTTCAGAAAAAATGGTTCATTCCCCCATCTTCCTGCCCACTTTCTCTCCCTCTCTCTCTCTCTCTCTCTCTCTCTCTCAATGGAGATATTTTTCTCTTGAGAACTGAAGTTAGTGCTGGCAAAACATTTTTAAAAGCACTCTGCCCACTTGGATGGAATAAAAACAGCTTCTGAACACTTTCCACCTGTATTGTATTAAATCATACCAGTGATTTATCTAGAGGTGAAAGGTTACTGAAGCCACTGCTAAATCGCTTATATTCCTTGGACCTGTTCTGCCTTATAAGTTTAATAAGGAGGAAAAATGTGGTTTTTGCTTGAGAGAGAGCAAGTGAGCCAAGAGTGGCTGTCGTGGAACCGCTGTGGATGAAGTGACGCAGAGGCGGGGTGCTGTGGGGGGAACAGCTGTGGCCTTGGAGAACCGGGCAGCTGCCAGCGGCAATGGGCTAGAGGTACACACATAACGGAGCGGGAGGATCTCACCGCACTGTGTCGAGGTGGGGAAGGGGAATGCTCATTTTTCAAGGTTCATAAAAATATAAAGGATCCACATTAAAAACATCAGAATGGTTGCCTTTATGGGAACAAGGAAGTAGTCCATGGGGAGCAAATGTGAGAGGGACCACTCTCAGACCAAAGATGCTGCGAATGGGCCACAAACTGAGGAGTATATGTAAGCTGAGTCCAAAAGAGAAACAAGAAAGAAGACAGGAGTGGAGGGGAGCAGGGGGCAGAGGGTGTGCTGTGACATCCTCTCAGTCCCGACTCTGTCACTAACGCTGGGGACCTGGCCCAGGGCCCCCCACCTCTTTGGGGCCTCAGCTGTACCCTGCTGGGGAAGGACTAGATTTCCCAGTTCCAGGCGTATCACGCTGTGGTTCAAAGCACAAGCAGGATATGAATGCTGTGGCCTAGACTCCGACATGTAAATACAGGTGTAGTGCTTTTCCTATACACCCTGACAAGTCCTACAAACAGAAAGCATGGATTGATTTCTAAAATAAACCATGTGCTTTATGTAAGAAGTCCTCCTAGCCGAGACTTCCATAATATTATAAGCAGATGTGAGCCGTTTATTAAATTTACAAACAGCAACGTCCCATAACAACAGACCTCCCCAGGACGGCCAGCTATTCCCTGGCAGAATTCCACCAGGAAATTTTCTGGTGTCGACTATTATTCTTTTCCCTTGGAACCGCACAGTATCAGACAATGTTTTAATTATTTAAATATGCCCCAAGTCTGCGGTCCATCCTCTTATCATTTCAAAGGACTGTGCTTCTATAAATCATATCAAATGTCTGAGATTCTAACCAAAAAGAGAGAGAGAGAAAAAAATCGGGGACAAATACTTCTGGCTATCCAAGGAAAGTGCACAGCACAACAGCAATGGAATCCTATATAATAAAAGCCTAATATGCAAAATGTCCCCTCAGGAGTTCGACTGGGAGTTCCACTGCTTCCTATGACGTGTGCTGACCACCAGGGGGCGGGCGTCGGTTACACAGCCTGGCAGCAGGCGGCAGTGGAAGTGCTGCCAGCCCCAATGGGCCCTGAGGAGAGCAGGACCGTGGTGGGATGGTGGAGCAGGTGAGCGGGCGGTGCCAGGGCAGCACCAGGGCGGTGGCAGGCCAAGGCAGGTGTGAGCAGAGGCCTGATCGTCCCACCTATCGCCCTGCAGACAGTGACCAGCAGTGGCGGCGGGGGGCAGGGCCCCCGCCTGGCTCCCAGGTGCTGAGGGAGCCAGGTGGGAGACCCAGCCGCAAGCTATCACCCCACAGGTGGGATGATGGAACAGGTGAGGGGGCAGTGTCAGGCCAAGGTGGGGTGCCAGGTGGGGCTGCGGGGTTACAGGGCTATGGGGCTGCAGGGCTGTGAGGCTGGGGATGTGAGCTGGGGCCTGATCCCACAGGCCACCCCAAGGGACCCCACCCATGCACGAATTTGTGCACCGGGCCTCTAGTTGCATAATAAAAGCAAATATTCATTTGAAAGGTTTATGTGAACACGATGTAACACAGTGAGTTGGCTCCAAAGGTACAGACATATGTGTGGTTGTGTGTGTAGACTGTGAATTAATCTAGTTAAAATGACACAATTGCTCATAACAGCAACAACAAAGTAAATGTCTTAGAACATGTGGGGAGCAAGGGTTGCCTAAAGCAATCTCCCCCTTTATGTGGAAAGGAACAGCAAGCTTGACTGGACACCTCGACACCACCTATGCTGAAGGATCCCAGACCATCACGGGGTGATCAGTTTACTTCTGGTTTTCATTTAAAAGAGGAAGCAGTTTGCAAACCAAGGTTTTTGTCTGGCTTTAGAGGCACAAGGAGACCGGCCAACTTTTAAATATTCTGTTAATCTCAGTCAATGTATGTAGGGCCTGGTCCCTCCACTCTCACTGCTGCCAGGAATTGGACACACACATGAAAAAAGATGAGCAGCAACAAAACACTCCCGGTGCCTTCCTGATGGAGAACATTTCCCCGGTTCTTGGCTCTGCTAGCGGAGACTTGCACCCTAGGAGAAACAATGTCAGTTTCAGTATTTGTGGAGACAAAGAACAGGACTTCTCCCTGCATGGGCTTCTCGCCCACCTTGCTGCGGTCCCTGTGGACCAGTTAATTTGAGCCCACCTTGCAAGGGGGGAATACATTGGAAAAGATGGGAAGGTAGCAGGGAACGTAGTTAAAAACTCTAGGGAACAGACTCAGACTCTGAGATTTGCATGCAGGAGGTTGACTGGGGAATGCTCTCAAGAACCACACCTGCCAGGGAGTGAGGAAAGCAGGATAAACAGGAAGAGGTTGGACGGTGATGCAGTCACACGAAGGCCTGAGATCCTAAGGGAAGCTCTGCTGCAGGGCAGCTCTTCAGAGTTGTCTCCCTTTGGCCTTTATTGACACCCCCCCCCCCCCCCCACACACACACACATATCAACCATCTAGTCATTGGACACTGGCTTTTCCACCCCCTTGACACACACACTTCCCAGTAGGGGTGGAAAGGGACTCAGATAAGAGTCATCAGCCTCAACACTCCCAGCAGGTGGGGGAAGGAGTGCCTCAGTGGATGTACCGCAGCGGCCACTGCAGAGTATCAGATGTGTTTCAGACATTAAGGAGCTTACACTTTAGTTGGGGGAATAAGACATGTGCATTAACTATAGCACCAGGCAATTCTGTATAATAAAGAGCTAATATGCTAATTAGAGCAAACAGCAGACTTTCCGGGTGACTTTCTGGATGAAGCCAGGGCTGTAAGGACGGGCCATGCAGCTGAGGCTGTGAGGGCTGGCTGAGGCAGCCGGGGCTGTGAGGGATGAGCCCCTTGCACGAATTTCATGCTTCGGGCCTCCAGCAGATTATAAGTGTCAGATGAATGGCACTGATTATATGCTTTATCGGTGTGTAGAGAAATGATAGAAATCTAGAAGTGGAATTATAGATTACTAGAGTCAACCTGCTCAATTTACAAATGTTAACAGTGAAGGAGCATTTCCAAGGCCACATATCTACTGTGGAGTCACTTAGGTTTCCTGATTCCCATTTCAATCCTTATCCTCCTCCTCCTTAAAATGCTCCCGTTGACTGCCCTAGCCAATTTGGCTCAGTGTCAGCCTGTGGACTGAAGGGTCCTGGGTTTGATTCCGGTCAAGGGCACATACCTCGGTTGCAGGCTCCTGTGCGGGAGGCAACCAATCCATGTGTTTCTCTCACCTCATTGTTTCTCTCTCTCTGTCTTTCCCCCTCCCTTCCAGTCTCTCTAAAAATCAATGGAAAAATATCCTTGGGTGAGGATTAACAACAACAAAAAAAATTAAAATAAAATGTTCCCATTGGAAATGATTTTACTTTTGACAGGACTGATCTGTGTAATCTTGAATAGGACCAGGTAAGATAGAAAACAGAACTCCCCCGATAGGTCCTCAGTTGCAGAAGAATTAAATTCAAACATATATATTTAGTCTTAATCTTGAAAACTATCAGTCAAGACTTGGGACTAGAAAGCTTCCCTTAGCTTATGAGTAGTTTCACATTTCATCCTTTGTTTGCTGTGGCAATGTGGGAGGCTACTCTCTCTTCTGAAAAACGGCCAGCCCAGTGATGTTCATTTTGTGGAAACAAGAAACCACCAGACCACACTGGTGACATTCAGCCTCCGTCGGGTTTATTTGGTAAACCATAACTCCAGTCTCTCGTCGTGCTGCCTTCCAAATGACAGCATGACTTGCTAAGGGTCTCCTTTTCCTCAAGGAACTTCCAGCTCATTTCTCCCCATCTGTGTGAGTGACTTCCTCAAACAGGCAGGGTGCTCTGTTGGCAGGAGACAGAAAAGGCAGCTTAGATAACACTGAACAGAGTCAATATTAGAGATCTGAGTTCCCCGGTAAGTTGTTCATTCCTTCAGTCATTCCTTTAATGGATATTTGCTCAACACCTACTGTGTACTAAGTGCTACGGTAAGAATTGATGGCTTGAAGATTCTTAAGACATGGCCCCTCAGGCCTCCCTAACTCAGTGCTGAATGAGGTTGTTATCATGTGGTCCCACCTGGCACTCACACCTGCTGCTGGCACCAGCCCTGCTTGCACCTGCAGCTGGCACCACAGCCGGTCCTGATCACTTGGCGCCATCAGTGGGTGCGAGCGGCAGCTGCAGGTCCTGGTCACCCCTGGGTACTTCTCCATCTCCCTGTGCTCCTGAGGGGCAATCGGGGCAGCAGCCGCCACTTGCACCCGCTGATGGTGCCAGCCCCAATCGCTCCACGCAGTCAGCGGGTGAGAGCAGGGCTGGTGCCATCAGTGCATGGGAGCTGCGGCAGCAGGAACGGGGCTGCTGGCCGACAGAGGACCAGGGGCCGTGGTGGGAGGACCGGGGTGGGGTCACAGAGGATGGGCTGAGACTTGCCCCTGTGCCTACCGCAGCCTTGTGGCCCACAGTTCCTTTCAAGGTGCACAAATTCGTGCACTGGGCCCCTAGTAGTGCTATAATAACCATCTTCCCGAGGCAATGTGCAATGGGCATGGATGTGAGGCTCAGAACCCTCAGCACTTATAATAGGGTTTTCCCCAAATGGTCTCTGGGATGATTTCAAAGGAAGAGACTCAGTCAATCTGGATCTCTTGGTGTAAAGCGTAGGAGTTTGAATGAGCAGCCCAGTGAGTCTCAGTTTGAAAGCCTGTTTAATGGGAGGCACACCTCCTTATAGGGAAATGCCCAATGCTTAGAAAGCCTTTCAGCCACACAATGGCTCTCTGCTTGGATTTATCTGCAATTCAGGGAATATTCTGTCTCCCTGGAGATTTCCTCCCCAGAGAGGACTGTTTCCATCTTTCTAATATTTTATAAAGGGAATGATTCTATAATACATTTCAGGTTAGGTAAGGATAATTTCTTTTGTAGATATGAATGGGCTTTCTTATGCAAATGGAGAAGGTTCCCAATAGGTTATATTTAGAATGTTATGTAACTATAGAAGCCCCAGCCCCCCATGACAGTATCAGCTGCTTCTGAATAGACCTAGACTTTTTAAACCTTAAAAAACAAAGCTTTTCAAACTACAGGTTTTCAGTTTTTGTTTTTTTAAAAATGTATTTTATTGTTTTTTTACAGAGAGGAAGGGAGAGGGATAGAGAGTTAGAAACATCGATGGGAGAGAAACATCGATCAGCTGCCTCTGCACACTCCCCACTGGGGATGTGCCTGCAACCAAGGTACATGCCCTTGGCCGGAATCGAACCTGGGACCCTTCAGTCTGCAGGCTGACGCTCTTTCCGCTGAGCCAAACCAGTTAGGGCTCAGTTTTTATTTGATGCAACTTAGAGGGATTTGGAGCCTTTAAAAAAATATAGATATTTTTATTGATTTCAGAAAGGGAGAGGGAGAGAGATAGAAACATTAATGATGAGAAAGAATTGTTGATTGGCTGTCTCCTATGGGGATTGAGCCCGAAACTGGGGCATATGGCCTGACTGGGAATCCAACAGCTACTTCTTGGTTCATAGGTTGATGCTCAACCATTAAGCCATGCTGGCCAGGATGGAGCCTTCTTAATGGTAATTCTTGTGATGATATATTTCCATGAGCTTTGCTGTAAATATTCCAAATCAATGGATTCTAAGATTACGTGGATTTTTTCAGGGAAAGCTTATTCTTTCACACACTAATGCTAGAACTAGAATACTAGAATACCCCCATTTTGCAGCCCTCAATAAATCATTGATTCAGGTGGCAGTCAGTCACCAATGAATGAAACCACTTGATAAAAGGCTGATGGGAACTTTACAATATTCAGATCGTGATGTCACCCCCTGAACTCACTGGTCAATCTCAGCTTCCCTGAAATGTGGGCCACCTGACATTATGTGCCCCCTGATGGGAGGCAATAGGAGACATTCAGAACTAGCTCAGAAGTATACTTGCCCCAAAGTTAAACCTGCGCCCCAAAGATGAGCCTAATTAAGTTGACAGACCAACTTCCATTTTACAAGAAATAAGGAACTAAAGGATGGAGTTAAACAATGCCACAAGGGAGATCCAGAGTGTGAAATATTCTACAAGACAATTGATCAGTTTTCTTCAAGTCAGTGCCATAGAAAGCAATAAGGATGGGATACTCTAGATGTCTAGATGAAAAGAGACTGGAGAAACACAGAAAACAAACCTGATGTTTGGCATGTGTTAGACCAGCGGTTCTCAACCCGTGGGTCGTGACCCCTTTGGGGGTCGAACGACCCTTTCACAGGGGTCGCCTAAGGCCATCGGAAAGCACATATATAATTACATATTGTTTTTGTGATTAATCACTATGCTTTATGTTCAATTTGTAACAATGAAATTGGGGGTCACCACAACAGGAGGAACTGTATTAAAGGGTCGTGGCATTAGGAAGGTTGAGAACCACTGTGTTAGACAGTTAGAGGTAGCCGAGTATAGATTGGGGACTAGATGATACCGAGGAATTATTAATTTTATTCGTTGTGACAGTGGCATTGTGCCTGTAGAAGTAGGGGGTGAAATGATACAATATCTTTAATTGTTGAAATTGGATGATAGTACACCAGGTTCACTATACAATCTCTCTACCTTTGTTATATGTTTAAAAATTTTCAAAAAAGCATATTATGATTTTAAAAAACCCCTCTACCTACAAAGGATAACAAAGGAAGCAAGCAGCAGTATAGTATGTTACCATTTGTGAAAAAAAGTGAACCTGTTTATTTTTTATAGACATAGGATATCCTGGAAGGATATGCAAGAAACTGGTAAAAGTGCTCGCCTCTGGAGAGAGGAACTGAGTGATCGGAGGACAGGGGTGGAACGGAAACCATTCAAATAACTTCTTGAAGAGGATGAAGACATTACAAAAGGAGTGAAATTAGTTTTCATACACTTGGCTCTTAATGAGTTTAACTTCTCCGATTACTCTTGTCATATATTAGTTGTAAAATGGGCATTTGTGGGGCACATTCGACTGAGTTAACTTATTTAAATGACAATAGAGAAATTTATTTAATAAACATGTATTCATTGTATGCTGCTATGGGTGCTGGGCTTTAGGGGACAAAAAAAGATGAGTCAGACACTTGTCATTAAAATGATAGGGCTTAACATCAACTTACTAATGCTTTCTTTTTTACTTTAAGCATGAAAAGGAGGAACCTCAGGATGACTACTTTTATTTTGACTGTCTGATTCATTAAGAAATGTATTTATCTGTGCCAAGTAATATGAATAATAAAGATTTGTCAGTCAGAGGTATGACAGAATCTCAGTGAATATAGAGACTTTATGCGTTGGATATTGTGTTCTTAGTTACTGTAGCAAAATCCTTAAATAAGAGAATAGCATGAAGTGGAATTAGAGAGCTAAGTGATAATAAAATACATCATTCCACTGATTATGTAAAGAGCCCTATTTTTCCATAGTAGCCGCTTGATTCTGAGCTACATATACATACATTAAAAAAGATAGAACCCTTTAAATTCAAAGGAGACCAAAATGATGTTTTTGCAAGTAATTTTTCTGATGTTATGGAAGATGAAATATTTATGCCCTTATTTCTATTTTATCTTTGGGTGAAAAAAAGTTAAGCTAATTGAATTGGTGCTGAAGGTTTTTGTTTTAAATCTTATTCAGATTACATTGGGGAAATATTTAAAGAATAATGTTAAGAGCTGATGCACTACAAATCATTTGAATGGCTGTTTTCTTCTTTTCCCTTCCCTTTCTAGCTCCCCTCTAACTTACCTTTGACAAGGCACTGTATCATGCCAACTTTACAGTCTTTGCAAAGTGGCTCTGACTAATGATGAGAATTCTGAGTTTGTTAAAATAAAGATAGAATACCATGAAAATGCCCAAAGTTGGACAAATCTCAATGGAATCACAAACTGAGGACAATCAAAACTTCCTAAACTGATGGAGCTCCAGGAGATGGGTCTGGCAGGGAACCAAAATATATTCAAAATGGTGAGACAAATACTGTATGAGGCAATTCATCAGAAATCCTGCACTGTAGTTTACCTTAAAGGTTCCAGGCCACCCTAAGACACCTGCTTTGGGCTGGTTTGAGCAACAGAACATAGGGCTACCAGGACCACAGCTGTTCTACTGTGCCTGGTCTTGGTAGGGAAGAACCTTTTCTTTGGTGTTTTCTAAACCTCTGAAGCTTATAATTCTGAGGGAGTGACTAGAATCAGCCGTGGGCAAACTACGGCCCTCGGCCGGATCCGGCCCGTTTGAAATGAATAAAACTAAAAAAAAAAAAAAAAGACTGTACCCTTTTATGTAATGATGTTTACTTTGAATTTATATTAGTTCACACAAACACTCCATCCATGCTTTTGTTCCAGCCCTCCGGTCCAGTTTAAGAACCCATTGTGGCCCTCGAGTCAAAAAGTTTGCCCACCCCTGGACTAGATGAAAGGAGACCTTTAAAGACCTCTTATCAACAGAATCAATTTGAATATCAGGTGTGGTCTCTCTAATCTTTCCAACCCTCCTGAAAGGCAAGGGCTGTAATTTATTCAGTAGGATTCTGCACAGCTGGGAGGAAGAGTGTTTTGTTCATGAGTGCTGGCACCAAACCAATAAATATTTTTAAAATTGATTTAAAGAAATAGGCAAGTTACAGTTGTGCGGGACTTATTTATTTTGTCTTTGATGTAGACCCAAAGCCATCACTTATCTCTCTGAAGTTAAAACAAATATATTCATGTAATTTCTCTCAACACTTACTATATTTCAGTTCATCACTTTTAATTATGTAATAAAAACACTTAGTGACAAATATGAGCTAATCATCTTATTTGTTTAGTATATATCTATTCCATTTTAGATAGATTTAGAATGATATTTCATACATGACAATAAATATATTAGTTTTAAAGTAGGTCTTAGCCTAGACAAACTGTTTTAAGAGTTTTGTGGCCCCTATAAATAAATACATCTCCAGAATCAAAGAAGTCAATCTATTCAACATAGTTTAGTGATAGAGGGGCAATTTACTATGACCCCAGATTTAACAAAAATTTTTTTAGTGTCTTTCTATAATACCTTGCTATTACAGACCATTTAAGAAAAGCATGATTATCTATATAACAATTTTTAAAATGGCAAATGACTAAAGAAACTTAAAATTTTCATATTTAGTAAGAGTTTTGATGATCCACAAAAATATTTCAAAAACATTTTTAACCAGTTAATAATCCCTTCTCAAATCAATGAGTAAGTGACCAAAAGAGAAACATCCTACTTCACATACTGTTTATAGTAACCATTTGACTTGGATTTAAGATGAATCCAATTTAGCATTATTATTGGTACTCTTCTAGATCCCATGTTTCTTGAGACATTTCAAGAACCTTCCATAGTGTGTTTTATATATGATAGAAAAAGAAAAATTAATCTCTAGCATGTCCTGTGTTGGGTACAATAATAATTGTTTCCTGAATCCATGTAAGCAATTTTCTCTTAAAAAGACATTTAAGCTGCATCTATCATTCCATCCTTAATAGTCATGAGGTGAGACCCCATGCTTAGAGATAGCTAAAAATCTAAAATATAGCCCAGCCATTGTGGGTCAATGGTTGAGCATCCACTCATGAAACAGGTCATGGTTGGATTCCAGGTCAGGGCACAAGCCCAGTTTGGGGCCCAATCACCAGTAAGGGGGTGGGGTGGGAGGGGCACGTGCAGGAGACAGGGTATAGATGTTTCTCCCTCATCCATGTTTCCTTCTCTCTATTCCTCTCCCTTCCTCTCTCTAAAATCAATAAAAAAAAAATTAAAAAACCCCAAAATATATTAATCCTTGCAAAATGTCAAATATCTGCTTTTCAAATAAAATGAAAGTAACTTAATTACATGCTGCACCAAAACTCAGATAATATTCCCTCTATAATTATTAGGTAATATTCTCTCCTAGAACTTATAATTAAAAAAAGAGTTGGAGAGGTTTCTGTAAAGCTAAAGATGTCAAATGGTAATAGAAGCCTGAGTATCTTGCTTTCATCTTGGTTCTGAGTATAGGCAATTTGTAGAAAATGTGGCTCCCACATCCACCTTTCCCCAGGGAGTGGACACAATTCTGAAAGGGGGATAATGTCATAAACTGTTGGTGTATTATATTAAGAGAAACACTAGAAGATATCACACCACACAAAATACGATTTTATAAACAAATGTGGAACAAATATTTGGTAGAATTTTTTTCTCTTCAATATGGACACAATTGGGTTTGCTCAGGTATATACATATGCACACAGGAAGTCAGGAGGTTAAGACTAATAGTGCAATGGGGGGAGGGGAGCAATTGCATATCATCTGGCTCTTTAGCATCAATCAACTCCTGGTCTGGTATTTAGAGCTCTAGCTTGTGGAAAAAAATGGATTTTAGTTCTAGATGTATTTATAATGGTTTACTCCCCCAAATGCTGCACTCTTTATTCACACAGAATGTGGTGTTTTGTTTTCCAGTTCCTGATGCTCTGCTTGGCAGGAAAAGGGACAGTCTGAAGGCTTGGTAAATTGATTAGATGGAATGAGTTTTACCCCCGGTCCTAGATAATCTAAAATAAACTGCCACCATGTTTTCCTCTGCTGGGTGGAGACAAAGCTGAAGAATGTGAACTGAAGTCAGATTTTTTGCTGGTCTACAGTGAACTATGGTCACTGTGACTACTATAGAGAGACAGGACTAAGAGCCAACTCTAAATTTAGAAATAATATCTTTTCAGACCTCAGGGAGGAGTCTCATTTTCAGAGCACTTACTGGTTACTGGTAAAAGCAATTTTACATCTATTGGGAAATTGTTGAAAAATATACTGCTAGGCAATAGGTTAGAATTGGGGTTTCTAAAGAAATAGTAAATGGCTTTGAGGTCCTAAGAGGTTAGAGAAACTGAGGTATGATAAAAAAATAAGTGAAATGTCCAAAGTCAGTTGGCTAGAGGTCAGGACTAAAGCAAAGAGTTCTAGGATTAATATTCTCTCTCACTGGGGGAAATGTTTGACTGATGGCAAGAGAACCAAAAATAGTGCTAATTAGATTAGTAATTCACAGACACACAGGCACCTGCACTTTGTGCCTCTGCATGTTTTGGGGTTTGGCTGCTATTTTGAAAAGAGTAAATTACTAGATTAAAGCAATGCTCTAACCCTACAAGCTCTTAGCATCCCAGAATTATGCTGACAGTCTACTGGGATAAAGAACTTTTCAAGTATCTTAGGAACTAGCCAAGTAAATAGGAAACAAACATGCTATTTTCATGAAATGAATATTTATTGAGCACCCGCTATGTGCCAGGCCCTCTGTAGGCAGGAAGATGCAGTTAAGGTCCTTGCTGTCATGAGGCTGACCTTCTATCATTAAACAGCACCTCACTGGCAGGCTGCGGAAGATCATGGGGATACTTGAATTAAGTGACAGAAAATCTTGAAATCCAGTTTTGGGGGAAAAGAACAGATTTTTGAGATGCTTGATGGGAAGCCATTGGGCCCTATCCAGCCAGGACTAAAGGAAGAGAAATATTATTTTGCAAAAACTTTTCTATTTTGATGAACTTCTTTTGATGTAAACCTGGCACGTGAAACACAACAATATGGTTGCTGTTGGTCAGTAAACCCAGGGACAAGTTAGGTGGCATAATTTAATGAGCTTAGTACTGATCTCTTACAGTAATCAATAAACATTCACTTCTTAACCATCCTCAGAGGTGGCTTGCTGCCACCACCAGTTATTCTGTTAGACTGGTGAATGTTGAAAAAGTGGTGGTGAGCAGAAACATTTTACCTGTACATTTAGAAACAGTCTATCTATCCCCTGCAATTTTGAGGACTTTCTCAAGTTGCCAATTAACTGGTTTTCTTGACTGTGCTTTTTGATTTATAAAGTTTATTCTCTACTCTAAGTAACAAAGTTGTACTCTAAGGTTATACAGATCTCTGTGGTCATCATAAAATCAAGTCCATCAGCTTGGAAAAAGACTTGCTATTGTTCTTACAGAATGTCCAGTCTTATCCAATGTCCCAATGGACTTAAGATAGTTTCAATTTACAAAATCAGCTCTCTCTCCAGTTCAGAGAGCAACAGTAGTTTCGTGCTCTGTTAAACATCAAAAAGTTGAAGTAGGTTAATTTATGAGTAACTGGAGAGATTTGCTATCTATTTCTTAGGAAGAGGGGTCTATTTTGGTTCTTTGGTACCGGCATTAAGGGGACAAAAAGCCAGTCCTTTTCTTATTTAAAACTTTTTTGAAATTACAAAAATAATGTGCTTCTTTCCGAAAAATCAGTAACTAAGCAGAAAAAGAAAAATCACACACAATTCCACCAATCACTGAGAGACCTAGTTAACGTCTTGGTGTTTATCTGTCCCCCACTTTTCTGCCTCCACATATGTTTTTAAATTGGAATCCTATAGTGCATTGTGACTCGTCTCCTCGCCCACTTAACCTTCACATCGCTCCAGGTCATCTTGCATCATTTCCTGATGATTGTTCTCAAAAAGACCTAAGTGACCACGGACCAGCAGAGTTTCAGAGTCTGCGTGACCAACACGTGCGGAGTCCCGCCGCCAGTTCCCGCAGCAGAATAGCCCGCAAGGTCCTCACACGGGAACCGCACCACGCTTTCTCCGGGGCCTGGGCAGCGGTGGGGAGAAGCGCTCTGCTGACCCAGGGGCCCCATTCCCAAAGATGCCAGTCTCCCCCACCCCACCCCACCCCAATCCCCCTTACACAGCAGAGGTCCAATTCTGGGGAGCCGGGGTCACCCTGCGGGCAAAGACAGCCCGCGGGGGCCCAGCCCCTTCCCGCGACAGCTCGGCCGGCGCGTCGCCTTCCCCCGCGGACCCTCTATCACCGGCCGCGGGCGGCGACCCAGGAGGGGCGCGGGAGCGCCAGCGCTGGCCCAGCCGGGTGCCGCGTCCAAACCGGAGCCGTGCGGAGACTCGCGGGGCCGCGCCGTCCCTGAGTGATGACGCGCTTCCTGCCCTCCCCGCGCTCGCGGGCCGTGCGCTCGCGCTCGCCCTCGGCTCTTGTTCCGCGCCCGGAGCCAGCGGCGGCGGCTGGGGCTGAGGCGGCTGCGGGAGCGGAGCGGTCGCCGGGCGCGCGGGGGGACGCCGGCTGCACTCCCGGGCAGGCGCTCTGCAATGAGACAGTAAATGCATCCCCCGGTAAGGCGCACGGCTCACTCGGGTTTTCCTCCTCCTCCAGCTGCATGCACGTTGCATGAATTTCTCGTGTCTTTTCCCTCCCGACAGAAGGAAAATGTGGGTGGTTTTTCCCTTCCTTTTGCCTCTCGTGAGTGATGCCAATGCAGAAAAAACCCCGCAAACCTCCCAGATGTGATGTTCTAGGAGGGCTTTCTGCAGGAAAATAAAAATAAAATGAAATCAATGCACCTGCCTACTGCACATGTATGTTTCACTGCACTCGACCCGGGCGCAGCGGTTTGCAAGCAGCCTCGCAGCCGGCGCCCCAGAGCGGATTCCTGACCGCGGGCAGCCGGTCCCCTCCGGAGCTCCCGCTGGGTTTCCGGTAACTGGGCTTTGAAAAGCGGCCTCGCCCGCCTGGAGTGTCCCCTCGGCCCCGACCGGGCCCCCGTGCCAGGGGAGTTGGCGCGGGCGGAACGGCTTCATTCCAGCACTGGCCGCCCCGACTCCAGCGCCACTTTGCAAACAAGTCTCCGGCCAGGCTTCGGGCAAAGACAGCCCGCGGGTGCCCAGCCCCTTCCCCAGTCCGGACTCTCGTACCTGCCTATCCCACGACTCCCCCTTACTTGGCAATTTCGCCACCAGCAAACTGCTGGTCGCTGAGGGAGGGACGGGGGCAGCGCCCGCCTAGAGCGAGAGCAGGATTTGGATTCAGTGTCGCACTGGACTAGCGGCGCTTCTCCTTCCGTGGCCCCACGAGCTGAGATTTCGCGCCCGCTGGGACCCGGGGTCCCGGAGACGGGCATTTCGGGATTCCCGAAGGAGACCGAGGAACGACGTTCGAGGGCGCCATATTTTCAGTGGGTCTTGGCTGCGGAGGGGAGGGGGCGCACAGTTTTTGGGCCCGGGAGATAGTGCGGCGCCCCCGCACGAGCGGTTTTCGCCGGGAAAGTTTGGCTCCGAGGCCCGCGCGGAGGCGGCCGCGCAGGGCGAGCCCGGCGGCTGTCCCCGCAGGGGCGCGCGGCTGCAGCGCTCGCCAGGCCGGCTGGGGTGGAGGGCCCGGAGCCGCCGTCAGGGACACGCGCGCGGCTCGCCTCCTTCCCCTGTCCCGCCGAGACCGGGCGTTTGGGCTCCGAGGCTCAGGAACACGCCCCTCTCCTGCCGCCCGGGCGCTCTGCCGGAGCCGTGCGCCTGGCGGCGTGCCCCGGTCGGGCGCGGGGTGCAGGGCTTTTCCCCAGCGCCTGGGTTCGCCCGGGCGCACCGCAGGGCGCGGGGAGCTCCCTCCCTGCGGGAGAAGAGGCGCCCCGGTTTGCGGCGCAGGGCCCAGGGCCTGGCTGGCAGTCATCCCGGCCGCAGAGCAGCCTGAGCCTCCTACCGCCTCCCAGGCTGCGGCGGGGACAGCAGGAGCGCCCGCGGCTGCGTGCTCCGCTGTCGCCGCGCTGCCAGCTTGCGCTGGCGAGGTAAGGGGGCGTTTCCAGAAGTTGGGTTTTCAGGTGACGCGTGGGGAAACTTGGATTTTTGCCGAGGTGACTTGGGAAATGGGAGTTGATTCAGAATCCCTGTGTGTTGTGAAAACTCACCTCCGGTTATTTCCAGAAGATGAGGGAGGAATGAGCTGAAGTGTTGGCGTTGTCCAGGACTCAGCTGAAGACCGGAGGGAGGGAGGAGGTCCTGGCAAAATGGATCCCCAAATGACAAGCACCCTGGCACTCTTAAGTTCCATTCACTTTGGCGTCTAATAGTACCTGGGTGTTCTGAGCTGTGGCACTCGCCAGGTTGTGCGCTATCGCCCCTTCTCTGGAGCTTGGAGTTAGCGACTTCTTAGGAATGAGTGGTGGGGGGAATCTTTGCTTTTTAAAAAAATGTTTTTATTGATTTCAGGGAGGAAGGGGGGAGAGAGAGAGAGAGAGAGAGAGAGAGAGAGAGAGAAACACCAACGATCAGGAGACTCATTGATTGGCTGCCTCCTGCACGTCCCAGGAACCCACAACCTGGACATGTGCCCTGACCTGTAATATAACCTGGATCCCCTGGTTCATAGGTTCATGCTCAACCGCTAAGCCACGCGGGAATTTTTACTTTTAAAATAGATTGTGGCTTTTGCTTTGCGAAGGGGCAGGGGAAGTATGTGTTTGCTGACCAGCAATCAACTGAATGGAGGAACGTACCGGCCTTGGCTTCTTACTGAAATGTTGCCACAGTATTTGAGATCATGTCAGCACTTTGGGGCTTCATCATTGGAGAGGCTTCCAGGGATCACAGAAAGGGAATACAGTGGGAGGAGAGTGGGAAAGCTTCTACCTGGGAGATGTGCCCTGTGATGTCAGGGACTAGGCTGCTCCTTCCTTGTCCACTTCATTAAGTGCCTCCACTGTGAATGTCAGCCGGTCTTCCTGGCTTGCTGATTCGTGATGTCCATACAAAAACCGAGGAGAGGTCCTGGCTGTGACAAGTGGCCATGAGGACAGAAGGCACACCTGCATGGATGCTGGAGTTTTCATTGAGCCCTAGGACTGTGGAAAGCACCCAGAGCCTAAGGTACATTTCTCTAAAATTAGCATTAATGTACTAATTTAGGAGAGAAATCGGTTGCAGAAAGCCTCCATCCATTTTGTAAAGTTCCCACTTGAATCACAGAAATGCAGGGCTCCTCAGATGGGGTGAGTCACTGGTTTCCCTCTGCCTTTGTGCCCCCTCTTTTTGGTATTGGTGTTGCACTTCTCTGCAGGGAAAGTGAGCTTTTTTAGTTGACCTTGTTGTATGAGTACTGGGCATATTCCTTACAGGCAGAGGATCATATGTATGTGTCTTTAATTCACCTGCTGCTAAAACTATTTGTTCAGGGTTTTTCAAACACTTCCCTAGATTATTTTTAAGCGAAATCAAGTTTTATAAAGAGGTGTGTGTGTGTGTGTGTGTGTGTGTGTTATTTTTGAGTACAGTTTCGCTTATGTTTCTAAATTATAGTGATTCCCCCACTCCTCCACTCCTTCTCAGCATATCATTAGTTCCCAAGAGCAGTTAAAGATGGTTTCAGGCCCTTGCCCGTTTAGCTCAGTGGATAGAGCATCAGCCCTTGGGCTGAAGGGTCCTGGGTTTGATTCTGGTCAAGGGCATGTACCTTGGTTGCAGGCTCAATCCCCACCCTCTAAAAATCAATGGAAAAACTATCCTTGGGTGAGGATTAACAACAACAACAACAAAGATGGTTACAGGTGGTAAACAATATAAATTTTTAACAACTGTGCATGGAAAAAAATCTACACATCTACAGATGTTTATTCATTTAGCATTGTTTTATAACTACATACATGTCACATGTGCATGTATTAAACATCCTATATAATAAAAGCCCAGCAGCAAAACGGCAGAACAACCAGAATGACCCGTCAACCAGTCGCTATTATGCGCACTGACCACCAGGGGGCAGATGGTCAATGCAGGAGCTGCCCCCTGGTGGTCAGTACGCTCTCACAGTGGGAGTACTGCTCGGCTGACTGGGGTGAGCAGTGCTCCCACAGCTGGCTGATCCCCACAGGCCACGCCCACCCCACCAGTGCATGAATCCCGTTCACCTGGCCTCCAGTTATATAATAAAAATTAAGCTGAAATAGTTCTACTGTAAACTTTTTAATCTGTATTCCCAAGTTTTCTACTGTAATATTTCACTACTAACATTCTTTATTCAATTTAAACTAAAAAAAAGTTCACTAATTTATCCTATCCACCCTCACCCCCTGCAACCACCAATTTGTTCTCTGTATCTAGGAAATTTTTTTAATTCACATATAAGAAAGATCATATAGTATTTGTCTTTCTCTGTTTTATTTCATTAAGCATAATGCCTATGAGGTCCATCCATGTTGTCAAAAATGACAAGATTTCTTTCTTTTTTTCCTTTGGTGGGGTTAATCCTTACCAGAGGATATTTTCCCCATTGCTTTTCAGAGAGAGTGGAAGGGAGGGAGAGGGAGAGGGAGAAGGAGAAACATCGATGTGGAAGAGACACATGGACTGGTTGCCTCCCAAATGTGCCCAGACCAAGGGGCAAACTTGCAACTCAGGGACACGCCCCTGCGGGCCAAAGCTCTAACCACGTAGCACACCGGCCGGGGCAGTATTTTATTTTTTATGGCTGAATAATAATCCCATTGTATACAGAGGTGGGAAAAGTAGGTTTACAGTTGTGAGTACACAAAACAGTTTATTCTTGTGTTATTGTTTATTAATTATTATATTGTTTATTGTTATTATTAACCTACTTTTGCCCACCCCGGTATATATACACCACAGTTGCATATATATAACTTTCAACTACAGCTGACACAATACCACATCAGTTTTAGGTGTACAACATAGTGACCAGACATCTATAATGAAGTGATCACCTTGACAAGTCTAGCATCCGACAGTATACATAGCTATCATGATACTATTGACTATACCCTCCATGCTGTACTCCATATCCCCATGACTGCTCTTATAACGGGCAGTTTGACATCTCAATCCCTTTCCTGACCTATTCCTGCAACACCTCTTCCCTCTGGCAACCATCAAAATGTTCTCTGTATCTATGAGTTTGTTTGTGTATTTTTTTCTTTAGATTCCACATGTAAGTGAAATCCTAGCATTCGTCTTTCTCTGTGTGACCCATTTCACTTAGCGTAATACCTTCTAGGTTCACCCATGTTGTTGCAAATGGCAAGATTTTATCATTCTTTTTTATGGCTGAGCAATATTTCACTGGATATATGCACCACATCTTTTTTCCCATTTGTCTATCATTGGACACCCAAGTCACTTCTATATCTTGGCCATTGCAAATAATGCTGCAGTGAACATAGGGGTGCATAAGTCTTCGTAAATTAATGTTTTGGGTTTCTTTGGATAAATACCCAGAAGTGGAATTGCTGGATCGTATGGTAGTTCTATTTTCAACTCTCTGAGAAACCTCCATACTGTTCTTCACAGTGGCCACATAAATTTACAATCCTACCATCTCTACATCCTCACCAACACTTGTTGTCTGTTGATTTATTGATGATAGCCACTCTGACAGGTTTGAGATGACATCCCACCATGGCTTTTAATTTGCACCTCCCCAATGACCAGCTATGTTGAGCATCTTTTCATTTGTCAATTGGCAATCTGCATGAGTTCTAGGGGGGAATGCCCATTCAAGTTCTCTGCCCATTTTTAAATAGGACTGTTAGTTTTTTTGGTGTTGAGTTGTATGAGTTCCTTGTAAATTTTGGATATTGACCTTATATCAGATGCATTATTAGTGAATATCTTCTCCCATTCAGTAGGTTGTCTTTTTGTTTTGTTGAAGGTTTCCTTTGCTGTGTAAATACTTTTTAGTCCCATTGGCTTATTGTTTCTTTTGTTTCTTTTACCTGAGGAGATACATCCAAAAAAATATTACTGAGATCGAGGTCAAAGATTCGCTCCCCATGTTTCCTTCCAGGAGTTTATGGCCTCGGGTCCTATATGCTAGTCTTTCATCCATCTTGAATTTACCCATGCATCTGGTGCAAGAAAGTGATCTAGCTTTACTCCTCCGCATGTGTCCATCCAGTTTTCCCAATACATTTATTGAAGAGACTATTCCTGCCTCCTTGTCATAGTGTCATTGACCATATAGGTGTGCATTCATTTCTGGATTCTCTATTCTGTTCCCTGGATCCATGTGTCTGTCTACATGCCAGTACCATGCTGCCTCAACCACTATAGCCCTGTAGTATATAGTTTGATATCAGGCAGTGTGACACCTCCAACTCTGTTCTTCCCTCCCAAGATTGCTATAGCCATTCAGTGTCTTCTGTGGCTCCAGATAAACCTAGGGTTATTTGTTCTAGTTCCATGAAAAATGTTATTAGTACCCTGATAGGGATTGCACTGACCCTGTAGATTGCCCTGGGCAGCATGGACTCTTCAACAATGCTAATTATTCCTACCCTGGAGCACAGTGCCTCCCTCCACATCTGTATCTTCGTCAATTTCTGTCCTTAGTGTCCTAAGGTTTTTCCAAACGATAGGCTTTTTACCACCTTAGTTAAATTTCTTTCTAAGTATTTTATGTTTTTTTATGCATTGTATATGGTATTGTTTCCTTTATTTCTCTCTCTGATAGTTCTTTATTCATGTGTAAAATGCAACTAATTTCTGAATATTAATTTTGTATCTTGCTACTTTATTGGATTAATTTAATGATCTAATAGTTTTTTGGTGGAATCTTTAGGATTCTCGCTATAGTATCGTCATCTGCAAACAATGTCAGTTCCACTTTTTTCATTCCAATTTGGATGCCTTTTATTTTGTTTTCTTGATTGATTGGTGTGGCTAGGACTTCCAAAACTATGTTGAATAAAAGTGGTGAAAGTAGATATCCCTGTCTTGTTCCTGTTACTCAATGGGAAAAGCTGAAAGTATTGAGTATGACCTTAGCTGTGGGCTTATCATATATGGCCTTTATTATGTTGAGGTATATTCCCTCTATACCTATATTGCTGAGAGTTTAAAAAAATATATTTTTATTGATTTCAGAGAATGGAAGGGAGAGGGAGAGAGAGTGATAGAAACATCAATGATGAGTGAAAACCGTTGATTGGCTGCCTCCTGCACGCCCCCTTCTGGGGATTGAGCCTGAAACCCAGGCATGGGCCCTGACCAGGAATCAAATCATGACCTCCTGATTCATGGGTCGACCCTCAACCCCTGAGACACAATGGCTAGGCTGTTAAGAGATTTTTAAAAATCATAAATGGATGTTGAATTTTGCCAACTGCTTTCTTTTTGCATCGATCAAGATGATCACATGATCTTTATCCTTCATTTTGTTAATGTGGTGTATCACAAGACTTATTTGTGGGTGTTGAACCATCCTGTATCCCTAGAATAAATCCCATTTGATCATGGTGTATGATCCTTTTAACATGTTGAATTCAGTTTACTAATATTTTGTTTGTTGAGGGTTTTTGCATCTGTGTTCATCAGGGATTGGCCGATAATTGTGTGTGTGTGTGTATGTGTGTGTGTAACATCCTTATCTGGTTCTGGTATCAGGGTAATGCTGGCCTCATAAAATGTGTTTAGAAGAGTTTGGAAGGATTGGTATTAATTCTTCTTTGAATGCTTGGTAGAATTTATCAGTGAAGCTGTTTGGTACTGGACTTTTGGTTTGGGGAGGTTTTTCATTACTCATCCAATTTGTTGTTTGTAATCAATCTGTTCAGATTTTCTATTTCATCATGATTCAGTCTTGGTAGGGTGTATGTTTCCAGGAATTGATCTATTTCTTTGCTTTTCTCTTAACTAATAATTTAATTTCAGCCAAAGGGATGCTTTATTGGTAGATAATTGTTCATAGTGGTCTCTTCTGATCCTTTGTAACAGAGATGTCACAACTGATATTTTCTTCTTCTTCTTCTTTTTTTTTTTTTGCTTCTCTTACAAAGTGTTATAAATTGTGCTTTGTTGCCTCTTGCCTGAATATTATTATAACTTCATGGCTTGATCAAAGTTCCTGCATTAGTTTTCCTATTAAGAAGATTTTGTAACTTCAAAAGGTTAGAAAACCCCTATGCGTTTTGGAGATTTGCCTGCCGATTTACCAGGCTGTGTGGTGTGTGTGTTGTGGTGCATGTGGCATGCCCACACTCTTGGGACAGTGTCTAAAACTTGTGATCTGTGACATTATTGCTACAGAACTTTTGAGTCATAATGTTTGCTTGGAGATTTTGGATGGTGTTTGGCCAATACAGGAAGTACTAAAAAAGTGTTAAATAATTCAAAGTTATTTTTATTGGGTACAAAAAATGTTAAAGACAAGAAGGAAAACTTAATAAGCAGGGCCAGAATTACAGCTTAACATATCCTACTGGTGCCTTTTTAATTACAGTTCTTTCCCCCAGAACTTTTTAATCCTATTACTTTTATACTTAATGAGGAGACTAGTTAAAACATAAACCAAACAGAACTATTACAAATAATGGGGATAAATGGTGGGTATAACCAGATGTTTTGCCTAAAGTTAAAAGAATTAAGGATCTGAACTCTGTCAAACTTGCCCTGCAGGCTCTCCCCACATCTCCTTCCCCAATAAGCGAGAGATTTTGAAAGGGGAAAAAAAAATCTGGTGAGGGGGTGGACTAGAGATGAAAAAACAAAAAAGAAACAAAATGTTTAAAGTTGGCTTCTCCAGTCCATTGACCATCCTGACAACCTGGACTTAATGGCAGATGCCATTTGAATGACAACTGGTGGACAAGGCTGAGTACAAAATGTTCGGGTTCTAAGAGCCTTTATTTATGTGTCACTCTGAGTTTTAAGGCTGGGCTCATTTGCCACCCATTACACAGTGGATTTCCAGAGTCAGTGCCAGCACTATGGCTTTGCTGTTCTCTTAACCAATAATTTAATTTCAGCCAAAGTGATGCTCTTCTGAATATGTAGAACAAGTAATGAATATTTGTATTTCCTTTTTACTCATCTAACTGCAGTCTTAACAAAGTTCTCCATGTCTGCCGTTCATTTATTCAGCAATTGTTTTTGAGGGCTTGTCGTAGACTTCATGCTAAGAAGACATCCCCTGCCCTCACCCTACACACTGAGTTTTTAGGCAGCGACATTCTTTGTGCTTTATGTATCTAATAGATTGGGTGGGATGAGGGTGTGATTAAACAGCACTTAAAGGATAGCACAATAATAGGATGAGCAGAGGATGGGAATGAGCAGTTTCCAAAAGAAGAAATGCTAATGGTCCATAAGTGTGATTCTCAACTTCCATAATGGTCAGGGAAATGCAAGTGAAAAAACAAAGAGATATTAGTTTTCTGTCCATCCCATTGATCCACATTTTAAAGGTTGGTAGCATTCTCTGTTGGATGTTGGGGGGCAACTCTCGGACTCTTGGTGGGAGTATGAATTGTTGCAGACTTTAGGGAAAGCAGACAGTTTCTGTGAAAGTTTGGAACATGCATGTCATATTTGGAGTCCTGTCTTACAGAAAACAAAAACTCAGCACATAAGGATCTCTGTGTGAGAATGCTTATTGCAAGATTATTCAAGTAAATAAACTACAAGCAACATGAATATCCATCAGTCGAATGAATAAAATAGAGTATATCTTTATATCCATACCGTGGATTGCTTTGTGAAGAGTGTTCACGATATACTAAATGTAAATAAAATGAAGTTGCAGAGTATCATATATAATATGTTCCTATTTCTGATTTAAAGAGAAGCAGCCCTATTTGTATGACCTTAGAGAAAGATGTGGAAGGACATGCAAAACTTAATATTGTTTAAAATGAGCAGTGGAGAGTGGGGGTGATTAATTTGTTCCATCTACACCTTGAATGGTTTATTTGTTCAAACATACAGGCTTTTCTATATGAAAACACTTTAAAATATTATTTGGGTAATGAATAGGTAACTCATCCGGAACCATTTTGGAAACAGAAACTGGTCAGTATCACACTTGCTTTCTCTGATGCCTGCAACCATTTTTTTTTTTTTTTGATCTCTTTGGAACCTTTCAGTTAATTATATTCTAAAATTCTGAGTCTCCCAACTTTTAGTAAATTTCTTCAGTGAAAAGGGGGCTTCAGGAAAGGCTGTTGACCTCAAGCCCCCCAGGAGAGTAGTGAGCATAAGAGATCACAGAAGCTCTAGCCGGCACTCTCCTCACCCTCCTCGGAGGGAAGACCAGTGGTGGTCCTTGGAGTGGAGGTCTGACTCACAGCAGCACCTGGGCATTCCCCTCTGAGCCCCGGAGAGGCCAGTTTCACCGTGTAATGGCTGTGCTGGCATTTGAACCCAGGCCTCCTTCCACACTGTCCCAAGCTTAGCTGATTGCTCCGCCTGGACCATTCTCAGTCCTGCCTTCTAATGTGATTTTTGGAACTTGATAAAATGTATGCGTTCTTGGCAGTTACTGCTAAAACCAAACTTTCAAAAGCAGGGGAACCTCCCTCTATATTAAAAAAAAGTACATACCACGTGACCCTTGCTGGTCCAGGACCACACTTTGAGAACCACTGGTTTAGAGAAACCGCTTCCTCTGTTTTGCAGAATCTGTGTTCTCATCCAGTGCTCTCCCCTATCATGGCCAAAAGTTAGAATGCCAACCACAGCAAGATTGGTCAATTTTATCAATTTCACCAAGCTGGGGGAAAATAAATGTTTAAGTTATAATACTTAACTGTTGTCTGTATCTGTTGTAGGTGTTTGTGGACTTAGTGGTATTTTATTTTATTATTATTATTTTTTAAAATATATTTTTATTGGTTTCATAGAGGAAGGGAGAGGGGAAGAGAGAGGAACATCAATGATGAGAGAGAATCATTGATCGGCTGCCTCGTGCACGCCCCCCACTGGGATCGAGCCCACAACCCAGGCATGTGCCCCTGATCAGAATCGAACCTGGAAAAAAAAAAAAAAAAAAAAAAAAGAATCGAACCTGGGACCCTTCAGTCCGCAGGCCGACACTCCACCCACTGAGCCAAACCAGCCAGGGCTTAGTGGTATTTTATAGATAGATATATGTGTTTAATCAACAGTGTAAATCCATGATATTGTTTTAACTATTCTGTAATGGATTCCCATGGGAAAGTGGAGAGGACTGTTAGAGATTCTCTGATTCCTATTTTTTGCTTTTTCATCATACATACATATATATTTAAGACTTGATGTCATTGATTTCTTTTAATGAAAAGTTGGCTACTTGTGAAGAATATTGTGAAGAAAATGGTGAGCATATGATAAATGTTGTTTAAATTGCATTGTATTCTGATCATTTGGCACATTTTTTGTTTTGTTTTTGGAGGAGATAAGTGAATAAGCCATTAATTTCAACAAGTGTTTATTACGGTGTTGCCAGAGGGGACACATTTCTAATAATGCTTATCAGTGACACATGAGCGCTTGCTTCCCTTGGGCCCCTCACTTGTATGGACGCCCTTGAGAAGCTTGGATGACACAAAGCTCAAGGACACAATATTCCCTAAAAGGCTCCCCTCCGTAGTACTAGTGGATCCCCTAGTTCCAAAATTCTTTAATAAATAAACATTTGTTCTGTTTTTAGCTACTTAATTTTAGTGCGTTTTATTCTTTTCTAATGATTTTCACATCTAAGTTATAAACAAAGCAGAATTGGTCACAGTTGTGGGGTGCATGAAAGCACAATGGGAGGGAAATTTTCCTGAAGGAGGTCACACTTAAGCTGAGCCTCATAGGATAGGTCTCTTCTGCATCCTGGCTGCACAGTGCGATCACCTGGGGATTCTGATCTAGTTGGTTTGGATGGGCCCTGGGCCTTGGTGGGTAAGTTCTCCAGGTAACTCTGATGTGTAGCCAGGGTAGAGAAGAGTCATGTACAGTCACCTGGGTCTCTTTGCTTCATTCCTTGAAGATTTTATTCATCTGGCCCACAGTCCCTCCCCCCATCAACATTTTTGGTGACTTGAACATCTGTATAGCTTGTCCACCCAACTCAGTCCCTTGACCAACTGTCTTCCAGTTACCTTTTTCTCTACCCTACTTCAGCTGCTCCTCTCCTTGTTCTCTCTAGACAACTGGTTCTCAGCATTTTTGCCACCCGGAGCATATTTGGCAACGTCTAGAAACATTTCTGTCTGTTACAACTTGAAGAGGGGAAGGGGTGCTGCTGGCATTGAGTGAGTGGAGGCCAGCGATTCTGGTACACACCCTGCCATGCGCAGGTCAGCTCCCACAACAAGAACTGTGTGGCCTAAAACGCCAGCAGTGCCACGCTGAGAAACCTTGCCTTAGTGTCCTTGAATTTTTATGTAACCCCAACTTATAGGAGAAATAACATCTTACGTGATGCCCTAATGCAAACACACATACACAACTAAAACAGGTTCCCAGAACAGTATTTACCCTTACTAGATATAATGTACTTACACTTTTCATTGTTTATAAACAAAACGGGGATCATGATTCACAAAATTGATTTTACTGCCCACTAAACTTGCAGCGCATTTGAAAAACATGATGGTTGTAAACCAATAACTGTACCTCCACCAACATTTGACAAGCATTCCAGGCTGACCCTCACCCTTTCTCTTTCATCTACTTCCCTGTAGCACCCAATTCCACCTAGTCTTCACCCTCAACCGGGGAGGGCCTCAACCTCTGACCCTTCCACTTTTGTTGTCCATCATCCTTCTCCTGTCCTCATCACCGCCCCCCGCCCCCAGCTGCGGGACTTACATACCCTGTCAACTCCCTTGACCCTTCCTCCCTTCATCTTCCTTGAGAAAACCCCACCCTCAGCCCACTCTGCTCCTGCCCCAGGCTGAGGACCTGGGTGGAGAAAACATGTGGCCGTCTGTATCGTCTTGCACTTGATTTATGACCACACCCCTCCAGGGGACTCTTGGCACAGCTGGGTCCACCGTTTCTGTCCCCACCCCACTCTCAGCTGATGACCTGGTTTATTTCACTGAGAAAAGCAAGCGGTTCGAAACTAGTTTCATCATCTGCCCACGAGGAATCGGGAAGCCTCCCTGTACCATGCGCACACGTGCACTGTAACCACACGTGCGGTGGCCCCTGTTCTCTGTGGGCACGCAGGCCTTTCGCTCACGCACGCATCCCCAGTTTCCCCCTCTGCTGGATAATCCCTGTGAGGAACATGCCTGTGGTTGCTCATCAAGGAAAAAGCAGCAGCAGCAACAGCAGCACCTCTTGACCCGATGTCCCAGGCGGCTGTCCTCCCATTCTTGGACTCTCCCTTCTAGTACCTACTAGTACTTCTGAAAGGATTGTCCTACTCCCTGCTCCGTTGCCTCCCCTCTCATTCTGTCTGGAACCCACTCCAGTTCAGCTTTCGCCAGTCCCTTCACCAAAGCCACCAGTGATAGCCAGGCGGCCATCTTCTGCCATCTTCTGCCGCCTCTCAGCACCAGTTAGCCAGCTGATCGCGCTCTCAGGGGGACACTTTCTCCACCTGGGTCCCACGCCACCGTCCTCAGTGGGCTCTCATCCTGTGTCCTGGCCGCTCCAGCTCCAGCTCTCCTGCCGGATCTCCTCTGCCGAGCGTGTGGAGGTTGGAGGCGCTCTCTCACACGCCACTTTGTTTAGGAGTCAGCCTCAGTGCCACCTCCTCAGAGGTCTCCCTGGCATCCCCCAGCCCCCGCTCTCAGCCTCTTTCTATTTTGTTTTCATGTCATTTATCGTTCCCTGATATTACATCCATGACTCGATTATTGTGTGTCTTATGCACTAGATATAAGCTCCATGAGAGAAACCATCTTTGGAACTGTGTCCCCAAGTGTCTAGCCCAGCACATAGTAGGTGCTCAACAAAAAAATTTTAAATGAGTAATTGATGAAGAAAACTTGCTGGTTACAGAAGCTAGCATTGGATGAGGAAAAGTAAGCCCCAGATGCAAGCTAAGGAAGAGAGAATTATGTGGAGGTGGAAAAGCAGTGTCTCAAGGTCACGTGTCGAGAGTTAGGGGTTCAAGTGTTGAATGCGTGAAGCACATCCTGCTAACTACTTGTTGAGTGACGGAAGGCACCTGCAGACAACAGCTAGATGGAGACAAATGGTTGCCTCTCTGCTTTTATCTCTGAAGAGGGCACTTAAGCAGTCTGCATGGTAACTTTTGTCACTGGGTTGAAGATGGTAAATTCGCTTGTCTGAAGGGTTTCGCATTGACCTTGATGTTCTGGTGAATTGTTTTGGTGCATCACTTGTCCCCAGAATCCACTTGACGGCACAGAGCGATGTCTCCTTTTCCCCACATGGCAGAAGTGCGTTCCCGCAGATCCGTGGGGCTGTCCCAGGGTTCCCTCAGCACTGCTCTCAAGCAGCCAGGTTAGACAGCCCCAAGCTTTCGTGCTCAAATTAAAACTCCTCTCTTCTTCGTTTATATTGCTTCACGACAGCCCACTTAATTGCATCAGTCTAGGACCCAGTTTGATGTATATGAAGATATTTCCTGAGTGTGGCCCCAGGTCACGCTTGGTAAATCTTCAAGGGGAGTGTGGATTATTCCTGAGTTTGAGAGATTACATCAAGAGCACTGTAAGAGGCTTAATGTTCTCCTTGAAGGGCTCTCTATTGGGCTTAGCACCTGTCAGTCCTGGGCCCTGCCCCACGGGGTTAATGGAGACCCCCTTGTGGGAGAGATATCAGTGAGGTCATCAGGAGGCGCAGGCTCAAAGCAGCTGGGTTCAGCATGTCCAAGAAGAAGAAAGGGTGGATGTCGTTGTGGGACATCTTAGAATGGTTTGAGGAAATTTATTTTTAAAAATGGGATGCCTGAATTGTTCTAGGTCAGCCTTTCCCTTTGACAGGGAAAGAACTGTGGCCCAGAAGGATGAGACTTTCTGGGGCTACTTGGCAAACCTGGCACTGGAATCTCACATTCCTGACCCCCACTGAGCACTCTCTCCTTTTCTTGGGATGTCCAGCTGGACCCTGACTTTAATTCCTGGCCAGGCCTGCATGGTACTTGGACCTGCATGTGCATCAGAATGACCAAGGAAGCTCCTTAATAAATGCTGCTTCCTAGCCCTGGCTGGTTTGCTCAGTGGATAGAGTTTCAGCTCACAGACTGAAGAGTCCTGGGTTCAATTCTAGTCAAGGGCACATGCCTCGATTGCAGGCTAGATCCCAGGCCCTGGTCGGGGCGCGAGCAGGAGGCAACCAATTGATATGTATTTCTCACATCGATGTTTCTCTGTCCCTCTCTCCACTCTCTCTAAAAATCAATAGAAAAATGCCCTGGGGTGAGGATTAACAGCAATAAACAATTTAAAAACTAAGTGCTGCTACCTGAACCCCACCTAACTTGCTGAATTGGAATCTCTGAAAGGGGGACCCGGACACCTGGTGGGTTTAAGCTCCCTAGGGAGGCTCCTAGGACAGGTGGCCCAGGCGGAGTTTGTAGTGGGTAAAGGTAGCCAGGGCACGGAAGACGGTCACCCTGCAGGGGACATGCCTGCTGGCTTTGCACAGTGCATAGACATGGCTCCTTTCTCACGCAGGACAGCCATCTGAACAGGGTCAGCCTGCCTCTCCCTCACAACCCCTCTGGTTCCTGAGTGAGACCAAGTATGGTCCAGCTTTAATGCAGATTGAAAGGGCTTTTTATTTTCTTTGGGGCATTTTCCCAGTGTGTTTTGTCCCACTTCAGCGAGAATAAAAGCTGCATTCCGTTTAAGAAAACCATCTCCTTGAGGGTATTGTTGGGTCCGCTGGCTGAGGGTCCCTCGTTGTCTGAATGCTGACAGTGGCTCCCCAGCTCTCAGGCCGGCTGGAGGCCAGGAGGGAACCGTGAGTGCTGTTCTGACGGAAGGAAGAGGGTGTGAGCTGGCTGTGCAGGGGTAGGTTCGGACAGTTTAATAGGGATGGCAAATCACTCGCCGGTGAGCTGCAGATGTTGCGACAGTTGGTCCAGTCTCAAGGCTGCACAGCAAACCCTGCAGTGATGCCCTGCCTCTCAGGCTGACTCTCTGATGGGCCGGACAGGAGTTTATCCGGAGCCTTGAGGACGTGCCTGGTGAAGATATTAGAAGAAGCCCGGTGGAATCCGAGAAGCGTCAGGTGGCCCAGTATCCCTCACAAAAGAAACAAGAGAAGAACATTTTCCTCTTTAATTGGAAACTGACAGATTGTTTGAGTTTGCTGGGACTGCTGTAACACAGTATCACGAACGGAGGGCTTAAACAACAGGAATGTACTGTCTCGGTTCTGGAGGCTAGAAGTCTGAGGTCAAGGTTTCAGCAGAGCTGGTTCCTTCTGAGGCTGCGAGGGAAGCGTCCGTGTCAGGCTTCTCTCCTTGGGGTGTAGCTGGCTGTCTCGTCCCTGTGTCTGTTCCTATGTCTAAATTTCCTCTTTTTACAAGGACAGCAGATGTAATGAATTAGGGCCTGTGCCATGCTGGCACGGCCAAGAGTGATCCCGAGTGGGGGTGATGAAAGGCTTAGAAAAGACAGACATGAGAACGAAAGCTGGGTCTCACTGGGACGCTACCTTCCCTGATGGAGAGACAGCGACGACGCCCACAAGCTGTGTCTTTATTTTATAGCAGATGCCACGAGGCAAAGTAAGGGCATGATCAAGATGTTTACAACACTCTCATTGGTTTCAATCCCACTCCACTACATGCACCTGAACTCTATCACTCAGGCACGTGGGGCCACGTGTTCAGACCACAGGCTCAAGCTCACAACTATAGCGTTGGCTATAGTTGTGCTGGGAGGGCTCTGCCATCCAAGCTGGGACTTGCACATGGCAATGAGAGGACTGTGCCCTCTCAGTAGTCCAAGGCTTGAACCTGTCCAAACACTCTGGCCGCGTCCCACAAGGGCCCTCCTTAACTTTCTCGTTTTAATTTGATTACCTCTGTAAGGACCCTATTTCCAAATACGGTCACATTCTGGGGTTCTGGGGATGGGACTCCAGCATATCATTTCTGAGGGGACACAATTCAATGAATAACACAGATTGTTGAACTGATTTGTGCCTCAGAGTCTGAATCTGATATGGAATGCTTGTTAATGAAGTTACTTTTAAAAAATACATTTTTTTATTGATTTCAGAGAGGAAGGGAGAGGGAGAGAGATAGAAATATCAATGATGAGAAAGAACCATTGATTGGTTACCTCCTGCACGCCCCCCCACCCCCCCACTTGGGATTGAGCCCAAAACCCGGGCCTGTGCCCTGACTAGGAATTGGACCGTCACTACCTGATTCCTAGGTTGACGCTCTACCACTGAGCCATGTTGGCCGGGTGGGAAGTTACCTTTTTAGGCAAGCATAGTCAGCAATAGTTGAGGAATTCTGCATCTGACAGTTTTACTGAGCTATACTTGGCATTTTGCATTTTACTAAGGCATTGCATATATATTGCTATTATAACAACCCTGTGAGGCAGTTATTATTATTTCTACTTTGAGGAAGTTGACACATACCAAGGTTTACACACTAAATACTGGGTACGTTTGGCTCAAGTTCATATTTTCTGTTCCATGTCATAGGTTTCTCCTCAAACACCAGTGATCCTCAAACCTTGATATGCATAAGAATCTCCTGGGAAACTTATAAATGAAGATTTGGGAGGCTCTCCCGAGTCCTACTGAATTAGAAGATGAGGTTGCAACCAAGGAATCTGTATTTTTATTGTTTCCCCTGGAGATTTTTATGTTCTCCCAAATGTGAGAACTAATGTGCTCTAGCATGGACACAATAGTTAAGGCGGGGGGCAGAGAAACCCACCACCACCACCAAGTCCCCATTTGATTTTTTTGTCTGCTGGCTTGCATGCAAGGTCCCTGGAGGCATCAGGGGAAGGTGCTGGCTGGAATCCATCAGGGGCCCTTCTGATGCAGTATCCCTGCTGCTGTACTGATGGGCAGGGTCTGAGCTCTTTGCCTGCCCAGGCCGTGCTATCTGTCCCTTGACTAATGGAAAAGAAATCTGGCTTGAACTTTCTGTGCTCCTTGCACCACAGTGGGGAGGTGGTGGGAGGTAAGTTGAGATGGTGTGGTAATGAACATTGTATGCGTTATCAATGCAAAAATGAAAGCAGCAAGAAGACAAGACAAGAAAAAATTGTGGTTAGTCAGTATTTGTCAGTTTAAAATGTATTCACATTAAAACACGCTGGTGCATGCATAGTGTAGAAGAATCACCTGGAGAAATGTTTAAAACAGGGATTCCAGGGCCCCACCCTCAGGGATTTTCTTTCTAAGGTGGGACTCAAAAATTCTGAGCTGCTGGTCTGGTGATCACACTTGAGAGCAGGTAACCAAACATTAATGAAAGATTAATGCTGTGTAGTTCATTTGTTGATATTGTAATGGCAAGCTCTCTGAATAATGAAAACATTTTAAGCCTGGACCATTAGCCTGTAGATTATAGCCCACACTCAGGATCAATGTCCACATTACCACCATCTCAACTTTGTTTTCATGATTATACTAGAGACCCGGTGCATGAAATTCGTGCACTGGGGTAGGGTGGTGGGGAGGGTTGTCCCTCAGCCCAGCCTGCACCCTGTCCAATCTGGGATCCCTCAGGGGATGTCCGACTGCCTGTTTACTTCCCTCCCCTGCCGGCCTGCTCCCCACCCCCCCCTCCCCCCCCCGCCACTGCCCTCTCCTGTAGGCCCAGTCACCCCTAACTGCCCTCCCTGGCTGGCCTGATTGCCCACAACTGCCTTCCCCTGCCGGCCATCTTGTGGCTATGGGCGCCACCATCTTTAAGGGCATGGCGGTCAATTAGCATATTCCCTCCTTATTGGCTGTCAGCCCCCCCATCTTTGCAGCATGCTGCTCAGTCGTTTGCTCGTCCCTCACTAACCCCCCTGCCGGCATGGTCGCCCCATGCAGCCTGTTCGGTCATCTGTTCGGTTGTGATGGTTGCTTAGGCAGATAGATAGATAGATAGGGAGATAGATAGATAGATAGATAGATAGATAGATAGATAGATAGATATAGATATAGATAACAAAAGCGCATGATCTCTTAGCTAAGGCTGCATTTCTTAGATCACCACATCAGAAGTACCTGGGATTAAGGTTAAACACTATAGCTGCCTAATCCCTAGAGATTCTAATTTTGCAGCTCTGTGTGGGGCCCAAGAATATGTAGTTTTCATAATCAGAAGATTCTTAGATACACTGAAGTTTGAGTGACACTGAGCTAGGGCTTAGAAATCAGTTCTGCATTTTATCAGTCACATAGTCAAGGTTAAAAACACTGTTAGATTGTTTATAGCAGCATTTGTTCCTTTGGTTTGTAATGCAGCTTTCTGGTCTGAAGTTACCAGGACCTCACTCTGCAGTGGAGATGTAATTTTAATGGATTGGGAGAGTTCTATTGGAATAATTACCTCCTCCCTTTTTTACATAAGCTTATGCAGTTCATTTAAAGATACATCTTAAAACAGGCCAAAACAAAAGTTATGTTCCTTGTCCAGGTAAATTCCGTTGGTATGTGACATTTATTAGAGATTTTTGGAGTTAATTCAAGGAGGCTTTGTGGTTTTAAACTGCACCCGTGGTTTAGGATGGCCTTTGGTAGAAATATGTTTGTTTTTGGGCTCTGTGTGCATATTTAAAAAAAATTGGTAAATGCTTTCATATGAGAGGAGGTGGTCTGGGCTGAGAGACTCTTCTATTAGTAAAGGAGAGTCAATTGCATTGACCAACAAATAGATCGTATACTCTGTGCTCCGTGCCTGGCCTGTGGGGATTGGGCCAAAATCAGCAGTCCGACATCCCCCGAGGGGTCCTGGAGTGCCAGAGGGCACTCTGCAAAGTTGCTGTCGCTCAGCAGCTCCTGCATTGAGTATCTGCCCCCTGGTGGTCAGTGCGCGTCCCGGTCAGCTGGTCGCTTAGCCTTTTATATACATAAATAGATTCTTGAAAAGTTAGAGATAAATAAATAATTTTTAACACTGTAGCAGGAACTGTATGTGTTTGTCTAAATTGGTAGAACTATACACTTAAAAGAATGAAATTTACTGTACATAATAATACTTCAATAACTGACAAAAAATGTCAGGGGAATATGTCACTTTAGCCATTCTTTTTGTGAATTCATTTGCTAAGTGAATATTCCTTTTGTGATGCAAATATTCCATACTTGTTTGAACACTGTGTCTGTGTGCTTTATTTCCACTTATGCTTAGTGGGGTGGGAGGAGTGGAATTGGCACAGGGCTACTGAGGGATGGAATTGGCCTCCCATTCATTCCTCTGGCTCGCTTACTTCTTAGCACCACATCTGGTGTATGGTGGGAGTCCACAAAGGTTTGGGGATGAATTAAACCATCATGTCGTGGAGAAACTGAGATGCAGAGAGACCAAGTGGCTTGTCCAGACATGAGGGCAGCATGGCCAGAAGTGGGAAAAGAATCCCCAGGCCTCTGGCTCCCAGGCCAGCGCCCTTTCACCTTCCTTCTCCAACTTATGCCTTGTAAAGTCATACTTTATCAGTTGGGGGTTGTACACCAGGGTTCATCTGTATGCTTGTGGTTTTGGAGGCAGCCTGTTATCATGGAGGAGACCTCGCTTTGGAGTCATGCATCAGCTTGGCAAATCGTTTTCTGAGTGTCTGCGAGGTACGTGGTGGATGCAGCCTGGAACAAAGCAGACCCGAGCCCTGCCCTCATGGAAAGCACAGTCTGGGAGGACACCCATGGGCAGGAAGCAGTGAAACATACCAGAAGAAGGATGAGTGTTGCAAAGGGTCACATAGGGGAGACTGTCCCACAGCGGCCACCATTTACATGTGACCTTGGGTGAGTTTTCTAACCTCTGTAAGCCTCAGTGTCCTCATCAGTAAAATGACACGTAGTCTTTACGTGGTGAAGTTGTTACAAGGACTCAATGAAAAGATGCCTATAAAGAACAGTGCCTACTTCTGGGCACATGGCGATTAGCTGTAATTTGTTGGAGAGGGTGAGTGCATGGATGTGCATGTTTCTCATTTTGTGCTGTTTGGCTCTTGTAGACAACCTCAGGATGGGAGTTTGATATGTTTATTTTTCCTTCTGTGTGTTGGATCGTCTTCAGAACAGGGGGGAGCTGTATTGAAGGGCTGTGCTGGTTGGTTTTGCTCATTGACTAATGAGGTTGAGGCAGGAGCAGAGCTTTCTAGCCAGGGAGCTGGGCTATGGTCACAGGTGTGCGGAGACAGCGATGCCCCCAGTCCAGCTCAGTCCTCAGGGCTGCCAGAGCTTAAGCCCTACGGAGATGATCCTTTTCCAGGCATGCCGGGACTTGGGAAAGTTTTGGAGAAACTTCAGCTCTCTAAATGTGCTCTACAGGGCGTCCAGAAGCAGGTGTTAGGTTACTAGATTTTAAGTTCACTGAAGAGAACAATGGAAAGGAAGCAAGGGCACCCACGGGCTATGTGGGAGTTTTAAATGAGAGATGCAGATGACAAGACCAGGGTTCCCCAAATTCCCTGATAAAATACCTACCTGAGTACTTGTTCAATTACCAGCTCACCAGGCCTGCCCTGGCCTGGGTTGGGGCCTTGGAGTCAGTTGCCATTTACAGTCGGTCCATGGACCAGCGGCAACATCAGCATCAGCCACGCCTGGGGAGCTTGTTGGATACCTCTGGCTCCACCCAGAATGACGGACTCAGATTCAGCATGTTTAATAGGATCCTGAGGCGAATGTGTATGCAGGGACACCTGGCAACATTTTAACCAGTTAGCTGCCACGCGTCCAAGACGGAAACCATCCCCTCACGCCATGATATTTCGAATTTAATTTTAAAAATCCGCCGCTTGCGTCTATAGACGCTTATGGCGTACAAAGGGTTAAATCAGGGAGGTGGTGGTGACAGGTCTGATGACCTCTTCAGAAGGGAGGGACAGAATTTGACCTCAGGTTCCTGAGTTTCTGACTCCAGATTGAGTGCTTGTCCCAGGTCCTCTTGACTGTGGTTCTTACTGACTTGGGGTCTGTCTCCCGTCTGATGTGAGGGTCGCCACCATTCTGTTAATGCCGCACCCGGGAAGAATGATGCCTGCGGACAGGAGGGCACTGCTGGGATCACCCGAGTGGTGGTCCATAAATCTTGGCCTCTATTAACCCTGTTACGAGACCTTCTCACTATCCCTGGGAGAAGACTTAGGTCCAAATGTAAGAGTCGGCGATGTTGAGTTCTTGGAGACCTGTGGCAGTTTGCATCATACCACTGATGGGTCCCTGGAAAGGTGGTTTTATTTCCATCCAAGGACAGGATCACACTGAGTGCAATTTTTCTGATGCTCCTCCAGACGTTTAAATCCTCCTTCTCCAACCACAATGTCAGAGAAAATACCCTGCGAGGCACTTGCCAAATGGCTTGAAATAAGTGCCCATGCACATTTCTGAAAAGACAATTAGAAGCTTATTTGAGGAACTAAAGGCCTGCTGTGCTAGACATGAGTCGGGGAGAGTTCAGTGCCAATTTGTGAAACTCCCGGGGGCGCTTTTTCATCACAGCCCCTGCTCAGAGGAGCTATACTGGGGAAGTGGAGAGACAGCCAGACTTGGGAGAGTGGAGGATGGGAGGAGGAAGAGGGAGCAATGTGCCCCAGAGAAAAAGCAACAACGGCCATGTCTCCTCCCAGGAGAACTGGAATCTTTGCAGATAAAATCAGGTGGAAAAGCAAAGGTCATTATAAATTCATCAACACTTGAATCATATTACTAGTTAGCACTGGTGTTGTGGCTGGGAAGACTCTTTAGGAAACTGAGCTCTAGAGAGTTCAAGGACTCTACCCAAGGTCACACATGGGGCTACTGGCAAAGCCTGGGTCAGAGTCCGGGGATCTTGGATCACCCGTGCTCTGTCCCTGTGCTCTGCTGCCTTCCCTCTGCGGAGGAAGATGCTGAGATGTGAAACTTTACAATGATTGGATCCAGATGTGCTGGCTTTAAATCTAACACGGTGGGGTGTATTTTTTTTCTTTATGAAATAGAATATTTTAATGTGCTAGTTGCATTTGCTAGTCTTTTTATCCCTCGAATACAAGGGATAAAGGTCAGGGAAGAAAAATCACAAACCAGTAAATATCTCTGTTGAAAGGGATGCTTCTCTAGGCTGTTTCTCTCTGCTTGGGGTACCACATCGAGTGACGTACAGCACACAGGACCGGGGAGAGCTCTGCACTGCACGTGGGCAGAACATTTGTCTTCAGAGTCAGGGTGTGGATTCATGTGCTCCTGCCAAGGTCTGCAGGGAAATGCGTATTCACTTTTTAAAATTAAATTGTGGGAAGGCCAAAACTTTACAACGATTCTTTTAGCCTAACTAGGGGATCCTAAAGGGCTCCAGTGCAGAGACCCGTGGAGGATGTAGCCGTTTATGATGCCAAATTGCTTGTGTGGAAAATCTAAAGCTGTAATGTTGATGCCACAGAGTTTGGCCTTAGATATGCATTGCTCTGGTTAAAAGTGGTTGAATGTGTGTGCCCATTTTATGTTGTCCACTAGGTTGAGTTTTAAGGGTAGCCAATCCCTCCTTTCGTCCAGGGGGTCAAGGGGTATGTGGTTAAGTGATTAGCACATCCGGCTGCAGGGGTCACAGCAGCTGCCTTAGGGAAGTCGGGCTTGAGCTGGAGGTCAAGTGCACTGAATTTTGGTGTCCTTCCATGTGTTGTTGGCTGCATCAGCCAGGCCATTGCAATGTCTCAATCATATGTCATATTGGGTGAACTCAGTGAAGCCTTAACCAAACATATATAATTTGTTGAGAAATTAAATTCTTTTGGATTATAATAGCAGCAAGTAGTCAGTGGTGCCAGAGATTTAATTTGCTTTGGAAGCTGGAGGGAGATTCCATGCTTTGAGTCCTGTGGTAGAAGACTAGCATTGTAGGGGAACTGGGTTTGAAAACCACGGGGCTTTAGTCTTACTACTAGGTCAGTTCGATAAGAAGCCAGGGTCTGGCTCTGTCGTTCAACTGGTGGCTGAGGTGCTGTGTTAAGCAGGTCTACTCCCAGTGTGATCCTGAGACCAGCAGCCTCAGCGCCACCTGGGAACTTCTTAGAAAGGCAGAGTACCCAGCCCAGCCCCCGCCTACTGAATCATAACTCGTGGGGTGGGGCTTAGGAACCTGAGTTTGAACAAGTTCTCCGTGGTATTCGGATGCACCCCAAGGTCTGAGAACCACTGCTCTGTGGCCCTTAAGCAGCATAAGCTGTTTGGATGTGCTGTTGTCCGGTGGGTCCTTTTCTAGAGCATTTCATGTTCAGCTGGTGTCTTGTTCTGGCACCCCAGGCCAAGTCACTGGGGTAAATAAAGTTAGATTTCCATTAGTGCTCATTACTATTCAATCACAGCCCCACAGTCTAGATCAGGGGTCCTCAAACTTTTTAAACAGGGGCCAGTTCACTGTCCCTCAGACCGTTGGAGGGCCGGACTATAGTTTAAAAAAAAACTATGAACAAATTCCTATGCACACTGCACATATCTTATTTTGAAGTAAAAAAACAAAACAGGAACAAATACAATATTTGTATTTGCATGTGGCCCGCGGGCCTTAGTTTGAGGACCCCTGGTCTAGATGGACAGTCAGAAAAGCATGTCCTGGTTTGTGACTCGAGAAGGAGTCAGTTCGAGCACATTTCCTCTCAAGGATGCCTTTGACAGTCACGTTCCAGTCGGGGCCAGGCACAGATGGACAGATCCGAGGGAGGAGAGGGTGAGAGAGGCTTCAGAACCGGCTGAGGGCCTTGCAAAGAGACCGGTTTCCGCTGAGGAAATATCTCAGGGAGCTGAGACATGGGTGTTTGCCACCTATGTTTCTGCAATAATGTTTGATGAGCATTCTTGTCTTGAAAGGCCTTTTTAATTTTAACCGTTGAAATAGAGCTCTCTGTTTGAGAAACATTTCCTTATGGAACAAATGTTTCCAATGGAAACAAACTTGAGTGTTGAGATAGTATTGATTTTGACTTTGAGGGAATAGAGTTAAAGGTTTCCATTCATTCAGGCCTTGCCCTGTGCTGGGGAACATACTGAACAGAATGAGACCGGATTCTGGCACTGACAGGGGTCACCCAGAGAAAGGCTGTCCTGGCAGAGGGCACGGTGTGTCCTAAGGGCTGGACCCGCCAGGAGTGATTGCCTTGCTGGAATCTGTGGTCCTCAGTGTGTGTGTGAGCTGATCTAAGAGACTGTCCCTAAGTGGTGTTCAGAAGACCAAGTCCCACTATATTTTTAGGATCTCTGAGCTAGTCATGGGGTGTCTCTCTCCGTCCATAGGGTAAATTACATAATAAAACCATAGTTGTAACCCATTTTAGTTGAAGATGGCTTAAAAATAACTTCAAGGAGGTCACGGCTAGATGGAGATGGAGGTGATTCTGTGAGGAGTGTTGGGGAAATATAATTAAAAGCAAAATCTCCTCCCAACTCAGCACACCTCTCCACAAAGGTAGAAGAGAAAGAAAAACAATTTTATTTTGAATCAGCATTAAACCAGAATGGGATACGTAGCACGGCCCCTGCAAGGCTCGCCATGCTGGAGATTGCAAAGGTAGAAAGAATCTTACTCTTTTAATGGGTACAATGTGTCATAGTCATGGCTTCAAGATAAAAATTGTTAACTTTATCATGCCTTTACTACTGGAGGTAGGGCTTATAATTTGGAGTCTAATTGAAGGCTGCAGTTAGGCTCACATCCTGCCGGGAAATGGGGAGATAGAGCGTTATCTTCCTTGATGATTACATTTCAAAGAGGCGACTCCTTTAGCATTTGACCTTATAAGTGCAGCCCTGCCCTGGTGAGGGTGGCTTAAGTGTCCTGGAATGAGGGCTTGCCCTTAGCTTGTAGGGGCTCCTAGGAGAAAGGGCTCTGTGTCCCTGCCCGTGCGGACAGGACAAATATCTCTATGGCTGCAAGATCCTCATTGGAAAAAAGGTGTTGGACTAGAGTTCTACCTTGTAGGTCTGCTTCCATATCCCTTTCCCCAAGCTGCCATTTCTTTTCAAACCCAGAACACCTTGGCCAGGCACTGGTCGCAGCCTGGCTCAGAAATCTAACCAATCCATACATATGCAGATCATCGAATTACAAACCAGCTTTTGGATTCAAGCTGGGAAGTGCCTTGGAGATGGCATCAGGTCTAGGGCACCAGCTGGGAGGGCCACCTCCTTCTCCCCCACGCCAGGAAGATCTCAGGGGACAAGTCTGCGTCTGACAGTTACTCTCTGATCTTGCTCTTTGTACCTGGCTTGCCCTAATTAAGGTCACCTAATTTATCTCTTTTCCTCCCAACTTACCACCTTCAACACCTTTGTCTCTGCTTTCCCCTCCAGTCAGAATCAGGAAAAATCTTTGTTTCTAGTGCCTGAAGCTTAGCACATGACTTTTCTGTGGCCTTATGAAGGACTCTTCAAAGAACCTGTGAGCTAAATGACAGTGTCCATATGCAGAAATTCCCTCAGATGTTGCTTCAGTCAATTGGTCACCCTTCAATTACTGGATCTGAAAATGGTCTTTTCTGCCTGATTCAACCCTACACTGGCTATTCTACACTCAGAGCAGTGCCTGGCCCACAGGAGGTGCTCTGGGAATCCGCTCCTGGTTGTACCTGGAGACTCCGTGGTTCCTCATCCTTCGGAGAGGACATTACAGTGTACACTGTTCTATTACCAAAGGCCCTTCAGCTGTTCACAACAAAGATCCTCATGCTGTTGTCATCCGGGGGCCCTCAAAGCTCCTGATGACTAAGAGCAGAAGGTATTTGGGAGAGAGATTTGGAAAGAAGACACCTTAGACCTGCCTAGTATGATCACAGTAGCCTCTGGTCACCAATGGCCTTTGACCACTTGAAATGTGGCTAGTGGGATTGAAGGAATTTCTGATTTTATTTAATTTATTTAAATTTAAAACCCAGTTCTCAGTTTGGTTATTGGAAAACTCTTAAGTGCATTTGGAATAATTTGGATATATGAATCAGCTTTTTCAGCTGTAAATATGAAATTGAAATGTAGATCAAACATTTCCGATGAAGAATTAGCATTCAAATTGGGATTTGTGCTGTAAATGTAAAATGCACACCAGATTTCAAAGACTTGGCATACAAAAGAATGTAAACGAACTCATTAATGATTTTTATATTGATTAGATGTTGAAATGATAATATTTTGGATACATTGGATTAAAATTTAGTAAAAGCAAGTTCACCTTTTTTTTTTACTTTTTAAAATGTAGCTACTAGAAAATTTAAAATAATATTTGATTTACATTATATTTCTATTATATTTCTACTGCCTTAGACCTTGGTGTATCTGAAACTGGCTTGAAGGTCACAAGGAAGCTGCTGATGCCAGGAGTTCCTGGAGAGAATGATGCTTCTGGAGTGTTTCTCAGTGGTCGGCAAACCTTTGGCACATCTTCCTGATCTTAATACGGTGTCCTCCTGGGGGCAAGTGGGAGAGAGAGAGAGCATCCTTTTCTCTAAAGGCTGCTCTGCTCCAGGAGGAAGCCTGAATCCTCACCTACAACAGGTCTATTTCCCAAAAGACAGGCTCTACCACCACGCCTCGTGGTTCCTTGTTGATCCAACATTGCTTCATTCTGATTTTTTTTGTCAGGTGCCCAGTTGAAGAACAGTAAAATCAATGAGCTTTATAACACTGGGAAATTCAAAACGTTGACTCCCTGTATAGCAGCCTGAAAGGCACGTGGTCCAGAGTTTGATGCATTCACAGGAAGTCATGGGCCAGGGGAGGTACCCTGCCAACTAGTTGAATTGTATAAAAATTTCTTTTAATGCTTATTTTTTAAAGGTAATGAACTTTGAGATGAATATTTTCAATAGAATTTCATGTCACTTTGGATGGTAATGATTCACCAGTCTTGACGTTAAAAATTAGTGGCGTGTGTGTTAATGACCGATTGAGAAAGCATCCTTTGAGCACCCCTGTGTGTGGGATATCCTGCTTAGTGTTTTGTGAGCATCGAGAAGGGTGTAAAGTGCCAATCTTGCTGGTTGGGGAGGTTAACACACCTACACCATTATCTGCATATCAAGAAAGATAACATAAGCTTGTGTGGGAAACAAAATGAGTGTTTTAGAGGTTTAGAACAGTGGTTCTCAACCTTCTGGCCCTTTAAATACAGTTCCTCATGTTGTGACCCAACCATAAAATTATTTTCGTTGCTACTTCATAACTGTAATGTTGCTACTGTTATGAATCGTAATGTAAATATCTGATATGCAGGATGGTCTTAGGCGACCCCTGTGAAAGGGTCGTTCGACCACCAAAGGGGTCGCGACCCACAGGTTGAGAACCGCTGTTTTAGAAGCAGGAATGATTAGGGTGGTCAGGGAAGGTTTGCAGACTCATTCGGTGTGCCAGACTTGCCTATCAGGGGGGACCTCAAAGTAGAGTCCAGGCATCACCTGCATCGGGGGGGAATCACCTGAGATGACTGTTTAAAGTGCAGATGCCTGGGGTGGAGGTGAGGCCTGGGAAGTGATTTTACAAACTGCCCGCTCCTCAAATGGACTCACTAGGTGCATGACTTCAAATTGTTCCTTGTCCAGAAGATTGAACGCAGTTAGTTGTTAATGTAAAATTTGTTTTTAATGTATTACAGTAGTTGTCTGCACTCGAATTATCTGAGCAGTAGGTAATTTCCTCCGCAGCTTTTCAGGGCATCATAACCAGAGTAGGAGCCCTGGCTCCAATGGGATTCATCCTCTTAAAGAGCTGTTGCTTCCCTCCCACGGTGTGTACCAGTGGTCCTAGTCCTGTCCTCTGGCACTCAGCAGCCGCGCAGCCCTGCCTTCCACAGGAAAGCCCCAGGCCCCATTCCCATCCTTCACGCCATCTTTTCTCCAGGCTAAATAAAGTCACTTTTATTCAACCCATCTTCAACTATGCTTCAAGTATGTGGCTTCTGCATTTTTTTATCTGCTCTTTCATTTTTTGGTTCTCAACCTTGTCATCTGGCAGGGCCTGGACCATCTGCAGAGATCGATTGAGAGGGTCTCCAGTGGAGTGTGGGGACCAATATCAGCTGACTGCCCAATCAGTCCGATAAGCCCACAAACAGCTGCCCTCAGAGGCTTCCGACGTGGTCTGCCCAGTGCAGCAGGGTGGGGCAGGCTTCTCCCACAGGGCGGGGTTGTCCTGATGAAGCTGAGGATCACATTGGCTCTTAGAAAGTCATCGACAGGTATGGCCTGTGCCCCCATGTCTCCTGCCCCTAGCCCTGTGCCTGACCTATAGGTGCCCTGCAAATACATTATGAATGAATGCATGGTCCCTGCACCCACAAATATTTTCCACATGAGGTGTCAGTAACATCAGGGTCTCCTCATCTATATGGATGAAACTGATTTTTAAGACATCCAATATAGGGCTTTAAAGGACTCTTACTTGGTAACATTCTCTCTGGGCCACAGCGACCTTTAAGTTCATTGGAACTAGATGTTATTTGAGTAGCAGAATGGTTAGAAGCACAGACTTAGAGCCCCACTACCTGGATTTGAATCCTGGTTCTGACACTACTTGCTGTGAGGCATTGGATAAATTCTTAACTATCCAAGCCTCACTTTCCTCATCTATAAATGGGCATAAGAACAGCAACGGCCTCATTCCTGTGGAAGGCATGTCTGTGTTGCTGCTGAGTGCCAGTGGTTGTGGTGGGGTTCCATGAAATGATGCATAAAGGGCACTCAGCACTAGGCTTCGCACAGAGTGAGTGCTCACCGACTATTTCTCTTCGGCCTAAAGATGGTAGTGATGGGATGGTTGTGGGAGCTCGCTTATGTCGTGATTTGCTGCACCCCCACTCCTCTACTCGTGGCCATGGGCTGGTAAGGCCCCTTCCCTCTCAGGGACCCTTGGCCTCCCTTCACAGTGGAGGTGAATGGCATTGACTTTACTGGGATTCGGTCACAAGACAAACCCTTCTTAGCATCCCAAGGGGACTAGGAGAGACTAGCGCACAGTTGTCTCTCTCGGGGAGCCTGGAATTGTGAGTGGCTGTCGGAAGGAAAGATGGATGGGAGGCTGAGTGGTGAAGGCCTCGGACAGACTTCATTTTGTCTTCCCTGAGTGAAGTCTGCAGGGTGTAGGAGGAGTGGATGCTGGTGCTGGCAGAAGACCAGCCACATCGCTGTCTCGGTGTATCCCTGAGCTCCTCTAGCTGCATAGCTGGCTTTTTCCTGGGGACGGATGACTAGACAGTCTCATTTTTGACTGCTCATTAGGCCACCTGGGAGCTGTTAAACCACGTGGTGCCCAGTCACACCTGAGATCGGTTTAATCTGAACCGCCAGGGCTGTAGCCCAGGCATCGCTATTTGTCTTAAAAGATCCCCAGGTGATTTGAATGTGCAGCCAGGTACTTGTGGGGCCGACTGCGTGCTGCTGACCTCCCGCACAGTTTTGGGGTGCTCTGAGCTCTCTGCCTGAGATGTGTGTTTCCTGAGCGTTCTGGTAAGGCCCCTTCCCTCTCGGGGACCCTTGGCCTCCCTTCACAGTGGAGGTGAATGGCATTGACTTTAGTGGGATTCAGTCACAAGACAAACCCTTCTTAGCATCCCAGAGGCTGGTGGATTTTTATAAGAGAGTGTTGGGTTTCCCAAGGGACGTTCCCAAGAGGACTAGGAGAGACTAGCGCACAGTTGTCTCAATCTGTGAATACTGTGGGCCAGGGAGTAAATCTTCCTGCTCTGGTGTTTGTCTCCTCCCGTAGATAGAAGAACGTACTCATGCTTTGGTGTGTAAGTTGTATGAAAGCTTTTGCACAGGATATGTCCTTCTTGGGTTTAATTAAACCTCATGGAGGTGCTGGTTCACCAGAGCTGGCATCTCAGCCTGCCTGCCTTTCTTTTTCAGGACCCCCTCGGTGTGTAGCTTTTCTCTGGTTGCTTTTAGTAATAGTAGCTGCAGTTAACTGGCCGCCATTGTTTTTGGGGAGAACTTACTCATTGCCCCACGTATAATGAGTCATTATTCGTAGAGAGCCTTTAGCCCAGACTTGTGCTAGAACTGTTGGGAGGCAAAAACCCACCAGCTTTCTGCTTGTGGTCTTCAGTTTCTCTCTGAGGCCTCTTGAGCAGTTAACTGCGTCTTTATTGGGTGAGAATGGGGGGAGTTTGTTATGGGGACTTGCCTTTCTATAGTGAACGGAGGCATCTACTGAAACATGACCCAGTCAGCTACATTTCCCTGGAAGCATGTGCCCCGGGGCCCTGCCTAGTGAAGGCCCTGGAGGAGCCTATGGGCCAGTGTCCTAGAAGCATGATTTATGTGGCACTGCCTGTATCATAGCTCAAGTAGGGGAAAGGTACAACCTGACCGTTCCCCTTGGCCCCCTTCCCCATTTCATTTACCTTCTTAACAAACTCTACTATGTCCTGTACCAGACACCTGGGGAGACAGAGGAACCAGTTGTCGCTGCCCTCCTGGGGCCTTGGACCTCAGTGCCTTGGCTCTGACAGTGCGGGAGGTGGGCAGGGTCTGGGAGAGGGAGCTTCGCCCAACGTGGGCAGGGGTTGGGATGGGAGGAGGAGAGGAATGTGGACAAGAGCCTTTCAGACCTGGATGCCCCTCGGCCTGGACTGGCTGGTGAATTCTTTCTGTGATAACGAGGACTAAGCCTCACATGTGGACATTTGCCTAAACTCGCTCCTGGTCGCATCACTGGCCTCACTGGAAGGGGAATGCTGGGAAGCGGGTCATTCAGCCCTGTCTTTCTTCTGTGGTTTCCAGTTGGTCTGTAGCTTCATGGTTTGTTTGTTTTTCCCCTCAGCAAACATTTTTCCTGGACGCCCTGACTTGTGGTGAGCGCTGGGACACAGACTGACCACAGCCTGCTCTCCAGAGGCTGAGAATCTGAAGCCTGCAGGGCCCAGTGTGGTCTGGGCATGTCTGGCTGACCCGTGTGCCTGGTAAAACGGCGGATTCTTCCCCATCCCCAGCTACTAAGTCTGCATTTTTCACAAGCCTCTCAGACACCTCCTCTGAGTTCCCAGCTTACCATAAAAGCTCGAAGAGCTGTGTCCAGAGGTGTTGGTTGCTACCACTTGGGCGAAAAAATGATGGGGACCTGGGTTCATGGTGGCAAAAGGGCTGGAGAGAGGGGAGAGGGGCTGTTTGAGGCAGCATGGTGTCCAGGAGGACCTGCGGCTGCTGGCTTGGGTGCTTCCAGGGGTATTATCAGTGATGGTGGCAGTTCTATGCATGTTGATCTTGAGGTCTTTGCCTGATAGCCTGCTGTTCTTGTGCAAAGGTGTAAGGAATTATGGGTCTGAAGAGTTGGGCTGGGATAGTGTGTCTCCTGGGAGTGGGGCTTAATTTGTGGGACCTGGTCAGACTTATGGCTTGGGGCATAAAAAAGTTCTGTTTACATGGGGTTCCTTGCTTCCATGTTCCTTGGCTAAGCTGCTATATGTTGGCCTTGCTGTAGCCCCCATTCTGAGATACCCTCTACTTCCTGAGTGACTTGAGGTAAGCCCCCCAGGTGGGACTTAAAGGCGGAGGAAGAGGCAGCTGAGGGGAGCCATAGGCAGGATAAGAGATGGGCAGAACTTGGTCATGTTTGGCATTGCCAGGTTGGAGGTGGGTGAGCTCAGCTGGCACTCTCCCGCTCCTCCCTCCCTTCGCAGGCCCAGCCTGCCTGGTGTCCCCGAGGTGCCTGTCCCACTGCTCATGCTGAGCCAGCTGCCGCCAGTGTTCTTACATTGATATACTGACTTAACCTAGGGTTTCTCAACCTTAGCACAACTAACATGTGGGGCCGGTTAATTCTTGTTCGGGGGAAGAGAGGCTGTCCTGTGCATTGTAGGATATTTAGCATCATCCGCGGACTCCACTCACTATCAGTGATGGCGAACCTATGACACGCATGTCAGAGGTGACACGCGAACTCATTTTTCTGGTTGATTTTTCTTTGTTAAATGGCATTTAAATATATAAAATAAATATCAAAAATATAAGTCTTTGTTTTACTATGATTGCAAATATCAAAAAATTTCTATATGTGACACGGCACCAGAGTTAAGTTAGGGTTTTTCAAAATGCTGACACGCCGAGCTCAAAAGGTTTGCCATCACTGCACTAGATGCTAGTAGCACCCTCCTCCCCAGCTGGGACAATCAGAAGTATCTCCAGACATTGCCAAATGTCCCATGGGGGGCAGAGTCACCCCAGTGGAGAACCATCGATTTGATGAACATTGACTAGTCCTTTTTCTGTTCTGGCGTTGGGGGTAGAGCAGTGAACAAACCCAGCCCTGCTCACTTTCTAAGCAGAGACCAGAGCCTGTTCTGCAGAGACTGTCAAAGGAGGCGAGGCTTAGACTTCCAGGAGTGACGTCATGGCTGGGGAGTCTTGGAATGAGATGCGGGTCTGTCTGTCCAGGTGTTCCCCGTCTTCCTCATCCTGGAATCAGGTCATGGCATGCATGGTGTTGGAGCTGTGGAGCTTGGCTTTTCTTTGCCGCTGCTTATGCTAAATTTTCAAAGGGGAACCTTTATGCTACATGCACAAAACAAGTCTTGTTTGCAGTGTGGCCAAATTACAGTTTTGCACCAAATTTGGGGGGCTATTTCCAGCAGAAACCAGCCCTCATTACCCTTTTGGGCACAGCCTTTTTGTACCTTCAAGACCCTGCTGCCTCCCCCAGCTATCCTGTTTCATTCCCCAGGCCACTGTGGGGGAGGACTCTTTGACCTGCAGATTGGGTCAGATCATCCCTCCTCTCTGGACAATGACCTTGGGATCCAGGTCCTTCCTGAGCCGAGCCCTGCCTCTGTGCCCACACCCTGGCTCTTTCCTTTTCCTGTCACTCTGCCTGGTAATCAGATCTCAGGGCTTTCAGGTGTCTTCCTTGGGCAGTCTCCCTGGCTCCCTGCCTTGTTAACCACACTCACTTTGCCCTTCAAATGCTGTTATAATGGCCAGTTTCTTACCCTGAAGCTCCCGAGGATTGTTACCAGGGCGAGGCTTGGTGGCGAATGCTTGGAAGATGTCAATAAGTTCTTGTGGAATGACTGACATGTGTTATCCCCTCACTGCACCATGAGCTTACTTCTCGGAAGGAAGAATCCCTGGGGCTCATAAGTCGGGGAGACAGAATCCTCAGCCCCTTTTCTTGAACATTCGGCACCATCTCCTCTCCCCATTCTCCCAGGCCCATTCTGATGGATTCTAGTTTCCCCAGACTCATTTCACAGCCTGTTCCCAAGAAAGGATGGGAGGATCTCTTATTTGTTAAACAAATTGTGGGGCGCAGCTACAGTGTTTTGAACAGGTTCAAGCCTTGGACTGAGGAGAGGGCACAGTCCTCTCATTGCCACGTGCAAGTCCCAGCTGGAGGGCAGAGCCTTCCCAGAACAATTATAGTCAACAGCTATAGTTGTAAGCTCAAACCTATGATCCGAACACGTGGCTCCACGTGCCTGAGTGATACAGTTCAGGTGCACGTAGTTGAGTAGGATTGAAACCCACGAGAATGTTGTAAACATCTTGATCACGCCCTTACTTTGCCTCGTGGCACCTGCTATAAAATAAAGACACAGCTTGTGGGCGCTGGCGCTGTCTCCCCATCAGGGAAGCAGTGTCCCACCGAGACCCCGCTTTCATTCTCTTGTCTGTCTTTTCTACGCCTTTCATTGCCCCCACTCAGGGTCACTGAACCAGGCTGAGCTGGCATGAGTATGCCATGGCTGTGCCGGCTCCCCACAACAAATAATGTTTAATAATTCACAGTGTTACCTTTCTTAGGTAGACTGGCATTCTTAGAGAATTTCACAAGTTACGCGAAAGAGTAACGGGAGGTGTGGTAGAGGGAGTCACATCTGGCCGTGGTGGCTTTAACTCTAGTCACAACTAACTTGCAACTAGAGTTGGGTTAATGGGAGCAGAAAGGTTTACAACCAGAAACGTTTACTTCTCTTCACTTTCTTCTTTATTTGGTCTCTGTGTGTTGACTGTAGATGTAATGTTTGTGAGTCTTTAGAACTTATATTAAGAACAATAGTAGGAGCAGGATTGTAAACTTGGTTCAAGGAAGAAAGCATGGGAAGCCCACCTGCCTTGTCCCCTGGCCATTTCAAGGGCAATTCCAGCCCTTGCCCCACTATGTCCAGAGTGGGCTGAGTAGGCCTAGCTTTCCACATTCACAGGAGAATCTCTTTAGATCCTTTTCCACTGCTGAACATGGGAAATGCTTCTGAGAAGAGGAAAAAGCTCTTTTTTAAAAGTACTTGTGCTTTTTTTTTCCTCTAAAAGGCACCCAGCAGATGCCTCTGGGAAAGGTGGGTGTAGATTGATGTATGTGCCGAGTATCATATATCCTGTGAATGGGAATTCTGAGAATGCCATTACTTCCTGTTCCTGCAGATAAGGTTATGACCTGTCCTTTGAGTTATCACTAATATGAATTTAGTATGCACTGATTCCTGATCCTGGCTGGTCTTTATATAACATTAGTTTCAGGTGCACAACTTAATGATTTGTTATTTGTATATATTGTCAAATGATCACCACCACAAGTCTAGTTAGCCTCTATCACAGCCGTGGGCAAACTACGGCCCGTGGGCCAGATCCGGCCCGTTTGAAATGAATAAAACTAAAAAAAAAAAAAAAAAGACCGTACCCTTTTATGTAATGATGTTTACTTTGAATTTATATTAGTTCACACAAACACTCCATCCATGCTTTTGTTCTGGCCCTCCGGTCCAGTTTAAGAACCCATTGTGGCCCTCGAGTCAAAAAGTTTGCCCACCCCTGCTCTATCACCACACATAGTTACAATTTTTTATCTATGTATGTGTTTTCTCTGTGTGTTAGATTCCACACATAAGTGAGAGCACATGGTACAATAAAACTTCGACTAACAGAGTAATTCGGACAAGGGATGTCCATTAAAGCCAAAAGTCTGTTATATAATAAAGTAGGTTTCCGAATGCATATGTTAAAAATTGACAAATTAATTTACCTGTCTTTACTGATGTAGACATATTTGTGTAATTAAAATTAAGTATGTATGAAAAGTTTAATTTCACAGAAAAGTTTTCTATATGTATTACTGCAATTTTTAATTTATACTGAATAGGTCTAGTAATTGCAAGCATTCACCAGTCATTGAGAGTAAACAAATGCACACGGCTGTGGCGTGACTTAGTGCACGTGGGAACATCTGCTGGCATGAGTTAAAACTGCTGCAGAAAGTCACGCCACACATCAACATAACCAATTACCGTGAGCAATGTGGTGTGATCACGTGCTGATCATGTGCTGAACATTGTTTATGAGTGGTGACTCATTTAAATATGTAGACTATAGTGGTAGATATGTAATATTTATGTTGGCAAAATTACTACAGTGTTTTTTCCAACATAGGGCCTATTGGCTAAGATTTGTTAAAAATAACAGCGAATCATAACAAAAAACCCTGTCTATTTAATTATAAGCAAATCTTGGTTAAAAGCATTTAAAAATGAACAGGGTGTTAATTTTCACATATGACATATGGACCGGAAATTTTGTCCGTTAAGTCGAGGTCCGCAAAATCGAGGGTTTACTGTTTTTGTCTTTCTGACTTATTTCACTTAGCCTAATGCCCTCAAGGTCCATTCATGTTGTCACAGATAGCAAGAGTTCCTTCTTTCATGGCTGAATAACATTCCATTTGGTATATATACCACATTTTCTTTATCAACACATTCACTCAGTCCTTTTCTTAAAAGCTTGCCAGGGGAGAGTCTGTCTGAGCACTGGCCTGGAGCAGCTTGCCGTGTTGACAGGTGGCCAGGCTACCCTACGCATGGCTGTCTGTGATGGCACTGTTTTAGGAAGGAGGTGAAGATGCCTGGTAGCAGCAAACGGGGGGGAGGGGTCTGTGGGCGTGATGGTCTGTCTCCCCTGGGGTATCTGACCTGACTGCTGGGAAGCCAGGAGGATGAACTCACTAAATGTTTGTGAAAATGCCTGGACCCCCTCCCTTTAGGTGCTGTGTAGCTGACGTCTTAAATTGACAAGCAGCACATGTGTCATGCTCCAGACTTGCATTGTGGTTTCTGGCAAGCCTGGCTTCGTTACACATGTGCCCCACCCCCATTTTGCTCTAAACCGATCTGGACTGTCCAGGGTTTAGTTACCTTTTAATTTTTTGGCTATGCCAGGTTCATAGTTCAGTGGGGGAACTTCACTCTGATCAGTGTATTTAATTACTAGCGATTTTCAGAGAAACTGGAGAAAGAAAGCAGCTTGGAAATTGTGAATTCCTAAAACACTGGCACACCAACAACAGCAATACCAGAAACACTCTAGAAGCAAACATAACTAAATGTGGGAGTATTTGCATCTGTTCAACTTTCTTGGCAAGCATAATCCAGGCCAATAAGTCTGATGTTTTCCCCAGAAATATCTTATTTCATCCTAGAAGTTAAATTACTTAAGATCACTGGGTAGGGTTTTTACATAATTAATATAAATGCAGAGATTTCCTGAAATCTGGTACCAACTGATAAGAAAATAGGTTTTAATTTTATGTTTACTCTAGTGATATTCTAAAAAACTAATTTATTCTAGTTGTGTATGAGGTTTTTGGAATACGTAGAAGTGTACAAGTTCTTAAAAATTAGGTCTTTGTGACTGTCCACCCATTCTGAACACTTTTATTAGACTTCTAAGCATAACCAATAATGTATATTGGTGGTGTTTCAAAAGGGGAGAATTCCATTAGTTCTATTTACTTTGGAAAACTTTCCATTGTCTGGAAAGTTAAACAACTACTTTGTTTCTTTAAGTGGAAAGCCAATTGGTGTGAGTTTGAAAATAATGTATTATTTTAGTTTTAATGTATTAGTTTATTGTATTATTCATGGTTCAACTTACAACAGAAAAAGTAGCTAGCAAAACAGACTCTACAATGGCTATTTCCTGTTGGAGCTCCACCTGCCTGGAGACTGTGAGCCCATGTAAGGACTTGAGCTTTTATCTTCTTCCCCAGGCCTTTGTCTTCGAAATGGCACTTAATCTTTATTACTTGGGGGTAGCAATCTTTTGGAAAGGTTAGAACTTGTTTGAGTTAATGATTTGCATTCACAGATTTGGCACCATGGCTGTGCTTCTGCAAGAGTTCACATGTGTAGTGGAGAGAACCCATCCCCACTCCATCAGCTGAACTAATAAGTATTTATTGATCATCTACTAGTTCCTCACATTGTATTTAAACCCATGTGGACCATGAATGAAAAAGACTAAAACATGGCTCAATACTCAGAATGAAGCAAAGAGATCGTTAGATAGAGGGAACAGTTTCAAGGTAATGTAGGAACATGAATAATTCAGAGTAAATGGCTTGGGACAGGTACTGAGTTATTGGTTTTAGCCATTGGGGAGATAGACCACTTTGGCCTGGAAGCCTCAAAGGCTTTCTGGAGGAGATGGGAAAGGTGGTAAAGAAGGAGAAAAGTTTTTTGTTTTTTTCAAACTGTTCTCAAGATGATGGTCGTATTTGGGTTACTAAGACAAGGGAGGAGCTGAGAGATTTGGATACCTCAATCTGGATTCTTGAGAAATAATGACCTTGAGCTGCCTATGGAGCTCCAGGCCTACAGACGAAGCTTGAGGGGAAACAACTTCAGCAGCAGGTAGACGTCTCTCTGCAGGGCCCTGTGTGTTTGAGCAGAGGACTGTGCCTACCCAGAGTCTCCCCAACCTTGGTCACAGCTTGGGGGTACATGTGGCAGTATGCGTGCAGCGTTCTCCCTTGGAGGAAGGGTGTGTGTGTGTGTGTGTGTGTGTGTGTGTATACATTAAAAGTGAACATTTAAAAAAGACCTAGTTCAATAGCATGATGTTTTTGAGTCTGAAATCAGAGCAGCCCAGCCCTAGGAGTAATACCAACACTCTCATGTGAGTAATTGTGGATATAATTTGACTACACACTGACGACATATTAAACAAGAAGCTAGATAATTACATAATTAGGCGATTGAAATATTCCATATCTCCAGGATACCCTCCGAGGTTCAGTAACTGCAACTGAGACTGCACTGTTTGTGTTTGGTTTCTCCAGGTTTGTGCCCACAAGGCCCACATGGAGCCTCAGATTCGGGAATTTTGAAACCAAACATTGACAAGTGTCTTGTTTGAGTTTGGTTTAAGTTTGGATGCTGAAGCGATCATAAGAGCTCAGCAAATACGGATTCGTGTAGCTTTCTCTGTTTGGAAAAATGTTCTGAGGGGAGAAAGGGAAAATTGCAGTAGTTGGTCCTTAAATGAGAAATTTCTAGAAATGGAAGAGCTGAAACTTGAGCATATCCAGTTTTATGCCTCTTGCCGGCTTTGGTGTTAATGTGTTCGGGATTTGATCTCTACTGAACAAAATGTCAAGGATAGGAGTGCACGGAAGGTGAACGTAGCCAGGCCTCAGGCTTGCCCCTTGCTGTGGGTCAGCAGGACACCTGGGGAGCAACCTCAGGAAGGGGCACACTGCTCTTTTAGCTCCAGATATGCAGGTAACAAATTCACGTGTGAGTCAGAATCTGAGCAGGCCTCATCCCGCTGTTGTGGCAGCCAGGCTATGTTCAGTGTCTGTGTGTGGCTAATAAAAATTACAAAAATGTTAACAGTGTCTTTATTAGATTTTTTATAAGAGACTCTCTGGAAAAGAAGTACAATCAACACTATGTAAAAATGATTCTCAAATGGAAGAGAAAACAACAGTGCTGTTTATTTTCTCCACTGTCACACCGAGTGAGAAGCTTCTAAGAGTCTCCACAGCAATGTTTCTGAGCTGTGGAAAGCTAGGGTCTGCTCTGTGAATCCGTGAGTGAATTTCATAATTTAACCAACCTGTATGAACACAGGCTGGGAGATGTTTATGTTTTTTGTCTCAGATTTCTGGAAAACTTGCACTTTGGAAAGACAGGTTGTTTACTTATTTATCCACCACTTATCGGGCACCTGTGTACCATGCACCGTGCTTCAGCCACCCGGATGTTGGGCTGGAAGTACATAAGGGACCATATACATATGAGAGAACATGTGTGAGCACTTTGGAAACATGCAGAGTCATGCTAATGTGTGTTCTGTGTTTTACTTCTAAATGTTTTGAGGTTTCTTAGTGGCCAAGAAATTGCAGGAGGGTTTTTATTGAGCTGCTATGTTGCTGGCACCTAACTAGAAACTGTTTAGCTCATTTAAATACCTGTATTTGAAACTCCCTTGGCCATGACTAATCTAAGTTCATTTGGTTTGTTCACTAGAACATGTATTTACAGAATTCTTGTGCTGCTTGGGAAACGTGCTGACTCCAGAAATCCCTCACACAACTGGCAGGGGAGAGGGAAGTGTCTGTGTCTATTTTCTAGTGCCAAGGAGAAGCCCTTGCCAGGCAGGCATTTGGGAGTTCGCGTCCAAATGTGTTTGACATAATTTCTGAAATAGCCCACAGCTTATGTCACTTGGTTTCTATTTTCAGATAGGTATGTTGAAAGAGGCATTGGGAAACGGGCCCCAAGTCGAGGAGGGGCAGCCGTGGGGAGAGGTGTACTCCTGGGGCAAAGAACTGTGTCTGCACCTGGTTCTACTGTGGTCAACTTCAAGGTTAAGCAGTGGCCTCTGAGAGAGACTGCAGCCCTGACAAGGCTCTGGCCTGGGCAGTTCATTCAAAACCTGTAGCTCTTGGCCCAGCAATTCAGGGGATAACCTATTACACAAGCCAGAGGCTTTTGGCTTTGTAACTCCTCCTTACATCTTTAGTACATCAACTCCAAGGTTGTGGTAACTCTCTAGACTGATGGTTTCCTGTGCTCCAGGAGGACCAAGTCCCTCAAAGTTTTCAAACTTGATAGGGCCTGCTGAGAACCAGAGGACATTCCCAACACTGTCACCCGTGCAGATCTCTGGGGTGTGGCCTCTATTTCTAGTCTTACTGTTAGCAAATTTTAGGTATTTGAAAGTTATGTTTAAGTCCTCTTGACTATAGACTGATAGTAATACCTGCTTACTCTGGGTCTACTCCTAGAGTAGGTTGTTTATTCTGATTTTTAATTTTTTTTAAATAAAAAACAATATTTAAAAAATTAATATTCAAATTTGAGCTCTTAAAGTTATTTAATTAAAGAATAACTATAGCCCAACTGGCATGGCTCAGTGGTTGAGTGTCAACCTGTGATCCAGGAGGTCAAGGTTCAATTCCTGGTCAGGTCACATGCCTGGGTTGTAGGCCCGATCCCCAGCATGGGGTGTGCAGGAGGCAGCTGATCAGCGATTCTCTCTCTCTTCCTCTCCCTTCCTCTCTGAAATAAAGTATTTTTTAAAAGAAAAAAAATAACCATATATTTTAAGTAAAAGTACTTATTAAAAAGCATCTATATTTACTGATCAATATAAATTCATATATATGTGTGTGTATATATACATATATATTTGAAGTGGTTCTTATGATCCTTTTTTAAAATTTAATTTTTATATTGTTGACACTGTTGCAGATATCCCCCATTCCCAACCCCCGCTTTGCCCACCTCCACCAGCTCCTGCCCTCCACCTTGGTCCTCCCCACACTATTGTCTGTGTCCATGGGCGATGCACATATGTTCTTTAGCTGATCTCTTCACCTTCCTTACTCCAGTCCTCCCCACCGCCCTCCTCTTGGATATTTATCAGGCTATTCCATGTATCCATACCTCTAGTTCTATTTTGTTTGTCAGCTTATTTTGTTCATTAGATTCCACATATTAGTGAGATCATATGGTATTTGTCTTTCTCTGACTTGCTTATTTCACCCTGCATTATAATCTACAGGCCCATCCATGCTATTGCAAAAATAAGAAAGAGTTACTTCATTTTTAAAGCCGCATAGTATTCCATTGTGTAAGTGCACCATAGCTTTTTTATCCACTCATCTACTGATGGGCACTTTGGGTGTTTCCAGATCTTGGCTATTGTAAATGCTGCTGCTATGAACATAGGGGTACATATATTCCTCCTGATTGGTATTTCAGGGTTCTTAGGATATATATCCAGAAGTGGGATCACTAGATAGTAGTGCCTAGTATTTTCTTAGAATCCTTTGTATTTCTGCTCTTGCCTCCTTTTTCATATATTAATTGACTATAAAGACCTGGGTTGATTTCTGGGCTCTCTGTTCTGTTCCATTGATCTATATGTTGATTCTTATGCCAGTACAAGGCTGTTTTGATTACACTGATCTTGTAGTATAGTTTGATATGCGATATTGTGATCCCTCCAACATTGTTCTTCTTTCTCAAGATTGCTGAGGCTATTCGGTGTCTTTTTTTGGTTCCATATAAAGTTTTGGAATATTTGTTCTAGATCTGTGAAATATGCCAATGGTATTTTAATAGAAATTGTGTTGAAGCTATAGATTGCTTTGGGTAGTATGGACATTTTAATGATGTTAATTCTTCCAATCCATGAACAAGGTATATGCTTCCACTTGTTGCATCTTCTTCTCTATCTTCCTTCAGTGTCCTATAGTTTTCTGAGTACAGGTCTTTTACCTCCTTGGCTAAGTTTATTCCTAGTACCTTATTTTGTTTTTGTTGCAATAGTAAATGGGATTGGTTTCTCTTTCTGAGAGTTTGTTATTGGTGTATAAAAATGCCACCGATTCCTGGATATTAATTTTGTATCCTGCTACTTGGATGATTTCATTTATTCGATTTGGTAGTTTTTTGGTGGAGTGTTTAGGGTTTTCTATGTACAATATCATGTTATTTGCAAATAATGGGTTTTACTTCCTTCTTTCCAATTTAGATGCCTTTTATTTCTTCTTGTCTGATCACTATGGCTAGGATTTCCAGTATTATTTTAAGTAAGAATGGTGAAAGGGGAAATTCCTGTCTTGTTCCTGATCTTAAGTGAAATGCTTTTAGTGTTTGCCCATTGAGTATGATATTGGCTGTAGGTTTTTCATATATGGACTTTATTATATTGAGGTATGATTCCTCTATCCCACTTTGCTGAGAGTGTTGTGTTTTTGTTTTTTTTTTTAAATTATAAATGGGTGCTGGATTTATCGAAGGCTTTTTCTGCATCTATTGATATGATCATATGATTCTAACCTTTCATTTTGTTCCAGTGATGTATCACATTTATTGATTTGCAGATATTGTACCAGCCTTGCATTCCTGGAATAAATCCCACTATAATATTTTTAATGTATTGCTGGATCCAGCTTGCTAGTATTTTGTTGAGGATTTTAGCATCTATTTTCATCAGGAATATTGAGCTATACTTTTATTTCTTTGTACTGTCTTTATCTGGTTTGGGGATTAGGATAATGTTGGCCTCCTAAAAAGAGTTCGGAAGTCGTCCCTCTTAAATTTTTTTGGAATAGTTAGAGAATGGTAGGTGTTAATTCTTCTTGAATGTTTGGTAAAATTCGCCTATGAAGTCATCTGGTCCAGGGCTTTTGTTTGCTGGGGTTTTTTTGATTACTGCTTCAATTTCATTAGTTGTTATCAGTCTATTCAGGTTTTCTGATTCTTCCTAATTCAGTTTTGGAAGGTTAAATGTAGGAATTTATCTATTTTGCCCATGTTGTCCAATTTGTTGGCATATAGTCGTTCATAGTATTTTCTTACAATTCTTTGTATTTCTGTGATGTCAGTTGTTACTTCACCTCTTTCAGATCTGATTTCATTTTGTTTCTTGGTGAGTCTGGCTGAAGGCTCATCATTCTTGCTTACCTTTTCAAAGAACTATGTTTTGGTTTCATTGATCTTTCATATTTTATTTTTAGACTCTGTCATTTATTTCCACTCTGATCTTTATGATTTTCTTCCTTCTGCTTATTTGGGACTTTTCTTGTTGTTTTCTTTCTAGTTCTTTTAGGTGCTAAATTGTTTATTTGAGATTTTTCTTCTTGAGATAAAGAAGGCCTGTTAATACTATGAACTTCCCTCTCTGTTTTCACTCTGTCCCAGAGATTTTGGGTCATTGTGTGTTCATTTTTGTTTAATTCCAAGTAATTTTTTATTTCTTTCTTGATCTCCTTGGTAATCCTTTCTTTGTTTAATAACATGCTATTTAGCCTCCGTATGTTTGAGTGTTTTTGAGGGTTTTTTTTTAAATTGTAGTTGATTTCTAGTTTTATGCCATTGTGTTTTGGGAAAATGCTTGGTATGATTTCAGTCTTATTGAATTTGTTGACTTATTTTGTGTCCTAACATGTGGTCTGTATTTGAGAATGTTCCATGTGCACTTGAGAAGGATGTATATTCTATTGCTTTTTTTTTTAGCCTCATTCTTTTTAAGTGTCAGTATGATAGTTCATTGGCTCTCTTAACTGGCTTTCTATTGATTGAATACATGGCATTTCTAGTCTTTTGCCATTTTACACAATGCTTTTGATGCAAACACATTCATTTGTAAACAAGCATGAGTACATCTTGGGATAAATTTCTAGAATTGAAATGGCTGAGTTGGAGAGTATGTTCATTTTTATTTGGATATTTGCCAAACTGTTCTTCAAAGAAGTTATATGCATTTTATTTTATATTTTATGAATTATTTATTTTTAATTTATTTTCTTTATTGATTAAGGTATTAAATATGTGTCCTTATCCCCCCATCCCCCTGTTGTATGAATTTTAATTGCCTAAACAACATTGTATGAGAGTACCTGTTTCTCTGTATTTAACTTTTTGATAATTTGCTGATCCTCTATAGATAAAAATGATATCTCATGTCACTTATTTTACTGTGTATGAGGTTGAGCATATTTTCATATGCTGAGTCATTTGCATTTTTGTTAATTGTCTTTGTGTCCTCTGCCCATTTTGTTGGACTTTTTATATTGATTTGTATTTACTTTTATATATTATGAAAGTTAGCATTGTTACATGCTGCAAATGCTTTCCCCCATTTGACTTTGCTTGTTAGCTTTTTCCTTGCCCAAAACTTAATTTTTATATGTAGTCAGATTTATTACTTTTACTTTTCTTGTATGACTTGGATTTTGTATCATGTTCTACAATACTGTTTTTATTTTATTTATTGGTTGATTTTTTGTGAGAGAGAGGGGAGGGGTGGAATATCAGTTTGTTGTTCCATTTATTTACGCATTCATCAGTTGATTTTTGTATGTGCCTTGACCAGGGATTGAACCCACAACCTTGGTGCATTGGGTTGATGCTCTATCCAACTGAGCTACCCGGCCAGGGCCCATTAGGATGTTGTTTGTGCCTAATTGTTTCAAACTTATGTCACAGACACATCTGTTTCCTGACTTCCCATCACTCTGTATATCACAAATATACTAAACTCCTTTTTGACCTTCTGTTCTAATTAAGTTGTCTGCCTTGTCATTTGTTTATTCATCCACTGAATTATCAACTTGTTGATTCAGTGTTCTCTACTGTTTCTAGGCACTGTGCCATGGATTGGGGGTGCAGTGGTGAACACAGGGGCATCTGCCCTGTCCTCACAGAGCTCACTGAAAGGATAGCAGTATATGGGATTCACTCCAAAAGTCATTGAAAATGGGATGAAGGCAATGACAGAGAACCGGGAGTCCTACCCTAATTTGGGGTGGGGGAGGTCATGAGGATGATCAGGGAAGGCTTTCTTGAGAGAATGCATCTGAATGAAAACCTACAGCCTGAATGGGAGTTATCAAGACTTTAGGGAGTGGATGGCAGGGTGTCAGTGGAGAGGGACCAGAGATCTTCCATGTCAAAGAAGCTGCCTGGGAAAGGTTTTGGGGTAGGAAGTGGCGTGTTGTGTCTGAGAAACCAGCAAAAGGCCACTGTAGCTGGAATAAGCCTGAGAGGAGGATCGAGGGGCTCAGAGGAGAAGGTGTTTGGGGAGGGTCTCCTGGGCTATGTTATAGATTTGGTCATTTGTTCCATGATTCTTTGATTCTAGGACTTCTTTTATGTACATCCTCTTAACATCTCAATAGAATTCCCAACACATTGGTTCAATGGAATTTTATCACTTTGTCTTTTTGTTGTTTGCATGGTTCTGTTTAATCTCTTATTGATTATAAACTGCTTTAGAAAATATACTGAGACTTCTTAAGAGAACATCTAGCCCTAGCTAGTTTGGCTCAGTGGATAGAGCATCGGCCTGGGGACTGAAGGGTCCCAGGTTCAATTTTGGTCAAGGGCACATGCCCGGGTTGTGGGCTCGGTCCTCATTGGGGGGCGTGCATGAGGCAGCCGATCAATGATTCTTTCTCATCATTGATGTTTCTACCTCTCTGAATCAATAAGCATATATTTAAAAAAAAGAGGGAGATCATCTTCCATGCTGTGTACAGCCTGTGAGATCTAGGAATTATTTCGGATGAGTACATTTCTCAACAGCAGCATTAGGAGTTAAGCAGACACGCAATGGGTTTCCTCTTCAGTTTTACCTCCTGGTGGTTAGAGTTGCTTCTGAGAGGATAGCGTTGAGACAAGTCATGAGGCCAGATCAGCATCTCTGGTTAAGAGTGTGCTGATGGGTTAATCATATCTGCCACAGCACAGAAAATGGGATGACTGCCATGGTGCTGCCTATTTGCCATTTGTGGCCTGGAACATCAGTTATAAAGAAAGGTGCTCTTTCACCCTGCGCCTAGGTGTCTGGCACAGGTATATTTGGGCAAGGATCGCTGTTGCCTTGGGGGCACATGGAGCCATCTCCTTACTGACGTGAACCTTTAACCCTAGTCCCTGCCTAAGGATACTAATGCCTCTGGTTTAGGTCAGGTTCATCTTTTTTACTTGGTATAACTACATATTTTCAGAAAGTGCCAGGATTTATGTGTTTGTGTCCACCAACTTGGCACAGTGACCTCTCTATCCGGAGCTATATTTTCCCCTGGAAATGATCAGAGTTAATAGCAGCATCTGCAAAAATGTATTGATTAACACAGCTATGAATCATTTATGCTGTAACTGGCAGTGCAACTAATTGATGTACTGGTTTCAGGGTGTAGGCGGAGCACGGGGCATCTGTAGTCCATCCCCTTTCCCACCCACCCTCTGGTGGGAGCTGCCTGGGCCTCCCACAGCTCATGGGGAAGGCAGGCATTAGAGAGGATGTGTAGTGGGATGAGCTCAGAGCCAAAAAGCATTGGGAGCCATTACAAGGCAGCTTTCATCAGAAAATCAAACTTCCAGGATATCTGGCGGGAAGCCATTGTTTGCTGCTCTAGAAATAGTCAACAAAATGACATAATCGAGTAGTGGTCATTTCATGGAAAACAGAGGGCCTGGGGAGCAGCCAGACCATCATCTAGCTTTTTGTGCATTTAGAATGATATTTAAACGAAGGTTATTCTACTTTACTGTGTGAAAATGTGTCTCGTTATGAGTTAAAGACAGACTTTGCCTTACACACAGGTCATCTTCAGCTTTATTTCCCTCTGTAGATGGAAGGAAGCACATCTTTATGTGCTAGAGTTTTGCTCTACACATGCTCCATCCTTTTATTTTATTATTATTTTAAATTGATTACAGAGAGGAAGCGAGAGGTAGAGAGAGACAGAAACTCAATGATGGGAGAGAATCATTGACTGGCTGGCTCCTGCACGCCCACCACTGGGGACAGAACCCGCAACCTGGGCATGTGCCTTGACTGGGAATCAAATCATGACTCCTGGTTCATAGGTAGACACTCAACCACTGAGCACTCTGGCTGGGCACATGTTCCATTCTTTTTTTTTTTTATTAATATATTTTTATTGATTTCAGAGAGGAAGAGATAGGGAGAGAGGGATAGAAACATCAATGATGAGAGAGAATCATTGATTAGCTGCCTCCTGCACACCCCCTACTGGGGATCAAGCTACAATCCAGGCATGTGCTCTTGACTGGAATCGAACACAGGACCCTTCAGTCCACAGGCCGATGCTCTATCCACTGAGCCAAACCGGCCAGGGCAATGTTCCATCCTTTTAAACATCAAGGAGTTGGTTGTCACCTGACCTCGGGGCTCTTGCAGTGCTTATTGTTTGTCCCATACAGTTTGGCACATCATTGATCACCCCCGTGTTGTTTACAGTGTAGGGGGGGACAAAAGGGAAGTTCGGAGTTACTTAGAGCCAGCATTCTTTCTCTTTAGGTCCGAGCCTTGGAATAAGGATGATCATAGGGCTATTGAGACCCCATGAGGCCCCCAAGCAGTGCCTTAAGCAGTAAATGGTAGGTCTGCAGGGTCTGTCCTCCTTGTCCTGCTGAGTTTCCCAGTAAAACACTTAAGCCAGGAAAGGTGCTTAGGGGATTCTGAGTGCTGGGGGAGGGAAGTGCCTCCCTCGAAACTCCTCTTCATCCTGGGACTTCCCCTCTAGGGAGGGAGGGCCCCTGGCTGGCCAGGCTGAACGTTTGAATTCTCCCACCAGCAGCTCTGCTAGAACATGTTGGGCGCAGATTGAAGTTATGCTTCCTACTCTCTATTTTCTTTTCTTTTGTTTAGGAAGGATTTTAACAGTATGGTTGCGATTTAGATCTACATAGTTGTTTGTAATGTAGCTTTTATTTTTTAAAGTTAATCAGAAAAAATTGTATGTGGTGCGTATTATGTGTATGCATATACATATATTTATATAGGAATACCTTCTTTTATTGTACTTAGCTTTATTGTGCTTTGTTTTAAATCTTTAAGTTAAAGATTTGTAGCAACCATGCTTTGAACAAGTCTATTGGTCAACATGCTCAATTTTTTAGCAATACTAAAGTATTTTAAAATTATGTACATTTTTACACACTTAATAGACTATAGTATAGTATAAACATAACTTTAATATACACTGGTAAATCAAAATATCCATGTGATTTGCTTTATTATGATACTTGCTTTATTGTGGTGGTTTGGAACTGAACCTGTAATATCACCGAGGTATGCCTGTATACAAAATGTAAATATGTAACCTAATTAAATTAAAGTCAGATGTAGTGAATTCATGGCTCATGTAACATCACCTTGTCTTGCACCCACAGCAGACATTGCTAGGAAATCATGACACTTTCCCACCGATCCTATGAGAGGCAGCCTCTGCCAATCGGGGAAATTGCCATGGGTGATAAAACCTGTGTTTCATTCTGGACCCAGATTGATCCTGAGGTACAGGACTCTTGACCTATATTATCCAGTTTTTACAGGTTGGGTCAGCAGGCCACCAGCCTCTGGAAACCCCACATGGGAGTAAGTGTTTCTCTCTGGTGAATGGCTAGTCAATGACTCTGATTATAAAAGCCTCTGGCCAGTTAGTGCTGGTCTCTTTCCCTTAGGGAACGAGTTGTCCTGTGGGAACACAGATTTTGGCCTGGATTAGGTGAATATGAAATTTCAAAAGTTGCTTTGGGATGAAGTCAGAAGCCATTAGTGAGGGGCCAGAAGGTGTTTGGTGCCTCTCTCTTGCAGCTGTCTCAGGGTTAACCAGGGTCAAGGTTCTTCTAGGGACAGGAACTCCCTGTGCTGGGACAGGAGCTCTGATCCATGCAAGGCAGCACTCCAGGTACTGCCTACATCTGTGACATGGGCAGGGCAACCTGAATGGTTCTTCATTCCCTCAGTCTGGACATGTTCGTGTTTACTCACACAACACGAGGTTGAATAAGATGTTCATAACCCACCATGTGCCGACACTGTGCTGTCTGTCCCAGGTTCATTCTCACCTTTATGCCTTTGCATACCTGTCTCCTCTATCTCATATGCCTTCCAGTCCTTTAAATCTGTTTGGTTCTCTCATGAACTTGATTCTGTCCACCTTTCAGAAGTAGTACGTAACTTAGATTTTGGCATCTAATGCTGAACTAAACCATTAAGTTTATGGGACACCTTACATTTAAACATGAACTAGAGACCAAGTTGTCCCCAGTTTTTGCATATCTTTACCTCTCTATGTCACAAGCCTAAGCATATATGGGTGGGTTCCATTTCTTGAGTGTGATGTGTCTTGAACTTGGCAAGCATGGTTTTGGTTGCAGATCCATAATATACCTGAATGGCAAAGCATTGCATTTTTTTTTTTTTCTTCTGGAAATAGACCCCTAGCCTACAGGACAGCAGAGTGATCCTTGTGTTGTGCCCGAGGACAATGTCCTCTGCTCTAGAGAGTGTTTGATCTTAAATGACCTTAAATATGATTTTAACTGCCCAGCAGCCTCTTTATTTTTTCATTTCCCACTCCCTCAAACCCCTATCTTGCCCTGGGCTATGGATCTCCATGGCAGGAATTACTGACCACCCTCCTTCTGCCTGGGAGGGATACTTCTCTTCTAACATGGAGCTGTCGAGCACGGCAGTCTGTGATACAGGGCACACCTCTTAGCCTTCGGCAGTTTAGCTCCTTGAGGCAATCCCAGCCTTTTTTGTATCCTTCCCAGGTGCTGCTCAGCCAATGCTGAAGCCATGAATGAATGACTATTATAGTGAATACTTCCCTGAAGGAAGCAGTCTATAAAACAAGGCTATTTCTATCTTTTGGAAAATGGCCCATGGAAACAAACCTAGGTTCTGGGTAGAGACACATTGGTGTATAATAGATAGCTTGTTCATCGGGACTTTCTCAGTTTCCTGCCCTTTCCACGTTCATGCTCTAGGACAGCATTTCCTGGTGTGTATTTCATTGAATTAGTGACATGTCAGATGTTGGTAAGTACAAGGGGGTTACAATACATGCAGGGATGGATTTGCCATGAAGCTATGAAGTTAAAGTTCTAGAACCTCTCACGCTCTGCTCCTAATTTTGTATATTCTCCTAGAACAGGCTTTCTAACTTGCGTGAACTTCAGGGGAACCCACCCCTGAGTATAAGTACAGAACACTGAGTTTAACTATGATAATTGGGCTTTTTCAAAAACGGCAGAACTTGTCAGAGCCTTTAATGTGTGATTGTCTGAGTAGAGGGATATAATACTCTTTTCCCCCATTTTTTTTTTTAATAGAATACTTTCTTTGCAAAAGAATCTCATAGTACCCTATCATTTCTCAGAATGAGGCAAGTATTAATTATTCTGCGAATCAGAAAATTATGGGTTTAACTGCCCTGCTGGCTGACACCAGCACATCTGATGCATCTCTTTTCAGTTTGGAATTCAGTGACATGTTGGTAGCTTGAATTGCCCGTGGTGAGAATATTCACACTGTGGAATCTGCAAACATGCCCACAGGCAGGACCTGGCTCAAGGAGCAGATGACATTATCAGGAGGTGATGCATGTTCACACGAAGGGCATAAATGACTTTAGACATCTTTAAACAACGTTCACATGCAGGCTGACAAAGTGGCATTGCTCTCTATCCTCTGCTTCTGATATCACATCTTTCTGCCCTTGACCCTTCTTGTGATTACAGTGGGCCCGCCCCAATGGTCTTCAATCACATCTGCGGAGTCGCTTTGGCCATAGGGACATAAGGTAACATATTCACAGGATTCGGGGATTAGGATGTAGATGTCTTCAGGAGGCCCATGTTCAGCCTACCACAGTTAATACTTTGTTACATTTATTCTTTAAAAGGTGAATTTTGTAAATGACCTCTAGTATTTCTTTTGATTTCAGTGTTTGGTTTCTGTCCATGCCCTTCCTACTTCCTTAACTGTTTCTAATATAAAACTGCAGTTTGTTTCATCACCATTAACAATTTCTGTCGGACTGTGACCTTTGTTGGTAAAAGCTCTGTATCCTTTGTTGAAATGTTAAAGCTTGGGAAAAAAGAAAGTATGTTGGCCTATGAATGAACTCTTTATTAAAGTTGTAAAGGGCAATTTATTTTCTTATTCAGCAATTTTCATTATGAGCTACCTCAACAGAGAAGTAATCTAAGTCCACTGAAGTTCCTAAAACAAAAAGTAGTATTGGGAAGAGAAGAGAATTGGGTATGGAGATGCTGCGCTCATTTTCACTTATGGTTGGAGAGTCGGAACAGTCTGTAGGTGGCTGTAAAGTGGGATTCCCTCGTTTCTAGCAGTTCATCCATCAGTGTTAAAGAATTCACCATCTAGTCAAGAAACCTTTCTTAAGCGCCTACTGATGTGAGCCTTGGAAGGACCTTCACAGTTAATGGGTGGAGCAGGTGAACCTGTAAAAGAGACTGAAAAGGTGTGGCCAGAGAGGGAGGAGGGTGGGATATGGAGTTGGGGGTGTTGAGAAGGTTAGGAATTGTAGGTGCTGTTGAGAGAACAGACAAGGACGTTTGAGAAATGGCTTTTGTCTTTATTGACCTGAGGTCATTGGTTACCTTATCTGTGTCCATTGGAGGTGACAAATCCCATGTAGACCTGTATTTTCAGGTGGCCTTGACCCCAAGGATGGTGTGGTTCTTAACCATAATGTAAGAGATCAGTTTCACAAAAGAAGCATTGTACTAAGTAATCTTGATTTTTATAAGGCCTTTGTCTTGGAGGTTTTGTGAATAAACAAATTTGTGAATAGTCCCATAGTATATAATTTATCCCATTAAATGCAATAATATAGACTTTGAACCAATTTATTTGTAGGACCATCATTTCTTATTCCTCTTTACTTTGTCTATTTCCAAGACCAGCATAAGGCTTTTAGTAACTAGTTAAGTCAATAGTTCTTAACCACAGAGGCCTGACTCACTAATGTGTCAGACCAATTCTGAGCCATGTTCATTACTGATTCACTACTGATTACTGGTTAAGGCACTCAACTCTGTGGATGATGAGGTGATTCCTGTAATGAGGTTGAGATATCATGGTTTCATTATTGGACGTCTTTGGGAGTAAGCAGGGATTCACACATGTATGTGCATATGCATGCACACAGACCCAGGCACATGACACGGATGCTTACACAATTAAGGTAGCATTTGTTTGAATGAAATCATGCTTTACATGTGTAAATGTAGCTCTCTAAGAAGTAAATGCAGAAATTTAAATGTGATGTTCCAAAAGACAATAGTCACATCTTATTTAGTTCTACAAACTGCAAATGTCCATCTTGATATTCTTCATCCCAGACTCTGAAGCTTTAAACTCCTAATAAACATTCTAGAATTTTCAAAGAGTGCCTAACTCCTGTCTAGTGAGTTCTGGGCTTCTTGGATCTTCTTCTTGTGTTCAGTTCCTTGTACATGATACGATTGTGTCATACTGCCTGTGGCATTCAACTCACTAAAGTTTTCCTTTACCTCTATTCTTTTACCTGCTGGAAAATTGCTGGAGGCTGAAAGAGGATAAGGCTTATTTAAATGGTTCTTTTATTAACTTTTTGTGACGTTGGACAATCCATTTTACATCTGTGGGTTTCACTTTCCTTCTGTAAAAAAAAAATGAATGAAAGCTTAGTTGATCTCTGAGGTTTTTAAAATTGTGCATTCTAAGATACATATGTACTTTATAACATCAGATCCAACACTTTCAAATTAAAAATAATAATTTCTTGAGTATTTCTCCTATGTTGGGGCTGGACTGGGGCTGCTGGAAATTCAAAGACATGTAAGACATGTTCCTACTTCAAACAAATATTGTATTTAAGATAATTTGCAGATGCACACAGAGCTAAATGACAGAAGATTAAGTAACTGTTCAAGTCCATTAAAAAGCAAACTAAAGACTTGACATAATTAGTTGTTAGATGAATGGGATAGGTCAGCATTCCCCAAACCCTTCTGTGGATCATCAGTTCTGCAAGATGGAAATAGGTTTTCCTTGACTAATAGGTTCCTAGGTCAGTTGAGCTTAAAAAATGCTTGGTCTGAAAAAATTAATCAGTTTATCTATTAAAGACCTCAGAATCTTAATCTCCTGAATGAATGCACATCTGCATAATCTTTGGTCTCCAGATTTTACTGTCCAGGAAACCATAGGGTTTGTTTGTTTGTTTGTTTGTTTGTTTTTGTTAGATGCACTAAGTAATACAATTTGGAAAAGTTGGTATTAATGATAAGTATGTTAGGAGTTGAAAGTGGGGAGTTTTGGCTTCAAGGTTGGGTGGTCAGGGAAAATTTTAAGGAGGTGGTGGGGTTTGGACTGAGTCTGGAATGCTGGGGTGGGTTTGCATAGCTGCAGAGCAGGAGGGCACATGTGGAAACTGGCCTGTGGCTAAGTTGCCAAGACAAGTGAATGGAATGGTACAAAGGACCCCTAGTACTTTCTCCCAAGTCTCTCAGGCTCACCCTTCCTTCTGAGAAGTGCTCTTTTCACATCAAGTTCCAAATGCCCCCAGCGCATTAGGGGAACTCACTTCTGACCACTTCTCACTTGGGTGCCTTTCTGTTTTTGCTCCTAACAATAGGCTGATTTCTTTCCGAATATGCTCCTGTGAGGGGTTCATGGCACCTAAATAGAACTTGGCTACTCCTCCCCACAGTGGGCCAGGGACTGAGCCGGGAAAGCTGCCCCGAGGATTGGCTATACTGAATTACCTGGGATTACCCTTCCCTGGGCTACTGAAACAGGGGCCTGGTGACAGGGGCCCAAGAATCTATATTTTCTACAAGGCTCAAGGCCAAGGTACAGGTAATGCACCTGGATGGAGCTGAACCAGCCTGGCTCTGGTTGGGCCCAGGAAGTCTGCAGACTCACCTGACATTAGATTCCATTGAACCCCTTGGGTTCAGAGTTGTCCTGGGAAAGACCTGGGAGATCTGAGTGCTTGGACTCCAGGCCCACAGCAGTGAAGAGTAACAGAGTTCCCAGTTGTTACAAGGCCCTAATTCCATACAGGTCCCCTCAAATAAGTACATCCCAAGTCTTTATAGAATTAGGTAGCAGTTATTGAATTGAGTCACTCATTTGCAAATGTAGTTATACAAATGCATGATCAAGTTGGAGCAATCCAGGGAGGGGAGAATTGGGCTTGCACTGGGCAGGCTGGAAGGGGCCTTGTCTCCTTATGGTGTGTGTGCTTGCATTTCCCTCTAGTGTCCTCTGTCATATGCTTATTTTCTAAAGCCCACGTGGGATACTCATTACAGAGAGATGACAGGTTGATTACTTCTGATGAAGGGCTAGAGCACTTGAAATCAATGGGAGGAAAAGACACATTTCTATCACATGGTACAGCTCATTTTTAATCATTTTTTATTGTTTTAAAGGGCAGCAAGCTGTTTAACAGCTACAAAATATTAGAAATAAGTTTTGGTTGTTAGGAGTAATAATTCAGGGTGAAGTCTCTAGAGTCACCCGTCTGTTATTTCAAATCTGAAGCAAAAAAAAAAATACTTCAAAAGCCCAACACCAGAGCCCAAGTACTGACCTAGTTTAAAATGTTAAAATGCAACTTATCCTATTAGCAGATGTCTAAGATGGAGCATTCTTTTTCAATTCCTTCTCCTTTATTTGTCTAGGGGGTTTCTTTTTTCTTCAGGGAGAGAGGGCAATATTTGCATAACTTTTTGCAGGGCAACCGGCTTCTTTTTCTTTTTGCATCCCTTGATGGTGTCTCAGCTTTATGGTTTAGGGGGAAATTGGCTTTTGATGTGTAGCAAAAATGATAACCGTGTTTAATGTAAAATACTGAATCTGGTTATTAAACTCTTTGGCAGTAGGAAAAATAGTGTCACAGAGCATTAGTTGTCAAGGCCTGAAATGAACCGCTTAACTTCTTAGGAGGAGCCTTAGAGATACACCACCTTGTGTGGAGGGGGTTCAGATGGATGGTGAGTGCTAAGTGGAGGGGTGCCTGGTGCTGTAGTTTCTCATGAAGGGGTCTGTGGAAGTTTTATACATAACGGAATCCTTTGCTTCTGAAGGATGATCTGTGCGAGAGTTGGGTCCTGATGCTGGCATTCTTCCTTTTCTGCTCCTCCCTCTCCTCTCAGGAGGCTTGGGACCCATGTAGGTGCTTGACAGGCCAAAAGAAGGTTAGCTGGCAGAGGCAGAAGAGTTTAGAAATCCTATCACCAGCTGTATCAGGACCCGTGCAGTGTCCAGAGCCACTGGCCCAGGTTCCCTTCAAAAACAGAGACACACAGAACCGTGGCCAAAGCTGTGTGTGGAAAGGATGAGAGGAAATTGGAAAGTGGCTGTGTATGTAGACTTAGTATTCGTAACCAAAGGTGCGTGGCTCCACGATTTTCCTGTCTTTTCTGATTTAACCTCGACGCCCCCTTCCTTGCCATTTCTTCCATCTGCGGTTATAAAAAGATTTGGATTCCCTGTTGAGTTCTGCCACACAGTTCTGTGTGCGCTGCTGCACATAACCTCCGATGGCCCCAGCTGCCTCTGGAGCTGGACCCCACCTCACCTTTCTAATGTTGTTTTCTACCACCTCCTGTGGGATCTCTGGCCAGCCAGTCTTCTAGCTGACCTCTTAGTGTGTCTTTGGAGTCCTCACTTTTCAGCTTTTATTCAGGAAAGACCCCTGGCTGGAACCCTCTTCTTCCCACCAACCACTGTCTTCCCTTAGAAACCGGATCCTACTCTCAGACGGATGGAGACAGGAGCCTGGCAGGTGCACAGGTATAGTTCAGTGAGCAGGCAATTTCAGAATCTGATGGGGGCAGCAACGTCACCATATTTATAGAAGACTTACTCCATAAGTTAACTTGGGCACAAATTCAGTTTGTATATAAATACATATTCAGCTTAGAATCCTATAGAATATACAGCTGGGTATTCAGCCTTTTTTTTTTTTTAACCTAATGTTATCTTTTGAACATTTCCCACATTATTAATAGTCCTCATATATTTTTTAAAACTTTTAAAAAAATGTTTGTATTGATTTTTGAGAGAGGAAGTGTTGTATGTGTGGTCTGAGGATCTCTTTTCTTAGAATTGCCTGGGGTACTTGCCAAACCTGGACTCCCCAGCCCCACTGCTGGCCAAAAGTGGACTAGGGGTGGTGGTGGAGGTGAAATGGGAATCACTGGTGTGATTCTGAGGCCCAGGGAGGTTACAGAACCTCTACGTCAAGCCCACCCACATGTGCCCCTGCTGCCCCATGAGTCTGGTGTGTGGTATGAGGGGTGATGTGGCCAGTTAGCAGCCTGGCCAGGTCCGGTTGGGCAAGTAAGATCTAAGGAGAATTGGGGTTTCTATGAGGAGTTATCTACACACCCTGATTATTGGGCCAGGGACTGACCAGGGCTGAGTGGGGGGGACCCTTCTCTACAGCCTCTGACCAACCTTTGAACCTCTTCGAGGTTGATGGGCTTCAATAATACTTTCTAGCCCTTGACTCTGCCTTGGTTATATTTTTTTCACTGTACATGTCAGAGCCATGTCTAAAGTTCTCAAAACTTGTTTTGTGTCAAACCCCCTCCAAGGCAGGTGACCTGCAACTTTAGTCAGATGTTTGTTTGACGTGATCCATGTTCTGGGGCTCCCCAAATTGGGATGCATGCTCAGGTCATATCCTGTGTGAGGGGACGGGAAAGAACTCTTTCTGGGTCCAAAGGAAGTCAAACTGTATTTTTCTTTTCCTCATTCTTCATCCACCATCTAGCTTTTTCATTTGCTGGAAGGTGAGTTCAGAGCCCTCAGGCCTGGTTGCCTCTTCTGAAAAGGGAGTTCTTCCACTAGTGAGATGGTATGAGGTCAGGGGGAATGGCTTCCTCCAGCCTGGAGGCTCCCCGAAGCCTGTAGATATGAGCTTTCTTGACTCTGAATTTTGTTACTGGGAGGTTTCTAGAGCCTGTTAAAGGCTGAGCATAGGATGATGACAGGGCCCTTAGAACGCAGAGGGAGAAGTGTATGTGAGGGGTTCTTCTGCAGGGAACTCCAGGGCCTGGACAGATGGGACCATGGGTGGGTGCAAGAGCAACAAACCTGCTCCTCCCTGGTCTTTTCATCTGTGTCTTGCTGATATGATTTCCTCTTAAAGTTAAGATTCTTAGGGGATACCAATAGCACCAAGTTAGAGATGAATTAAACGTGAGAGGGAAAAACCTAGCTAATGTGGAGATGGGAAGAAAATTGGCTAATTTAAAAAAGTTCTAGCAAAATATATATAACATAAAATTTAGCATGTTAGCCATTTTGTTGTTGATTCTCACCCGAGGATGTTTTTTTCTATTGATTTTTTAGAGAGTTGGAAGGGGGAGGGAAACGTAGATGTGAGAGAGACACATCGATTGGTTGCCTCCTGCAGGCACCCTGACCAGGGGCCAGGGATTGTGCCTGCAACCCAGGTACGTGCCCTTGACCAGAATCAAACCTGAGACCCTTCAGTTCCGAGGGCCGACAATCTAGCCACTGAGCCAAACTAGGTAGAGCAGCATGTTAGCCAGTTTTAAGTGTTCAGTCCAGTGGCATTAAGTACAGTACATTGTTTTGCAACTTCCATCTCCAGAACTTTCTCATTAAACTGGAACTCCGTACCCGTTAACCACTAACTCCTCATTCTACCCCTGCTCCCAGCAACCACCATCCTACTTTGTCTCTATGAGTTTTTGTGTCCTCTATGTACCTTATATAAGTGGAATTATGAAATATTTGCCCTTTTGTATCTGGCTTGCTTTTCAGTTCACATTTTTCTATGTCCAGGTTTTAAGTAAGCTCTCGGAGTAAGGAAGCGAGGAACGGACTCGGCTTCTCTCTCTGGAAGCAGTCCTCCTCTCCCTCTGCCTGTCCTTGTTGTCCAGAGTAGCAAGGCCAGGGCACTGCTTTAGCTAATCCTCTGGGTGGAATGAGCTGACAACTGGGGCCTATGAAATTTGCTTCCAGCTGTTCTCAGGCCTCAGCGTGTTCTTTTGAATGTTGAACTACGATTTTAGATAGAATACAGGCTGCCCAGTTGAATTTACATCTCAGATAAACAGTGACTAATTTTAGTATAAGTGTATCCCAATTATAAGTATATCCCAAATATTGCCCGGGATATACTTATCCTAAGGAATTATTTGTGGTTTCTCTGCAAGTCAAATTTAAATAGGTTATCGATTGCTAAACCTGGGCAACCCAACAGTAAACACAAAATAAAGTGGCCATATGATGGAGGAGGGGGTTGGGACGTAGGGAGGGTGGGAAGTTGATTTGGCATTGTCAACCTACTTTTGGTACAATATTAAAAACTTGGATCCTAAAAGTAGGATTTTAAAGTAATAGCATAGACTTCTTGTCTATTATGTCCACAGATAAAGAGGCAGAAAGTACCTGCTCATCAAAAGATGACCTGCACACGACAGGTACCCACAGTCAGTAGGAGCCCTGATCCAAGGTTACTGACTCCTGTGCAGGTTGGATACACGACTGCTAGCAGGGATCCAGGGAGAACGTGTTTGGGGCGAGAGCTGCGTGTGTGCCTGGCTGTGGTCTGTCTTGTTGACGGATGGAGCCAGCTGCGGAGAGGTGGTTTTGTGCTGTGTGAAAACTGAAACTTGACTCCAAGTTTCCCTCTGGTCCCTTCCTGTTGAGCAGTCAACTGTCCTCGGCTGTGTCCCTTTTGGTGGTGCTCTGAATCAGCCTTCCACATGAGAATTCAATAAAAACGCGACAGATGTGGAGTGCTTGCCCTGAGTAAGTCAGGCTGGCACTGAGTCATGCCTTCTCCGTGTCTTCCGCGGGGCTGTCTTCACTGACCCCTCCCTCCTTGGATTTAGGTCCTTGGGGCTGGTTTTGCTTTCTCCCCAGCCTTGTGGAGGACAGAAAAATGATCGTTTTTTAGGGTTTGTACACAGTGTGAGCCCTTCCTGAGCTGCTGGTCGGTAGGTGGAACAAAATCAGTGTTTGGTGCTATTCTCCACGGGGCCAGACCCACCCACAGATGGGATGGCTGCCCCCCAGCAGCCTGTGGGAGCGCCGAGGGGGCTGCCTGCGGAAGGGGCCTCCCGGGGCTCCAAGGACATGGGTATACATTATACAGCAAAGCATATGTACTTTATTTTGGGGTTTTGAAGCCCTAGTAATTTTGTGGCCCATTTTGGCTTTTTCCTTCCTCAAGGGACTATGCAATATTTAATGACTCAACTCTTGATTATACTCCGGATGTTTCTTTTCCACTGATGTCAGTTTACAGAGCACTCCCCAAAGCCAGTGTTTGTGTGAGGGAGGGGAGGGGCAGAAATGGAAGAAGAGAGGCCTCCGGGACCCCAAGAGTGGGCTTCGACTGCTCCCCCCACGCACTGGGGAGGCCCAGCCCTGACGTGTTAATGCACAATGCTTCCTGCTTCCAAGCTTGGTGGAGGAGTCGGGTTGGCTGTGATGAATGGCACCGGGGGGTCTGTCTCCTGCAGGGCTCCTGGTCAGGAGCCTCAGTGGGGATCCCAGGTGGAGACGCCTTCATGGGGTGTGGGATCATTTTTAGGTCTGGTTGTTAGGGGTGGGGTGTTTGGTAGGAGCCTCAGAGCAAATGTTTCAAAAGTGGGGTGCTGCATCTGCCCCGCCTCGGTAGGAGTTCAGCCTCACACTGGGAGGGCGGGGCTTGGGCAGGAGGGTTTACTTCTGTGCACTGAAGTCCAGCTCCTTAGTTTGGCTTAGTCCCTAGAAGACGGGTTTCCTTTACTCAGCCCTTTGAAGAAAGTGACCAGGGTAGCTGGTAAGGAGGGAGCTCTGTGGGATAAAGGTCTGAGGAGATGGCTTCCAGAGGAGTCTTCCCAAGGCCCTCCTTGCCTTCCTTGGACCATGTGGGATTGGGGCGGGGTTGGGGGGCGGGGTTGGGGAGAACAGAGAGCCTCTAGAGTCTAGCATCTTGTTTTCTCCCCGCCCCCTCACCCCCACCCCCCAGTCCTTCTAGACAGATTCATTTTCTGCTGTTTTCCCAAGGGGCTGACAGAATCTTACATGCAGGGGAAATAATTTGACATAGGAGTGGCGTGTGGGCAGTTGTGTCTGTTACTAAGCACAAAGAATTTGAGGAAAAGAGGGAGGAAAATAACTGTTTTTAAACAAAACAGCCTTATTTACTGCTCTATTTTGAGGATCTGTCATGGGCAAAAGGTGATGACACCTGGTGAGAGAAACACAGAAACCGTGAGGCCCTGGCTCCCCTACAGGAGCTTGTGATGAGACGGGAGCACAAAATCTCTGCAGTTTTCAGTTTGTGGGTCAGGAGAGGGGGACCCAACAGGGCAGGGGAAATGAGAGGGCTGGAGCTCAGGGGGGTTCATGGCTGTGCAGTGTCAGCTGATTCTCAAGAGTTCTGTAAGGTATCAGAAAGCAGATCGAGGGTGCTCTGGATGGGAGAGATGCATGAACGGCCCAGGGGGAGAAAATTGGTTGTAAAAAGATTGTATGAAGACAGCGGCTGTGAGCCAGTGGGGTGTGATTTTTATTTTTATTTTTATTTTTTGGCACTAGCCTAGTGTCAAGTTAGATGTCTGTTAGCAAACTTTAAAAAATAGTAACCTATGCCTCTTGCCCCTATACTTCAACTTCCGAGTTAGCACTGTACCTGACGTCATTCTGGAAGGCCTCCAACAGCCCCGTGGGGGCCAGTCTCCCAGCTTGTTCCCAGGTGCCCTGATCCTGGGCTGCGTGCACATTTTGCAGTTTAGCATCCTCTTCTCCCAACATCCTCTCTCCCTTTTGCCTCTGCGATGCCTTCCTGTAGTGACCACCTTCTCCTGGGACGGCTCCTTTTCCGCTGTCCCCCTGTCTCCTGTGTGGACCTACATTCACCTAGGTCCTGGCTGTTGTGGCTGGTGCTCTGTGTGTTGGCAATTCCCTTGTCCACACCAATGTGGCCAGCCCAGCTCCGGGGGATTAGGATTCTGCAGTTGTGGACCCCTAACAGCCAGAGAACTGAAGATCATTCCACAGACATCTGTTAAAGCACCCTCTGGGTGCAAGCTTCTGGGGAGACAAATCCCAGCAGCCGGGGATCGTCGGCCAATACCTGCTTCCCTCCAGTCTTCTGTGTCTAATGGCCTCATCCCTTGAAAGCTCTGAATGACATATACATCTCTCAGAAGGCTAAAATCCTACTAGTCCTTTTCTATAACTTCCAACTACGTCCCTTAGGCTCACACTTCCTAGTAATGTGATAGGAGATGCAGAGCGAGAGTCTCCTCGGGTTTCCAGAGCTGCAGCAGCTTCAGCCGCACTGGAGGCAGAGGTGCGCTTGAGTGGGGCCTCCCGTCCATTCAGAATGCAGGGCTGAGCCCGAGGGATTTGTGTGTTCTCTGGGTCTGTGTCTTGCACAGGCGACTTTGAATTTGACACCCCTGTCACATCGCCAGTGCCTGGAAACCCTGAAACTATTCCTGGTATTCATAATTCACATCGGGTAGGCTTGAAGGGTATTTATAGCGCTCCCCAAGACAAGTTATTGCCAACGGAGGTAGGGACACTTATCAGGTGCTGTGTAGGAGCCACAGGGCTGAGCACACCCTTCTCCTGGCTAATTTTAGGTTCCCAGTGTTGGGGCTGGGAATGAGGGCTTATCACATAGTCCGTATGCTTTCAGAGGCTCTGATCTCCCTGGGAGACTGGAAGGACAGACATTTATGGCCATTTCTGTTGCTGGGCTTGGCATAGCCCCAGGGTATTGTTGGGGACATTGTCTCACTGCCCAGGTTCTCCCTCACTGTGCCCCCTCCTGCTGTCCTCTGGCAGGAAAGAGGGACTACAGGGCTCCTTGGCATCCTAGCATTAGGTCACGGAGCTGTGGGATAGGGGCTCAAGGTGGGAGACGACTTGACAGTAGAACATCATGCTTTACAAGCCAAGTCTTGCAAACTGTGAATATTTGACATGCTGTTTAGCTTGCCTACCTGTGGTACCCTTGAAGGATCTCCTTAGGCTTTCCTGGAGATTTTTGAGCTGCCAATTCTTTAAGGCACAGGTGTTTGCAGAGGAGCTGGGCCTTGTCTTCCTCGGGGTGGTGGTGGTGGTGGGGGTGGTGGTGTTAAACCTTGCTGGAATAAGAGCCTTTTAAATGACCTGCTTCCCTGGGATGTGGCTTGCCCAAGGAGAGTTCCTGCTGCAACAAGGTATATGGAATGTGGCGGGGGAGGAAGCTGGCTAGTTGGTGTTGGCACTTTCTATTGTCTTTAAACGATACAGCCTGGCAGGGGGGAGATGTGTGGGAGTGTGCATATGCAAACGCTTGCCTGTGCCTTTGTGGGGCCAGTTGCCAGGTGAAGGAGCCCTGGGTTGGTTGGTTCGAGGGAGGTGGCCGAGTCACATTTTACCCACTTCACTGCTTGCCTTCAGGCAGTTCTCTCTCATTTGCCACTTCCTGCTTGAAGTGCCCGGGATAGAGTCCCTGTTCCTTTTTTTTTTTTTTTTTTTTTATGTGGCTGGTAGTTACTCCTGCTACCTGTTTGGTATAAATAGCTATAGCTTAGAAGCAGGTCTACCAGAAAGCTGGAAAAATAAATGTTTTCTCAAATGAAGTGAGTGACAGTCATGTCTGACCCACTGTTCCTCACCAACAGTTGTCGTCGTTGGCTTCCTTTCTCGGACTTGGAAATATTCATATGAGGCCACAATGGAGCCTTTCTTGGCTGGCAGCTCCGGAGCTGCTCTGCTCTGCCGTGGGGCTGTGCTGGCATCACCACTGGAGCAAGGGCTTGCGTAGGGACGGGGACTGGGGACAAAGCTTGCTCTTGTGCCTGGATCTTTTTCCAGTTTCTCTCTATTCTGAGGGTCAGGCAGGATCACCCGCCCCCCCCCGCCCCCCCGCCCCCCCCCCCCCCCCCCCCCCCCCCCCGTTCCTTGAGATGGATATTGTAAATGGCAAATCTGTAGTCTCTTATATGTTGGGAACCAGGTCCATCTGTGATTCTACCTTCTGAGTTGAGCCTAATAAGAAACTGCACACTTATTAATTGTTAATAAAGAGATGGGTCTAGTTGGTTCTGGTTTTTCTGTTCCATTCCTAAAGCATCTCTCAAACCTATAAATTCATGTTATCTATCCTTTTGTCCATGGGCATTTGGGTAGTTTCCAGATTTGGGCTCTTATAAAGAAACCCAATATGGTTATTCTTGTACATGCCCTTTGTCGTGGGTGGGTTTATACCTAGGAGCAGCGTTTCAGATACGTTTTGATTTACTTTTGCTCGCGCACTCGTTCATTGAGTAAATACTGGGATCCACTGTGGGACAAGCTGTGTGCCAGCCCTGGGGTGACAGCAGGGAGCAAGAGGAGCAAGGCCTGGTGGAGGAAGAGTGCCAGAGAGCCAAGCTATTTTGGATGGGTCTCTGAAGAGGTGAGATTCAAACAGACTTTAAGGATGAAAGCCAGCCAGCCAGGTGAGTGGCCTGGGGAAGGAATACTCTGTGCAGAGGGAAGAACACGGGCAGAAGCTCTGATGGTGGTTGCTGCTGCCTTAAGACTGGCCTGGTCAGCATGGTCAAGTCCAAGTGTTGGCTAGGCCCTACCCAAGCTAATGAAGTAATGGCCCGGGACACCTTCCTTTGTAGGAATCAGGAAAGAGGGTTGGTTTTTGTTTTGTTTTTAAACAGAATTAATGATGGAAGAAGGAGCACTGCATGGACTGTTTCACAGAAGTCACCAGGAGGGCCAGGTGGCATGTTCGGTGACTACGCTGTGCTGTCCCCAGCTGGCCCTTGGTCTCCTAAAAGGCCCATGAGGTCCAGTTGAGGGAAGCCATGGAGTTGGCTGGTCAGTTCCTGTGTTGTCGGGGCCTTTTGTTTTGGAAACCAGCACAGCACGATTGGGTTCCTGGTGTTTAGCCAGTGACTCGTCTTCCCAGACCCTCAGGATCCAGCTTCCCAGCCTGGGAATTTACCATCCCTGGATGATAGAGAGGTGTGATGCCTTAGGGGTGCAGGGGAGTCTGCCTAGGCCCAGGGGACACTGTCTTTAGGAGAAGGGTGGGGTGGTTTCTCAGGCTGAAAAATGAGAGACCCAGCCGGAAGCAATGGCCCTGAGCTGTGGATGTGGCTCTTGCCAGCTGGTCCAGGCCTCCCTTCCAGGACTATCAAATACAAAGCCAGCTTGGAGCAGACTCTGGTGGGAATGGGAACCACATGGAGGCTGCAGGCTGGACAGCATCCTCTGGTGACTTCTCTTTCTTTCTTGCACTGCCTTGTGTCTCATCTTTAATTAAAATGCCCTTGTTAGGAAATCTTCGAGCTCTGGTGAAACGCTATCCTGACCGCAGAGCAGCCAGCCACCCCCATAAGGAGGGAGGATGTGGAAGGAGACATTCGAACAACTTCAGACTCCCAGGAATTCTCTTTGTGTTGTACAGTTTGGCCGATGGCCGCAAGAGCCCGGTGGCTGGCTGGAGTATTGATTCCCCTTCAGAACGGGGGTGCCTCTTGCTTTCCCCCCAGCCCCATGGCCCTGGGAACCCTCTTCTGAACGTCGTCTGTGGATGTTTTTGTAGCATTTCCTTCTACTCTCATGTTATTAGTGAGTAAAGAAGATAAAAGCTCTTGTGTATTTAATAAACCGCTTAAAACAGTGCCTCTGTGGGAGCCAGGTGAAAGCCACCCACCAACTTCCCCTCTCTCTGCCCCCACCTCTGGTGCTGAGGAGTTGGGAGGCGCTCGCTGGTATTCCCCTCAGGAACCCCCTCCCTTCTTTTCTCCCTTCCTTCAAAAATCACATTCCAGTTGCTTTTTGGGATACGGGTGCTAAGAATCAGGGTTATTAATTTACAGGTCCTGTGGTATCAGCAGTCACCTCCCTGGCTGGGCAGCCTCTCATGCATTTTCCGGCCATTGGGCTCCCCGCCTCCATCACGCTCCCCTGCCAGGCTTCTCACGGTTGGTTGGCACTCAACGCTGAGTTGCTGAATAAAAAAAAAGCCTTTCCTAATAGTTTTCTCGTTAGTTCTCATGCGAATCTTTATTTCCTGTACTACTTTCCTTGCAAATGTGAAATTATATAGAAAGCAAAGTTTGAGTTTAGTCACCTCCAGGGACGCACCTTTTTATCCTTGTTTCTTTTTGTTAATGTGGTTTAACTATGTTTTAAGAGTTGTCTCTATTTGACTATATTTTAAGTTACACCTGACATGGAAAGATACAATTAGCTAGAAGTGTTCTTCAGTCTACTCGGGAACCCAGATACTTCTATTGCAATTAAGTAATTAGAAATTTGATGTTATGGAGGATCACTTTTATTCTTAGCAGCCAAATATCAAGCATTCTTAGAAGGCCCGATGAACTGCTCATTTTAAATGCAAATTCTGTGCACAGTTAGAAGGAAAATGGAATTGTTCTGGCTCCCAGCACTCACTCTGCATTTTTGCCATTCCTTCTGATGGCGGAGGGGAGGGCTCATGACTAAATCCTTCAGCATCTTTATTATGATTTCGGATTTGTACTTGCTGAGAGGAAGCCTTGCTCCAGGACATTAACCCTCTCTTGCCATCTGCAGAGTTTCACTAGTCTGTTTCTCCCCCTTAAATGATTTGGATTTCCGGTCCCATTTGCTTGATAGATGTACTAGGAAACTTGTCAGTGGGTGGTATTGTGGTGTGTGTGTGTGTGTGTGTGTGTGTGTGTGTGTGTGTGTGTTTATTTTGGTAGGGTATTTTTGTTGTTTTTTTGAGGCAAATGAAATGTGTTAAACTTTAGTTCTTAGCAGGGGTGTGTGCTGTTGCCTTTTAGCCTTAGAAGTTCCACTTCCCTCTCATTTCTCTTTTAGGCGTCTTCTCCCACTTTTCCCATTAGCCAGCTGCTCTGTCCTAGCTGCTCGGGATCTGGAGAACCCATGGCCTTGGGTGTAACGGAGACGATGGGATTCCTGTGCCGCATGGCCGGGCAGGTGGTTTACGCTCGGGATTCAGAGGAAGAGTGAAAGTGTGCACATCAGTAAACAATGATGAGTTTATGGAGTCTTTGATGTTAACCTTTCCCCCCAGGCAGACAAGTTATTTTCCTTTACCTGAAAATGAGAATTTTACTTGTAAAACGGCTCCTGGGTTCTGTGGCTCTGAGACCATGGGTTGTACATGGAGGGGTCAGCCTCTCAGCTAAGCTGGGCTCTTTCCTGGCAGTTGTGCACACAGCTGGAGCCAGTAGAGACGGTTTTGGGAGTGGCAACGTGGTAGCATGTTTTCTCTGTCCATGGGACAATGGCTTCAGTACTGATCTCCCCCTAAGCTGGGGTGGTGAGCTGATTTATGGTTGCCCAGTATTATAAAAATGCAAAAACCATATGCAGTAGTCCCCCCTTATCTGTGGGGGATGTGTTCCAAGACCCCCCTGGATGCCTGAAACTGGTGATGGTACGAACCCTATATATACTATTTTTTTCCAATGCATACATAACTGGGATAAGGTTTAACTTACAAATTAGTCATAGTAAGAGATTAACAACAATAACTAATAAAATAGAACAATTATAATAACATACTATGATAAAAGGTATATGAAATGTGGACTCTCTCTCCCTCTCTCTCTCAAATTTTCCCATTTGATGTTGTTGAACCGTGGTTGATTTCGGGTAACTGAAACTGAGGAGCGGGGTGGGGAGTACTGTTTGTTATTGAATGCAGGTGGCAGTCATGCTGTTTTTCTAAAGTTTTATTGTAAAGCTACCTTTTTTCCTTCTGCTTACCCATTTTTACATAGCAGAATACAGAATTCAGAATGAAGTTGCCATTTCTGTCCTTAGTGTCTTGACTGCATCGGATCAATTTAGAGTTGAGAGGAGGTCACAGAGCCCAGGAACTCTCTCAGCTTCTCCTTTCTGTGGCCTGGGAGGTCACCGGAGACTTGTTTGGTGGGTGGTGATGTGGAGAAACAAGTTGCTTTCAGCACTGCTCCTCCTTCCAGGGGAAATGGGACCGGGCTGAGAGGAGGCTGCGGGGATGCCCTGCTCCAGGCTGCGAGGGTGAGAGACAGTGGCTCCAGGCTTGGAGGCCTACTTTCAGGGAGGCTTTGAGAAGTAATGGTTGAATCTAGTTCAGAGGTTGCAGAATCTCTAAAGCAGACCCACCTCCCCATTTGTGGCAGTGAAGCAGAGACCCAGGAATTCAGGTGCTCTGTCCACACCAAGCAGCCCACGAGGGGAAGAATGAGGACTCGGGCCTTTGCCCCAGAGTTCTTCCTGCTTCCTGCTTTAAGGAAGGGCTCTCAGCCTTGGCGCCGTGGACAATTTGGGCTGGGCGATTCTCTGTGGTGGGACTGCCCGCCCTGTGCATCAGGATGTTTAGTGCCCTCCTTGGCCTCTCTGTCCTCTAGATGCCACTACAGCAAAAATCTCCCCAGATGTTGCCCGGGGCCCTCTGAGGGGGGCAAATGGCTCCCTATTGAGGATCAATCAATGCTTTAGAGGAGTATGATGTCCCCTGGAATTCATAAACTTTTATATGAGCCTGGCCCCTTTCCCCTTTTGCTTTGAAATGTGAGATATACAGCCAAAACAGTGGTCACTACAGCTCTTATAGTAGATAACACTGGCTCAAAGGTCATTTCTAGGAAAATGGCCAACACCATTCTAAATTGAATTGCACTGTGTTTGGGATGACAGCTTTCCCTCGAATAGATTGATTTCAGTTTTCCTTTTAGATTTTGGATGCTGATGACTTGTCTCCATTAAACAGCTTGTACTTTTTTTTTAAAATCCTCACCTAAGGATGTTTCTTTAGAGAGAGAGAGAGAGAGAGAGGGGAGAGAGAGAGAAACATCGATTGGTTACCTCCCATATGCACCCCAACCGGAGGTCGAACTCACAACCTAGATATGTGCCCTGATGGGGAATCAAACCCTCAACCTTTTGGTGTACGGGACAATGCTCCAACTAGCCGAGCCACCGGGCCAGGGCAGCAGCTCGTACTTTTAATTTTAGCTAATGGGTGAGGAGTGAAAATACTCCAAAGGCCAAGGAGATCTTAGGAATCTGAAACCGCGTAAGAATGAGGCCTCCGTTTTGTGAACTTTGTGCTAAGCTCAGGAGAGGACACTCATCAACTTAAACCTAGAGCAGATGTGGGAGCAGATGTTAATGGGGATCATGACCTTATGAGTTAAGGAGGGGCTGTGAACTGACGGGTGCAAAGGGATGAAAAGCCCCAGACTGAGCTGCTGGAGACCTGTGTTCTACACCTGGGCTGCCTGCATCTCTCTTGGTCAAGTCTCCAAACACTCGGGCGGCAGGTTTCTCATCTGTAGGAGGAAGGGCAGAGCCAAGATTCCTGCTTCCTGGACAGAGGTGAAGTGCTGGGTGGTGAACCCGATAAACCCGAGACTCTCTTTGGAGCCTTCGTTTTACACAAGGGATTTGGAAGCACAGGTTATTTTAGTGTGAAAGAAAGGATGCACATATTGAATAAGTGCAAAACTTGCACGACATGAATTTAAGCTAGAAGGGAGAACTTCACCAATAACAGAGGGAAAGCTCATGCTTGCTGTGAAGGGCTTCCCAGTGCCAGGTGGTCCACCACTCTGTCTGGTGGGATTCTGCTGGGAGGCCTTGAAAACAGACATCTTTGGTGTAGAATCTTGGATAACTTCACACCCCCACCACCAGAGCGGACTTGAGGAAGAATGGCCAATAATAGTAAAGGTTGGCTAGCCTTTAAGAATTCAAGCTCTTCAAGTTTTTCTCCCTTCCTTTGGTTTTTATGGGAAAGCTTTTGTCTTCATTCTGGAGTGTGAGTCTGTAACCAAAACAGAAAAGAGGATGAGTCTCCTGCAGCTGTGGGACCCTCAGGGCTTATGCCTGTTACCTAAGAATTTGCCTAATCTAAGAAATGTGCCAGAGGGGGTAGCATGCTGAATAAGTTTCCTTGAACTGCCTCACCACAGGAAGGTGACAAGTCGGTTGGCCTATGGGGTCAGTATTATAATTTAAACTACTGCTGTCCCTTCATAGTTGGGACTTACTTCGATGGGGAGATGAAGGTACTTCCTCCAGTCATTTTTTTGTTTCTGAAATTATTTCATGTCACAAAGGAGTTGTTTTTTAGATGTTGATGTTCCTGACAGCTCTTTAGAAACGAACATCAGGGCTTCAGATGGGACACATCCTCCTGCCTTCTGGTTTCTGAAGGAAAAAAAAAAAAAAGCCAGCCAAAGGAACACCTACAAATAAAGTTGTCCCCGAGGAAAGGCTCCTGCAGCCATTTGTCAGCATCACCTTTTGTGAGGCAACTTCACTATATGATGTAATAAAGATAATTTATAACGTTTCATGAAAGCAGGAATGGGTAGTAGTGGGGTTTTTCTTTGTCTTTTCTTGGCATGTAATTGAAACAGCTTGGGCCAAATGAGAAACATTTGTGTTTGGGGGCGGGGGGGGGGGGGGGGGGGGGGGGGAGGGATGGAGGAGGGAGATTCCAGAGGCTTCTTTACTGGGGTCAAATATTTCTTATTTTATTTGGCGCGTTTAAGCAGACTGATCTGGGACGAGCATTAACAACATTGCCGTGTCTATCTGGTCATGAGCACATGCATTTTCTGACCATAGGGAATTGTCTAAATTCTAGACCCACATAACACAGGCAATGAATCAGAAGAAAAAGCATGTGGGTCGATCTGTCTCAAAAGAAATATATGGCTTTAGCGGGAATTTATAAATTGCATTCCTTTAGCCAGGCTACTTATCCAGAAGCAGTGTCCTTCCTATGGAAAAGCGTGCCTGTGCGTCCCGAGGTCACGGGCTTCTTCAGTCGCTCCCGGAGGAGCGTGGAGTTTGCTGAGGAAGTCTGGTTGTTCGTCCCTTGGGACATGGTGTCTTGACAGATGGACTGATGTGATGGAATACTTGTATTGGTGCGGTGTGCAAAAAAGCCCCCCAAAACAAAAACAAAACACCCCCCAACAAAAATCTGTCCTCTTGTTCAGGCAGTTTGTGTGCTTGATTTGATTCCAGAGAGCCATCCTTAGACCTGCACCTTGACACACTAAGCCAAGGTTTGTTGTTGCCAAGGTTTACGTAGGATGCCACCTAGGGTACAAAAATAAAGGTGGTGGCATCCTTGCCTCCCAGGAGCTCAGTCTGGGGATGGTGAGGGCACACAGAAGCCCCATTCTCTGGTACGAGGTCTCTCTCAGGGCATGTAGGGGAAGAGAAGACTATTTGGTGGGATGACCAGAGGGGTCGGCGTGGAGGCCAGAGGTGTGATCTGGGTTTGGGGGGGAAGGTAGATTTACGTCAGATGAGGAGGTTGGACTTTGCTGGGAGGAATGACTTGGGCACAGATTTCCAAGTGGGTAAGTAGAAGACAGGATGTGGTGCGTGGGGTGGGGAGAATCTCAGACACACTCTTGGGACTGGTTTGTGGTTCGTGGGGGAAGGGGGGATGTCTATGGGAAGAGGCTGAGTCAGGGGAGATCAGGTGCAGGTCTAGGGGTACAGGGCCTCCTATCCCGAAGTAAGAAATTAGAGCCGTATCCCGAGTGCAGGGGAGAAGGAAGAAAGGCAGTAGGAAAGGCAGTACTGTAAGGAGCACAGAAAGGAAAGGCCTAAGAAAGAACCCTGGCATGTGGGCTCAGTGGTTAGAGAGTCGGCTCATGTGCCGAAGGGTCTTAGGTTCAATTCCTGGTCAAAGGCTTGTACCAGGGTTGCAGGTTTGATCCCCAGCCCTGGTGGGGCACACGCGGGAGGCAACCAACTGATGTGTCTCTCTCTCCCTCCTTCTCCCCCCACTCCTCTCTTGTTCCCTCCCCCCTTATTCCCTCCCTCCCTTCCACTCTAAAAATCAATGGTAAAAATACCCTGGAGTAAGGATTGAAAGAAAAAAAAAAAAAAAAGAGCGTGAACACCTTTGAGTCTGATTCCCGTCTTTCTGCTGCTGTCAGACTGATTGATGGGGGAAGCCGGGCTGCTCATGTGGGCTGGAACTTCGGGAAGACTGTCGAATTTTTTCTCATATCTTTATTATAGAATGTGAAATATCTTTATTCCTGAATGTGAAATCATGGAGTTATGCTGGATTTGGAAGAAGGTCCAATCACACCCTTCCTTTTCCCCAATCTCTCTTATTTGTTTTCATTACCTGCAAAGTCCTCCATATAGAAGAATCATCTTTCACCTTCTCTCTCTTTCCTTACTGGAAATTCACTGGGTGCTGTGTGAAAGGTCTAGGGGTGCCAGCAGGAAAGGGAAGACCTTGCTCTCAAGGAGCTCCAAGCTGAGACAGATGAGAGAAGAGAGGGCTCTGGGACAGGATGGAGGTGAGGTGGTGGGGTTTCCCTGCAGAGGGAATGAATACGGGGTTATTGTTGGGGTAGTAGCTATGTCACCACCCGGCTGTGGGAGGTGATGCAGGTTAGGGCTTACTTAAATATTTCCTATCCTCACAGGTGACTTAAAGTTTATTTGAAACACTATAGCCTCTAAGTATGACAAATATATACTTATACTAGAGGCCCAGTGCACAAAATTCATGCACAGGGTGTGTGTGTGGGGGGGTGCCTCAGCCCGGACTGTGCCCTCTCGCAGTCTGGGACCCCTCGCTCCTTACCGCCTGCCTGCTTGGTCCTTACTGCTTGGCTTGCTGCTCCTTAGCACTGCTGCGGAGGTGGGAGAGGCTCCTGCCACCACAGCTGTGCTCGCCAGCTGTGAGCCCAGCTTCTGGCTGAGAGGTACTCCCCCTGTTGGGAGCCCACTGACCACCAGGGGGCAGCTCCTGTGTTGAGTGTCTGCCCCCTGGTGGTCAGCGCACATCATAGCAACCAGTTGTTCCAGTTGTCCCACCGTAAAGGTCGGTTAGGCTTTTATTGTATAGACTAGTAGCCTGGTGCACGAAATTCGTGCACATTAAAAGGGAATTAGAGGAAATATTTCAATATTGCTATTTGCCCTTTCTCTATAATAGAAGTATCAGAGATGAAAGAAAATTAGTAAAAATGTATATGAAAATCTCCCTCCTGTCAGAGTCTGGGGCGCACCGCGGGACCCAGAGTCAAGTCCCCGCCCACCTGCACGCCTCGAAATCATGCGAGACCTGGACCCGGCCAGCCCCACCCCTGTCAAACCCTGCAGGGTGGGAGGCCTAGCCTCAGGTATCCCGGCCCAGCACTGGGCGGGGGGTGCGGCCTCAGGTTCCCTGTAAAGCCCCACCAGGTGGGGAACACAGCCTCAGGTCCCCCATCAAGCCTTGCTGGGTGGGGGGGTGCGGCCTCAGGTCCCCCATCAAGCCCCACCAGGTGAGGGACACAGCCTCAGGTCCCCCGTCAAGCCCTGCCGGGTAGGGGGCACGGTCTCAGGTCACCCGGCCTCAGGTCCCCTGGCCCAGGCACGAGGGTGTGAGGGCATGATGACTATTTGCATATTAGCTCTTTATTATATAGGATATAGTAGTTTATTTGCACCCCCAGTTTGCATAACCAGTTTGGGGCAGAATACAGACCATTTTATTGTGTTGAAGTTATTAATCTGTGTATATCTAGTATTTGCCTATAGAATAAATTAATAATGCCCTGGAAATATTTTTCACTATTTAAAAAATGTATGTAGGGGCTATTGAGATTAACTAAAAACTAATTCATTTAAGAGCTTTTTTGTCTTGACATCTCCCCTCTCTAAGGATACCAGAAGTACAACTATTGTGTGTATGTGTTGGGGCTGGTGGCAGTGGGGGTGGGGGTGGGGGTGGGGTGTCTGCAAAACTTTTTGACCTTAAAAGGTACCACCTTTTTCCTCTCCCAGCACTTAGCACAGAGCCTGGCACTTGAGTGTATATCGAATAAATGAAGGGGGGCAAATGATTGGATGTAGGAGCAGAGCTACCTACAGAGCTCATTCATGTGACCCACCGATCCCCTTAGGTTGAATGCCACACTCCCATTGCACTGCTGTGATAATGGGGAGGAGGCACCATAAGGCCTGGGGCTTGGGGCCTTTCCTGCCTGTGTTCTCCCAGGCTCTGAGAACCAGTAGGAATTAAAGTTTAGCACAGTCTAGTGCCCCAGATGCAAGCCTGTTATCGGAAGGACCACTTTCAGCCCCGACCCAGGCCCTTGATTTAAAGTAGGGGAGAGGAACCTTTTTTCTACCAAGGGCCATTTGGATATTTAGAACATAATTCGTGGGCCATACAAAGTTATCAACTTAAAAATTATTCTGCTTGGTCAAAGGTTTCATTAACCTACCCCTAATGCTGTGGCAGGGCCCGTCCAAATGATTTCTCGGGCCATATGGCCCGCGGGCCAGATGTTCCCTATCCTCATGAAAGAACTAGCTTTTGGTCAGAGTGATTAATGCCCTTAGCATAAGCCACGGTCTCACTTCTCACAGGGAATTTCAGCCCTGTCCTGGGCTGAGGAGTCCTGTCTGTGGATTGCCTGGGTTAAACATCAAAACCTACCTCTGGAATCTGTTTCCTGGCTTGGCCATCCTCCCAAACGGTCCCCTAGGGTGGGAGCAGTGACTGCCTGGAAGTGAGCAGTCGAATGCGAGAAGGATCCCACTTAGGCGCAGTCTCACTGGGAAAGGGGCATGAGATCATTTTGTTCCCATGTTAGTTTCTGAAGCCCTTTGTCCTTCTGGAATTGGCAGGCTTGCACTTTTCCTGAGTCCTTACTGATGGTTTCCCTGTAAGCTATTGTTTAGAGTCAATCAAGAGGAACATTGGGCTTGCATGTGCGTGTGTGCACTCCCGTGAAAGTTCATGGACACACTCATGTTCACACACTCACCCAATCACACTGACACACAATCACACACTGACACTCACACAGACTCATTCACGCGCACACAGGAAAGCCATGCCCATCTTGAACTCGGCAGAGATGGCAGTGTCCAGGGGGATGTTTTACTTTGAAGGTGATATTGGAGAGTGGGTCTGCATTTTTAATTTGGCTTTTGCCTTTAATTTTTTTTAACTACAGACTTGTGTTAGAATAGAAGAGACCATTAGCAAGAGATAAAGGACTACAATATTTCCTTTAAAAAATATGCTTTTATTGATTTCAGAGAGAGGAAGGGAGAGGGAGGGAGAGATAGAAACATCAATGATTGGAGAGAGAATCATCGATTGCCTCCTGTACACCCCCTACTGGGGATGGAGCCCACAACCCGGGCATGTGCTCTGATCTGGAATCGAACCATGACCTCCTGGTTCATGGGTCGACGCTCAACCACTAAGCCACACTGACCAGGCTACAGTATTTCCTTTATGTTTCACATTATGCATGGGTCCAGCACAGGGTATGGTGCAGGCTATCCAAAATCAGATTAAAAACGTTTGATGTCATGGTGTCAATGTTTGGCTGTTGCAACTAAAAATAAAAATGACAGCTTTGTCTGCTACTGAGATTACACACAAAAAAGTCTTTTCCTTAATAATTGGGCATACTCTTGCTCAAATTATTAGGAAAGAAGAAATACTTTCCTTATTTGGTCAAGATACTATTGGTAAGTAGGTGGCAAGGCCTAGGAATTGAGACATACTGGTCATGTCTCCATACACCTCACCTGATTTTCTGGCCAGTGAATGACTTGACCAATCACTGAATGAGCAGAACTCTCCAAAGGAAGATACTGATGAGGCACCTGACAGAGAAGACGTAAGAAACCCCAGCCTGTATCCACCTGAGGAAGGAGATGCCCAGACGTTCATCTGAACTCTGCAGAAGTGTCTGGGCCATTGCTCCTTTCTTAGCTGTTTAAGAAGACTCAGTGATTATTGTTCACCGTAACAGAATGTGCCACAGGAAATAGCCCTGCAGGGCGTGTATGGGGAAAGACCAATGGGTTCTCGAAACCCAACACCGGCTATTCCCACAGTGACGGGAGGCATCAGAGGTCACTATGGCCTCAGCCCAGAGCACAGGACTGTCCCAGGGTGTGGACTTTTAAAAACGAAGTTTATTTATAGACGGTGCCCCTGGGGCCAGAGCTTGTAACTGTTCCCTGTCAGGACCCACCCCTTGATCAGCACAGGACTCTACAGAGTTACTGGTGTGTCTTAAATTGGGGCTGAGAACTCTTGGAGGCCCGGGTCACTGACATGCATCTGTCATTTGTTTTAATTGCTTTACTCTGGCAGATTATATATATGCATATATAGGTATAATTTGCAAAGTTAAAAAGAACATTTGTAAAGCCAACACCTAATTAAGAAATCAACACTATGAATACCTTAGATTCTCCCCCATTCCCTCTGAAGTAAAGAGTGTTTCCAACTTTTTGTTTTAACCAGTCCTTGCAGTTATTTTTATTACCTATATATGCATTCATAAACAATCCTATATAATAAAAGCGTAATATGCTAAGTGTTCGACGGTTCAGTTGACCACTCGACCAGTTGCTATGATGTGCACTGACAACCAGGGGGCAGATGCTTTGACTGGTAGGTTAGCTTGCTGCTGGGGTCCAGCTGATTGGGACTGGGCGAGAAGGCTGGACACTCCCTAGAGCCTTCCTGCAGTCCCTCCCTGGCTGGCTGGCCCCCATCGCTGGCCAGGCCAAGGGACCCCACCCATGCTCGAATTCGTGCACCAGGCCTCTAGTATATGTGTGTGTGTGTGTGTGTGTGTGTGTGTGTGTATATATATATATATATATACATACATATACATATATAAGTTTTGGAAATTGAGCACCAAGTATAAACATAGCTTTGGGAGGCTCCCTGTTGAAACTGTTATGCAAAGGATCCCAAGAGAAGCACAGGCTCCCCAGCAGTTGTCAGCCTTGCTAGTCATACTTCTCCACCATAAATGCTGCAAGAAGCCCATGTCCTCACTGGTCCCTGCACTAGTGGATCACTTTGTTCATGGGGTTTCCATGCACAGTCCCATTTACAAAGGGGTTATAGAATGTTCAGAGAATTATAAAAGGGGACTCCTTATAACATTTTAATTAAGCAGGGGTCCTTAACCAGAGGCACAGAGAGAAATTTCAGGTGGCTCACAAACCTTTTGAAGCTGAAGGCATTTCGTTCTTTGGGGTGAGAGGGTCCATCACATTTCCAGGGAAATTTGTGGACCCTCTTCCCCCATAAGGATAAGGAATAATGTGGCCATTGTGGTAGGTTGTGTGTGTTTGTTTTTAAGTGAATCTTGAGGCCGTTGGAGATTTCTTGAAACGTGTTTGGTCCGCTTCTGTGTGAGTCTGCATTGACTTTTTACCTCTGAGCGTGCCTCACTGTTGAAAGGGAAATGAGCCGGAAGTTACCAGGGTGGAATCCCTGATTATGCTGTGGGTGGCCTAGCAGGCTTTGCATTTTCTCTGAAACCTACGTCTCCTTCTCTTGCTTGACCCAGAGTAACTAGAATGCTCAAGTGGAGGAAAAAATTGGAATGGTTGTTGTAGTTTCAAAACAGATGACCTCACTGCCGAAATTCCACTTTATGAAATTCCACTTTATGCAAAAGAAACCCTTTTGCTTTAGAAATATAATGGATCTTTGCGGAAACAGATCCAAATGCCCATTTAGTGAGGGTGGGGACAGATTTGTCAATGCTGCAGCTAACTCCCTGGAAACAAAATACAACTATTGTTACACCAACCTCGTAGTTATTTCCTAAGAGATATGGCAATTTAAATTTATAACAAGGGACATTCACTTCTTCAAAGTGGGCGAGTCGTTATGCTTTCTATAAGCTGACTTAATGTGAGGGACTTTCAGCTTTGCTCAGCCATGTAAGGGAATTGTGGGATTCCCTAGCTGAGAGATACCTGAGTTTTATCCTGTCCATCTTCCTGTTACAGGTGAGTTGACCAAGGGGCTAGATGCCATCTGCCCACAGTTGCTTCAACTTGTCAGGCTCAGCTGGACCTAGAACCCCAGCGGAAGAGGCAGCTATTTAATGATTATGGTTTAAATATATAATTAGATGAAGATTAATTTTAAGAAATCATAATCAGAAGACATTTCCTAGAGAATTCTCATTTGGATCATACATTTCATTTTAACAAAATGACCCTTGACCACTGTCTTAACCCATGCCTCTTTGAAATGTACTATTTCCTGGGGTGAGGGGGGGGGGGCAGTCTGGTTTTCAGGGTCTGGAACCCTAATGTATGCAAAAGGAGCTTTCATTTCGGTCTGTGTTGTTCTTTATATCTCATAAATTAAGAATTTTTAGGTCTTTGGTTTTTTTCTCAAAAGTTTTTAGTTTCTTCTTGTAGTCAAATGCGAACAATTCTGGGGTTTTTGTTCTTTTGCTCTTTAAAAATTTTGTTTGTGAAGAAAACCAGGAGTTTCAGTTTGGCTGTTGAAAGTCTTTGGGGATTACGAAGAGGGAACTAGGGGAATGGCTAAGATTTGGAACTGCAGGCTGCCTTGTCTCTTCTTCTCAGTTAAGAGCCAGACAGAGTAAGAATAACATTTATTTAGAAACTGAGTTTTATTAAGGAAGGTAATTTACAGGTAAATTTAAGCTTTATGGACTTGGTTCTGGATTCCATTCCTGAACTTGCCATTACTCGCTGCTGATCTTGGACAAGGCCTGTTTTCTTTCTGAGTCTTGTTTCTTGACATCTGTAAAGAGAGGGGTTGGGCCTGATGATCTCCAAGGGCACTTTGCAGCCCTATGTCTGGACTCCACGTTGTGGAATTGGCAGAGAGGCTGCTCTGGAGCCGCTGGTAGCAGGATGGTACCTCTCCTGAGATTGGAAGCCGAGGGTTGCCAGCTGCGTCACTGCACGGTGCCCCAAGATCGTTTACCCCACCTTAACATTTCCCTTGTTCACCCTTTTTATAATCCAAACCCCCTCAGTGTCATTCAGTGTTGGGAGAATCTTGGTCACCTGCTAATGTGTTCCCCTGCACTAACACCTGTCATTTCTCTTCCTTGCCAGTGTGCTGCTGCAGGGTAACATCTGGATTGGGCTCCTGAACCCTTGGATGCTGGGCTACCCTACCCACAAGTTCCTGGATTGACTTGTTGAAAGCAGTAAGTAATCTCCATGTTTCTAGTTTGCAAGCAACTGTAGACCAGTGGAATCTGAGGCTGGAGGGGTTGTGGCCAGCAGCCGCAAAGTCCAACCAGGGCAGCTGATGGATGCCTCCCTCTACAGCCAGCCTCCCTCACACCAAGCTCCCAGAGCCTTGGCGAGGCAGCTGTGACTGCAGACACAGCCTTTCTGCCCCCAGCAGTCATGATCTTCATGGGGCCTTCTGAATCTGCCTCCTTGGAGCTTCTTTGTTCCACCGCGAGAGCCAGACATGATTCTCTCTGTTTACTGGCCTATAGGTAAAGTCTCTTTAGGGGGCAAGTGCAGGTGCTGTTCCCTCTGCCTGCTATCATCTTCTCCAGCATGTTCCTCCTCATTCATCAAGATATGTCCTAATGCAACCCCTAATGCCAACCCTTTTTAGAGAGGCCTTATCTAATGGCCTTGTTTAAAGACATCTTCCCCCCCAATCCCAGGTATTCTCTCCCTAGACCCTTGCTTGCATTTTTTTCTTTGCATTTACAACAGGATAGGTCTCTTCAGTCACTTGGTATACCAACCATCCATCCACCCAACCATCCAACCATTCAACCAGCCAGCCAATGACTGTTTGAGCATTATATGCCAGTGGCTATGATAGGCACAGTCTGTGTTGTCATGGAATTTCCATGAGGAAAGAAAAAGGTCGAGTAGAAACCTAAACAAATTATCACAAGTCTGTCTGGGTAGACTGTTGTAAATGCTCTAAAGCAGTGTCATCTGGAGGTATTTTAAAATGCAGGTCCTGATTGGGTAGGTCTGGGTGGGGCCTGAGAGTCTGCATTTCTAACCAGCCCCGGGTGATGCCCATGCTGCCAGTTTGTAGATCACACTTGGAGAAGGAAGGTCTAAGCCTCCTGATGCATATGAGACGTGGCCTTGAGTGTGGCTCTTGGTGAACTGCCTGAGCTGTGTATTGGTAAAGCCGCCAAGAGACCCAGTGGGGTTGTGTCTGGCTTCAGCAGCATGAGGCTGAGTGGTCTGGAACATGAGCCTGGCTGGAAAGTATGGGAGCCTGTTACTCACACCTGTGTCTGTGGGCTTGTACCTCATGTTATTGTAGGTTGTGGTTTTGTCAATGAAATTCTACCTTAAATAATGTGCTTTTTAGATTTATGAGATGAAATCCTGTGGGGGTCTCTACAGTGTGGCTACTCCATACGTCAGTATTTCTGAAAAGACTGAAGGTGTTTTCTTTGTTCCTAAGAGTAGGCTGTGTCAGTCGGGCTGATGCGGCACTTCAGTGGGGTGTGGAGAAGAGAGACCATGCTGGCAGCTGCGAACTGACCACAGAAACCTCAGAGCAGGCAGAGTGAGGAGCCCAGGCACCCCTGCCAAAGAGGTGTGCTGAGTCCAGGCAGGGAACGGGCCTGGGTGGTTCTCCTGAGACACCTGTGTGTGGCTGCAGGCTCGGCCCCGTGGCATTGCTGCCGTCAGACCTTTCAAAAGTCGGTTTCAGTTTTCATAAGAAGCCAACTGAAGTCTCCCCTTGAGTAGTTAATAGTTTTAACAGCCATTTATGGAGTACTTAAAACATATGAGGCACTGGGCAAAGTGCCTGACACAGGGTCTTGTGCTTTAAACCTCCCCACAGCCCATTAGGCAGGTTGTCACTGTTTTACAGAGGACGAGACTGAGGTCGGGGGTGAGGTAATTCACCCGGGGTCACACAGCAGGTACAGTCAGGGTCAGGGGTTCAGCCTGTCTGTCGGGCCCAGGGTGGCTGATTATTTCTGTTATTTCCTTCTGTCTCCACCCTCCACCCCCATTTATACCCTGGGGTATGAGTCTTCCCTGTTGTGTCAACTCTAAAGTATTGTTTCTGTGGCACTTTAGCCCCTTGAATTAAGGGATGAGCTTGGTCAATGTGGGCAAAGATGAACAGGGAAGAGAAAAGTGTGTGTTCATTTTGGAGGCCAACTTCTTACCCCAGCTCTGCTGCCCCAGCCAGCCTCCCAGGGACAGTTCTGCACGGGGACTGTGATTACTGCCGGTGGGTCCTGCGAGCCAGCTTGGTCCTCATCGCTGGGAGGCAGAAGCCGAGGGGTCCGGTTCATTCAGTGTGTTCTAAAAGCCATTTTCTTTCTTTCTTTTTTTTTAATTTTATGCTGTGATTTTTATTATTTATATTTATTTATTTAAATTCTTTATTGTTTAAAGTGTTACATATAGTATTACATATGTCTCCTTTTCCCCCCATTGACCTCTCCACAGCCACCCCCACCCCTAGAACACGCCCCCACCCCCCTAGTGTCTGTGTCCATTGGTTATGCTTATATGCATGCATGCAAGTCCTTTGGTTGATCTCTTCCCTCACCCCTGAAAGCCATTTTCTGGCCACTCTGTGGGATTTCTTTATCAAAGACAATCTCCAAATAACCTCGCTGTGCTCAGGGTTATTTGGTCTATTCTGCATCAGATATGCTCTTCTCGGGGTTTTCAGTTAGGCGCCTCGATTTTGGCTTCATGTGTATCCTGAGCCACTTTGCACCCAATGCAGAATCAAGTTGAACCCACAGAGCTAGGCTCCTGTGGCACCATGTGCACTCTGATTCTTACGTTTTGGGCAATGACAGGAACCATGCTATTCCACTGAATGCAGACTCTGTGTTACTAAATCCATGCCTGCACCTCCACACTGGGATGGAATTAGATCTTAAAAGCAGCTTCTTTTTGCTGCTTCAGGCTTCAGGGGTTATGCTTGCTCTTCCACCCAGAGTCCAGGCTCCAAAGCTGGTGGGAATGGGAAACACCTCCCAGCTCCATGGTGTAGCACTTGTGCCTCAGTTTCTCTCATACAGGCACAATGACTAGTAGCTTCTCTTTTCTGGGCCCATTTTCTCAACAGTGAAAGGAGGGAGAATACTAGTACTTGGCAGCGAGAGTTGTTTTAGATGCGATGCTTTTAGGGCACCGTGTACTCAGTTTGGCCACTGATTCTTCGTTCCACCTGTGCCTGGCTGAATTCCCTCCATTTGAGCTCTTTTCCCGTGTCTGAAGCCAATTTCTCCATCTGTAGAAATGAACTCACTGAGGGCAAGGTTTATGTTTCATCCATCCTATATCCCAGGGCCCAGCCCTCAACCTTGAGCTCAAATCTTTGTTAAATGAATGCAACAATTTAATTTCCCAACTATGTCATTTCCCTTCTTCCATTTGCTGACTTAAAGCTAGCTTAGCCTGGCCGGTGTGGCTAAATGGTTGACCATCGACCTATGAACCAGGAAGTCCCAATTTGATTCCCGGTGAGGGCACATATCCAGGTTGTGGGCTCAATCTCCAGTAGGGGGTATGCAGGAGGCAGCCGGTCAATGATTCTCTCTCATTCTCATTCTCTCTCTCTCTCTCTCTCTCTCTCTCCTTTCCTCCTTTCCTCCCTCCCTCTTTCCCTCCCTCCCTCTCTCTCTCTTCCTCTCTGAAATCAATAAAAAAATAAAGTAAATCCAGCCTGTTTGAAGAGCAGTGGATTATAGGCACTGCTAGTGGGTCCCTGCACAAGCACAGGGCGATCACAGTGGTCAAGTGACAAGTCTTCACAAGTAAGCCCACGGCAGGTGCTTCCTAGCCGTTTGTGGACGTCAGAAACCCTCCTCTCTGGGGCCTTCAGTTATCTGCAGTCATGGGAGAAAAAGTACATTCCGTCCTATAACAAGTTTTCTTTGAATTTCTTTAAAATGTCTTTTTACTTTACAAAGTTACAAAAGTAATTTATAACCTGTTGATTTTTTTTAAAGAAGGAAATGAAGGGAACAGATTTATAAAAAGGGAAGAAAGCAGTTTCCCTCATAATATTCTTCGTGCTGCAACTTCTGCCAAAGTTTCAGCCTCTCGGCCTATGTTATAGGCCAGGCTTGGGACTGGCTCCTCTCATTGTACCAGATTGTATCTTTTTAAAAACAATCACAATGTAACACATTTTAGGGTGCCAGGGGACAGAGACACAGTCCCCTTCCCCCTTCAAATGCAGGCCTAACCAGTATTCAGATACAGTCCTGCCAGCCTTGCTTGCTGCCGCTGCCTCACCGCAGAACTCTGTCAATCTCTGTCATTCAAAATGTCTCAACCCCAGAACCGGCACTGCTCACCGGGCAGCTGGGCTGGGGCTGTGGCCTGCAGTCCGTGCTCAGTGCCAGTAAACTGGGGTTCTGATCCATTTTATTCCTTGTCTGAAATTGTGCGTCCATGGTGACATCCAATCACAGCTCTTTTCTCACTTGGGACCTGCAGAGGCAGGTTTCTCTTTGTTAAAAAAGAAAAGCCTAAAAAACATGATTTCTAATTGAAGGAATTTCTCGTCAGCTGGGAATTAGCCAGTTTCTATTTCTCCTCCTCACAGATAGAGCTCTTACCTGGCTCAAGAACAATAAACTATATTAATCCCATTTGCTTTTGCAGAGAAGGAAAAATATTTCCAAGATGGTATCAGAACTCCAAAAATAAAGCCTTCCTGACCCTTTGTGTGTGAGAAAGCATGCTTATTTTTTTATAAAATAAAGTAATATAGTATAACAATGTTCTGTGAAACATATTTTAAAAACTAATATCATAGACATTGATTCCATGCTAACATAAACCTATCCCATGTGGAAGGACTGCATATTACTTGTTTGCATTAATTGTTACATATGTTTTACATGAAAAGTTACATTACACACGTTTTCATTTTCTTGTTGCTAGCTGGGCTTCTTTTCCTCCCTCCCCTTGCCTTTTCTTTTCTTTTTGGTAATAATGCAGTGAGCATTTTTATAATACTTATTTGTAGACCATGTGGGAATTTCTGTAGAATTTCAAGGTCCAAAGATATTACCTTTAAAAATCTACCTTTTAGGAGAGGATATAAATTATATTCCCAACAACTGTGTGGGGACCCTCCACTAGCACAGACTGTTGTTAATCTATACAATTTTTGTTTCTTTGAAAACTAAATGAATATATACTGGCTTCTAAAAAATATGACCGGTTCAGGTCTGGAGTTCAGAGGGCTTCAAACAAAGTCTCTGACCAGCAGGGGTTGCCAGGACAACCTCTCTGGTCCTTTGGTTCAGCCTCCAAGACCTCATCACAAAGCTTCCCCGGACTTGGCCGGTTCTCTCCGAGGGCTCCTTGTCCCTGCTTCCCTCCTGGTCTTGTTTGTGCCCCGTGGTGCTGAGTTGTTGATAGATGCTCAGAGGCGGCCGCTTCTGTTCAAGCGCATGTGAGAGAGGAGATGTGGGTCAGGCTGGAGGCTGCTCCTTGCTGCCCATGGCAACCCTAGCCTCTCCTGCCAGTTCCCCTCCCTCCATTTTTGCTCAAAGGGAAGCTCTCCGGCACACTTGCTGTGGCCACGCTGGGCAGTCTGTGGCCAGGGTCTCCCAGGCGCCCTGAATTACTCCGTGACATTTGTCAGAAGCGCATTTCTCCGAGTCAGAGTCATGGTCCCTCTCTGTCATTTGGCAGGCATCTGTGGCAGGTCTCGCATTTAACGAGAGAGGATGATGACAGGATGATAACAGGCTGATAAAATTCCCTGTGGGGTAAGCTTTGCTGACCTGCCCACCTTGGAACAGGCTTCCTCTGTGTAGCGGCCGGTGCCCTGTCTGACAGATTTCTGCATCCGAGTGCGTAGAACAGACCTCTATTTTGGGCCAGAACCATTTCTAGTGCCAGTCCTCAGTTGATCTATGCTCTTTCCTTTAAAAGTCATGTTTTCTATCTCTGGATAGAGCTCCTGGGCAGCCTACCTGGTGGGCTTCAGTGTTGAGTAGATGCAACAAAATTTATCAAAAGCAATCGCAGCTCTTTCCTCCTGGGTCAGCTGGGGCTGCCTTGCCCTCCTTGCCCTGGAACTGCTGAGAGTGCGGGTAGGGGTACACCCTGAGTGAAAACCCCACTCATTTCCAGCAAATGCTGATAATGAAAAAGCGGAAGCTCCAAAGAGGCCCTCCTCTAAAACAAACCATCTTGACAACAGCCACAGGGCTTGGCATGGGCCTTCTGAGGGAGACCACATAGTAGTTAGGACAGTAGCTGTCTCCCCCAGATGTTTTGTTCAATGGAAATATTTGAACGATGAAAAAAAAAATATTCTCAAACGCCCTTCTGAGAGCAGAGGCAATCAGTTAAGTGGCTGCTGCTATGTAGCTGGAGCGCATCCCTGCACCCATGGACTGCATTTGGCAGCGTGTCTTTCAGCCAGCTGCACGGCTCCCAGGAGACGAAAGGGCAATTGCATGAAGATGTTAGGGAAAGTAATGAGGTGGGAGGAGGGAGGGCGAGACCCTTGTGCAGCAGCTGCATTTCCAGGGCAGGGTTTGGGCTATGCTGCCTTGAGTTCACAATCCAGCTGCTGCTGCTGCTGCTTGGACCTGCTGTGGGGCGGATGACTCAGAAATCTGGAAGGTGGCCCTGGTGATTTCACTACTAGATCAGAGGCAGCACAAAAGCCCTCTGGAGTGGGTGCGGTTGGCGGGGAGAGTTTACTGATGAAGCGCATACGGATTTGGATGCTAGTGCTCTGGGACACTGGGATCTGCTAATTACTTCGTAACTTGGGACAGAGTTTATTTTTATTACTAAGAGAAGATTAGCGTTCTGATCCAAGTAAGTTCAGTCTGACACGGCGGGCATTTGTTTTGTGATTTACCTTTAGGGATCCCTTGGTCAACAGACAAGGTTTTTCCAAGGGTGTCCCAAGGGATTCTGGGAGGTCAAGGGGCAGACTCTAGGCTTCACTAACCCCACTTCTCAAAGAGGATGAAAACCCCACTCATTTTCAAGTGAGGGAATTAAGGTCTGTATTCGTTTCTATTGGTATTGTCACAAATGGCCACAAGCATGGTGACTTAAAATACTACCAATCTATTGTCTTATAATTTTGTAGATTAGAAACCTGATAGGAGTCTCACTGGGTTAGAATCAAGGTGTGGCCGAAACCGGTTTGGCTCAGTGGATAGAGCGTCGGCCTGCGGACTGAAGGGTCCCGGGTTCGATTCTGGTCAAGGACATATACGTTGGTTGCGGGCACACCCCCAGTAGGAGTTGTGCAGGAGGCGGCTGGTCGATGTTTCTCTCTCATCGATGTTTCTAACTCTCTATCCCTCTCTCTTCCTCTCTGTAAAAAATCAATAAAATATATTAAAAAAAAAAAGAATCAAGGTGTGGGCAGGGCTGGGTTCCTTCTGGGGGCTCTGGACTATTTTTGTACAGGCCACCACTCCCCTGCTCATCAAAACTAGATCAGCTCCGTTACCTAAACTTCCAATGGAGTCTCGGCTGAGCTCGGGGCAGGTGTCCTGTTGGCTTAGAGGTGAAAGAAGCACAGTCCGCTGGGTCTGTGAGTGGGTAGACCCCGACCAATGAGTTCTAGATGGGGAGCGGGGCCCCGCCTCATTCCACAGATGTTACCATGGAAAATGCTTTGCAAATTGAATCTGAATTTGTGTTGTTTTAAAATATTTTGAAACAATTTCCATCTTACAGAAAAGTTGCAAGAATGTGAAAAACTCCTCTATAGCCTGACCTAAATTCATCGATTGTTTGTTTTGCCACCTTTGCTTTATTATTCTCCATAGTATAGATGCTCTTTCTTGAACTATGTGAAAGTTACCTACACCATGCCCCTTTCCCTCTAACTACTTCAGCATGTCTTTCCTAGGAATGAGAGCCGTCCTTTCATCACTACCAGTCATTTAGCAAAAACGGGACCTATAGCATTGCTGTACTGTTATTGAATATGCACTTCATATCCAGATTTTGCCACTTGGCACAATGCTGTCCTTTCGAGCAGCTCTTCCCCTGACCTAGGGTTCAGTCTCAGGTTTGCAAACTGGATCCAGGTGTCATGTCTCCTGAGTCTCTTTTACTTGGGAACAGTTCCTCGGCTTTTCTTCGTCTTTCATGACATTGATATTTTTGAAGAGTATAAGCCAGTCATTTCATAGCAATTTGGGTTTGTATGGTAATGCCTCACGATTAGATGTATTTTTTTGTCTGAGATGTTATATAAATGATGATTTGCATCTTTCTCTGCACATCACATCAGGAGACACGTGGCATCATTTTGTGCCAATATTGGTGATGCCAGCTTCGATCCTTTGGTTGGTGTGGTGTTGAACTTGTATAATTTAACCTCTCTGTTCTAGAGGAGTTGAGTGTTTAGTGTTGGGCTGTTAAAGAAGACGACTTTCTCCGCCTTTACAGTTAATGCCTAGCTTGCAAGTGCCTTCTGTATACTCAGGGATTTTGCTGAAGTGGGTACCCTTGTCCCGGGCAAGGTGTGCTCTTGGATATAGGCAGCAGGGCTACCATCCTGAGAGCCCTCAGAGAGCTCATGGTGAGGAAGGAATCACCTGAGGTTGGAACAGAATATCATTTCTGCTCTTGCGGCCGGAGTAGCAAGCTCCATCCTGGAGACAGAAGCAAAACTGTCGTGTGAACAGTGGGTGTCCTCTGACTGCCTCGGACTGTCCTGGGGGCCCCTGAATTACGTAGGGGCGGGAGAGATACACTAGGACCTGGAGACATCTCTTCCTTGCACACATCTGACAGTTGCTGAAGACGGTGGTGCAGCTGCGGCCACTGCGTTTCTCTTTTGAGGATCTCCTCCTCTGACATTGACTTGTTGGGCCCATTTGGCCAGCTCGGGTAATGTTTGTGTACCGTGCTAGTTAGACCCTGGACGCTGCTCCTGCGCCAGCTCTGGGACTTCTTGTAGATGTCTCTCTCAGAATTTAGGAGGCTGTCGTGTGGGAAGGACGTGCTGCTTAGAGCTCTAGAGATTTTCAGTTTAGTTGTGGTCAGTATTATCCTGGATTAAGGCTTCTCAGATCTCTTCCAGTTCAGGAACTGTTTTGCTGGACATTTGACCTTACCCCTAGAGCTGCTGTTCCCACTTGTCATTACAGAAGCCAGCAAAATGACCACGTGCAATCCACTTTAGGGTGAATGGGGGAAATGACACTCTCTGAAGATGAATAATACACATGATTACAAAAATGAAACAGTACTCATTATGAACAACAGTATATCTTGACAGGCCTACCTGGTATGCTTTAAAAAGGTGGGAAACATATAAAGGAGTCTGACATAGCCTCTGACCTCAAGGATATGGCCTTTCTTTTAAAGGGACCGTTACTATTAAATTGATTTATCGGTTTGTTTCTCAAATTTTTTTTTTTTGCTTTGTTCTGGGAAGTTGAAATGCCTGTGGGGGTTACTTGTGGGGGTTACCCCTGCATGACTGGGGGCATGTTTGTCTGTATCCTCAGAAGGATTGGCAGTGACAGCCGGCCTTGAGCACAGCCCAACGACAGCCGGTTGGGAAAATAAATATGCTTGGGCAAATGTTCCCAGAGCTTGTGCTTGTGCCTGAATTGGAGTAAAAGTTACAGGCAGCCTTAGGAACAGAAGATTTGGAGACACTCCATCTCCCCTAAAAGGATGTTAATAATTTAATTCCTTATCCTGCGCTATGGTGTTAGCAGAAGCTTTTCAGGGTTGTGTACGGTCTTTGATTCTTAAAGGCACTGATATGTGTCACTAGCTCTTCTCCTATGGAATTTTTGCTCAAGGAAGGGGCTTTGGCTCATGCATCACCTTTTTTGCATTGAGTCCTTTCTGCCTTGTACCGAAATGCTAGGTAAATGTGGCCTGGTGGGGTCATGGTGGAGAGCAGATGTTGGGGAGGGAGTGGGGAACGAGGCTGAGGTTGATAGAATAAGGCTAAGATGTCCTAGAAATGCGGAGAATAAGGGTTAGAGAAGAGCTAGAATAAACTAAAAGTAAAATGACAAACATACAGTGGCGCCTCGTTTACTTCGGTGTCTTCTGGGCAGGAGGGATTCAGAATGAGTGAGTTTCCTAAGTTATTGCAGTTTTCCCCAACTACAGGCGAAACTATTTTCAGTTTTTCTTGAAAAGGTCTGAAGTACGTTATGTACTTTCCCACTTTAAGAAGTAGCAGGTGAGTATCATAATTTTACCTCTTCCTTGTGACTCAGAATTCTGGGGTGAAACAGTCACTGCCCTCCGGACTGAGAGGGAGCCTGGGCTGGGCCTCTGCCTGGCACGTTCTCCCTCCCTTGAGCCCCTCTCCTGTGCCCCGGGATCTCCTGTACCTGTGCTGTGCAGATGGTACCATGGCCTCAGCAGGACGAAGGTCGCCAGAGTATACCCACGAACCGGTCGATAGATGCTGCTCTCACAGGGATTGCTCCCTCGATGACTTCAGGCATCTGGGCTGAGTCATGGCTACTTCGTTTCTACTTGGCAGCCTCTTCTGGTGGCTGCTCTGAGCCCAGGTCTTAATGTATAGAGGTCGGACTGGATGATGGTACAGAGAGGCCAGTGCCATTGAAAGTGACTTTTATTACTTTTTTTTGAGACTAGGAGCCACACATAGGAAGCATTAGGCCATCAGGAGGCAGGAGACAGCCTTGGCCAGAGCCTTTACTGGGTCTCCAGGGCGGGAAGGCAGGGCAGAGGAGACACAATTCCAGCGGGCTTTGGGCTGGAGCTGTGGTCTCCAGGTGCCTGGCCCTGGGGTGGTTTAGGGCAGGGATAGGGGGCCTGGTGTGTGAGAGTTAGGTAAGGAGGTACTTGCGGGAGGTAGACTCCAGATTGGTTGGCTTGTATATGAGAGGCGTGCTCCTGGCCCAGCCCTTGGTGCTCTCTAAGAACTGGCTCGTCCTGGGAGGGGCAGTCTTTCCCAGGGGGCAGGGTCTGAAAGGCCCCCAAATACCAGAGTGTCAAGATGGGGTTTTTATTATTTTTATCTAAAGACGTCTCTTTTTGGTAATGACAAACGTGTTTTTTAAGGGGGGAAAAAAAAAGCCTGATTTTCCTTAATACACCTTTAAAGGTTTTTAAATTGTTTCATATCTGGTCAAGTTGAGATTTTTAAGAACCTCATTTTTAATTTGTAATAAAAGTTTACAAGTTGATTTTTTTCAAAGAAGTCAATAAACTGCAAGCACCTCTTAATAAAAGTCTTAAATAATTTTTTAAAAAAAGGATGAAGAGAAAAGAAAAGAAAATAGAGTTATAATGTAATTGGCTCTGTGTGGTCCCCGGATGGACCAAGAGGGGCCGAGGGCTCCCTGAGGAGCCACCTTCATGTTTACTCTGGATACTGGGAGGAGGGTAGCCTGGGGCGTCGTGTCCCCATTTGGTTCGTAGCTGCTGCCTGGACAGGCAGGGCAGCAACTCCTCTGCCTCCCGTTCGCTGAATGGATGCTACATAGACAATTCCAGGATCTAAGACAACACAGTGAGAGCGGTGGCCTTGTGACTGTCTGAGTGCTTTGGGGTCATTCCCACCCTCAGCTCCAAGTCTGTGGTGCCTGGAGGCTCTATGACAGTGGGAGCCTCTGACTCCGTGGTCTGTGGGGTCTTGCATCACAGCTGCTTCTGTGGAAGAGGTGTCTCCGCCCTCAGGGGAGGGAGCCTCCTGTTCTTGTCCTTGTTTGCGAGTGTGCTTTAAGATAGAGAAGGCTTCGACTCACAAAGGGAAAGGTAGCAAATACCCCGCCTCTCAGAGTCGCAGAAGGGGAGGCAGTGCTGGTGGGGAATGGGTTTCCCCTCCCCGTTTCTGGTGTGTTATGTATATAGTTCAATTTACTAAATGCCTAACACACAGTCATTTTACGAGCAAGCTAGGTTATTCAGGTGCAACTTAAAACTTTCATTTATTACATAAGTAATACATGCTATTACAGATACTACAGAAAATTCCAGTCCATAAAAATTGCTCTTCTAATCCTGCCATCTGGCAATATTCTCCTTTTAAAACAAATGAACTCTTCTATATGTAAGCTCCCTTTATATTTTTTAAAACACCTTTTCCCATAGCTTCAAAATTTTCCCAAATTACAAAATTCATGAATGAAAATGTGCAAACAAAGCTTTATTTTACATTAATGTATTCCAAATAGCTGCCTTCTGTTATGGTGGAATTCTTGGAATCCCAGAGAACTTTGTAAAGTCCTAGGTCTCTCATGACCTTTGGGAGATGATTGAAGGTGATGCTTCGGGAGGCGTGTGATAGCCCAGGCCCAGGCCCGCCACCTTCCCTCTGTGTTGCACTGGAGACTCAGAGCGTTGGCGTGGCCTTCCTGGTAGGGGTTGAGGATTGGAAGGACTGGGAATCGGGAAACGACAACTTGAATTTGATTCGTGTGCCCTGCTGCCTGCTTTTTCGAGATGCCAAGTGGGATGTTTGTAGTTCCTAGCCGGAGAGCCAATAATGGGCTTAAATCATGATCTGGGAAGTCTGGTCCCTGAGCAGCTGTTGGCCAGCTGCTGAGCTGGTAACTCAGTGAACAGATTCTCAGATGAAAGTGAACTTTCTGAGAGTCGTACATTGTCTCAGAAACAGCAGAGCCATACTTTCAGACAGTTGTCACGTGGACCTGGGTTCAGATCCTGCGTGGACTATCTCATGGCTTTGTGCATACAGACCAGTTGTAAGGCTTCTGAGCTTTAGTTTCCTCACCTATAAAATGCTGGTAGTGTGCCCACCTGGTAGGATTGCGAGGAGGGCATTAAATAGATATGCAGACAAAGCATCCAGCACCGTGCCCAGCTCATAATAATCATTCAACTAACTTATTGTCTCCTCACTCTTACTATTTTTGAGTATGGGAGGGTTTGAGCAAGTTACTATCAGGAGTGAATCTGTTCTAAGCTTGCCTTATGAAAATGTCCCCCAAATCCATACTGTCCCACATAGTATGCTGGTGCAACACAGGGCAGGCTACGTCTAATGTAAGTAAATAACACTGAGCCTGCTTGTCTAAGAGAAGGGAGGGTACTGGGGAAGAGGTTGTATTTAGATCTGTCTAAATTGGGGATGCAGCTCTCCTCTGCCCAGGTGATGCTGGGGTTCCTTTATTCCTAAGGGGACACATGGCAAGAGGCCAAAAGACAGGAAACTAGCCAGTAGGTTTCCATGCACTGTTATCTTCAATGCATTTAGCATCTTCAGTTATCCACAGGGTCCTAGACCCCTGAGCTGATGTGTTCCCTGGGAGTTGGGATGGGCACAGTGAAGTCCCACCCTGGTCCTGCAGCCTTCCGCTTGGGGCTGACCTGCCCCAGGGCTGGGGTCATGGGTTCTTGGTGAAATGTAATTACAACCTCCACTTATGGCTGGACCTCAGCTGGCAGGGTCCTGGGGGGTTTAAACAGAAGCAGTGCCTCTCCAGAGTAGATTAGGGAGATGTGTATTCCAGCAGGGGCTTTGTACACGTTAATTCTGAGAGCTGATATCTGACTGAGAAGGACCGTGTGAGCTTAGTTAGAGAACAGGCTCTGCTCTGTTAACCGCTATTCCCTTAGGAAGGAACGATCATTATCTGGCAGAGGTTCAGGCCCCACGGGGTACTTTCTGGATGGTTCTCCTCCTTAAAAGGCATGTTTCCACAGATGTGATCAGTAACTTCTGACTTCTCCCAACTCATCCTCTCCCAGTTGAAAAATAAAATCTCGATCCATATTGCTTGCATATCCCAAGCTTTTGTCCCCTCCTTCCCAGCCTTAGCAGACAAGGATAAATGCATTCTTTAAAAAAGGAAGATGACAAAGGACACTCTGTTGAAAAGACATTGCCCTGCACCTGTCCCCTCTCCCAGCCCCCCACCCCACGCTTGTTCAATACTAGTAAGTGCTGAGTAGAGTCTAAGCAGATTCACTCAAAGACAGTGGAACCGGTGATGTCAGCCCTTCCAGCCAGTCAGCTCCTCCTCCAAGCCTGACTCAGATGCATGCTCCCCTTCCCCAGTCACCCTCCCAGCTCAGCCCTCCTCCCTCTGTGCTCCCTGAAGGCTGTACCTGGGTATTACCGAGAAGAGACTGTTACAGGCAAGTGCACTGGTGTGGCCTTGGAAAGCCTGGCACAGGCTTCGCCGCCTCCTAGCTGTGCGGCTCTGGGCTTGGGAGTCTGAATGTCTTCACTGCACTGGCAGTGACACTGTGCGGTGTCTTCTCAGTCTCCCAGATAGAAAACTGAACTCCTGGAGGACAGGATGTTGTTCATCTGTCATTTCCAGTCATTCCTTTCTTTTATACAATTACTCTCATAGGACCCAAGAATAGAGAGATGAGCATGATTCATTGTGGCACGTGGTAGTAATGACAAGCTTCTCTCTCTCTCTCTCTCTCTCTCTCTCTGTCTCTCTGTCTCTCTGTCTCTGTCTCTCTCTGTCTGTCTCTGTCTCTCTCTCTCTCTCCACATATAGGTGAGAAAGCTTTGGGTCTTTCTTCCCAGAGCATTTACTGGAGAGGAGCAGCACATGGACCCTGACTGTGACACTTGAGAAGCCAGTGTTAGGAAAGCATCTCCTGGGAAGGGTATTTCCAAGTTTAGGGAAAGGCAAGAACTCGCATGAGAATTGCTGCCCTCTGCCAGCTAAGACCAGGGGAATGAGCCAGGGAGAGAAGGGGTTAGGGCAGACAACTTGCAATGAGATGGGTAGAAATTGGGAGCAAAAGGCTGAATACGTGGGACAGCATTTGAAGTGCCTTGTTAAATGATAGCGGATATAGTGAAATTTGAAATGCTGGTATTTCCAGTGGGCCCAGCTCTATCACCTCTCCTGCCTGGAGAGAGTCACTTGTCTTTTCCCGAAGGACCACATTCCACTCGATCCCTTTTATTAACAAAATTGTTACTTTGCAGCGAGGTGGGCGTGGCCGGAGAGCCCTTTCAAGATTGGAGCCGGGAGGCATCAGGCTGGTTAATTGCATGCTTGCCTTTTGGCTTCTTTCCAGTCTTTCATCACGGATGACCCCTTATCTATAATTTTTAGACCCCCCCCTCCCCCCCCTCCCCCCGCCGGAAAAAAAATCTGCTTTGCCTCTTTGTGTGTTTTATGAGCTAAGTAGCTATGATCATGATATAAGCATTGGCTTTGGAAAACAATTATCGTGCATGAGAAGGGTCAGGATGGATTCTACGAAAGCTGTTAGCCTGCAGGCTTTGACTGGGCATTGTCTTCTTGACTCTTTATTGACTCTTTATCTCCGTGGATGTCTTCCACAGCTGCTAGCTTTATCTGTCTACACAGAGAATGGAGATATATACACTGAGTGGCCAGATTATTATGACCACCTGACGTTTGTAGGCAAATTGCTATAATTTCACGCTGAAGTTGCTAGAGGGCCAGATCATTATAAATAGGGAAGCAGGTTGTTTACCACGACAGTAGAAGTGATTTTTTTCTGAAGGTATGGGTAAACAACGTGATTTAACAGCCTTTGAACGTGGGATATATTTGAACGTGAGTGGCCAGATTATTATGAGAAGGGTCAGGATGGATTCTATGAAAGCTGTTAGCCTGCAGGCTTTGACTGGGCATTGTCTTCTTGACTATCTCCATGGATGTCTTCCACAGTTGCTAGCTTTTTCTTTCTATACAGAGAATGGAGATATACACACTGAGTGGCCAGATTATTATGACCACCCCATCAGTACTTCGTTGGGCCACCTTTTGCCTTCAATACTGCGGCAATTCTTCTTGGCATTGACTCCATGAGATGTTGAAAGGTGATGCGAAGAATCTGACACCATGCCTGATGAATAGCACTGTCCAGTTCTGTGAGATTTGATGGCTGTGGAACCAGATGCCTAATGGCTCTTTTAACTTCGTCCCTCAAATGCTCAATTAGATTGAGATCTGGTGATTGTGGGGGCCACCTAAGCAAGGTAAAGTCTCCCTCATGTTCTTGAAACCACTCCTGCACAATACGAGCACCGTGGCATGGCACATTGTCTTGTTGGAAGAAGCCATCTCCATTGGGATCCGCCATCAACATGATAGGATGAACGTGATCAGCAATGATACTTAGGTATGTTGTGCTATTCAGAAGTTGTTCCATATAATTAAAGGGCCCAAATCATGCCAGGAAAACATGCCCCAAACCATAACACTGCCCCCACTAGCTTGAAGGGTTGTACTCATGCATGTGGGGTGCATGCTTTCATGCTGTTTCTGCCAAATTCTCACTCTGCCATCTGCATGATGCAACTGGAAACATGATTCATCGGACCACATGACTTTTTTCCAATGCTCGACTGTCCAATCCTTGTGTTCCTGTGCGAATTGGAGACGTTTTATCTTGGTAACTGCAGACAGCAAAGGTGTTCGAACAGGCCTTCGACTTCCATATCCCATACGATGCAGTCAGTATAAGGCTAATTTGCCTACAAACATCAGGTGGCCATAGTAATCTGGCCACTCTGTGTGTGTGTGTGTGTGTGTGTGTGTATACATATGTATACACATACATATATACATATATATATACACACATATATATACACATACATATATACATATATATATATCTCCCACATTCAAAGGCTGTTAAATTGCGTTGTTTACCCATATCTTCAGAAAAAAATCACTTCTGTCGTGGTAAACAACCTGCTTCCCTATTTATAATAGGCTGGCCCTCTAGCAACTTCAGTACGAAATTATAGCTAATTTGCCTACAAACGTCAGGTGGTCATAATAATCTGGCCACTCAGTGTATATCCTGGGGTGAGGTGTGCTGGAGGCCTGCATCTCAGAATGCCTGCTTGACTGAGGTTCATAAGCCTGGCTGCACCCCAGAACCACCTGTGTAGCTTAAAAAGAAATTATAGGGGACCCCGCTCCTAAGACCTGGCTTACTAGGTTTGAGACAAGGAGAGGAGTTTTTATTGTTAAAGAGCCCCATGTGTGACTAGGATGGTCAGTCGGGACTGAGCACCATCGGCCCTCCTCACTTCCACGGCTCAGAGAAGGCCACAGGCCCAGCAACATGGGCATCCGCTGGCAGCATGTTCAAAGTGCAGCCTCTAAGTCTCCGCCCGCAGGTCCCTGCACCGGAACCTGCTGTTATCAAAGTTTGAGAAGCCCCACTCCCATAGAATACACAGTATGATTAGTGCTCGGTTGTTCCTGGAAATGGAGTATAGATTCTACACATGCACATAGTTAGCTGACCAATGCCTTCGCTCTTATGGAATGAGCTGTAATTGGCATACATCCAATTTTTTAGGAATTATATGTGAATCACCTTTTAGGATTGATTGCCTTTTACTCTTAGTTGCTTTACCTTCTGTTGTTCAGTGCACACATACACTTTATTTGTGAGGTGGACTGTGCTCTGTAGCCAAACAAGGAGGGTTTTGTGTTTTGCCTTTATTCTCCCCGCCCCTGTTCCCCTGTTCCCTGTGCTGTGAGCAGCCTCTGGCTGTGTCTCCCTCTCCCAGAGGAAGGTGATTTGCTGCTACTTCCGGTTATGATCGTCCCTTAGTGCATGGCTGTTACTGCACTTGCCCCAGCATGCTGGAATTTTTGTTTACATTTCTGTGGGAATGAGACCCTTATTTTATTCTGTAGCTGCATTTCCTGTGTCTAGGCCACACTTGATGCGTAGTAGAGATTTGATAAACGTTCACCGGGGGGAATGAATGAGTGAGTGGCATCAGCGATCCAGGGCTCCCAGCTTCCTCCTCTGAGGGTGGATAACATCAGTGCATTTAATTTTCTCCATTACTCCCTCCCCAACATATATCTGGGGGTGGAGAGCAAGGGTCACTTCATTTTCTATTGGAAATTGGACTCTAGAGGTGAAACGAAATGAGACTGAGTAGATGGACCTTTAACTAGGGTGTTGGGGAGGCCATTTAGAACATCCCTGGGTGGCTTGTATGCCTGTTCAGGTCCAGAAGTATCTTTGGTTGATGACATTTGAAAATGGTTCTTCAGAGTTCCGTCCTCATGTCACAGCCCCCAGGACTGACCTAGCTGTGGGTCACTGAGGGACAGCAAGATCCTTGTTTCCCTGTGGATAGTTTTATGATAAGGGACTCCACAGTCAAGTTAATATACCTTTAAGCAGTTCATAATTGAGATCACACATTTACTGTTTAGTTGTAAAAAAGGGTATGCATTCCAGTGCCATCTAAGTTCTTTTCTTGGTGGTGGGGTTGTGGGTACTTCCCCTGCTATCCACCACATTTTGGCCTGTCTGTGCTGATACCCAAGCCTGGATGCCTTTTCACTTGCTGTTTGAAAACTAAGCAAAACCCCAAGCAACCTGTTTTAATTGGGAAATTTAAAGCCTAGAATTTTATACCTGTTAAAAATATAAATAAGAATTATATTTTTGTTTTTAAAGTAAATGCTCTAGTTTTTCCATCTAACCTGGACTTGCTTTTCTAAATATCTCTAATGTAGGCTTATGATTTTTGTTTGAATTTCTTTGGCACAGAGGAGCAGCCGCTAGCATCACCCACTGACCCAGTCTGAGAGATTATGTTAAGACTTTGTGTCTTTGAGGTGATGTAAAGTCTCGCAGGCTCTTTATCTTTAGGCCACCTGTATAAATGGTGTAAATTAGACTACCATGGACACATCTGGCATGGTGGAAATGACCAATAGGCATCTGTGGCTTTCCAAGGGATAATGTGAAGCGGTGATATTGAGTAAAATTACTATGAAGAATAAATACTACAAGGTGAAACCCCAAAACTGTCTCAAAAATACCTCCTTTATCCAGTCTCATTGTGGCATGAAGTATTTCAAATTGAATAAACGTACCAGATGACAGATTTTTACTCTTAAAAGTCTTTCAACTAATTTCATTTAAACCATTTTAGAAATCTGTCTAAATATTTCTTGTTTCTTTGTTTCAAAGAGTGCACTAGAGCCATGTTTTCCCACATAGTTTAGGATCATCACCATTCCACGCTACTGTGGCATACCAATGATTTGAGTAGAACTGTTTGATCCTACAAAGCATGGCCCCAAACCTCTTGGGCAGTTTTAGTGCTGAATGTTTGAGTTTTTTGAAGTTCCCTTGTGCCAACCTGCCTGTCCTTTCTTGCCTCCTTAGTGGCATATTATTTGGCAGACGGACCACTTGGCAAGGTTTTTTGGAATTAGGCAAATGCAATGATCAGAAGATTTGGGTTTAGGCAAGAGGGACCGGCGTTTATAGCAAAGAATGGGGGCAGTTGGGCAATGCCTTCATCTGCCGGAAGAAAATTTAAAAAATATGTTTCTGGATTGGTTGGTGGTGTGCCCTGCAGAGCTGAGATTGCCACATGTCTGACCTGATTCCAAGTCTCTCTCACAGGAGTGCGAGGTAGCTCCAGGTGTCAAGTGACCCCAGCACCTGGTGAAATGTTTTCCACGAAACTTGCTTACTTTTCTTAGTTTACATCTTTTTGTGGATCAGTATTAGTCAGCAATCCATTACATTTTAGGAAGGGGGGCGGGGAGTATGTGAAGGGCATGAAAAATTGTTAAAAGAAATTTGGCAAAACTACTAAAGGGATTGGTTTACTCTGGAGAGAGCTGGGTGAGGATTATAGTTAAACAGAGGAGAGCTCTGATGATGGAATGCAGTGGAGTCTAAAGTCATTGGTGATTAAATGACCAGTGAAAGACCAAGAGGATTTGATCTTGGCTATAGTATTTATTAAGACAGAACTACAGACATGCCATGCTGACTTCATGGAAGATACTAGGAATAACTCAACACTTTCTTTTTTTTCCCCTAGAGCTACATTTCTAGTTGCAATCTGATCTTTCTGTTCCCTGGGACATTATTTATTACAAAGAATTGAACAGAGAAATGGCATGGCTATAATTTGAAACCAGGCTTCCTTTAAGCAAATATATTTTGAAATTGAGAAAAAGGTGGTGCAAATGTGCCAGCTGATTAGGTGTAATTTGCCATAATTTGCCATTCCTTAAACATTCTTTTCTTGAAAATTCTTTCAAAATTTCAATGCAGGTGAGAAGAAGAGGAGTGAATGTCTAAAATGGATGGTGGCCATTGGTGGTTTTTTTCAGGTCTAAAGTGATGCAACAGGACTTTCCTGGCCAAAAGGGCTCCACAGACCACTGCGGGGCACACATACTCATTGTCTTCAATGTGCTCAGTGTATAGGGAGGCATTGTGTATGTGTGTGTGGGGGGGCTCCATACCACAGAACAAGAGGACACCTTTGTCATGGATTTAAAATGCTTAAGCAGGGTCCCCGTTGGGCAAGGGCAGTACTTGCCTCTGGACTCCTGGTGCCCAAACAGAGCCAGCTCATAGTAAGTAGCCTCACTCATAAAGAAGGCAAGGGAAGAGAGCTTTCGTTAAAACAAAATGCCCTTAGAAATGGCCAAGAAAGACCCTGGATATCTGTGGTGGCAATCTGCAGCGCCATCAGTACTCACTTGGACTTGGGCACAATGTGAAATTCCTTCTTGAGGGAGTGCTGTTGGGAAAGGAATTTTTGCCTCAATTGAGTAACTTTTCCCTGCTATTTAATATGCATACTATTCTGGAGCAGTTAAAGATGTAGAAGAAAGGCAGCATTGTTTAAAGACAGTTCTCCCAGGCCGCTCTTGGCCATCTTTTCTGAACGTGCAGGCCCTGCCACAGTCCATATATCAACATGAATTTGATGTTCAGAATTTGGTAACTGAGGGGGCTTGCCGTCTTGCCAGAGCACTTCTCTTCCTAACAGTGCCACTGAAAAAGGCTTTTTGTGCAAATTTGGGTGTTTAGAAATATTCTGCTTAACGGGGCAGTGTGCTAGGGGGCATGTTACAGACCACCCACGTGAGCACAGGACAATGATGGTTTTCAAAAGGGTGAAGGAGCCTAGGATAGGTAAGCCTCCCTCTGTGCATTTTTTAAGAAAAGGAGGAGCTTGGCTGAAAGTAGTGGGTTGAGCCATCTATCGGCATACTCAGAGCTATACAAGTCTCAGGGCTATACAAGTCCCTTTTGCTCCCCTAGCTCCTGAGTGGGTCACATGTGTCTCTCTTTGCCTGGATTTGTCAAGCAAGCCTTCAGCTGAGGCCACGGGGAAGGCTTGGGTAGATATCCATGACTGGCCACTGAGAATGCCCAGGAGTTCCATCCTCACTAGGCTTGTGCTGAAGGGGCCTCCCACGAGGTTGCTGGAAAGCACCCTTTGCTGTTTGAGTGGCTCTAGCAAAAATGAACCTTGCACTCACACTGCCTTGGGAAAAGCTGATACTTGGTTAGAACTTTTCATGATTCTGTCATCCTCTGAAGAGCTAGGCCACCTGCTAGGGGCAGGATATCTGAATGGCAGAAGTGACCGCAAGTTATACTCTGGAAGGAAGGGGCATCATTGTGGGATCCATCCATCCTGATGTGAGTGAACCTCTGGAAGTTCTTTAATTGGACATTGTTATATACCAGCAGGATTTAAAAATGGTAAATGATTGTAATGCTGTGCCTAGTGATTTTTTTCATATCCTTAATTTTTTTAAAGATCTATTTTGAAGAATCTCATAAGCCTTATGCCTAACTTTTGACCTGAATGGGCATTATTTCCATGGAGGTCAAGTACTAAAACACTAACTGAAAAACAAGCATAGTTTGGGCAAAGTAGGGTCAGTAGAGCATGGCATGTGGCATGGCTTTGTGATTTTTATTGCTCTGTTTGTCTATGCTTTTGATGGGCCTAGTGGGAGGCCAGTGACTGCTGGTCTAATGCATGAATTGGAAGGCATGGCTACTACTTTCTGCAGCTGAATAAAGCTTCACAGACTTTGGGGGCCTAGTCCCCTTGATAAGGCTGCTAATTCATTATTTTTTAAAGACAAAATAAGCACTGTTTTTCTAGGAAAAGGCATTGTAGCTTGAATTTACTAAGTTTGACAGCTTTTCTTAAATGCCTTCAAAACAAGGAGTTGCCAAAAACAAATACTTGAATTGCTGGCTTCCTCTTGAAAGGACATGAAATTAGTTTTTGGGCTTTGAAGTTTCTAGGGAGGAAGCCTGCCTTTGTGACATAACGGGAAAAGCAGTGGGTAGGGAGTCAGCCAAGATAGCAAGCCCGTGCTACCAACTGGTGCCTGAGGTTGGACAGCTCGCTCTAGGCTCTAAGTGTCAGGTTCATTGACAGAAGCACCCGGCCTGGTGATATGTGGGCTCCCCTTAAACCAGGGGTGGGGGATGTCCAGCCTGAAAAGTCATTTGGTCTGGCCCTGCCAAGGCATTAGGGGTGAATTAATTACGTGTTTGACCAAATAAAGCTGGCTTATTTTAAAGCTGATAATTTTGTATGGCCTGTGTATGATGTTATAAATGGCTCTTAGCAGAGAAAAAGTTCCCCACCCCTGCTAAACCATGAATTTCAGAAAGGAATCAACTGCACTTTCCATCTGAAGTTGGTAATCACCACTCTGTTGATCCATAAAAACTCACGTTGTATCTTCTGTTGCTTGGCTTTGGCCCAGCTGGAGGAGAAAGCAGAGGATGTTATCTGTGGCTCTAGATACAGGTTTGGAGTTGGAACTTGGAAATTTGAATGCACAGGCAGGCTGTGAGAATTGCCACTTGCAAAAATGCTAGTCAGTGTGAAATATACAGGCTGGGTGGTAAATGGTCTTGGACTTCCCTGCTTGCCCTGTCCCCTCTGTTATCTGTGTCTGAGTTTGTTTGTTTTATTCACTTGTTGCTTTCTGTTTTATAGCTCACACAATGAGTGAAATCATGTGGTCCTTGTCCTTTTCCATCTGACTTATTTCATTTGGACTCAAAAGTTCCACCCATGTTGTTGCAAATGTCAATATTTCATCCTTTCTTATGGCTGAGTAGTGTTCCATTGCATATACGTACCACAGCTTCTTTATCCAATCATCCATCCAAGGGCACTGAGGTTGTTTCCATGTCTTAGCTACTGTGAATAATGTTGTCATGAACATAGGAGTACATATATCTTTACAAATGAATGGTTTCAGATTTTTCAGATAGAGGCTCAGAAGGAGGGTTGCTGGGTCATATGGTAGCTCTAGTCTTAATTTTTTCAGGAGCCTCCATACTGTTTTCCATAATGGTTGTGCCAGCTCACATTCCTACCAGCAGTGTCTGAGGGTGCCTTTTGGACTCCTCTGTTTTTGTCACCTCTGCCTCCCTTCCTTACTCTTGCACATTTGGTAACAACATTGAGACTAATCCTTTCATTTTCGCTGTCATAGAACCCAGAGATGGATTGAAGAAAAAACAATTTGGTGAAGCCCGGGAGGTTTTCACTTTACAGCTCTGTTTGCTGTGTTTTCAGACACCGCTTAAGTAGCTGCTCACTCTTCCAAAGCCCAGTGTGTCTTACCTCACGGCCTGGCCACTTCTGTCCATATTGCCTTCCATCCACGTGGCCAGTGTTTGAGCTCTGCTGCAGCAGAGATAACAGACTCCCTTGATACCCATTTAAAACGTGTTATTTATTTATTTTTTAAATTTCAGAAGTAACATCTGTTTATTGTAGATAATCTGTGAGATGTAGAAAAATATAGAGAAAAGAATAAAAATCAACCACTGATAGTAAAGCAGGGGGGCTGACCCTCCTGAGGAGCTGGCCTGCATTCTGTTAGCAGCACTGAGATTCGGACTAGCCCCCCACAGACACAGGGATCAACAGGGGCTTATGCTCATATCTCGATATGGTTTGTGTTTAATCTACATTGAGCTTGAATCCTTCAGTCACTGAAACTTTCACTATTGACTTCTCTGTTTAACCCAAATGTGTGTTTATACATTAAGAGGCTTTTTTAAGTGTGATTAGTGGATTCACTCACTGCCATTGCCCTTTAAAGCTTCTTGAGCAAGTGATTTTCTTTCTGTGGAGTGAAAGGGAAATTACACCGCCTGCCCTTCTCCTCAGCCTTTCCCTCCGTGGAAATTCCCAGGCAGCCCAGTGGCCATGTGCGTGTGCCCTTGGCTATGCTCTGTGGAGCTCCATCGTGTGCCTTGCCCTGTTTCCTCTCTTGGCTCTTCTCCAGTTGGGGCCTTCCTGGAAGGGTTTTTTTCCTGCTTGGAATTTATTTTCATCTTCTTTCATTGGTTCCTTCTCCTCTGTCCTGTGAGCGTGTCCGAGAACAAGGACTGAGTAAGGAAGTCTTACCTAACTCCCAGGAGCAGATGGTCTTTTTGTGGCTGGGCTCATACCACTTCCCCCCAGTTGCTTGCTTGCTCTCTCTCTCTCAAATATGTTTTTTATTGATTTCAGAGAGGAAGGGAGAGGGAGAGAAAGGTAGAAACATCAATGATGAGAGAGAATTATTGATCGGCTTCCTCCTGTACACCCTACACTGGGGATCGAGCCTGCTACTTGGGCATGTGCCCTGACTGGGAATTGAACCATGACCTCTCGGTTCAGAGGTCGACGCTCAACTACTGAGCCACACCGGCCGGGCCCCCAGTTGCTCTCTCTTGACACCCTCCCCTATATTCCTACTTTTCAGCAAGCTGTATCATATCAAATTGAGGAATCAATTGGGTTTGGGTTCCACGTCTGCCTCTTTCTTGATCTGTGCATTTTTGAACCTTTATTTATCCATCAGTAGAATCTACTCCATATAAAGCTCATGAAAGAACTGTGTAAAGTTGTAAATTATTCTGCAGAGATTTTCTGGTTTCCAACTGTTCTTCCTTTCTTGGCACACAAGGTAGTAGCTCTAGATTTTATGTTGTTTTTGTTGAACTCTAATAGGTCCCTCAAGTAAATGGAGACAGATACCATATTTATGGATTGGAAGACTTAACATTGTTAAAATGTCTTCTCCCCAAATTTATCTAAAAGTTTCAATGTAGTCTTAATAAAAATCCCAGAAGGGTATTAAAAATGTTTTACTAAGACATCAGCAAGCTGATTTTAAAATTTACATGGAATTGCAGAGGTCTCAGAGTAAGCCAAGCCAAAAACAATGTTGGGAAAAAACGCACACACAAATACAGACATAGTTGGAGGGCTTACATGACCTGATTTCAAGATTTACTCTGAAGTGACAAAAATCAAGACAGTGTGGCATTGGTGTAAGGATAGACATCTGATCTATGGAACAGACTAGAGAGTCTAGAAATAGACTCACACATATATAGTCAATGGATTTTCATCAAAGTGGCCAAAGTAATTCAATGGAGAATGGGTGGACTTTTCAAAAAGAGATGCTAGAACAGTTGGGAATCTACATGGGGAAAAAAAAAAAAGGAACCTTGATCTTTAGGTTAAAGCCATATAAAATAACTTGAGATAGATTGCAGACTCAAAATAAAAGCCTGATTGTTCCTTTAGGCTATTTATTTATTATAACGGACATGAGGGAGAAGCAGTGTGCTAAGTGTTTTCTTTTTTGACTTTGGACCATTCTTGACACTGCCCACTTTTTGTTGGGTAATAAACAAACAAAGCCATATTTCTTGATGATACCCTCAGAGGATAGATTTGGGTTCTCCACTTGTCTTCCTCTCTTATTTGCAAGCAAATCTTACTTGATTTTACAATGCTCATAAAACGTTGTCTTAAATCTGGTTTACATTCACTTAAACAAACTTATTTTAAAATGTACTAGGAAATCCTGACATTTAAACAATCCTGTGGCATCATGTCAGTAAGCAAGGAACCCTTCTGTTTGCCAGTGTTCTTCCGGCAGCTCTGTCCTGAAGTTCCGCCCTCTGGAGCCCATCTGCCCTCTAACTGGGGTCCAGGATGGGGAGCGCAGCTGATGGGCGAGTCCTCAGCTCTGTAATTTATCTGGTGGCCCCAGGCTGGAGCACTTCCTGGACTTCTCAAAACTACAGTATTGGCTCTGATTCATTTTAGGCACAAACATTACATGTTCGGAGAAACTTCGAGTCTGTCTCCCTCTTCCACATGCTGGTTAAGGACTGCTTTGTAACGTAGGTCGGGAGCACATCAAGAAATTTACAACAGATGGGTGAGACAGGGTGAAGGAAGTTTTCCCTAAACCCATTCTGTGACATACAGTTTGACCGTGTCTGCATCTGTGGAGGAAGGGAAATCAGCTGCGGTGGGTAACCTGGCCTTGGTTGTTAGGTTAAACAAAGGTCATTGACTGACTTGAAGCTACTTACATGTTGACTAAGTTAATGACGGATCTAAGAACATTCTTTCCTTTTTTCTTATCTTTTATCAAGCAGGTATTTCATAAGCATGTACTTTTTGGCAGGCTCTATCCTAGACGCGGGGAAAACCATTATGAACGAGACCTGTGGAGATCCAGCCCTAATGGAGTCTACACTCCAGGGGAAGAGGCTTCCTGGCACTTTTCTTGCTTGTCTCTTTCCTCAAAGGCTCTGCTCATGTCTAGCCAACCGTGGCCTCTCCAGGAGGAAGGGACCTCTCTGTCCTCTGAGAGCATTTGTGTGTGTGACAGGTTCTGAGTGTGGCAGTTGTCACAGTACATAATCGAGTGGCCGTTTGTGAAAAGGCTTAGGCTCCCCTCCAGAACACTGGACCGTGTCACACCTTTTCCGGGTGTGGTGAGGGGGCGAAAGTGAGGAGACTCCAGGGGTGCCTTCTAAGTAGGAGATGTTCAGCAAATATTTATGGAGCAAATTCACATCTGCCTGGGATAATCACATGAGTCGTACTGCGAACACCCACTGGAATCCAACTCTTCAGACTAACATTGTGAATTCCTGGGAACGAGGTAAGATGAGAGCCCTCCTGCCAGGGGGGCCTTCAGTTCATTTCTGGAGCATTCTGACTATGCAGGCTCTCCCAGAGGTGGGGGGAGTCTGAAATTGGCAGTGTGTCTCAAACAGGCGACATTGTCTCATGACCTTTCCCTGGGGTCTTGCATACTTTGATATGACAGAAACAGGCATTGCTCTGAAGTTATAAATAACTGTGCAACTTGAGAGTTGCACTCCAGGGCCCCCAGTTAAAACAGCTGATTCCACTCCTACCATAGAGCAGAAAAACATTTTTTTGAAATCATGTGTGAGCAGAATGGCTTTCAGACAGGAAATTAATCTTCCTAGGAATTATACCAGGAAAGCAGAATGCTTCCTCTTTCACCCCCCCCCGCCCCCCTTTATGGTTTGTGTTTGTCACTTTAGCATATGTGAAATGAATGAATTACACATTATTGTTTGTATTTACCTGTGACAGTTAAATAGCTTTACTTCTTTTTAGCTTAAAAACACTTGCTGGGCTATTTTAAGTGCTTTAAGAGTTAGCAGGAACCTTAAAAACCATTTAATCCAGTGTTTCCCAAAGAACTAATCCCTGAATTGGTCTAAAAGTCAACAGGAGAAAAATAAAATATTTTTATTACAATAAATTTATTTAAAGAATTGCCTTTTATTGAAAGATATTATCCTTCCTACTTTTTTCAGTTTCAAAGTGGCTGTTTTATTAAAAATGATGGTTTGTGGTGTGTTTTTTTCAAGGTGAGGAGGACATTGAAGACTGAGTTCTCAGACATCCAGTTAGGGAGGGTGGGCTTTTCTGCTGTAGAATACCGAAGTCTGGTAACCACTCACCTGATGGAAAACCCCATTTGATGCTTGAGTTGTCTTCCTCCTGTTACCAAGTCCCCATCGAGTAGGGGTGCTCCTATTGTGAGCCCTCCACCCCCCCGCCCCTGCTGCTCTGTTAGGCTGCCATGGCTAAGGCTGTGGAAGACTTGGTGTTCTGCCGAACTTTCATAGTCATGACCCAGCAAATACCTGGGAGACAGAGCACAGGTGGGTGGGGCCATGCAGGTAGGGCTTTGGGTCAACCGATGATTTCCGTGGCCAAAGCAGAAGTGCCCATGAGCATGTGTTATTGCTACGAGTTAATTGTGTGGTAATTAAATGCTAATGTGGTTGATCAGAGGAAGTGTGTAATTGAAGCATAATAAAATATGACATGCTTGGTAAGCAATTGAGTTGTCTTCCCAAGGATATAGGCAGCAGTGGGCAGGAGAAGCACAGATGTCTTTAGCAAGCTGGGTTTTTTTTGGCACAGTTTTGTGCTGTTGTCTTCAAAAGAAGATACATAAGGTATTTCTCTTAAAGATAAAAGTCCAAATCCTGTATCTACCACACGTGAAAACCAGATTCATAATTTTGTATAAAATAGTCTTTATTTTATAGTATTTTATTTTTGACAGAATATTTACTTGTTATCCTTGGTAAAATTTTTAGGTGGTTTTTTTTCTGTAGATATTTTGACTTCTCTATTTTTTCATACTTTTTATTTAATGAGGGAATCTCTAAGAGTAGGATTCCCTATAAGTTCTCCACAGTGGCTCTCTGAATAAGCCTTAATTGGTATGTTAGGTAGAGATAAATAAGTATACCATTAATCGTGGTGATAAATTTAAGTATATGATGTTTTCTTCTAGATGAGTGAATATTAAAGCCCTATAGGTGATCAGTGAAGCAAATCTATATTTTTAATAGGCAATATGAAATAAAAGGACCAAAGTGTGAATCAAGTTGAAAAGAAATATATGGAAATGAAGTTTATTTATTAGAAAAGTAACTTAACTTTGAGTGAATAAGTAAAATTTTCATAACTTAGGTTATTATCTTAAAATCTCCTTGAAAATATGGGTCCAAACTTTCAGTTAGTGTGAAATTATTTTAGACTCATATTTTCCTATTTAGACTTTTTTCTGTAACGTTACTTTTAGACCAGTTATGGTCTGTATATAACCATTACTTACCTCTTCCTTCTGTGAATAGAATAACAATCTACTACTTCTAATCAGTATTCTTTATTTAGCATTCTTATACATACATGTGATGGTAAGTGAACACTTTTGTGGATGGATTTACCATAAATTAGGCTCTATCTAATCTCACGTTCTTACTCATTTGGCCTTCCTAACAACCCTATGGGCTAGATACTGTTCTTATCTCCATTTTATAGATAAAGAAACTAAACTACCAAGTACTGGAACCAGAATTTGAACCAAGGGAGTCTGGCTTTAGGATTTCAGAGCTTACCGATTACCCTACATTGCCTGTCTGCATATGCTGGTCATGATGACAGTGGTGGCCTTGGAGTGGATCAGTATCTTGGAATGGCTGATGAACGAAAATAGATTGGCTTTTCTGTAAGAACTAGAGGCTCAATGTACGAAATTTGTGCAAGAGTAGGCCTTCTTTCCCCCGGGTGCTGGCATCAGCTTCCCTCTGGCACCTGTGACCCGGGCTTCGTCTGGAAGGACGTCCAGTCTAATTAGCATGTTATGCTTTTATTATTATTATGGATTACCTTTGTTTTGAAAAAAAATAATGTATGTTATTACCTCAGTTCAGATAGAGAGCCTATTTGTTTAGTCAATTGTGAATAACAGCATTTGTTGCATGTGATTCCATTGATCACGCTCCATTTGTTATTTATTTTATACATTTCTATCTTGTGATAATAGCAAATACAACTCAATTGCTTACATATTTAGTAGGCACCTTCAGTCTCTGTGACTTAGCAAACATTCAAGGTTCTTCCAATAGAGTCTACATTCCAAAGACTGATTCGTCTTGGATTCCATTTCAGACACAGCATCCGGGTGTTGAGTGTACACCCACACTTGTATCCTTGGCTTCTTTTTACCTGAACTGCACATGCTCTGCTAAGTCTGGTCCTCTGGGCTCTACCCAGTTAGCATCTCACTGATCCAGAGATGAAAGGGGGTGTGGGCTTGGTAGGTCTTGGCCTTCCACAGCCTCATTTACCAGCAGGACCACTGATTTTTGGGGTGGGGGTGGGGGTGGGGGCTGGCTTGCTGGGTCACGTGCCTTTCTGGAAGTGTCTCCTCCCACTCTGCCTGTTACTGCTGGGGTTTCGAGGGGTGGAGAGAGAGAGAGAGAGAGAGAGAGAGAGAAAGAAAGAGAAAGAGACCAGTGGCTTTTGATCCAGTGTCCACATTCTGTTGTTTCTTTCTTTTTTTTTTTTTTTCTTTTTTAAATATATTTTATTGATTTTTCACAGAGAAGAAGGGAGAGAGATAGATAGTCAGAAACATCGATGGGAGAGAAACATCTATCAGCTGCCTTCTGCACATCTCCCACTGGGGATGTGCCCGCAACCCAGGTACATGCCCTTGACCGGAATCGAACCTGGGACCTTTCAGTCCGTAGGCCGACGCTCTATCCACTGAGCCAAACCGGTTTCGGCAATTCTGTTGTTTCTCAATCAGAAAAGGAAACATTAAGGTTGATGTTTGGATAGGGACACTAGTTTCAAATTCTGTATTTAAAAATCTTATTTTTGTAAGCCATGTGAAACAAAATATTCTTAATACATAGGAAAAGTTTTAAGGTTGAGAACCCTCCTAATAGTCTTATTTTCTCATTCTTTTTTATGTTATCACTGGCAGCTTTAGTTAAGCACCTTTTCCAAAATGAGCTGTTAAGATGTGGTCCAAGGGCCCCCAATGGACTGTTTCAGTGTCACTGCTCATGACAGGTGCTGCCAGCCCCTCGGGGTCAGCACTGGGAGTCCCCCAGAGCGCACTGTCTCCTCAAGGGCTCAGGGCAGTGGGTCCTGTGATGTAGTGACCCAGAGGGTGGGAGCCCTGGGCTTTGGGGTGGGTCAGACTTGGGTGCAGGTAGTTTCTTAAACTGTAAAATGGGGACATACTGAGGCTTACCTTGTGCAAGAGTTAAGGTAATGTAGGTAATGATATGCTATACGAATGGGTATATTATGACAGTAATACATGGATCTTGCCTGACACATAGTAAGACACATCACTTCGCATGCGATTTAATTTGTAAGTTATGGTTGTTGTCATTTGGGGTCCTACATGGAACCTCTGTTTCTTTTTCCCCACTAATCCATGCCTCGTGGTGTTTTGCCTGCCCCAGGGATGTGCTGTGGTTACGTGTCCTGTAGTTGGCAGCTGTAGGGTGGACTGTGTCTGGTAACCATGCAGTGCCCCGTCTCTGCCCCCTGGGTCCCTACAGGCCCTTAGGACAATACTCAGAGAATTAATAAAATGTGTTTTATGGATGTGAAAGAAGACAACCTCCAGCAAATCCAAATTCCTGGTATAAAGTGGTACCTGGTGTGAAGTGCCCCTTCCTATGTCCAGAAAAGGAAGCGCTTTGAGAATGAAGTGTAAAAGGTAAAATGCACAGATTTTGCCTTGGCTGCTTGGCCCCAAGTATGTGTGCTTGCAATTCTAAAGCACGTTGACTACAGCTTCCTGCGGCACTAGAGGGATTTCTCTTTATTGTGTGCGTCCATAGCCTGCTGAGTGCCAGGCTCTGCAGTCAGTCCTCCTTCCGTCCTCAGTTTGGAGCGACCTCCAGCCCCTGACCCCTCCTGTGGTTGTGCTGTTCCAGGAGGGTGATTAGGGCACGAGGAGGCGGCCGCTAGCAGCACCTGGTGTCAGTGCATATGCACATGGTAGAAGTACAGGCATTGGGGCGTTAGCCTGCTTTTTGTGTTTTGGAATGTTTCTAAGTTAAAGAAGAAGAGATGCTAGGCATTGCCTATGCTTTACTACGAAAAATTCAACATTCATCCTCAAAAGGGCTGGGCCTCGTTCCAGACTGTCCACTGAAGGCTTGTGAAAACTTCTTTGAATTCTCCTTTTTTTTTTTTTTTTTTTTTACAGCTATTTGGGTTTTACATCCCATCCCATAATGCATTTTATCTGTTTAAATGTAAGAATATTTTTCTTCCCGAATGTTAGAGGAGGATTGACTTGCCTGAAAGAGATGCATCTCTCAGCTTCCCTAACCGCCGTGTACCCCTGGGGGGTGCCCCCTGGGAGAAGGAGAGTCCTCTCTGCTTTGACAGAAGGATGTTTTGTGGGAGCTGTAGCCATGCTTTGAGGAGTTCACCCCTGAATGTTAAGGATTAATTCTAATTTTATTGATTAACCTCTATGGAATTTCTAGGAATTGATGGATCTAACTCGGGATGAAGCTATTAGTGTTCAAACCGATCTCTTGAGCCAGGGTGGAATGAGCAGCCCCATCTTCCTAGATTTTCTTGTCTTTAGTTAAAAAATAGGCCTTTTATGTGCCTTCAGATGGTCTTTTTCGAGTGTTTTTCTGAGAAGCCACCATTATAAACCAGCAGTGACCTGCTGGTTCTTTGCCTCTCCATACAGGGCTGTGACTTAAACTCCTTTGTGTGGTGGCCTGGGATTCAGCGTCCAGCTCTGGCCCATGCCCACAGGTACACCCTCACTGACCACCAGGCTCTCGGCCTGGGTCAGAACGAGGGGCGGAGAAGCCTGAGATGAGTACAGTGTGCTCGAATACTTTACACACTTACCATGGTGCACATTCATATAGCCCCTTGATGTCACTGCATGGTGTGGGTCTGTCATGACAGTGGGAAATTTTAGTCTTTTAATGGAGAAATGCCTACATTTCACTGAAAACATCATTTCCGGGGCCCTCTGGCTGACTTTGTTCCGTCTCTTCTCCTTGAGTGTCACATTTCTGGGCCTCTCTTGGTTCAGAAATGTCTCCTGGCTGAACAAAAATCTCATTTTGTTTTCTATGTTTAAACTTTCCTTTATCCTTGATAACATACTGATACCAAGTAGCCTGGTAACTCTTTCTAAAAAGACCCCATAAGTGTCACAGACCCAGGATGCTGTAGAGGCTTCCCTAACTGAATCAGCCCCTCTGCTTCCCGTCAGGATGTTTATTGGTTCACTTAACAAGTAAAGATAACTGCTCAGAGGCAGGAGTGTTTCTTTCAGATTTTCTTTCTTCTAGAGGATGGCTTCTGAAGTTTGTAATTGGATTAACTTGGGGACAGAGCCAACTATTGATCATTCTTGAGTTCCCCTTGCGTTAGGTAAATAAACAAAATTAGGGGATATCTGTTTCTCTGTGATTTGACCACAGTATCTCTGTTTCTTGGAAGGAGAAACCGTCCTCTAAAACTCCCCCATGTGGCACTGCGTTTGGGTCACAGTGTTCGGGAAAGAGCACTGCACGGACCTTTGCAGACCTACATTGCTGTTCTCTGCTGCTGGGATTGGTAACATCTGGTTCCCATTCACCTCCCTCGTAAAACTGAACACTGTCTTTCTCAAATCCTCCGCTTCCAGCCCTCATTTCAAGACCCTTCATTATGGGCTACATGTTTATCCCCCCAAAATCATTATGTTGCAAACCTAAGTGATGGTATCAGGAGGTAGGCCTTTGGGAGGTGATTCGATCATGAGTGTGGAGCCCTCAAGAACGAGAGAAGAGACCTTACTGGGCCCTCTCCCTGCTTCCACCATGTGAAGACACAAGCAAGAACATGGCCATTATGAACTAGGAAGCAGAACTTCACTAGACACGAAATCTGCTGGTGCCTTGATCTTGGACTTGCAGCCTCCAGAACCTGGGTTTACTTCTGCTCCTGTTCCTGAGTTGTATGCCCACCAACGGGTCATTTAACCTCTTCGTACCTCATCTGTGAAATGGTTCATCACTCTTACTCTGTAGGGTGATTGTGAAAATGACAAATGGCTTGGGTCAGACATACAAGGGGCCTAGCAGAGTGTCCCATACATGGGAAGCACATCGTAAATGCCAATTCCTCCCTAGTCCCCAGTCCTCGTGGGGTCTAGAAGAAGGTCTGTGTGAAACCAGTGCTCAGTAAACACTGATTGTTAAATCCCCCCAGAGCCTATATAGTATATTGCACCTACAGAATAAATCGGCATAAAACCCTATAGCCCGGTCTGTGGGAGCTATGACTCAGGCCCTGTTTCATTGATTTCTATCTTTAGTGGGGGCAGAGAATGTTCCAGACCTCTTACACGTTAATCCCTTCTCCCCCTGCCCCCATTGAAACAAAAGAGAAAAACAACTCCTTGTTAGGAAGCGGGCAGAAACCCCAGTATTACTTTTCCTATAATTTGGAAAACATACCTTTCTACTTCCTCGCTTAGATTATGTGCACAGCACACACAGTGACTTGCCCCATTCCCTCTTGTCACAAATCTCTTGAAAGCTACTAGCTCAATATGCACACAGCCCCAACTTTTCTTCGTTATTTTCAGTAATTAATTTCCCAGAGGCTCTTGTATTACCTGAGAGCAAAACTTTTGAATAGACTGTGAACGAGGTTTTGCCTGATTTCATTATGTCAGTAGAAGTATGAAAAAAATAACCCTAAAACTTCTCCCATTGTGTCAGTGAAATATAATTCTGTTCAAAAGGTCAAATGTATGTGATGCCTTCAAGAAGACTCCCAGTGGTCTCCCTTTAAAAGTAGGCATGATATGTTTTGAGCAAAGTGTTAATGTGTTTTATTTTTTTTTCCCCTCAAAGGCCTTTCATAACTTGTATTGGACAGAGAAGGTTGTCTAAGAGTGGTAATTAATTCAGAGCAGTCATTAGCATGGAAACACAATCTGACCTTCAAGTACCTTTGAAGAAATGTTAGCAGTGCATGGACATTGACATGTGACAGAGAGAAGAACAAGGAAGTTGTACCAGTCAATTTGATGGATTATTTCAAAATACGGAAAGTAAGTCTGTGTCAGGTTGTGATTATAACTGAAGTGTTAAAGACTCAGAGAGTTATAAGTTGCATCTAATCTCTCAGAAGCCCGTAAGTGAGTATTCAAGAGATATCGTCACTAAATAATTGGCATAGCTAATGAGAAGAGTTAAATCAGCTTCTATCTTTATCTTGTTGGGGTGTGGAATTAACAAGCTGGGAAAGGGAAAACTTTCCTGGAAGAAAGTGAATGAGCAAGCTGGGTTTCTCTTACATGCCTCATGGACACGAAGGAGAGCAGAAATGTAAGTGTTTAACGTTTTGGCAGGAGGCGTTGGTGTGTGCAAAGTTACAGACTTTGGATGTTGGAGCACCTGTGACTTTGAACTCCCTGCCCACCTCAGATTCCTTATCTGTGCCCTGATGCTGCCCAGCTAGAGAAGATCTCAGGCCCATGCTAATGCTAAGATTTTTATCACTTCTAGTCCTCTGATTTTTGTCATTTTCTGTGTAAATCTATGTGGTAGATGGCTGTCTCCAGTGAAAACATTTATTGTATGTAGTTAGCCAGTGCTGTTAGCTCAGCACCCTGTGTGAGATGCATCCATGCCATTGATGGCCACATTTGTTCGTTTTTATTGCTGTGTAGTAACCAGTTGTGTGAACACACTATAATTTACCCATTTTACTGTCAGTGAAAATTGGCAGCTTCCAGACTTTCGCCAAACAGCCAGCAACTATGCTGTTGTTTTCGGGTGCACCTGCGCACAGGAATTTTAAGCGTTCTCTTCCCCTTTTGAGCTATAACTACTGCAGGGTCCTCTTATTTGCCGAGGTTAGTAAACTTTCGGATGCGTATCCTCACTTACGGAAGGAGTGCTAGGAGGTTTGCAGGGTTGCTGCTTGCATGGACATCCTCAGGCTATCTGTGTAGACATGCTACCAGGGACTAAGTGACCCGTGTTATGGAGAGAACACCATATGGTTTCCGGGCTTTTATTTTATCTTGGTTTTCACTGCGTGTGCACACGTTTGTTTGTGTTTTATATCAGACTCCCATGAATTCCCTTGGCAGCGGAGAGATCCTAAAGTATAAATACTTCCAGCAGAGCATGCTGGCCATTCCTCTCGCAGGCGTCTGCCTTTCCTTTGTGCACACACCAGCGGTGACATGTCCCTCCCATGCAGTGCCTGACTGAAACCCATGCTGGACAATGGCCTATTCCACAGGACCCCGAGTGGGGAGGGGCAGCCCCGATATAACACGGCTGTGACCCAGAGGCTGCCGGCCGACAGCTGTGCGGGCGAATCCCCAGACTGAAGACATTGAGAACGAGACTCCTTGAGGCTTGTCCAATCCAACCGTCTCCTTTTAGGGATGGAGATGTGGGTGTAGAGAGGTATAGTGACCTGTCCAAGTAGAATCCATGTCTGTTCATGTTGCAGCTCGTCCTAAATTATTGATGGACTGAGGGTACGGCAGTATTGAAAGAGGGCTTGACGTGCTCACAATTTATTATCGGTTCTGAGCAGTGAGAGCTTTGAAATTAGTTCCAGAATATGTGATTTTCTGTTCTCTCTTCTTGGCGAGTGACACACAGCATCCTCCCCTCGTTGGTTTATGTTCTGGGTGTTGTCATGTGGGCTGGCGGTTTATTTTTGTCCTCAGCACATCGCCCTGGCATCTAGTTAGGAGCTGTGCTGCTTTGCCTGAAGAATTCTAAATTTCACTTGAGACTTGTTTTGACTACAAATAAGAGAAAATTGATGTCAGACGAGGGAGCGCATTCACTGTATGGAACTGTCAGTGACCTATAATTACCCCAAGTACTTGGATTTCAACTTTGGGTGCGTGCTCGCTTCTAGGCAGCTGCTACAGCCTCGGTTTCCCTTTCTGCCCCTTTTGTTTCTTCCCAGGGCTGAAGGCCTGGGGTCCTTCTGCCTTTGGCACAGTCTATGCCTGCCTTGCTTCCATGGACGGAAGCTCTGAGAGGCAGGAGATCAATCATAGCACTCACTATTCAGTCGCTTGTGCTGTGCAGTCATTCTCAGTAGTGTGCCTAGCATCACTTGGATAGCAGAGAGGTGTTTTTGAGCTGCGTGTGTGACACGATTTCAGGTAGGAGATGAGGTAAGCAATTGCATGGTAAAGAGGCAGAATTTTATTTCGGTAAACTCGATCCTGAGTTTTCTTGCAAAGGCGTAGGCGAAGAGAGAGGAGGGAAACCGATTTCTGTTGGGCCATCAAGTCGTGGTATTTCTCTAACTGCTGCTGGAGGTTGGGAGACAATGCGGAACCACTCCTTCCCGTTCATCATGGGGGCATCTCCTCACTGGCGCTGCCCCACTGAAGATCATGGATGCAGATGAATGCGCTAAGTAGATTTCAGTGGAGGGTGGACATTATTGCAGCCAAGGACAGAGCGAGTTGTGTTACTAAGTCAGAGCAGGCTGACCACGCCCTCTCCTGTTCTGCACCTCCAGTTCACCCCCTTTCTGTGCCTGTGCCTTTTCTCTCATAGTCTGTCTGTCTGTCCCTCTTTACTGCTCCCCAGATTCACCCCGCTCCATTTGTCCTGCCATTTCCTTTATACCCCAAACCGCTGTTAACAGAAAATCACAGGAAAGTTTGAAATATTTGTGTTATTTGGGGGTTGGGGGGGAGTGACATTTCATGTTTTTGTTTGAAAAATGGCTGAGTTAAATCCATATAGAAAGAAACAAAGAAATGCCAGGCAAAATCATTCCTGATTTTCCTTTCGATTTGTTAGGGGTTGTGGTTGTTCATCTCCATTTCCTTTTGTAGGACCCTGGAGAAAAATGAGGTGGTGATTGTTGTTTGGTAATGAATTTGAATAATTACCCCCCACTCCAACATTTTTATTTTGTGCCTATTTATTGTGTGTGTGTGTGTGTGTTTTTTATAGCAAACATAACTTTGCCCTAGAGATTGTTGAGTACTTTACTTATATTGTAAGTCAAACATACTGTTAATGTTGTTATAAGAGAATTAGGATCTTCATATCCTACCAACATTATTCACTCTGAAAAACGAACATACTAACTCTTCTGCAGAACATACCGATTTGATGGTACAAAGGTTTGCTGGACCCGTTGAATAAATTTTTCTTCCTCCCTTCCCCTTTCTTTTTGTTAATAAAACAATTAAGAGACTCAAAAGACTTGTCCTAGCTCTCCTACTTTTTTCATATCCCTGAAGTAATTCTATATTACTTCAACTATTGAAACCTTAGTTTTGTCATCTTAAAAATGGGAGTAGTGATTTTACCTGTCCATCAGGTTTGCTGGGTGGAGTGAGAAGGTATATAAGGCACCTACTTCAGGCCTAGCACATAATGAATACTCAATAAATGTTGGCTAGCAGGACTCCTTTTTAGTTACTTGTGCCTAAGGCAGGAAAGGAGCGCAGGGCTTGGAGAGGTGGGAAGAGCATAGCTTTTGAAGACAAACAGACTTAGGTTCAGATTTCAGGTCCCTAGCATATGCTGGGAAAAACAGAAGGCAGCAGGGAAAGAGGGAGGTCAAGGGTGAGATGGACTGACTCCATAAAAGAAGCCACAGGCGTGAGTAGTACTGTTGAGGGCAGGACATGGTGGACATCACTCATCCATAGGGTCGCCATAGTTGGAGCCAACTCAATGGCATATAACCCACACAGACAACATATGATGTTAGATAAGATTTTAAACTTGTCTGGACCTTAGGTTCTTCAACTGAAAATCAGATTCCTATCTGCCTCTTCAGAGTGTTTGGAGGACTAAATGGGATAAAGCATGAAAAATTATGGTGTACTAACTGTTAGTGTTGCCTTTTTAGTGTGGGATAGAAGTATAATGCTAAAGGAATAGATAATATTTAAAATTTATTGAGCACTTATATGTACCACACAGAGTTCTAAGTGTGGCCGGAAGTATTAACTTATTTAAGCTTCAGAACAAATGTAAGTATAGTTTACTACTATTCCCATTTTATTGATAAAGAAACTGAGGCACTAAATGGTTAAGCAATTTGGATGTGGCTGCTTACACCCTTATTTTAAGCTGCATCCCTAGTGGTTCATAAATGAGACACTGAGGGACTTTGCTTCCTGTGCCTTTTCAATATAAATCATTAGCAGGAGATGATGACAACATATTAAATAAGCTTAACCCTGGAAATTCTGGGCTTGTGTGGGAGGCAGCCAATTGATGTGACTCTCTCATATTGCTGTTTCTCTCTCTCTCTGTCTCTCCCCCTCCCTTCCACTCTCTAAAAAATCAATGGAAAAAATATCCTTGGATGAGCATTAACAACAGCAACAATAATAAAAGTATATGAATCTAGCTATTTTAGACATTGCACTTACCAGCAGGGTTGGATGGTACAGACTTGGACAAATAAGCTGCCATTCACAGCCTGTCTCCTTGTTCATAAAGTGGGTTTGAAATAGCCATCTCATAGAAAAGTTGTGAAGAACAAGCTGGTGATACAGGCAAAGAGTTAGACTTGTACCTGGCATGCAGCAGGTGTTCAATTAATGGTAGTTGTCATTTGCATGGAAAATGCTTGAAGTAATGTTTGTCTGACTAGTCACGGGGTTATTTTGGTGCATGTGGGGAACAGGGATGGAATTAGGTTTGCATTTAATCCATCTTTGTTAGCTGAAAAATAAAATCAGAAAGATTTAAAAAATTGTGTATACAGTAATCTCTTTGATGGCTTTCTTTGATGGCTTTCCTTTCATTCTTACTAGGGCATTTTACTAGGGACTTTTAGTTTTGTATGTGGTTGTCTGATCTTTCAGAGGAGAGTGTATATTTAATTCCTTTGTCCTCTCCAGAGGGAAGGGTTAAAGTAGAGGCTTTTACCCCCATTGGCTCACATGGAATGAAAGAGAGAGAGCATTTCACTTTAAATCTTCACTTTCTCTTCCTACTGTCATTCCTTTGTCTCTCACAAAGATTGACAATGAAGCGTGAATGGTCCTTTGAATTCTGGTCCAAAGGTACTTCAACTACACACCTGAAGCTGGAAGGGAAAGGTGATCACAAATAGTTTGGGGGGACACTGTAGATCACACCCCAGCCCTGTATGTCTTCCCTGTGGCTGACTTTCTTATGTCCGTGCAGTGGTTTTGAGGAAAGCAAAGAATGGCCATTGTGGGATATGGGGGCACTCAGGTCGAGTTAGTGCGGCCTTTTATGGATACGTGACTCGAATTGTTGACGTTGGGCTCTGACAAATGCTGAGGAGAGTCTCTAAAGAAAGCATGCTATCTGAGTGGTTTTCCTTTTATCTTAGAGGAAAGATACCAAGAAATAAGAGAGAGAGAGAATCTATGTAGTAAATCCTGGGGAGAAATAGTTTCTTCCTGGGTTTGACAAATTATGCAATTGGTTGGTTTCCGAATGAGGTTTTAGGCTGTGGTGGTCCACTTGTCAAGTTCTCCTGAAGGAGATGTGGGTCAGCTTTCCAAGGATTGCTGCCCAGCCATTGTGTGGGCGGGTCCGTGCTGGATCCTGGCAGCCGAACCCAGCGCCCTCCTGTACACCCCGTGGGCTTTTTGCAGTTACCTGTTCCTAATGAGCGTGGAGGTGAAAAACCTTTCTGTAGGAGTTCCTTTTCAACAGGAGGGTGTGTTTTCTGCTTTGTAAAATTATTTTATTTTAAAGCAAATCTGACTTGCTAACCCCTGAGGCTTTCTAAGAATGTTCTTCTGTTTGGCAAGTTTCCTTGTTAGTTTATTCTGCTTCTTTTGTTGTATTTTCCTGCAGCTGACATTTTCAGGACAGAATGACTCCCAGGCGTGAATTTCAGAGTTCAAATGCTGGAGAAGAAAATTGCATCTTCTCCCTCTGACGTGCAATTAACTTTGACTCTGACAAAGCTTCACTCACCCTGCTGGGATGCAGGAGACTGTTGTCGAGGATTTGGAAGCTGCATAATGAAATGAATGGTCTGCCCTGAAACTGCTTTCAAACACACACACACTCTACTTCCCCAAACACACACAGACACACACATATACACCTCCATGGATCCCAAGGTTGGGATAATCCTTCAAAAGTCACCTACAGTTTAGATACTAACTCTTGCCCACTTTAAATATGCCAAGTGTTTTTCAGAACCAGAAGATTATAAAGTGCATCCTTGTGCAGCTGTTTCAACAGAGCCCTCAAGCCAGCAACTAGGGAAGATAAATCCCAGAGAGAACAAGCTAAACTGGGCAATTGCAGTTAAGGTGGGGCAGGTGGAGTGTTCAGCTGATTAGTGACTTAACATTCCCAATAGTAAGGATGGGGTAGTATTACTCTGCACTCCTCCAACTGTGAAGCCCAGGAATAAGCACTTTTGATGCATCTGCCTCCTCCCGAACCCCTCCTGCCTCCTGATTGGCAAGAGGCCAGAGGCCTCTACTTCCATACTAATCAATAGCTGCATGATCTTGGGCAAGTCATGGAGCATTTTATTAGCAGCTAGCGCCTTGAGAGCAGGCACTGTGCTAAGTGCCACGCACTTTCTTATTTAATCCGCTCATGAAGCCCATGAGTTTTGAGGTATGTCTTGTTTTTATGGATGAGAAAACTGAGGCTTAGAACACCTTATGGAATTGGGACTCACACCCAAATTTATCAGACTCTGACGCTACCTGTAAACTGTAAATCTGAAACACAGTACATCTGGCATGTATAATAATTCTAAACTTGCTTGCCCTCAATGCATAGCTTTTTATACATGTACACATATATGTAGAGAGAATGATAACTGACTGGCTCTCAATGGGAGAAGTTGACTATCCATTGACATCGAGGGGGAAAATTAACCCACCTTTGCTAGTAGTTGATATATCAAATGGGCAAACAATAACGCAGTAAAGATACAGAAGCTTAATCAGGTGGACATGGCTAGAACACAGTTCCTATTCCTGGAGCATGCTTATTCTTAAGCAAATGTGGGACATTCATGAAAAAAAAATGACCATGTCCACCCTTCAATAATTTTTAAAACTCAGTGTCATATGGCCTACTTAAAAAAAACCCTGAAACTAGTGAAGTTAGAAATGAAAGCCAGAAAGACAGTAAATGTCCCAGGGCTCTGCTACTGCAAGATGCTCTTCCATTCCTTTTGAGCTTACAGACCCCAGTGGGGAGCTCGCAGGCTTGGGGGGCTGACCTGCATGCTGAGCAGTAGAGAAGTAGCAGAGAACCTGTGGACCACCCCAGGTTCACCGGGGATTAGATGCTGCTCCTGTTTCCTTTCCAGGGGCCCAGGTGGAGGTCTGTTTGCTGTGGGAACTACTCTCTGCTTCTCAGTTAGGTCTTTCATAAACATAAATCCTTACCCTTCCAGTGTCTCAGGGGGGACAGCCCTGAAAACCACCTGAGACTCCTTGGTAATGGGAATTTGGGGATTTTTCCAGCATTCCTGTGCCCTGATAGCATAGCCTTTTCAATGCTGGGAATTAAAATGTCTCATTGCTACATAAATTAAAACCATCGACTTTCAAAAAGCTGTGAATAGGAGCTTTGTAAAAGGAGAATTTTCTACTCCAAACTTGTCTCTTAATGTAACAGTTCCCATCCTCAGTAGGACGTGTGTGTGTGTGTGTGTGTGTGTGTGTGTGTGTGTAGGAAGCAGCTTTGATTTCCTTGTTGGAGCTCAGTGGTGCTGAGGAAGTGTGGGTAGAGAGACCCCAGGCCTGAGAGCCAGGGAGAGCTGTGTCTCCTGGGATGGAAGCCAGGGGTTTCCCCTCTCACAACCTCAGACACCAACCTTGGAGTAGATTCCTAAAGAGGAGATGAAATTATGTATTTTGGACAGCTATGTGTCTGGCATAAAGTCAGTGTCAGTAAATTATATCTATTGAGACTAGAGTCACCTACAACTTCATTTTTCATTAATTCAGACTCACAGCTTAGAATTTGCAATCAGTTGTTGCATTCATGCACACATTATATGTTTGCTTTTTATTCATTCTTTTGGATGTTTAAGAAAGTATGGTAGCCCTAGCTGGTTGCTCAGTGTGTAGAGCGTCGGCCTGTGGACTGAAGGGTCCTGGTTTCGATTCCAGTCAGGGGCACATACCTGGGTTATGGGGTCGATCCCCAGTAGGGGGCGTGCAGGAGGCAGCCAATCAATGATTCACTCTCATCACTGATGTTTCTATCTCTCTCTCCCTCTCTTTTCCTCTCTGAAGTCAATAAAAATATATTTTTTAAAACAAGAGAGACACTATGGTAGGATCTGGAAGTTCAAGTTGGTTTCTACTGTCCATGATGAGTCTCTTAAGCATGTGAATAGAGAGGAGCTTAGAATCAAAGGATTTAAGTTAGAAAGGACCTTCCTTCATTTCATACTCAAGGGGTGGCGGGGAGGCCCACAGAATGCAAGTCATAAAGTTAGCCAGCTAGGACAAGAGTAATGCTGTCATAGTCATCGCCTTGCTCATCACCGTAGTATCTGTGTCCATTAATTCATGTCACAGCATCTTTATGAGAATGCTGCTGCTATTCCAATTTTCCTGTGAGAAATCTGAGGCTTAGGGAATGAACAGCATTCACTCAAGGTCACGTGGCTCCTGCCGTGTTCTGTCTGGTCTCGCCCTCCTAACCAGGGCCCTACACTGCCTCTTTGGTATGTTTAATCTACTTAGTAAAATTAAGTTACTAAAGGTAGCTATGTGCCCCAGGCAAGGGATCTTCTTGCACAAAATGAGGATCACATGTAAAATGTTCCCAGAACTCCCTGGAATGTGTACCAGTCTCTTAGAGATGACTTAAAACCAGCACGGATTAACTTGTGCATACAAATTTATGTGACTTGGTTCTACTGCCATGTACTGAATGCATCCCATGTTCACCTCCGAAAGGCGATTCTTCACTAGGTCCCTGGGTCCCTGTTCACTATGTCCTCACCCTCTCTCCCCTGTCGTATTTTCTTGGGCCATTGGCAGAACCGTACTTGAGGTTGGTACAATTTCTTTTCCATGGTAATTTTACAGTTCAGTTTGGTCTTTTCCTCAGGTATCAGAAACTGGTGAAAATGTATTGCAGTCTCCCTTTTCTTGACAATTTTGACTCTGCTTTGTTCCCTTATATCACACCTTCAGTAACAGTGCCAGATTCCTTGTAGAAAATGGGAGATTGGCATAGACATTTTGTCTGGAAGGACCCCCTCTGTGGTTTAAGGGTTGAGGAGACTAAGTCCCACACAGGTGGTCTCCCCTCAGATGCCGTTGGTGAGCAGCAGAGCTGAGGCCTGGGTTGCTGCCCTCATCGCCGGCTCCACACCACCCGCCTCTAGTTCAGGCCCTGTCTGTCAGCATCCTGCTGAGGCGCTCTGACAGTCTGCTTGTCAGAACACTCTGCATTGTGGTGTTGAGCTATAGCTCTGCTGCCCTCTTGCATTAATGGTGGGAGTGGGGCAAGAGGGGATGGTGGGAGTGGCCACAATGTGGTTGGTCATGTAGATTGTTTGTGCATCTATTTTTTTTCTTTAAGCAACATACTCAGTGAGCAAACTAAACAACCAAAATATTTAAAAAAACTAATCAGTATGTATTTTTCCAAAGACCGGAAAACACTGTGCATTTCCTTTGGATATGCACTCATGCCAGTGTATAACCATTATTCCCGGGCACTGTGGCTCATGGGTATGCACACGTGCACCCCTGGGGCCCATTTCTGCCTCTCCACAGAGTCTCCTCTGTGTCCCCTCTGACACCAACACCAGGATTCTGCTCTGGGGTGACCTGGCCCATCACGGTGGTCCCAGGGCCCATTCCCACGAAGGGTCAAGAGGCATTCTCCTCTGCTGGGCAGGATCCCTCCAAGATTGTAAAGGTGTTCTGTCTCCAAATAGAAGCAAAACCATAAAATATCATGTCTCTATTAGCTTAGGCTGCTGGCTGTCTCTATCTCTCAAGTGGATTTTTCTCAGACCCTGTCCCAAGTGGTCTGTTTCTGTGTGGAAGTTTAGAAAAGCTCTCATTTCTTTGTGAGGTAACAGAGAGGTGACAGAAGCCATGTGCACAGACAAGCCTTGAACAACTGAAAAGTTAGGCTGGGGGAAGTTCACAAGACTTCAGTATATGTGTGAGCTTTGCAGTTCATGTGCATATCCACCAATAATCAGTCTATGCTTAGATTCTGTTAGAGTTTATATATGTACTAGAGGCCAGTGTACGAAAATTCTTGCATTCTGGGGATCCCTCAGCCTGGCCTGTGCCCTTTTGCAGACCAGGAGCCCTCTGGGGATGTCCAACTGATAGCTTAGGTCCGCTCCCCAGGGGGAGCGGGCCTAAGCCACAGTCTGGCCTCCCTCTGTGGGAGACGACCTGTGGGAGGCGCAGGCCGGTGAGCAGCCAGCCCTGCCCCCCAATCGCCCCTCTGCCACCACCAGTTGCTGCCGCCCCCCCCGCCCCCCATCGCCGTCCCCTCCCTCTGCCCACTGGCACCCACCTTGGTTGGCCTGGCACCTCCCACTTGCTGGCCCCGCCCCCCGCCTACTGGTCATTCCACTGTTTGGTCGATTTGCATATTTGGTCGATTTGCTTTTATTAGATAGGATATGTGGTTCTACAATGTACACACTTGCATACAGGTACATTCACATGTGCACATTTAGTACCAGAGAGAGCTGAACCATGAGCTTCTTTCTGATGCTTGGGAAGGCCTCAAGGGAAAATTTTAGGGACATGAGCCCTGGAAGGTAGATTGGATTTTGGACTTGTAGGTGAGGAGTGCATACAGCAGCTGGTGGAACTGGGGAAGCTGTCAGATGTTGGTATAAGAATCTGAGGTTTTATGGATTATTTTTAAATGGTTGCTTAGTATTGTCATATGGATGCACCATAACTTATTTGCCCAGTCCCCTATTGATAGATATTTTTGGTCTATAATATTTTGCTACTGTTAATTAATATTTATGAATAAACAGCATTTTGTATATATGTAAGTTTATGTATAGGATAAATTCCTAAAAGTAGAGTAATTGAATCAAAGGAATATAAGTTTGAAAATTTGATAGACACTACCAGATTTCTTTCTTTGTTGACCTTTTTCTTTTGACAGATGAAAAATTGTGTGTGTTTTTTATAGTTTGAATTTGCATTTCTCTTTTTAGTGGAGTTGAGCATCTTTTTACTTGTTGAAGAACTGTCTTACTTTTTTCTGACAATTGTTTAAACTTTTGTGCCTTTTTTCCTATTAGGTTGTTGGTCTATTCTCATCCATTTGTTAGAGTGCTTATATACCAAAAAGTTAGTCTTTGTTGTTTGAGTTGGAATTTTTTTCTAGTTTATCACTGGTTGTGGGCCTGTTTTATAGCATATATTACCATGTATATTTTAAAATAATTAGACTTAGTTGAATTTACCCATTTTTCCCCTCATATGTGTCACACTTGGGCCTTCCTCACTCAGCTTGAAAACATGAGAGATTTCCTCCACCCCCAGTACTGTTATGGATTTGTGCTTCATCTCCTGAATTATGATCTCCAAGCCAGAAGTTGCTCAGGAGTTTGTTTTAGACAGAGCCTTAGCTCCCCATTTGGGAATCCTTGTCTCTGAGTAAGTGTGGGTGTCCCCAGGTGATGAGTGACCTAGGCTTACATAATGGAAAGAATAGTCTATAGTCTATGCTACTTCAAATTTCACTCACTGGGAATAACTTGAACTTACTGGAGGCTGAATGAACTTTCGTTGGGCCATTGGATTGTATTTGTTGCCCATTCCCAGCCACCATCCAACTGCTCAGCACAGCCTCATGTAACATGCCACATAATTTCAGCCCTCTTGGCAGTTGTGGCCCTGTCCTGGGAAGTGGGGCTGAGAGCAGTCCCTGAAATATTCCTACAAAAGAGACCAAATCTTTTCTTTCTTTTTTTGTGTGTGGAAAACATTGCTTGTGCATCACTTGGCAAAAAAAATGATTTGGCAATAGGACCATGCTGTTCTGTACTTGGCGTTTGTGAATTTGCTGCCTTGATTGAGTTGAAAGTGCTCCAAATGTCGTGTTTAAACCATGGTTGCTCACCTGCCGTATAACTTTGGGCAAGGCATCCAACTTCCCTGCTCAGCTCTTCCTTAGCAAACTGAGAATTGCAATGCCTGAGTTGTGAAGGTAAAATTAAATGTTGAGTCTAATAATTCTCATGTAACTACTTACATCCGGGTGGGCAGTTGGCCTCAAACTTTTGTGTGCGGGAATCTGTTAAATATGTGTATTCCTGGGTCCAAACACATATATTGTCATAAGCATCTTAAGTTATTCTGAAGCAGGTGGCCTATGATCCACACTTAGAGGAACTCAAAACTAACTCAAACTTGGAGGTAGGACAGTCGGGGAAAGCTGGTGGGGATGTATCCTTTTGACTCCATTCCCCAGCCCTCCCCCGTCTTCACCCAACAGTGATCCATTTGGATCCCACTTACATTTAGTTGTGAGAGCCCTAATTCAGGTTTTTAGACTCTCAGGACCATTACACACACACACACACACACACACACACACGCACACACACACACATTTATAGAGAGAGACCAAGATGATCTGCTTTTTTTTTTCTGAGAATAATAGTATTTTTCTTTCTCATCTTATTGATTATTTAGCAAAAAAGTCCATGCCCTGTGGGTAATGCCAAGAGGATCTGAATCATGACAATATTTATGTGTCTTTATGGGAGTTTGCAGATGCTAACACCAGGCCTACAGGCTTTCCTGGCACTCTGCCCAGGGAGAGAAGTTGGTTTTTCTGTCCAGCAACCTGTGGGCAGCTGTTTAGAAAGGCCCCCTGGAGCAAGCCCTGTAAATTACTGTGAGTTCATGATGTGCCAAGCACTTCATTCTGGCTTCAAGGCTCAGGTGATTAGCTGCTGTTTGCTCATGGCGGGAACCAAAGGCATTTGCTGATAATTGTCTTTACCAGTGGGAGCTGGGTGGCGTGGCTCTGGAATAGTGTGTACAGCGCTTCCCAGCCATTAGTGTGGACATCAATCACCAGGGATTAAAATGCAAATTATGATGTAGCAGGTCTAGGCTGGGGCCCGAGGGTCTGCATTTCCAGCCAGCTCCCAGGTGGGAGGTCCAGGGATCCCCCTTTGAGTAGCAAGGGGATTAGGAGTCAGTCAGACCTAGAGGTAAGGCCTGGCTCTGCCACTCAGGTGTGTTACCTGTGTGCCTTTGTTTACGTGATACTTTGTCCAGGCTTACCTTTTTTTTCTTTTTAATGATGGGACAATACGATTGATTGGGATAATCTATGTAAAGCACCTAGCTGGACAAATGTGAGCACTCCTCCGACTAGACAATACTTTATAAATTAGGAAGTAAACACCAATAATTGGTTCAACATCTAAATGTGTCAGAGCAATACATTCTGGACAAATCAGAAGGCTTCCTGTTTCCTCGGATTTTTTTCAAGTACCAAAAGAGAGATTTGGAGGATTAGGTAATGCCTGGGGTCAAGATGTTATTCCTTCTAAACACTTGTCTACTGTTCATCTGTTTTGAAACCTCCGAGAAAAATGTACCCATGTGAACACCCTGTGTTGGCCTGTATAATGTAGTAATGCTGGTTTGGTCAGAGAATTAAGATTTATGAGAATTAGATTTTTTGATGCCGAGCTTTTCTAATGTGATATGTAGAAACTAACTTCTAATTTATTTTTTTGTAGCCTCTTTTTTGGGAGTTATGTTTGTGAGTTTGATAGAGGCAGTTACCTGAATTATTTCTGCTAGTCTGCAGGGAATTAGGAGATATGGGTCCTAAACCTGTCGCTGCCACTCACTGGCTCTGCGTCCTTGAGTAAGTAGCAAGTCTCTGAGATTCAGTTTGATCCTTGGCTCTCCATAAGCTCCAAGACCGCAGAAGCTTGTCTGCCCTGTTCACTACTAGCTGTAGCTCAGAGTAGGCGCTCAGCAATGACCTGTTCCATGAATGAGGGAATTGGTCAAGGCCAATTTCATGTGCATTTGAATCACCCAGGGATCCTTCTGAGACAGTTTCTGACTAATAGGTTTGAGGCGAGGCCTGAGATGCTGCATTTCCAACCAGTTCTAGGTGATGCCGATGTTGGTTTGTGCATTACACTTTGAATAGCAAGTCTCTGGATGAGATCATCTGTTCTGTGATTCATAGAAATCTGTAATGTGTTTCTCAAGGTCGGTTTCTAAATGTCAACTTGTTCATTGAAACTGAACAAGTAGGCTCAGGGCTCTTGCTGTCTTCACCTAAGCACTGTCTGGCTCGTGGTTTTCATGTTTCTGACCATTTGTTTAGTTCACATTTCTTTATAGCGTCGGTTCTCCAGGTGGCAGCAACAGCATCACCCGGCAATCTGTTAGAAATGCATCGCAGACCCACTGGAGCAGACACTCGAGGGAGGGTCCCCACTCTGTGTGCCCGCCAGGTCCTCAGGGGGTTCTGATGTTGGAGAGCCACTGCACGGCTTTTGAGGCCATGTGGCGTGGGGCTAGTGGGCACTAAGGCACCTCTCTTACTTGACTTACGGGGCACATCAGTATCTTGAAACCAAATGAAAGTTGATAGGAAAAATATGTATTTGGAAACTTGGGTAGACTTTAGTGAACGTCCCTGGGTGAGTGGAAAGTTGATATAAATGTGATTTTACTGGTTCAGAGCCACATTTGTATGGATATGTATTAAGGTCACTTTTGTCTGTATCCTTCTTACTGTTCTACGGGGAAATCAGAGACTCAGCTACCCACGGGAACCACCTCCCTGAAGCTTCTGATATAATTGACCCGGGGTGCAGTTTGGGCAGGACTTTTAGAAGCTCCCTGGGTGGTCCTAGCATTTACCTAAAATTGAAAATTACTGGATTAAATGAATATATCACTTGGTTATTTTCCTTTGTATGTTTTAAGTTTATTTTTAATTTCCATTGAATAACTCTTTTGTATGTGTATGTATGGGTTTTGACAAATGCATAAAGTTACAAAATTGCCACCATCCGAACGATTCCTAGCATTTGGTTTTCATAAATGCTCTTTTAGAGGTTTCTCCCTTAAAATATAAAACTGAAAGACATGGCCTTTATTTGATATTTACTATTATTATTATGGCTGTCACTCTCTGAAATCCCATATCTTAAAATAAGTGTAAATTTTAAAACTGTGCCCTATCCTCATTTGCTATACAGTGGTTTACGGTTTTGGAGAGCATTTATAACTACAGATGCCAAGGCCATACCCCAGACCAATTAAACCAGAATCTCCAGGGTGGGGCCCAGGCATTGGCCTTTTCAAAGCTGCTCAGATGTTACCACTGGGCAGCCAGACCTGAGCACCACTTCTCTGGTTTTCCCAGGAAGTACCCGGGTCAAAGGTCATGATTCATATCAAGGCCCATATCCCTTTTCTCGGCTGTTGGTGCTTCTGATATTTCATTTTTTTATTCTGTGGCACCAATTTGAGTTCAGTTTTGAAAAGAAGAATTCAAGGAAAATGACATCAGTTATCAAGGGTGGTTAAATATTGTTCATACATTGTGTATTTTTGCCTACTTGCGGTGAAATACTGTTGATCTATACAACACTTTTGTTCGACTTTCCTCCTTGGCCCTCTGAGCAGCGTGGTCTTCATGCAGATAGTAATGGTGCAGTCTGTGCAGCGGCGATGGGGAGGTTGTCTCGGTGCTGTGCCAGGCTTACCTGGGCGTTTATTGTGGGAGTGAGGGAAGCCATGGGTGGATGCTCTCTGCTAGGGCTTTGTAAAGTCAGTGAGATGCTTTCTTGACTTACCTTTTTTCAACAGTAGATGTTATAACTATAGTTTTTAGAAAGTGTTTTCTAAATAAGTAGTGATCAAGGTACACCTTCACCTCTGGGACTAACAGCTCCTTGATATTCAGGGGTTAGGGGCTAATTTTCCTGCAGAATTTATTTAATCTAGAAGCTGAACCAGCTCGCCTGAAGGTGCTCGGCTCCTGGAAGTGGAGTAATGCCATGCTTTATATAAAATTTCTAAAAATGTTTTATAGAAGACCATCTTATGAGATGCATCGAGCAAACCCATTTTATGGATGATGAAACTGACCCTCAAGATAAGTGATTTACTTGTTTAATCCCTCAGCTGGTTCTTAAATTTAGCCCATAGCCTTAGATGGTGCACCCAGTGGTTAGGTTCATCCAAGAATTGGGAGGATGATGAAAAATTTACAAAGGATGGTTTTAAAGGGATAGTTCTATTAAATCCAAGCCTGGTTGATTGCCTGGCTCCCCTATTGTAGGGAGTTTTCAGTCTTAAGAGCCCAGTTTAGACATTGAATTAAGTTGCACTTTCCTTTTTATGGCATTGTGGAGATTCCACATTTCTTAACCGCTTTCTCCAGTGACAACAGCTTTTCTTCCCCTAGGCCCGTGGTCGGCAAACTGGGGCTTGTGAGCCACATGCGGCTCTTTGGCCCCTTGAGTGTGGCTCTTCCTAAGCCTTAGGAGTACCCTAATTAAGTTAATAACAATGTACCTACCTATATAGTTTAAGTTTAAAAAATTTGGCCCTCAAAAGAAATTTCAATCGTTGTACTGTTGATATTTGGCTCTGTTGACTAATGAGTTTGCTGACCACTGCCCTAGGCCTTGAAGAACACCAACTAGCCTTTTCTTTATTTTTACCATTTATCATGTCCATTTATCAAGAGTTTAAGGGTAGCAGCAATTAATGGCTATGTGGTATTGAGTACTTCTGCCCATTGGCCCTTATTTATATAGGGCTGCTGCAAAATATTTTCATCAACATTCTGTATTAGATGTAACATAATTTGTCTAAGCCCACAGAAGTGTTAGATGGAAACTCAGCTGTGTACAATGAATAAATTATTTCCAAGGTTTGGAATGGAAAGGCCTTTTTAGGGACATGTACTTACTGGAGCAAATTCTGTCCCCAGTGGCCTTGAGGGAGCCTTAGATTTGGGATCTTAGTTTGATTTTTACACCCATAGGATTCCTTGTGCACTTTCTACAAGGTGAAAAGAGATTAGTCCTACCAGTAAATTAGAAGGTTAAATCCTCCCCTCTAATCTCTTTTTATGTGAAGAAAAATATCCCTACTTGACAGACTTAGGCCATTTGTGATTCAGTAAACTTAGGACTGTCACTCTGAAAAATTGTTAAAAGTTCTAAGAACAAATAGAATGCTTTAAAAAAAATCTGGGGGAAGATATATTTGGTTTGATTTACTCTAGAGAGAAGGCTAGCCTACTGATTACCATAATAAAAACATCTGTATTCCTCAGGGGAACATCAAGTGACAATAGACCTTAAAGAACAGTGTCCTACAGCTTAGCCCTGGTGGGGGATTTAGGGTGATTCAGTTGTGATTTGCAAAGAAAGAATACCAGTGGAATCTGAATTTTAAGGCTAACCTTAAAGCAGAAACCATAGCTTACCTGCAGGGAATGATTTGATGACTTTCTCTCCCTGGTGCCCTCCACCTCCCCACACCTTAGTCAAATTAGAAGCAGACAAATTCCAAGGCAGTGCTGATTGGGAGACACACTTTATCAGAAGCATTTTTGTTTTTAGACATGTGTGTAGGATGTTGGGCTTGGAGAAGGTTACCCTGTTATATGATGTATGTGCCAAGATTGCATGGTGAGTGGGATTGGCAGGTACCTTGACCCACTGTGTTTTTGAATAGAACTCTTGATGGTGATGATGGCATTTCTAGCAAATACATCACTGAGTGGGCCCAGGTCCTGAAAAGGACAGCTCACGTGATCGGGGTGATGCTGCATCATCAGTGGGAAGAGGATGCTTGAGAGGAAAGGATTCTGTGTCAGTTTCAGAAAAGGGCCTGATAGGGGATGTGATTAAAGTCAGCTTCTCACCTGGGAAGGGCATGAGCAGCGTGAGCACAAGCTTGTGTATCAAATACCTGAGCACCAGGATGAGCTGGAAGGAGGGAGTTTCAGTGCATGTTGGGTGCTTAACCCAAGGGGCTCATTACCTTGGTGGATCAGCTGGTCATCTAAGCATCTACTGACCATCAAGCATTCCAGAGAGATTGAGAGTTTCGTGTGTGTGCTCCCTGCCATCCAGCTGGCTATCATTTTACCCTTTCATTGACTCTATTGAATAAACATTACCTGAAGCTCTTCTATGTGCCAGGCCCCCTGTTAGGCATAGGAGACTAAAAAATAATAAAGGTAGATTTTGACTTAACTATTAGACCTCCAACTGCTTATTATGTAGGTATATTTCAACATTCTTCTTCAAACTCAGTCCACATAAATTCATTGTGTCCATTAAACATAAAAATAAACAATTTAAAAAAATGAGTAAATGTCCCAGCCTTTCAAGGAGCACTTGATAAAATTGGGAGTAAAGAAACCTAACAAGCAATCATTATAAAATGATGTGATGGGTGTGCAGAGAGAGATGTGCAGGTATTATGGGAATACAGAGGTGTGGTACCCAGCACAGTTTTGGAGTCAATACATTTTCACAAAAGGCCTTCCAAAAGGAGGTGAGGAAAGGAATGTTAGCCATAATCAGGCTGCATAGGAACCCTGGCCAGGGTGTTGAGGGAGAAAGACATTTCAGACAAAGGGTAGGAGGTGAGAAAATCCTTGCAGAAGACAGGAAGCTGTGCTTTTGGAACTCAAGAAGTTCCGTGTTGTTGGGGTATTAGTAGTGGTGACAGACTTGAGAGATAAGGGAGTTCCAGAGGGCAGCAGTGTCCATGCCACCCTGAAGGGGTTTAGGCAGTGAGTTCACAGTGCATAACCTAGTTGGGAAAACAAAATTAATGAACTCGTGGGGAAAATCAAGGAGTGCAGGCAGTAGCAGTGCAAGATACCAGTACACTTACTGTCCCTAAGGGAATTTACGGGGGGAAATAGGGCTTCAGAGATCTTTCCCTATTTTTTTTAACATGGCACCTGAACTCTGCTGCCCCATCGGTGTTTGCTGCAGTCACTGTGGACGACAGAACAGAGGTGGACACTGCTCCCACGCAGCTGAAGGGAGGTTCACCTGTTGTAGGAACCAGGCCAGGAGCTTATGAAGTCAACAGTAAGAGGCTGACTCAAGTGTCTGCCTGGGCTTGCTGGCCTGCCTTGCTGCTGCTTTCCTGGGCTGCCGGTGAGGGACAGTGACCAGCAGTGGGTGGCGGGAGGACAGAAATATCAGGGGTGTCCCTGAGTAGACTTTCGTAGCAGTGTTGTGGGTGATGCTGTTTCCTTGCACTATCCTCTCTACCTTTGTGTATGTTTAAATTTTTTAAAAAAAATAACTTAAAATGGCAAGAATAATCGCTTCACAGTATTTGTGAGAATTCAGTGAGATTGGGCACAGTGAGGATCTCACACAGTGCTGTGATCAGTAGGTATAGACTTGCAATTATTGGCTACTCTCCTGACCGAATGTCACTGTTGCTTCCCCAATCTGTTCTTCCTGGCTCTTGACTTTCTTGGATCTTTCTCCTGTTACCAGTCTGGAATTTGCCCTGGTGATTTTGGACAATCTGGATTTCTTGGCTTTGACCCTGGATAGTACTTGCAAGGATGTGACAGTATCTTTTCTTTTCTCTGGTTCATCTTGCCCAGGGAACCACCTCTACTGACCACCCCCGTCCTAGGGCCTTGCCTCAGGTCAGTGCACTTGATTGGAATCTTATTTGCCCAGGTACCCGTGGTGTGTTGTGTGTGTTGGAGGGTGAGGAGGGGGCTGAGATGGGAAGAGAATGAGCTAAAGTCAGCACAATTGATAATATCCCCTTTTATCTCCCATGGGTCTTTCTTGAAATGTTTGGGAAGACTTAGCTTTTCATTGCATCATATTTTTGTTTATTTATGTGGGTATGTGCCATAGTAACGTCTGACTCGTGTGCCTGTTGACATTATCATTTATTTATTATAACGTCAAAGATGTTTGTTTTCATTTTGTATGAAGTGTCAATTATCAGGGACTTTCAACTGTTTTATGTCTTTACTTCTGGCTGCTCCAGATGCTTTCCTAAGTTGTGGATTATTTGTAAATAATTTGTTTACTATGCTAGGTGAAAAGACTATTTAAAGAAACTCCGGTGAATCTTTTTATAAGAAGCAAAGAATGTATAAGACTTGTTTAGGGCCAGACAATGTGCTAGGGCCTTTCTTGTCCCTCATTTATCTGTAAGGTACTCTTTTGAAATAATTGATACCTGCCGGAAGCCAGTTCTAGCATGTCATAATTTCAAGAGTTTCATCAAAAAGTTCATGGAACTTGGGGACTCAACAGGGTTGAGTTACACTTGTAGTCACCTGTTGGGAATTGCTGAGGGCATTTCCCCAAACCTGAAAAGGGATGATTGTTGGCTGCCAGACAGCTAAAGGGCATCTTAATCTACATATTATTGCCTCCTACTGGCCAAACACCTGAACAGCCATAGGCTAATTTCCCCATTCTGACAATGCTGACAATGTATACCCTTTGAAGTGTATATCTGTATATCTCTGCCTCGCCTCAGGCCAAGTTGTGTTAATAAAAAGCATGGTGTCCAGAGACAAGAAGAACTTAGAACTTAGATCTTAGCTCCTTTAAGGGAAGCTCCTCTGACCCCCAAATGCCTTTCAAAATTATGCTTCATCTCTGGACTCCTATTTAATCTATGCACAGCCTTCTCCAGATTTCCTGAACCCTTCTTGATGCTGGGACAAGAACCCCGGCAATACCTCCATTTTTAGTTTTCCTGGTATATACTAGGATTCTTTTGGCTGTAAGCTGAAGAAAACCTACCCCAGATTGGTTTAAATAATAAAGGGAACTGAGTGGTTCTTGTGATCGAGAAATCCAGCCATGGGATGTGCTTCAGGTATGGTTTGTTCTAGATTCATGGTGGTATTAGGGGTCAAGTTCCATATCTCTAAAGTCAGGTTTAGTATATGGGCCCTTTTTTGTCCACAGTTCTTCCCCTTAAAGGTGTTCGCTGGGTGGTCCAAGCCCAGCTTGGCGCCTCTTCCCTAGCAGCTCCTCCCTCCTGAAGCTCACTCACCCCTCCCTTTGGGCCCCCAGCACTGTGGTCTCTCTCACCTGTGGGGCATCTGTATATGCAGCCATCTTTCCTGGGGTCTTTCCAGAAGATTATAAGCAATGATAACCTGAAAGGGCATGGGGTTTATTATGTGTTCCTAGAACAGCTTGTCTCCACTGGTGCCTGGGAGGAAAACCTGCAGTGTGGACAGGAAGGGTCGTGTTTTCCTGAAAATGACAGATGTGAATTCCATAGCCTTGCAAAGATTCTGGACTCTGATCTGCTTTTAGCACACTTTTCATTCCCTGGAGTACCATTCCTAACTTATCTATAATCAGGCCATCTCACACTTTATCTTCTGTCCTTCCATCCTCTGAGCATCTGTTCTTTTTGGGAGAAAAACCTTTTAAAAGCAAATTGGAGTAGGGTTACCAAAATAATCTCAGTCTGATGTTTCCAGAGCAAGGCATAATGGAAGTAAAGAAACCATGTCGCGATGAGTAAGCTCTATTCTGTTTCTTTCTTGTTATCAGGAGTGGCTACGCAGTCATTGCATTAATAGCTCTGGGCTAGTGCTAAGTCAGTGGAGATTCTGGGAGCAGTTCACTATGCGTGTTAAAGGTTGTTTTTAAATTGACTGATGTGTATAGGAAAGTTGAGGGGGGAGGTGGAGAATAGTACATTTCTTTGCTCCTTCTATAAATTGCTTGTTGCAATAATAAGGTACAGGGAGAGGGGAGAGTCCATATTCTTCTATGGAAGACAACAGAAGGATAGAGTGAAAGGGTCGGGGAAGGGTAGGTTAACAGGGTAGGAAACATTTCCAGTGAGGCAATCCTGCATCTGCATTGTGTGTCTTAGTCGTGTGTGTGTGTGTGTGTGTGTGTGTGTGTGTGTGTGTGCGCGCTTTCCTGAGTTTTCTGGCAGAGTTCCAGGCATAGCAGAGTTGCAGATCTTTGGAAATTTGCACATCCCTTTTATGCTCAAGTAAATCAATAAGGAACAATTTTCCCTGTTCCTGGACAGAGACCTGAAATCCATATTGCTCTGTGTTCACTGGCGAAACTTAATCATCCCGGAGCCCTGTGCAAGCCTAACCTGGCTAGGCTGTATTGGCAGTGCCTTATTCTGATTGGGCATTCAATAAATATTTTTTGGATACCCAGAATGTCAACTCGAAGCTGAGGGTGTTTGTGTCCTAGACCGATCTGGCAGTTCTTTCAGCGTGCTTTGGAAAGAGCATTGGGGGAGAAGCTCTGAATCCCGGCCTTTGGATTCTACCCACTTCTGGTTCTATGCAACAGTAGAGGCAGGCCAGATATGCAGGAAATTAGGTGGAGCCGAACATTCTGGAAGACTGGAAATTTGATGAGAGGACATAGCCATTTCTGCTATGGTGTGGCTGGTCTGCCTGGCAGAGAGCATGGGGAGGAAGTGAGTAAGTACTTTAGTCCTTGCTACTTCTGAAGGGGGACTCTTTTCTGACCTGTTGGTGACAAAGAGGCGTAGCTGCAAGTCACATGGCTTTATTGCAGTGGTCCTCAACCTTCTGGCTCTTTAAATATAGTTCCTCATGTTGTGAACCAACCATAAAATTATTTTCGTTGCTACTGCATAACTGTAATGTTGCTACTGTTATGAATCCTAATGTAAATATCTGATATGCAGGATGGTCTTAGGTGACCCCTGTGAAAGGGTCGTTCGACCGCCAAAGGGGTCAAGACCCACAGGTTGAGAACCGCTGCTTTATTGGAATAGATCCTTGCTAGGAACTTCCTCTTTAAGATGGACCTGACAGGTGAGGTGAGGCACTGATCTGCCTCTGTGTTGGATTCATGGAATGGATTTCAAAGGATGGACAGAGGTTTGTGTGGGGGATGATTGATTGTTTTTCCCCTGATGGAACAGCAGCTGTTTGGGTTCAACCCTCTGCTTTTGCCATATCAATTTTGGTTATTGAATTTCTTGCCCCGAAGTTGTGAGCTACTGAGATGTTTTTGAAAGGAGAAGCAGAAAAGGAGGTAATGGTCTGGACTGGCTTCTCCGGAGACAGTCTTCCCAGCATCACTTTCTTATGGTTTGCTCTTTCTGTGTAGTCAAGGACAGGATGGCGTACCCGGTGAGGCTGTCGTGGCACCATGGCCAGTGTGCATGAAAACGGCAAAACCCAGTTGGTCACTGGCCACACAGGGCCGAGGCAGAGTCCATTAGAGCAGGGGGTTCTTCGAGAACTCTCTCACATGGCTAACAACAAAGCTGAGCTTTGAGAGCATCTACAGATTAGAGCAAGGAGGAGAATGAAATTCCTCATGGTGATGTGACCTGCAGGGACCATGAGAAGACTGCATGCGACATTCCAGTGGACAAGCCCTTACTGCAATATTACAGTTTGCTTGCCAGCCCCGCAAACAGTCTGAGCCTCTTCAGAACCTATTTAGGACCCAGGAGGAGGACAGTGTTAATCAGAGGAGAAAGAGGAGGAAGAAGCAGTATTCAAAGGATGAAGATGGCCATTTGTCCAAAAAAACAAATCCCTAAGAGGGGTTGATGAACTATTGATAAGCTCTCAATCATTATAGGTATATGCATATTTGTAAGGTACTGCTTTATATATCATTTATCATAGTGTTGCCAATTTTGTCAGATAGCCCTTTCATTTCTATGACCTCTTGAAAAGCATGGCAAATGCTACTAATATAGACCCCTCCTGGGACATCAAAATCCTTGTGCAGAGAGCAGAGCTGTCATGCCACATACAAAAGGGTTAGACCTTGAATGGCCAGGATAAATCTATTCTATGGTATATTGACATTCTTCTGCTTGTGTATTCACTCCCTCCGTCCCCCTCTCCCCGCCCCCCCCCCCACACTTCCCCTTTTCCTGTATTCTAATTGTCATCTTCAATGGAAATGGTACTGACTCCTGACATCATTCCTCAACTTATTATCTCCTGACCATCTCTGCGATGGAAATAAATCTGAACCTGTTTATTTCACGTTCCTCATTGAAATCCTACAGATGTTCTCCCAGCATGCTTTAATGGGATGTGGAGCTACAAGCATGAAAAGGGATATAAAAGGCTTGGAGGTGATTGGAGCCTATTGTTCTGGCTGTGCTTTCATTTTTTCTGTTCTGGTGTTAGCCCCAGGATGATTTCATACAGATGTTTGAAAGGTGTGGGGCTTTACTCTTCAGAACTCTGGAGTTAGTCTGCATACTCATTGGAAGGACTTCAGTGACCTACAGACGGGAAGGCAGCCTGATAAATTTCTGATCTTCATCCAGCTGTTACTGCCCATCTGGTTGTGAAATGTGACAGAACCATGGCCAATGGTGTAATGTTGGAATATGTTGTATCTCAAATTCTTTTCTATTCTCTACACTGCTATGTGAATTAAGAGGGTATGACTGGCAGTGATCAGGAGGTTTAAATCACATTTTGAATTTGCCTGAAGAGGATTTATTGGATTTCTGCTCATCACAAAGACATTGTGCAAGGGGTTATTCACAAAAGTATAGAGAGCTTGCATTCCAGTTTGAGAATATGTTTGTGAAAGGATAATTAACAGTATGAGCTGGAACATAGATGGCAACTAGTATCTATGGTCGGAGCTCAGAGGAGGCAAGAAAACTATGGTCCTGGAAGTCTGCCCTTAGAGGGATTAGGACTCCAGTCTGAGTCTAGCGGACCAGACAGGATATGAGTAACAGAGAGAACAAGGGGAGAGCATGAAGGCAGGACAAAGACACACACAGTGTGGAGGTGGGAATGGATGAGGTGTATGTCTGGGGACAGTGTACGTACTATTTGAACAGTGGATCTATGTTTGTCCGAAGAGAAAGGGGAAGGATCAACTTGAAAGGAATGAATGGGCAGGTATCCTAATGATTTGGGTAGTTGAAAACCCAAAGTAGCTTAAATGATAAGGATAACATGTTGGCTCAATAACAGGAAAAAGACCCACTTTTCCAGTTGCAGACATGGTTGTCTAGGGGGTGTTTTTCTCTCTAGATTTTCTCATATTCACAAGATGACTGCCAGCAGCAAGCAAAGCTACCTGCTTCTCTGCTCACATTTATAACCATCAAACAAAAGACCTGAGCTGAGCCAGTCTTAACCCTCATGCAGACAGAGCAATGCCATGTGCTTAGGCCTGGGTTTCTGCTCATCCCCAGTTAGTCAGAATGGAGAGATTGTGCCGACTGGCTTATGCCAGTAAGGGTCAACCTCTGGAGCTTAGTTAGGGGTTAACACTACCCAAATTCTGTGGCTGCTATATATTGATTTTTCAAAGGAAAATCGAAAAGGTGGAAAGGAATAATAGGAGGCTAGAAGATGGGTAAACGAGGGGAAAAATGTCCACTCTAGCTTTGAATTATGTGCAGCTTTGAATCCTAGGGTAAATGATCTCGGGGAATTCTAGACTTTATCCTATAGGCAGTACACTTGGGGGTGATTACAGTATTTGTTTTGGCCATTGAAATTAAGAATGTTTAACCTTGGCCCTAACCATAATCTGCTCTTCCCAGAAAATTGTTTACCAGTTTTCCTTCTCATCCTCATCCTCTGTTTTTGCTCCTTCCTAGGACTGCACATGCTCAGTCAATTGGCTGATCTTTTTTTGAGACACGAGTGCCAAACTTGAATAGCTCTGGAGGACTGCCTCGCCTCTTTTCCTGTGGAGCTCCCTGAAAGCTATACTCCACTCAATTAAGATTTCTGTGTTGGAGGTTATTCAACTGGGTCTTCTATTTGTTTACATTAACATTTATTTAAAAATTAGATATAATTACTGAACTTCAATAGTGTCATTCAGAGGCCATTCATCCATCCATCTATCCGTCCACTTATTCAACAGATTAGTACCTACTATGTGTCAGAAACTGTGTTGGCCTCTGGGGGTGAACCTCAGTATGTACATGGTCCCTACCCTTGAAAACTATGGTTGGGAAGCAAATAAATCTGCAGTTCTGGTTTTGTGTGATGGATATCATATGTAGCATATTATGGAAGTTTAGAAAAGAGGCATTTCTCTCAACTGAAGGTGTGAACAAATTACATGTCCTATTACATATGAGCAGAATACAGCTGTTATTCTGTGACTGGGGCTACAGTTTTTAAATAACTAGGAGGTGGAATGGAAATGCAGATTCCCAAGCCTTCTGTCTGAGATTCCAATCAGTAGGTCAGGAAAGGGGATCTGTGAATCACATTTTAATCTTAGGCTCCTTGGGTGGTGCTGATCATGGTGGTCTAATGAGTTCTGGCCTAGAGTGAGCATGTGGGTGCAGAGCTGCATGTGGAGGCTGGGGCAGGGGAGGAGCAGGAGCTGAGAGAATGGTCAGCGAGGTTGCAGAAGAATAGAGAGTTTCTAGGTCTGAGTGATCAACAGGAGGACCCTGTGGAAAGCTGAAGGCATCTGCAGCAGAGCATATGGTCTCCAGCAGAGCATATTTAGAACAGGGAAGAATATCATAGCCTTATTTTTGCACAGTGGATCTAAAATAATCTTTCCAGAATAAAAGACTCTTGGAATAATCAGGTCCCAAACTCCAAGCGCAGTTCTTAATTTCCTCGTCTGACTCCAGCTGGGAATTATTTATCCTTGTTATGTTAGCACAGTGATTTTGGCATGTTCTTGAGTAACCTTGGAGTTACTCTACAACAGTGGTTCTCAACCTTAGCTGCACATTAGAATCACCTGGGAGTCTTTTTTAAAATCCTGATTTCTGGGCCTCATCCTCCAGAAATTCTGTTTCTTTGTTATGGGGTGGGGCCACAACATTAGTAACAAAGAAACAGAATTTCCGGAGGATGAGGCCCAGAAATCAGGATTTTAAAAAAAGATTACCAGGTGATTCTAATGTGCAGCCAAGGTTGAGAACCACTGCTCTACAAATTGCTTGATTCATTATTTAAAAATGTGATTGAGTAAAGACTGAACAAATGTGTAATAATGAGTCCACATGGAGAGCAGTGAAGGAAGTGTGCCGCATTTATTCAGTGAAGGATACTGGGGGGCGGGAGGGAGGGCTTTTAGATTGGACTTCTTTTCATAGAATCATTAAGACTTGGTAAGACGTTTTCATCCTCAGAGAGGGTAACCGTGAGAACCTTCTCAGAAGTCCTTGACTTACTCCAAAAGCTGCTGTGAGTGAACTGGGTTCTCCATCTCATGGACAGTGAACTACAGACTACACTTCTTACTTCCCATGCAGTGATGACTTTTATTTACTCGGGGTTAAAATAGAAACTAGACCTCAGACTGGCTCTATGGTTTGCCTTATAGTTGGAGTTACCCCGTCACCAATACAAGCTTAGTGGAAATGAAAAGTCATACTTTCAATATAGCTTATGACTGCTTTGTGTTTTTAGTTGTTTGAAAATAAGGGACCACCGAGAAATAAAGTATGAGAGCTGTTTCATTTTTGACAATCCATAATTTGTTTTAGGCATTGAAGTAGAAGGTGCAGAAAAAGACACTTAAAAATATAGGCAGCACAGGATTTCTCAATCTTGGCACGATTGACATTTTGGGTCAAATAATTCTTTGTTGTTGGAGGCTGTCTTATGCATTGTTGTATTGTTTTAGTATCCCTGGCCTCTCCCCACTAGACCCAGTCATGACAATCACCATTTGTCTTAAGGCATTGCCAAATGTCCCTGGGATTAAAATCACCTGTTTGAGTCAACAAAGCTTTTTATGGGTATCTTTTTACTCTGCTGTCAATCTATCTTTTGAGAATTTTGTTCTAATTACTCAAAGTAAAGACAGTTGATTCTCATTATTCAGACTGCATATTTGCAAATTTGTCTACTTGCTAAAATTTATTTATAACCCCCAAATATAACCCCCGTTCCTGGACACACATATGTGCAAAGAGGCCAAAAATTTGAGTCGCCTGATATATCTGATCCCAGCTGAGGTCAGACAAGGTGATGCTCTGCCTTCTCGGGTCAGCTCTTAGATTGTAAACAAGCTTCCTTTTCAAGGTCTGTTTAGTGCCATATTTCCCCATCTTTGTGCTTTTTATTGGTGATTTCGCTGTTTAAAATGGCCCCAAAGTGTAGTGCTGAAGTGCTGTCTAGTATTCCTAAGACCAAGGAAAGCTGTACTATGTCTTATGGAAAAAATTGTGCATTTAGATAAGCTTCCTTCAGGCATGAGTTATGGTGCTATTGGCCATTACTTCAATGCCTATCTGCCTCTCTATGTGTCTTTAAACAGAAGCATACATAAAATAAACTTTTGTATAGATCAGTTGATGAGAGCTGTTTCATATTGTGAACAGAGGCTCACAGGAACCTAACCCTGAATTTCCCCTTAGAGCAGTGGTTCTCAACCTTGGCTGCACATTAGAATCACCTGGGAATCTTTTTAAAATCCTGATTTCTGGGCCTCATCCTCCGGAAATTCTGTTTCTTTGTTATGGGGTGGGGCCACACATTAGTAACAAAGAAACAGAATTTCTGGAGGATGAGGCCCAGAAATCAGGATTTTAAAAAGATTCCCAGGTGATTCTAATGTGCAGCCAAGGTTGAGAACCACTGCCTTAGAGCAATATTTGGTATTCACTAATTCAGTGTCTGTGGTGACTTTATAGAATATAACTACTGCAAATAACAAGAATCAACTCTATTTTTCTAGCCTACATTTCAGAAGATTACATTTGAAAGATCCACTGTGATATATGTATTAAGCTAGATTGCTTTTTCATAAAAAACAAACAAACATAGCTACATTCTGGAGAATGTATAAAATGAATTGCAAGTCAATTGATATAAATATTTTTCAAGCTTTTACATATCTTGTGAAAAAAGGTTGTATCAATTTATAGTATTATAAGAAACTTGCAAGAATACCATTTTCAGTGCACATTTGCCAACATTATTTTGCATTTTTCATAGTTTTAAAATGACAAAATGATATGCATTACAGAAATTCAAATTATACAGGTATTTAAAAAGTATAATGTAAAAGTCTCTCACCTTTCTCACTTCTTCCTCAAGAGTGTTAAGAATTTGGTATATCTCATTTTAAGCCTTTTAAGAAAATGCACATAAAATTAATGCATTTTATATCCATGTTTAATATGGAAGGGACTGAACATTTGCCTACTATATGCCTTTTGCATTATGCTTGATGTTACCTCATATAATTTAGGTGGAGACTGCTTCATCATCATTTATAAAATACCTAAGTTGTCAGGAAAAATTGCGTAAATGATGCTTGTATTTAATAGCTATTGTTTAATTTTTGTGCTAAGTGATTAGCTTTTGATAAGTATCTTTTAATCTAATTTTATTTATTTATTTATTTTTGCCAGTAGCCTAAGCTACAGAGCATAGCACAAATTCAGTCTTGCAATTTTATTCTTTTCTCTCAGTAGGCTTGACAGAGGATTTCAAGTAATTCAATTTCCTGATAAAAAAGGAATTAAACATTGGATGCAAATGGGTAAACATTATCCAGAATCAGTCAAGATGCTTAATATAAACTAGTACAACAGATGTTGGTGGAATGATTACAATGTGAAGGACACTTCCATGTCACAGTGATTCTCTAACCCCTCCCCTCACCAGGGCTGGAGAGAAGAGGACTTGTGAGGACAGCTGATGCTCACTTGTGTTTTATGCACACAGGGACTACTCGGAGTAACTAGAAATCCTGTAGATGAAAATTCCCTTCATCTAGGTTGAGGAAATGAGACCTCCTTGTACCAGCTGTTGATACTAGATCGGGAATTTTGATTGCATGTTAAGCCCTATTTATGTCAGAAAGCTACAGTTTTCACTTAGGATGATGTAGAGACACACAATAAAAATGCTGCTGGGAAAGAAGACTAAAACATTAAGAGCTTTGACTGATTTGAAAAGATCAGGAGAATTGCAGACCTTTGAAATAAGTAACACGTAAGATGCTATTTCTAGGATGGTGGAATAGAGAAATTGTACAGGTTTAGCATTACCTACTTACTAGTGAGAAAAAGATAAAATACAAAGTCTGACTTTACTAAGGCCAGAAAGGACTGTTTTCTGGAAAGATCATGAAGACACCCATGATGCCTCTAAGGCAGTGCGAGTTTCTTCACCTAACAGTGAGACACGCCCGGGAGATTGCGGAGGACACAGGACTCCATTTTCCAGTAAGGAGTGGAATTTCCATGATACATTTGCACCTCCATCCCAAATTCAGCACACTAGCAAAACTCCAGTACGTCTCCTTGTAGACGTGGAGAAAATTTAATGATTTGGCAGAGATGTGGATTTTTAAAAATTCTTTTACGGTGTATTTGCTATGAAAAAAATCACAAACTTTTAAAATTTTATAAATTCTATCTAATTTAAAAAGAAAAAAAGAACAACACCCTTCCCATAGGTTAGGAATGATGAAGTCTCTTCTGAGATTCTTAGTTTACTCTCGGGATTAAGTTTGTTTATCAGTCTAGGCCTTCAGATAATCATCAAAAACCTGGAGGCACACCCTCAGAACTGCATAGTTTCTCTTTCAGAACATCTGTGGGAGAGGCAGTAAGGAGAATGTTTAAAGGAAAATATTTTAGATAGTTGTTCACATTCCTCTTTTATTCCTAAAAAATAGCAAGCAAACTTTTTTTTACTCTACAAATTTTTAATTTGTGAATATTTATGAAAGAACTTAGAATTTTATATTAACCTTTTTTACTAAACAAAAAGTATATATTTATATATTAACCTTTTTTTTTTTACTAATATATCATTAACAGTATTTGCACACTGACTTGTTATGAAAGACTTAATCATTATAGAAAGCTTTAGAGTAAAAAGTAGTAGATCATCACTCATATGTGGAATCTAAGTAACAAACTGATGAATGAAGTAGATCCAGAGACATAGAAGCATGGAACAGAACTCAGAATCTCGGAGGGAAGGCAGGAGAAGGTGGGCGGGTGGAAGGTAATCAACCAAAGAACTTGTTTGCATGTATGCATAACCCATGGACCCAGAAAATAGGGTGGTGAAGGCCTGGGGCGGGGCGGGGGTTGGCTAGAGGGGGTCAGTAGAAAAAAGGCAACACATGTAATGCTTTCAACAATAAAGAATTATTTTAAAAAATGTAGTAGATCAAGTTGTGTTCCCCCCTCAAAAAACTTTGTAAATAATATCCGTTTATCAAATATAGAAGACTTAAGTCATTAAAATAACTTTTTTGTAAAAATAGATAAATACGTTGATTTCAGAGAGAAGGGAGAGGGATAGAGAGGTAGAAACTGTTATGCCCAGATTTCAGGATCCCCAAGAAACCACACCAGGGAGCCAGCTGTGTCTGATGCAAAAGCATAAGAGTCTTTATTCAAGCCCAGGCTTGGCTCCCCTACCCTCCTTACTGACGCAGCAGCAAGTGGCAGAGAGACCCAGCCCTGTGGGGAGAGGGGTTTTATAGGGGGTTGGAGTAAGGGGAGGAGAGAGGACTGTGGGCCCTGCCGATTGGCCAGGCGCAAGTAGGTGTCTTGTTACACAGGATGTGGTCATATCTATGGTGCACACTTCCCTTGATTGTCATTGGTTAGTTTAAAGAAGTCCTGGGTGTGGCTAGCAGAGGCTTGGGCTTCTGGGAAGAAGCCTTGCCGAGCACATGGCTGCCCAAAAATGGAGGATCCAGGGTAAGATGGAGGGCGTAGCCCTTACCCTGGGGCAAGATGGAGGGCGTAGTCCTCGTCCTTTCAGAAACATCAATGACAGACATCGATCTGCTGCCTCCTACATGCCCCCCACTGGGCCCGCAACCCAGGCATGTGCCCTGACTGGGAGTTGAACCAGGGACCGCTTGTTTCATGGGCTGATGCTCAACCACTAAGCTACACTGGCTGGGCCTAAATGACATTTTCTAAATGGTTATTGTTTCTGACCATCTATAAGCCACTAGATTCAAGGCATACAGGCATATCACTTGCAAATATGAAGGTTTTACTACCTTCCTGATATTTTATGCTATGGCATTTCTCTGCATTGGTTAGAAGTGTTAACCTAAAAAGGCCACAATGAGAGGAAACAAGCATTTATTTGAGATAAAGAAGAATAGCTCTTTATTTGGGAAGCACCAATTCAGGCAGAAACCCAAACACTGTCTCATTTAGGAGAGGAAGGCAAGGGGCATTCATGAGAAAGGGAAGGGGAACAACTCAGGGAGATGAAGGGAAGCATTTCTATAGGTCAGAGTAGCCAACGTAGTGATGTTAATTCTAAAGAATGTTTCAATTTTCAGTTTTTTCTGTCACAGTGCCTACTTTCTTATCTTTGCAAACAGTTCATTGGGACATATTGTTGCTTTAGGCCCAGTCTGAAGGTTAAGTTGTTCTGTTTTAACATTCCAGAGGTTTCGGGCATAAGACTTGCAAGGCGCAAGGCACTTCCTCTGGGATGGTAGTTCCGACTCCATTTGAAAGTGGTTCTGTTTATATGATTATCTTTCTTCTTTTTCTTTTTCTTTTTCTCTTTTTAAATAGAGGGTAAAGTAAAATGTTGAGTAGTTTAGCAGGCATCCTTGTCATCTTCTTGGGACATTGCCTGGAACTCACCATTTGTTTGCTCATTTCTATGTATTTCTGATTTACTTTTCTTTATTAGAAAGTATTTGTTATTTATAAGAAAGTATCACATCCACTACAATTAGGGAAGAAGGTTAAGTCACTAGTTATTTCCCAGAGGACTTGCCAATGATGTGGGACAGGAACACACACACACACACACACACACACACACACACACACACAGAAAAGTGTTCCTGACTCATGAAGGGTCTTCTACTCGGTTCCCCTCTAAAGAGGTCACCATGTGTAGGAGCCTGTTGAAACATCCGAGGACTTTCTAGACCACAGGGCCTCTGCCCACACTGTGGGTGAGGCTGATGTACATGAACTTACGTGTTCGATTTTTTGAAGCAGGGCATTGGCGGAATAGAGGGGTCTGGCCAGTGGCAGTGGCCCAGGCTGGGGTAGAGTCTTGGGGGCCTGGAAGTCATGTTTTCTGGAGGCAGACGGAAGCACATCTAAGTGTGCCCGGAGAATAATTGGTAGTGTAGACCTTCAGCACTTACCTTGTAAACTATCATCATCCTTTCCTTTTAGTACATTCTACCTGGGAACACTTTCATTAGGTAAATTTCAAATGACCAAGTGAGCCTGAAAGCCATAATAAGTCCTAATACCTTTAAAGGAAAGGTTTTCCCAGCGCTGATTCCTGGAGCCCTGTGTGTTTTGTGGAGGCCCCTTAGGGTCTCCACGTCTCTGCCGGGAGCCGGTCCATCCTTGCTGCTTGACACAGTCGCTGCAGGGGAGAAACATCTGCACAGCATATGTTTCAAGGGACCTGGCATATATGACATACTGTTCTTAATATGTTTGCTCCCCGTCTTGGCACTATGTGTTTTAACCAAGGTCACCTCTCCAAGAAAGGTTGTTTCCCCAGGTAGGGATTTTTCCCTGAAGTTAGGGAGGGAATAAAACCCCTTAACTAAGTGCCAGGCCGGTAGTTAATCACTTTTACTAAGAACAATCACTCTAAAGCTACATAATCTTTACTCCCTGGAAAAAGAAACGCCCCAACCTTTGGAATAGAAATTGACAGGATTAAAATCAACTGGTATAAATGCAGATGTAACAAGACAACAGGAGACAGAACCTAGAGACAGATCCTATACAGAACCTAGAGACAGAACCTAGAGAGAGAACATGGCAAAAGATCCTGGACAGAACCTGGCTACAGAACTTGGCTGGAGAACCTAGACAGAACATGGCAGGAGAACCTGGATAGAACCTGGCTGGAACCTGGCTACAGAACCTGGTGACCGAACCTGGCTGGAGAATCTGGAGAACCTAGCAACAGAACCTGGCTACAGAACTTGGCTGGAGATCCTGACCAGAACTTGGCTGGAGATCCTAGCCAGAACTTGGCTGGAGATCCTAACCAGAACTTGGCTAGAGATCCTGGCTAGGCTGCTGATCAACTGAACGCTGTCTCCATGTCATTCCTTCTTCGCCGACTCCGTCCACACCTTTGGGGACCCCTGGACCTGTTGGGGTTTGACCCCAACACGTCTCGCTCCCCCATTTCAACCAGACCAACTCTGCTGTTAGGGATCTACGTTGCTTATTGGGCTTCTGAGTAAGCTTACATTTGAAGACAGCACTTTGCTGCTAAAAAGTTTGAAAGGCCATCATGGTAATTCGTTTTACTAATTTAAATCAGGTTTGTACGGTAGCATTCATCTTGCCTGTATAACTATGACCCTTTCACATTCTAACTTAATTGCATTTCTCAAGGAAAATCTCCTTGCATATAGGATTGAGAAATGATTTCTTCATCCATTTTACGTAGACCTTATAGTGGGTTAGGGCAGTGGTCGGCAAACCGCGGCTCGCGAGCCACATGCAGCTCTTTGGCCCCTTGAGTGTGGCTCTTCCACAAAATACCACGTGCAGGTGCGCAGGTACAGTGCGATTGAAACTTCGTGGCCCATGCGCAGAAGTCGGTTTTCAGCCTGGGCGAGTCTATTTTGAAGAAGTGGTGTTAGAAGAAGTGGGGGGTGTCGGTCGGTCGGGTGATGGGATACGCAGCGCGGGGGAGATACATTGTTTTGAGGTGCGTTGGCTGAGGTCGACCCCTTCCAACTCTCCCATCCACACTTGTCTATCTGAAACAAGTATACAAGACGAGTGTGGATGGGAGAGTTGGAAGGGGTCGACCTCAGCGAACATACCTCAATCAGATTGAGGACGTTTTTAGCAAAGGCCAGCTTAGGAGTACCCTAATTAAGTTAATAACAATGTACCTACCTATATAGTTTAAGTTTAAAAAATTTGGCTCTCAAGAGAAATTTCAATCGTTGTACTGTTGATATTTGGCTCTGTTGACTAATGAGTTTGCTGACCACTGGGTTAGGGTGTGCGTGAGTGTGATTGGGTCACTTGTGTACATGTCCTATTTCCTCTGAAAAACGCTAAGCTTCTTAAGGACCTGCTTGTGTCTTCTTCATTCTGTTTTCCATCTCTCCTACCCTCATTCCTGAACACGTATCCCACAAGTTCAGAACGGCCAGAGCTCCTCCTTGCACTCGGGCCTCCATGAATGAGCACGCCTTGCCCCATCCACTGGTGATGTGAACAAGAAGGCAGGCTAGAGGTCCAGAGGGTGAATTCTCCAGCAGCCTGGCTTCCCTCTGGCCTTGGAGCAGGCAGGCAGGTTATTAAGAAAGCTCCGAGTAGCTGCCTCTGGGGATTGCTGTATTTTACTAGGATCACCAAAAGTTGAGACGGGAGGGCTTGCCAGCAGACCTCTCCCAGTTCTGCGTGGGCTACAGTCTGTGTATCTAAGGCCAGCGGATATGGCCTGAGCCCAGAGGAGTTGTGGTAATGAAACCTGATTTCACAGGATTATCAACGTTGTCCTCAGTGTTCAGCCACACCCTTCCTAAGCTTCATGGACGAATTGGGGTCCTTTCTCTGAGAAGCTCACTGGGGCAAATCTGACCTGTAGTGTGCTGTGATCTCCATTATTTGCCAGATCCTATGTGTTACAGCACCAGCACTTTCTTGCAGCCATGCTGCCCTATTCTGTAATTATCCAGTGTCCCGTTTCTTCGGCCACACCTGCTCTGACATAGTACTGTTGTCACAGCCCTGACATATAGTGGGTGCTTATTTTCAGCAAGGGCCTTTGATTGTGATGGAAACCCATTCACACCAGTGTGGGAAATGGGGAAGGTTTCTGTGTGTCTTTGGGATATCACAGGATGGGAAATGAGGGGCCCCAGGGCTCATGGGGACTGGACTGAGATACTCAAGGAGCTCTCCTGGGGTGTCCTTTATCTTCTTGTTATGCAGATAATTGTACAGTCATGATTACTTACCAGTTTGCTATAGCCTCTGTGGCTGCCCTAGCCTTAGTCTTTCTGACCTCCTAATTTTCAACCTCCCAGCTAGAGTTTCATCAAATGGAATGGCTCAGTTACTGGGGAGGATCCCATTGCCCAAAACAGGCCATAGAGGCCCTAGAGCCCTGGCCTGACAGTGGGTTGGCTACTCAGCCTCAAGGTATAAGCACCACTTCTGCTCAGGTAACTGGGGTGGAGGTGAGGAGTGAGGCAGGTCCCACAATACCCGAGACTGCTCTTCAAGCTGGACAGACCATGAAACACGTCTCTTCAATTGCCTCGAGTATTAGCTACATAATGAAGTGGCTCATCCTTTCTCCTAATGCTAATCTCACTGTTTTGATATTTCCCTGTAGTCTGTCTCCGGTTGTCATTCTGGAGTGGAGTCCTCCATCCCTCTGGGTGATGAACTCTGCCCTGCTCCTCAGCTCTTGTTTGGGTTTGGATTCAAGCTGAATTGCATTAATGAAAGCAGCCAGATAGCATCTGAGCCCTGCACCGCCTTTCCTGCCAGGAGGCAGAGAGTGAGGAGCAGCTCAGCCAAGAGTAGCAGTTAGAAAGATTTAAGGGGGGAGATAGGGCTCTGAGGCCTCCCTCACCCCTTCCCGCCAACCCAGTGCCCAGCCTCAGCCACGCATCAGGGCCAGGAGGTGGGAGGGGCTGTGTGCACAGCCCGGGCAGTGTTTCCCCAGCGTGCATGGCCCTACCAGAGAGCAGAAATGATTTGCCTTTCCATTTGTACAAGATGTCCCGGCTTCTCGCTCTTCGTCTGCAGAGTAGGAAATGATAAAGAAAGCATTCTAAAAGGAGAGAGGAGAAAAGTACTGGGTAGCCTCATTCTCGGAAGTCGGTTCTGACTGTGCTGTGCTTTTCAGCTTCATCAGACCCGAGTGTTATTCCTGAGTGGTGGGAATAATAGAGCTTACACCTAATCAAGGAAGAGAATTCCAAACAAAAGCCTGGGTGGGGTTTCCTGGGCAGGAGTGTGATATTGTAATAAATGGGAAGCAGAGTTCTGCAGTCCAATCTCCGGGCTGATTACACAAATTATAGCAGGGGCCCTGTTCTCCAAGGAATGTAACACACCCCACAGAGGCCCCTCCTCAGGGGTGTGTCTGCATTTCCTGCAGCTCTCTCCTCAACACTTAAATGCTTGCACCAGAGGAGCTGAGAGCCTTGTTCCGAATAATTAGGGTCTCTGCCAGGGGACCATTTTACAGGTGAGTTTACCTTACATTAAAGTTCGCTAGGGAGTCCTGTGGCTAAATTCTCTAACCCTCGCCTGCATTAGTCAGCGGAAAGTGCCTGCCGGGTTCTGACGTTCCAGTAACAATGGCCAACATTTCCAAGCACTAATGAGCGAGGCACTTTATATGGAGGAGAGGAAGATGCTTAGATAAAAAGTCTCTCCTCAGACAAGAGGGGCACCATCCTGAGTGACCATGCCTGGTGCGTGTTGCTGTCCTCAGTCTTCTGATCACCAATATTCCTGCCCCCCCCCCCCCCCCTTGGGTCTTTCCGAGCCCTTAGGGCTTTCTCCCCTGTGCCAGGTTCCTGCCCCTCTCAGGAATTCTGTGCTATTGCTCCCTCCTGCTGCATCCCTCCTCACATCTTTCCCCTTTTCTCTCCTTTCTTTTCAGTCTTTAAGCATCTCTTCCCTTGAGACAGCTCCCTCAAGTCCTCTCTCCTGCCTTGTCCCCTGTGTCTGTTAGATGCCACAGAGACCCTGTGTTCACCTCATCCACTGTATCATCACCTCTGTTAGCTCTTACCATCCACTGTTAAATGATGGCTATGCTGTTTTTGTTTTGTTTGTTTTGTTTTCATTTACAAGCTCCTTGAGGCTAAAGGCTGTCTCATTGATCTTCAAATTCCCAGTACCTGGCACATACTAGGTACACCTCAATGATCTGAAGAAATTGTCTCTTTTCTTTCTTTTTTGTTTTTAATGAAGAGCAACTTCCACTCTATATCTATATATCTATATATATCGATATATATATATGAAATATATATGAAATATATATATATATGAAATATATATATGAAATATATATTTATTTCAGAGAGAAAGGGAAGGGAGAGAGAGATAGAAACATCAATGATGAGAGAATCATTGATTGGCTGCCTCCTACATGCCCCCTACTGGGGATGAAGCCTGCAACCCCTGGGCATGTGCTCTTGACCAGAATTGAACCTGGGACCCTTTAGTCCGCAGGCCGGCGCTCTATCCACTGAGCCAAACCAGCTAGGGCCGAGAAATTCTCTTAAACAAACTATATGTTCTGATTTTATTTTTCTCTTTATGCCCCATATCAGATAAATGTTTATTACAGCTTTGTCTATTAAACATTTTACAATCATTTTGAGCTTTTTTATTTTTTTCCCCATGTCTCTTGCTACCATATCTGTTGTTTAACTTCAGAATGCCAGGAGACCAATACGTGTGTGGCGAGGAGATGACTCCTGGTGCCTGTGGGCTGTGGCCCTCACTGTTCACTGGGGACTTGTTATGTTCCTGAAGATAGTGAGGATGAGATAACACAGGTGACGGTGCCTCCCTGACGGCACCCCCTCTGTTCCCCTGCACCTGTCCCTTCGAGCCTTCCTGAAATGCTCCCATTCTGTTAGAACGCCATCCACACTGCTTCTCGTACAAGATGCCCTTCTCCCATGTTAGGCACGGTGGGTGGGTGCTCCACACCCTCCCCATGGGTGGGCAGGCCCTGGCTCAGCTCCACCTGGTTTCTTTTGGAAGCCTTCTGGGTTTCCCCACCAGTGTCACCCAGGGCATTTGGGATGGCATTTCCCTCCCCCCTTCACCCTTTGTGTGCATCGCATTTTATTGCAGCCATTTGTTCGTGGGTCTCCTCCTTGGGCAGAGGCCTGGCCTTACTCCTTTCTGTATTCCCCAGGGCCAGGTGTGCAGTTCCAGCTCGCTGAGCCAATAAATTAGTCCATAAGGAGCGTTTTAATTTTGCCTTTTGAAATAAGTGTGCACGTCCTCAGTAGGGGCACATGTCCTATTTTACAGATGAGGACTGGAGCCTCAGAAGCCCAGGCGCTAGCCACGTGCATTGGAGGAGGTGAGATGGTGACTCAGACCGAGACCTTGTCTGGCGGGCTTTTTCCCGGATAAGACAGTCTCCTGTGGATTTGATAAAAGTCATATGCTGTCAGGAGTCAGGCTGCCCTGGTTTCTGGTTTCCTTGTGGGGTTGGGCGGCTGTTCTGATAGGTAGCAGGAAGGACCCTCAGAATCGCCGCGGGAGGGTCAGAGTCGGCCTTTCCCGTGGCGTGCTGCTTTCAATCTGCAGCTGAAGGTTTTGGGCCTGGCTGCGAAAGCTCCGCGGCCAGGGCAGAAGACGGGGCTAACCTCAGTCTCCTCCCACATTCTATACCTTGTAGATTTTCCTACCAGCCACACTTTAGTGTTTTTCCTGAGCACATTAATTATCTATGCTATGTCCGATGCTGCATTCCCCCCACTGATGCGCATGTTCTCAGAAATGCTTATAAATATCCCCTTGTCGCCTGTGCAATTAGCTCCAAGGAGGAGAGGTGCGTGTAGGAGCTGCTAATGTGCGTATCTCCTTGCTAGAGATTCACCGGCAGCAATCCCAGACAAGCTGTTAATAAGTGTGAAAACACGACAGTCCACCCGCTGCCTGACGGCCCCAGCTAACACTCGGGGCACAAACTTTCTCTCCACGGGGCTGCTCTTGATTGCCAGGGGTGAGTAAAGTTCCTAAATGTCATTTTGAGACGCTCTACAATGTTCTTTTAGTACCGTACAACATTTCATTTGTTTGGAATAATGGAAAGTCACCTAACTGAGAGCAATTTAGGGAAAATTTGAAAATATTAAAGCATATACCTACTAAATTGCACTAGAGTGACAGATGATATGCTTGAAAGAGCTTTTGGAAAGTGATCTGTGACACACATTTAAGACATTATTGCCCAGTAGAGGGTCTTAGGGGATCTATGCTAATGGGTATTTAAGAGCAACAATTAACATACCACTTCATAATTAAGTGCTGCTGGAAAGCTTGAGGGGCACTCTGGCAACTGTTGCACCCTTACATTCCTCACATAGCCATGTGTCAAACGGGAGCGAACTCGAACCTATTTTGATGACCCTGGCTTTGCTGGGCAGACCCTTTACACTCCCAACTGTGTGGGTCTAGGGTTACTTCTCACAGTGAATCCGTGCAGTCCACACGAGTGCCATTCTCCTGTGCTCCAGACCTGCAAGCACTGGGACGTCTGCGTGTGCGGCAGCGCTGGCCAGCTTTCAGAGAGCAGCACGGTCCGCTGCGGAGGATGGACAGAAACTGGCATTTGGCTGTGCCATAGCATTGTTAAGGCCTGAGTTTAGGAGGCAGACGTCCCTGCTTTTCATTGGCTGTGAGAACTAAATGTTTGACTTTACCTCTTTAAGCCTCAATGTCTGCGTCTGTGAAATGAGGATAAAGACAGTAGTTACCTCCTAAAGTTAGTGTGAGGAAAAGTGAGGTAGCCCATGTAACTCTCAGGCATACATGTTCATGGTTTGTCTGGTGTGGCTGTTGCCAATGTGGTAAAGAAATAAATAAAATGTAGCATGGCACATGTTCTGTTAGACCAGGTATGTTTCATGTTCTGAGAAAACACGTGTGAATGGGTAATTCCTGGTGGGGCAGTGTTGGGATCCAGCCCCAGCAGGTCCAGGGGTCCCCAAAGGTGTGGACGGAGTCGGCGAAGAAGGAATGACACGGAGGCAGCGTTCAGTTGATCAGCATAGCAAGGTTCTCCCACCAGATTCTGTAGCCAGGTTCTGTCCAGGATCTTTTGCCATGTTCTCTCGCTAGGTTCTCTCTCTAGGTTCTGTCTCTAGGTTCTGTCTAGGATCTCCAGCCAAGTCCTGTCTCTAGGTTCTGTTTCTAGGTTCTGTATAGGATCTCCAGCCAAGTCCTGTCTCTAGGTTCTGTCCCTAGGTTCTGTCTCTAGGTTCTTCAGCCAGGTTCTCTCGCTAGGTTCTGTTTCTAGGTTCTGTCTCTAGGTTCTTCTTCTGTCTCTAGGTTCTGTATAGGATCTCCAGCCAAGTCTTGTCTCTAGGTTCTGTGTTCTGTTGTCTTGTTACATCTGTATTTATACCAGTGGATTTTAATCCTATCAATTTCTATTCCAAAGGTTAGGGCATTTCTTATCTCCATTCCAGGGAGTAAAGATTATGTAGCTTAAGCGTGATTGTTTGTAGTTAAAGTGATTAACTACCCGCCTGGCACTTAGTTAAGGGGTTGTATCCCCTCCCTAACTTCAGGGAAAAATCCCCACCTGGGGAAACAACCTTTCTCAGAGAGGTGACCTTGGTTAAAACACATAGCGCCAAGAAGGGGAGCAAACATATTAAGAACAGTATGCCATATACGCCAGGTCCCTTGAAACATATGCTGTGCAGATGTTTCTTCTCTGCAGCGACTGCGTCAAGCAGCAAGGATGGACCGGCTCCCGGCAGGGCATAGAGGGCTAAGAGGGCTGGTGGCCAGGGAGACTGTTAGGGAGGAGGCTACCTGTGAGCAGGCCTTCAGTGCTTCTCTATTTATTCCTCTCACAAATACCTATTGAGCCCTTAGGATGTCATCGCCAGAGACTGTGCTGGGCACTGGGGTCACAGGAGTGACTCAGTAGATAAAGGCCATGCCCTCTCGGAGCCCACCTCCCAGCAGGAGACAGAAGGCAAACACACAGTGGTGTGTGTGAAAGCACTGAGCTAGAGGGTGGAAGGCAGATGCTGGGAATATGAAGGAACTCCATGTGGCCAGAAGGAGGGTGCATGGGCTGGAGGGAAGCAAGTGCATGTTGGTGAAGGGGCCTGTGTTTTTCTAAAAAGCAGGGGTAGCCATGGGAGCCTTGGTTTTCGTTTTTAATATGAAGGTTATTTTTCCTCCATTCTCATTGTAATACATATTCATGATAGGAAATGTGTAAAAACTTAAAAGTAAAAGAGAAATACACCCATAGTCCCACCACTGAGGAAAAATGAGTATTTTGACTACTTTCTAACAGAATCTCCCCTCAAAGCATTGGTTGGTTAGGTTACTTCTTGAGTGGCCATAGTTATAATCATGCTAGAAGTACAATCTTTCCCCCATTTATTATAGAGTAAATAATTTTTCAAGTTTTCATAAACAGCATTTTTCTGGTCTTGTCATAACCAAGAGAATGAAACAGCAAACGTAATGAGCCCCTTGTTTTGGATCGTGAGTTGTGTTCATGTTGAGTAAAGAATGAACACTTAGCATCCTTCCTATGAAGCTTTCTGCATCTAAGATTATTTCCTGATGAGAGATCCATCATTGTGATTAGTGGTGATTCAAGGGAAGGAACATTTAAAGATGTTTAAAACACATTGTCAAAGTACTTCCCTAAAAGATAGCACTGAAAAGGTTTCTAAACCTTTGACCTACAGACTCCTGGAACCGCAGGGGAGGGTGGGTTTGAGCAGAAGGAGGTTGGAGTCAGAGCAGTTAGCCTCCCCTAGGGCAGTGGCATCTGAAAAAGAATGCCAGGACCTAGCTTAAATGTGAGCTGCTTGCCTTTATGGGGGGCTGTTAGCTATGGACGGGGCATTTGGCTTAGGACCTCCAGAATTCCCTCTTTTCTTTTCCCTTGTAGTTTTTAGGATGTAACTGTGTGCTTAAATGTCACTATCCCCTATTGAACTGAGTTCTCAGAGCCCCTAATCCAAGGTATTCACATTTTTTATGTACCTAATTATTCAACTGCATAAAGTGTGTTTGTGTGTGTGTGGGGGGGGGGGGCGGGGGGCTGGTGATCAGGAGAAAAGGGGCTGGGCAGTGACTGAGGTGTGGTCCTTGCCACAGTGGGGCTGAGGCAGGACCGCCTGGCAGGGAGCATGCTGGAGAGAAGGGGACAGACCTGAGGGCCCCAGGGGAGTCAGAGTAGAGTATGGGCTCGAGGTTGAAGACATGGGCTCTGGACTCGGCTCTCAGTCATGGTTCTGGCTTGTCCATCAGCTGGCCTAGTGACCTGGAGCAAACTTCTCATGGGTGCATGCCAACAGTGTAATCTCCTTTCAGGTGTAACGCTGCAGGCTATTTTTAGGCATGTCCATGTACGAGACGGTGATTTAAAGAAAAGATAGAGAATGATGAAATCAAAGTTCTTCATGTTGTTGAAAGCACAGTGTGGCTCCCGGGAAGTCCTGAATCAATGTCAGCAGGAGTAGTTGACGATGACAGCCACTCATCAGAGGGTCCACCAGGTGCTGGGTTGTTTTTCCTCAAAGACCACTTGTTTCTTTGGGTGGGACTCTGCCCTATGGCAGACAAACACTTTCTTGGCCATGCCCCAGAGCCCGGCCATGGGAAAACATCCTTGGCCTGTTCTCTCAGGGCTGGAGAAATGTCTTCCAGCCTCATGCTCCTGACCTCCCAGGGGCTGCAGGAAGGAGCACCTGGAGGACGCCCAGGTGACCCCTGACCTGGCTGTTCTGAGATGCTGAGTCTGGACAGGCCCAGTGTTAGACCATGTAGCAGTTTCCTAGGGCTGCCTTCACCATTTACCACAAACGGGGTGGCTTATGTAGGGGAGGAAAATAATTTTCCCTCCACCCTTCTGTGTTCTGACCTGAGACATTCTGTAAAACAATATTAAGGAGAAAAACAGAAGTTTATTAACATGTTTACTTCATGTGTACATGGGAGATAGCCCAGCAAAACAAGCACTCTTAGAGGTAGTTTTAAAATTCAAGCTTAAATACCATCTTCACAGGGAAAAGGGAAGGGGGAGAGTAATTTTTAGGAAAGATGAATGGGCCCTTGGAAGAAGAGATGGGAGATATGATAGTTTATGAAAAAGTTCATCTGGGCGTGGTGTTGATCTCTGGTCTCCTCCGAGATGACTCAGTCTTCCTTGGTTGATAAAACTCTTGGGAGGTGATTTATACAATTGAGTTCCTTTTGGAAGATTTATCTCTAGGCAGATAAGGGAAGTTCTAAGAAAGCCTTTTCCTGAATTTGTTGTTTTTACTTGCTTACAGCTCAAAATAATCATTATATCAGAGTAGCAAATCTTGCTACCCTTCATTCATAACAGAAATTTATTCTGTCAGGCAAAATCAGGGTGTTGGCAAGAGCCATGTTCCCTCTGAAGGCTCTAGGGCAGTGGTTCTCAACCTTCCTAATGCCGCGACCCTTTCATACAGTTCCTCATGTTGTGGTGACCCCCAACCATAAAATTATTTTCGTTGCTACTTCATAACTGTAATTTTGCTACTGTTATGAATCGTAATGTAAATATCTGATATGCAGGATGTATTTTCATTGTTACAAATTGAACATAATTAAAGCATAGTGATTAATCACAAAAACAATATGTAATTATATATGTGTTTTCCGATGGTCTTAGGCGACCCCTGTGAAAGGGTCATTCGACGCCCAAAGGGTCGCAACCCACGGGTTGAGAACCACTGCTCTAGGGGGACTTTCCTGACCTCTTCTAATTTCCAGTGGCTCCAGGTACTCCTTGCCTTGTGGCTACTTCAAACAAATACCTCTCTATTCATATGGCCTTCTCTTCAGGCTCATATAAGGACACTTCTCATTGAATTCAGGGCCAACCTTACAATCCAGGATGATCTCATCTCAATATCCTCAACATCCAGATGTAAATATGTAATGACACTTTTTCCAAATCCGTTCATATTGACAGGTTCCATGGATAAAGACAGGGACATATCTTTTGCGGAGGGGAGGGGTCACTGTTCAGCCACTACAGGCCAGAGAGTAGGTGTGTGTTCTCATGGGAGGACCGAACGGTCTGCTCTGACACCACTCTTTGTACCCCAGTGCCATTGACACTTGGAGCAAGCCTCTCTGGCCTGACCTTCTGGGTCTAATGCCTCAGCTCCTTTCTAGGAGATGAGAGGTTGAGAAAGGTCCCACCAGAGGCAGGCCATTAGCCCAATACTTGGTGCCCAGCATTGCCAGGACATTAGGGTGCCCTTTCAGACACGCCTCGGTGCCCAGACATTCTTGAAAGGATAGCATTTGGAGTTCACATGGGAGGTTGGTGGAGCTTGTAGTCAGGAATCTTTGCATCTTACGTAAGCAGGTGAACTTGGTGGGTAATTATAGCTACAGTTGAATGTTTGTGGTTTGTGAAAAACAGAAGCTCTGTGGCACATGAGAGAAATGTGATAGTGCAGCTGAATTTCAGTTACCAGTATTATGTAAACACCCCACACATGTGAATGTAAATAGTAGAGTTCTAATAAGAAGCTACTATTGGTCATTGTGGAGGTCAGTTGTGGGTTATATTTCAGGGTCAATAATCTGGCTTTAAAAATGACAGTCAGTGGAGAAATAATTACTTGTGAGTTTGTTTTCCTTTTTGCCTTCTTCAGGTCAAAGCACTGCTGAATTTTTTATGATCATTGTTCTCTCTTCTTCCTTCTTCCTTTCTACCCGCTCTGTGTGCTTTTCCTTATGCCACTGCTCTTCTCTTTCCTCTTCTCCAGACTCTTTAGTCGAAAATGTTAACAGGATTGCCTTGTTGATAAGAACTTGTTTTCAAAGTGGTTCTGTCCAAAAGCTTACGTGGTTTTTAGAGATTGGTCTTCTTGGACCACATTTCCCCACTGCTGCCCATGGAAAAAGGTGCCAGACTATTCCTTGGCTCTTTTCCAAGTGTGTCAACAGCCAGTTGGTTCCCAGTTCACCAAGAGCAGAATAATCTTGGGTAAATATGGCCGTTGGAAAAGAAGCAAATATTGGTCTTGGCAATTAGTCTTTCATGTGTCTGGTCCCTTTAGTTTAGTGGGCAAAATAGGAACTACACCAGAGGGCATGGCATCAAACACCACATCTGGTTAAAGAACATCGGTAGAAATAGATGAATAATACTTTTAAAAGACAGTGTCATTTCTATCCCTCGTTTCCTGTCCCCCTCACTCCCTGTTTCTCTGAACAAGTCTGAATATTCCCTTAGCACTGAATTTGACTTGCTTGAGTAAGAGCATCTGGACGTTAGCTTATTGACATTTAGGCCAGATAATTCTTTGTTGTGGGTCTATCCTGTACACTGGAGGATGTAAGCAGCACCCTTGACCTCTAATAATCAGATGCCAGTTGCGACAATCAGAAATGTCTTCAAATAAAACCAAATGTCCCCTGAAAGACAAAATCACCCTGGCTGAAGACCACTGGCTTAAGCAAATCCTCCCCAAAGTGGTAGTGTGTAAGCCCTTCAGAGTTTGATTTATGTGTGTGGGTGTAGGAGTGGTAGTTGTGTCATTTAATCTTGACTCTTACTCCTTGAGATTCACCTTCTGACTCAGCTGTACTCAACATGTTCACGGTGTGGGTCTCATGGAAGTGAGGGAGGTTGGTGATTATCAAATCAACATTATCGGCTGTTAACTTTCAGAGCAGGTATTAGCTGTTTTCTCTTCCTGGCTTATTGCCATTCCTCTGCTGGTTTTAAAAGGGGGGATGCCAGTCACACTGAGGGTGCTCGGGAGATGAGCCTGACACCTGGCACCTTTCTGTTAGTTGATCCTTCAACTGGGCAACAAAGCATGACAGGAGTCTGTTGCCTATCACGCCTGTGAAGTCAGTCAAACTTACTTTGTGTCATCAGAGGGAAGGTGCTGACCTTCGATGTCAAGGTGACACACTGTTTGGGTAGATGTAGTTCCTGGACCTTCTCAAGCGTGACTGCATGTGCCCACAGCCAGCTAGTCTTGCTTCTTTAGAAAACTTCCAAGACTTTATCTCTATGGACCTGTCAGTCTACCTTTTAAAGCCTTAAGCCTCTTCATCATTTAAACACACAGTTTTGAGTTTGTTGCAGTAATGCCATCATACTAATACAATTATGTTAAAAACATTGTATGTTACCTTCTTATTGTCACTTGCTCGGAAATTGCAAACATCTGCAGAAGTAGAAAGACTAACATGAAAGACTAACATGAGCACCAGGTACCCATCACACCGCCTCAATAATTATTAATACATGATAACTAATACTTGATTTTGTTTTATCTAGAACCCCTCTTTCTCCACTTGATTACTTTGAAATAAATCTTCAACATCACATTTTAGCTGTAGGTTTTTTAGCATGCAACTCTAAAAGACTGGGGCTCCTTAAAAATCATAATTATCATCCCTACAAGCAAGCGAACCACTATTACACCTAATAATGCTTTAATACTAAGTAGCCATTGCTTTTGGCTGATGTGTCTCGGGTCTCTGAGTATACTGTAAACTCTTCTTTTTTTATTCTCAAGGGCAGGGCAGATATGGGAGACCATCTTTCGTTCTCCTTGTGTCTAACATGCTGATATGTGAGCTGCTCTACGGAGTGCCTGGCACCTGGGAGGAACCTAATAGGTGCCTGCTTTTCTCCTAGTTCTGTAAGTTATGCTCTTCCTTCCAGGTTCCCTGGCTTGAGAACACAGCCGTTTTCTCAAGGGAAGTACTCAGCTGGCAGGTGCCTTGAATTACTTGGCAGCGCCTCCCCACATGCCTGCTGTAGGTGGGCTGCTGTCAGCCTTTTATTCCACCCCTCACCCCCTAAATGGAGCCTTTTACATCTACTCTCTGCCTAACTTTTCTATCCCAGTATGTGTGGTACCAGCCAGAGTCTGGGAAATACATGAAAAGGTAGTACCTAGTAGCTAAAAGTTCTGTCAGTGACAAAACTGAGCCCAGCATACTGCTTCCCAACACATTCATTCCAGACTATGTTCCTGGCCCCTGCCTTTCTGAGTCTCTGTTGCCCTGGCCGACTCCCTGTGGAGCTGTTCTCTCGCCCACACGCCCAGGGGCCCTCAGGTCTGGAGGAGGGACATGTGTGCACCTGAGTCGCCATCATGACCCCTCAGTTGCCCTCCCTGCGTGTCCATCAGCTCCTGCCGCGCCCCTCCCTATCTCTCCTGGCCAGTGCCTGGCTTCACCTTGGAGCGGATGCACTGAGCGGGGCCTTTGCACTCTCAGGCTCTCTGCTCCTCGCTGGCAGCTGTAGCGCCCCTGCTGGTGAACCCATTACCACCCAGCTCCTAAATTGACCTTTGACTCTGTTAAGGCCTTGCCTTTCAGTTTTCATAACCACACCCTGAGCGAGGTGTGGTTTCCCCAGATACTGTGCCCCTCTTGACGTTTTCTGTTCACCCTGATTGCACCCCCCTGTTTGCACCCCTTTCCTGCTCTTTGACCTCGCTGAAACCTCCCTGTCGAAACTCTTCCTTGTCCTCTCACTCTGTTAGGCTCCCCTGCTTTCACTTCTCTACTCCTCGTCCTCTGAAGGGACCGAGCTCCCCAGTGCCCTTCGCCCCAGCCCTCGAGAATGAAAGCCACATGGCCTCCTTTGAGGACACCATTTAGGGACCGATGCCCACACACATTCTCCCCCCCACCTTGATTCGGTCCTCTGCCCACGTGACATCTTTTTAGGGGCCCTGGTCCACACATGCTCAGGTTCCTCTGGGCAGCATATAGACTCTCATCTAGCTTTAAGTGCCCTCACTCCACCTTTCCTCTGCACCTACTTTCATAGAGAACTCTCCTCCCAGCTCACACGGGAAGCAGAGCTGCCACCTGCCCGGCTTCCCCCTCTCTCCCTGCAGTGTTAGTCTAAGGCAGCGGTTCTCAACCTTCCTAATGCTGCAACCCTTTAATACAGTTCCGCATATTGTGGTGACCCCCAGTTTCACTGTTACAAATTGAACATAATTAAAGCATAGTGATTAATCACAAAAAACAATATGTAATTACATACGTGTTTTCCGATGGTCTTAGGCGACCCCTGTGAAAGGGTCGTTGGACCCCCAAAGGGGTTGGGACCCACAGGTTGAGAACCGCTGGTAAGGGAAGAGCTCTTAGGTGGAAGAATCTCCATTCTCCAGAAACCCATCTCCTTCCTGGGTCACTGTTTCTCCTTCCCTTCAGCTACAGCTTGCTCAAATCCCTGGGTCTTGTTAAAACAAAACCAACCCTCTGCATAACCCCGGAGGGAGGCATTATTAACCCTTTTTACAAATGAGGATACAAGGCTTAGAAGGGAAGCAGCCTCCAGGCTCAGAACCAGATGGTTAGGAAAGCAGGGTGGGAGTGCGGCTGCCTGGATCTGCTCCCAGACCCTTAACCTTTGGTCAAGGGCACAGGGAGGACAGAGCCTTCTCCAGAGCCCCTCCTCTGGCTGGCCGAGGTGAAGAAAGGAGTTTTGAGACTGAATGTAACTAAATTGACTGTCCTGTGAGTCATTTGACCCTTAAACTGCTCAACTCTCCACTCCTGGATACTTTGGAAGCCATCTCTCTTCCCATCTCAACTGTGGATTCTTTGGGCCTCTTCAATTTCCTGTCCCACAGAACCATTCATGGTTGGTGCTTACGATTCCTTACTCACCTAGACATTTTCAGCTTTTCACCTAAACTTGGTGAAAGGCTTTTAAAAAGCACGATTATTTAGTGTGTGTGTGTATGTGTGTGTGTTTGTGTGTGTATGTGTGTAATTAGCACTTGACATTTTTGCTTAATTGAGGTATAATCATTGTTCTTAAGAACTTTAATTTGTATATATTTGAATATTTCTGAAATCGGGACCCATCAACACTATATTATATTACAATGTGGTTTATAATCCATGGTGTTTTATAATAGAAGAAATATGTGGTTGTAGATGTAAAATTATTACACTATGATATAGATCCTAATCCTAACTACACCGTAGAAATAGTTCTGTTTTACCACCCCCCGCAAGTGGTTCTTTTCTTCTTTCTAAAAATGTACAGACGCAGTTTCCTTTAGCCTTTTGTTGCCCTTGGCCCCAGTTCCTATAAATAGAGACTGACCCCACCAGAAAATTGAGGATTCTGGTGCCTTGTTCTAGTGTTTCTGAAAGGAATGGCCAGTTATTTGGTTTCTAATTTTGGGGGCTAACACACTTTTGTGAAATTCAATAAAAATAAAATATTTTTTTTGGAAAAAAGACATAAAAAATGTAAAGACTTTAAAAAATTTAATTTGATCATCATAAATAACTTTGTCAAATTGCTATAAAATTTTCCAAATGTTTGCTTGCGGTTTCTGTACTTGTATTATTGCAGACCAATCAGGAACGGCTGTGGGCAGCGCACCCTTTGGGTAGCACTGGGCCAAATAATGGAGGTTTTACTTCATCAGTTTTCATGGAGTCATTTTTTTTTTTTTTAAACCAGATTCTTCTCCCTTATTCTGATCCCTGCTGGCCATTAGGAAAAGGCAGCTGGAAGCACCCTGAAGTCCACCATCCCTCAGAGGTCAGGTGTAATGTTTGTTTGACGTTCCCTTTTTCAAAAGTCAGTGTTGAATCCTCAGTTTATCATATGCTCATTATTTCATCCACTGGAAACGGATAGGAGGCACCTAGGTGAATGGCTCTCCTCCTACTTTATGGGGCAGGCTCCAGCCTCCTTCCTCTTGTAGCAGAAATGTGGGTTTGAATATTTTCTCAGCTGCATAGTGAAATTCTAACACCCAAGGTTGTAACAGCCAGAAAAAATGTTATCACATTCTGATTGTGAGATTAAAAATATGGATTGGGGCCTTGGCCAGTGTGGGTCAGTGGTTAGAGCATCAGCCTGTGCACTGAGAGGTTGCAGGTTTGATTCCTGGTCCAGGGGGCATGTATCTCAGTTGCAATTCACTCCCTGCCCCTGGTCAGGGCACGTGAAAAGCAATGGAAGAAATAACTTCAGGTGAGGATTAATAAAAAAAAAATAAGTAAATAAAAATATAGATTGTGAGTCGTGTTTTTAATAGCCCAGCAGTTAAACATTTTGACTCTCAGTCTGAAGGGGTCTATCTGGTGGTTACGTGATATTTTATGCTCAAGGTAGCCGTGAGTGTTTTACTGGAACACTAAAATTAAATATTTAAATCTTAATGGAATTGGCAGGAACCGTTAGAGGAGGCATACAAAATAATTCAAAAAAGAAGTCCAAGAGGATTGTAGCTCTAGGGTTGACATCAAATAGCTCCAGTTATGGTGTGTTGACATCAAACACATTTAGGCTGTTGTGGAAAGGAATTAGAATCTGGAGAAGCATCGTACTGGAACTATAATACGAGACACATAGTTTAAATTCTCTAGTAGCTGCATTTTAAAAAGGTGAAATTCATTTAAATATATTTTTCAAAGTGTGAACATTTCAAAATTTAAAAGATGTTATTGAGGTATTTTACATTTTTTTTTTTTTTTTTTGGTATTAAGTCTTTGAAATCTGTGGACTTGGCACTCCTTGCATATCTCCATCCGGATTAGCCACATTTCAAGCGCTCTCCAGTCACACATGGCTAGTGGCTTTAACATTGGGTAGGATGGACATAGAGAACCCAAGTCCACAGTGAGGTAGGTAATTTGAACAATTCCCAAGTAGCTTTATATTTGAATTATGATTTGGTCCAAAATAATTTTAAATGATTTCATGGTTACCTTAGTGAGGACAGCAGTGGGCCCTCTGGGAAGACACCTCCTCCCCTCAGGCCTATGGCCACCTGCATTTTTTTTCTCTTTAATACAAGGGTAATAGGGAGGAGACCTGTTCCTGGAGAAGGCTTTGAATATGTATTTATTCATTCTGTTTTTGACAAAGAGCAAGTGGAGTCAAAGTTACTCTGGGTAGTGAAGCTGGTGCTGGGAATGACACAGAAATTGAACAGGGAAGTAGAAAGTCCTAGTCATGCCCAGGCAAACCAGCTGAGGAGCCTCAGCACCCTCAGGCCCCTGGGTTCCTCCTTGAAGCAGAGGTCTCGGGGATGGGTGGGCAACATCCTGCCTGCAGCCAGCCAGCTCCTGTGCTCCAGGAATCCTAACTCTTCCCTGCTGAGTCGGTCCTGGGTCACCTGCATCCAGTGTGCAATGGGAAACAGAGATGGAGGTGGTCGTAACTTTATTTGATTGACATAGAATTTTACCTTTTTCCAAGTGAAAGCAGCTTTATTATACATTTTCTGATTAAAAATACTAGCTTCACTAAGGCCCCATGCACAAAATTCGTGCAAGACTAGGTCTTCACAGCCGCAGCGGCTGCCTGATCCCTCCCTCACTGCTGGGGGTGGCTGCCTGGATCCCTCCCTGGCAGACAAGGGGGAGGGGGTGTTGGAGGGGCTGCCTGGATCCCTGCCTTGCAGCCACAGGGGCTGCCTCGATCCCGCGGCTGCAGCCCCGGCTTCATCACAGAAGGACATCTGGAAGGACATCCGGTCTAATTAGCATATTACGCTTTTATTATTATAGATGGTATACGATCTGATATTTGCTTCAAAATAATTTCCAGTGAAGACTAGGGAAGAAGTAAGAGGGAGGCCTGGATGAAGCAAGACTGGTTATCAGTTGATCATTGAAGCTGGATGAGTACTTTAAGGTTCATTATAATGTTCCCTATATTTTGTACATATCTGAATGTTTTAAAAGAACGTTTTAAGTATTTATATGGTGAATGAAGTTGTGAAGAAAAGTTGTGAAACCCTATCACCTGAAGGTAACTTGGCCATTAACTAGAAAGCATTATTTTAAAACCATCTCTTGGCTATTTCATACTGTGAACATGCCTAGAAGGAATAAGGGAAGGAGTGTCTTACCTTGCTCTCACTGAGATTTTGTTCCAGTTAGAGAGCCGAACCATCACACATGGGGAGGAGAAAAAGGTCAGTATCTGGGGAGGAGAAAAAGGTCAGTATCTGTTGCAGGCATATTTACCCCAGGTCTTTACTGAAGTGAGGGAGGTGTTCCAGCCTTTTATGGGGTGAAGTGAGGCTCAGAGGACCCGCATTGCCCACGTTCACCCAGCTGGAGTGTAAGGGGACCAGCATGCTACTGGCCTTGGGTGACCCAGCAGTAGGCTCTATGCTGGGCACTTGAGTCTGCCTTACCTGTTGTTGTCATGTGGAACCAGCATTAGAAGGACTACAACATGATATAATGAATTGCCATGTTTTGCAGAAATCTACATGACCCAAGAAAATTCAGAGAATGGCAAGAGAAGGGGCAACCATGGGAAGGGAGGCTGCTTGGAAGAGGGGAATCTTGTAATGACAGATCAGGGACAGGAAGAAGGAGACATATGGCTAAGGAGAATGAATATTCCAAAATGTCCTGAGAGGAGGAGGAAGTTTCAATGACAAAAGAACTGTTTGTTGGGTGGGTAGGGGATTCAGTTTTGAATGAAATGTATCAAAACCATTGACTGGATGAGGAAAAAGAAGAAGGATTTAGCCTTTTGGAAAACATACCAGGTGGCAATTTATGAAGACAAGATTGCACATAGTAAGAGATACTATGGCAGCAAAATTGCTCTTGAAAGAGGAGCTTTGAAGGATACACTAGCTGCTAATCAGAATCAAGTGATGACAGGTCCTTATCTATAAAAAATAAGTCCCTGATTTGCACATTATGTATACCTGAGTAGCTCATTTGTTCTTGATTAGCCAAACCATCTTCCCACATGACCCCGTGTTCTTGTTTGTGATATCTATTTCAGAGTCTGATAGAATTTCATGGTGCTCCTCGATTCTTTCTTTCCATTGCTTTTATGTGGTCATGTGTTAGTTCACAGCGCTCAGGCAGCCAGGCTCTGGGCAGTGGTTCTCAACCTTCTGGCCCTTTAAATATAGTTCCTCATGTTGTGACCCAACCATAAATTATTTTCGTTGCTACTTCATAACTGTAATGTTGCTACTGTTATGAATTGTAATGTAAATATCTGATATGCAGGATGGTCTTAGGCGACCCCTGTGAAAGGGTCGTTCGACCGCCAAAGGGGTCGCGATCCACAGGTTGAGAACCACTGCTCTAGGGGCTGGAGGAAGGAGCCCTGATGCACACTCACAAGGGGTTAACATGTCTCCTCAACAGGATGCCTGCTCCCTCTCCTGGCTGCAGTCCTGGGGCATTCCATTACAGTTGATGCATTTCCCACTGGTCAGGAAAACCAGGTGGTTCACCCCTTGAGGAAGTCATATTCTCTCTGCATGATCGTTGGCTGGATAGTTTCTTTCACTGTAGGAGCAGTTCTCCAGGTACTGGCATGGGGGAGTAGTCTTCACATTCAAGGTGAAGGTGGCAGTGAGAATAGAAGTGGAGGATGTAACTTCTCAGGGTTGTTCTAGCAGGTTGGAGGTCTGCATGGGTAGCCGCTGTTCAACCTGACGGCTCTGGTATATGCAAGTGATGGTTCTAGCTGGCCAGGAGGACCTCAGGCCCTCCATCGCTGCTTCCTAGAGCCAAGCCCGCCTTGTCTCACTCAAAGCTTCTCCTCAGGCTCTGCCCTGCCATGGACAGGGCCCCATGAGAGGTTCTCTGGCTTTGGTGCCTGGGGGGCTCCTGCATTGCTGTATCTCACCCTTCACTTCTTTCTCTTTCTTTCCTTCTCTCTCTCTCTCTTTCATTTTTTGTTTTGTTTTGTTTTTAGAGAGAAAAGGAGAGAGACAGAAAGAAACTTCCATGTGAGAGCAGAACACCTGCCTCCTGCATGTTCCCTACTAGGGGATCAAGCTCACAACCCTGACTGTGCCCTGACTGGAAATCAAACCAGTAACCTTTTGGTGCACAGGACGACGCCCAACCAACTGAGCCACACTGGCCCGGGTTCACCCTTCACTTCTTGCTCATGTTTTTTTAATGGAATTTTTAACTTTTTGTTTGTTTATAATTTTTAAGATTTTGTTTTTAAAGCAGTTTTAGATTCAAAACAAAATTGAGCAGAAAGTATGGACAGTTCCCATACGCCCATTCTCCAAACATGCAAAGCCTCCCCACTGTCCACATTCCACACCTAAGTGGAGCATTTGTTACAATTGATGTACTTACATTGACACAGCATCATCACGCAGTCTGTAGTTTACAGCGTGGCTCACTCCTGGTGTTGTACATTACTGTGTATGGGTTTGGACAAATGCATCATGACATTTATGCAGAAAGGCCATTTTAGGCATGGGAGACTAGAGGTCAAAGGCCACTGCGGGGGAAGAGCTCAGAGGGTGCATGGTTCAAGGAGTGCTGACTCGGTGCTGCTGGGGCACAGGATGCTGGGGCAGGGCAGGTGGGAGGTAAGGTAGCAGTCCTGGATATCCTTGGGAGCCAAGGATACAACTCAGCCAACTTCTTAGCCTGTTTACTCCAGTGGTGGAGAGAGCTGGCACACAGCTGGGAGTGGGCAGGAAAGCTGCAATAGATGGAAATATAGCCCAAGCAAAACTTGAGGACTGCAAATAGGAACACCCTGGCCACTACCTGCTTTGTAGGAGGCATGGTGGTGGGGAAAATCTATTTCATTGACTTTTCCGAATGACCAAATTCGAGCAGTATTTCCTTGTTATTCTCACCCCCTTCCCTGAAAACAAACAAACAACTGTTGCAAATTTTTCTAAAATGTGTTGTCAGATTTTCATAGTGAATTGAGTTTAGCAAAAACCATTTTTTATTAGTTCATTTGACGATGTTACAACATCTCAGGGGTTTTTGGTTTTTTTTTGTTACCCCTCACCTGAGGATATTTTTTCCATTGCTTTTCAGAGAGAATGGAAAGGAAGAAGGGAGGGAGAGAGAGACAGAGGAGAAAGAAATATCGATTGGGTTGCCTCCGGCATGCGCCCCGACCTTGGCTGGTATCGAACCTGCGGCCCTTTGGTGCAAGGGTCAACGCTCTAACCACTGATCAACATTGGCCAGGGCTCTCAGGGTTATTTTAAACATTATGTTCAGAATATTCAAATTAATGGTATAGATTATTTATTGATACCTGTATTCCATGCTCAGTTGCCTTTTGCAGCAAACTGGTGATAAAAGCTTATTTGTGTATAGTTGCTTTCTAGAAGATAAATGTGTTTCTTCTTCCTTCTCCCAAAGGAGAACTGCTGTGTAGTTCTGATTAATTGAAATTCCTAGTCTTTTGAATGTTAGTTAATTTGGCTTTTATTGAAAATAATTGGCTGTAATAATGTACTGAATATGGTACTAGGTCTAGAGACAGAAATTTCCTTCTAACCCAGAAGTCAAGAAGGAATACCTTTGTGTGTGTGTGTGTGTGTGTGTGTGTGTGTGTGTGTGACGGGGTAGTGGTGGTGGAGTTGCAAAGGATGGGAGATTATGATGGGAGTGAAATAGAAAAAATAACGCTTTTTGAGAAAAAGAAAGAGGAATTGCTTTAGAATGAGCATTTCAAAGACAACTTAAAATAAAAGACTGTAGAATATATATTTTGGCCAGTTTATAAAATGAGTTAATGATACACCTACATAAACTTATTTATTGATTCCTTTATTCACATCTTCCAATATTTATGGGGCATTCTTGTACCCACACTGTTTAAGGGCTGGAGCTATCCTGTACTAAGTACAGTTCCTGTTCTCATGAAGCTTACATTTTAGTCACCCACATTACTAATTGCGTTTTATTATAAGTGTGTTTAAAATTTTGAGGGAAGGGAAACTGAGGTATAGAATAAGGAGGAATTAACGGCATCTCTGTTTTCCCAGGTGTGAAAAACATATAAAGACAGAGCGAAGTAAGGCGGTGTAGTTCTATCATTTCTCTTGTCCTCCTAGTAAACCAGTTCGCACTACCTTGCGCTAACATGGCACCACTGACTGATCTCTTAGGGCAGTGGTTTTCAACCTGTGGGTCGCGACCCCTTTGGGGGTCGAACGATCCTTTCACAGGGGTCGCCTAAGACCATCGGAAAACACATATATAATTACATATTGTTTTTGTGATTAATCACTATGCTTTAATTATGTTCAATTTGTAACAATGAAAATACATCCTGCATATCAGATATTTACATTACGATGCATAACAGTAGCAAAATTACAGTTATGAAGTAGCAATGAAAATAAATTTATGGTTATGGGTCACCACAACATGAGGAACTGTATTAAAGGGTCGCGGCATTAGGAAGGTTGAGAACCACTGTCTTAGGGGCTTTGGGCTAAGTTATGTAATTGTGAGTGTAGTGGGACACAGTGAGCCTTCAATACTCTTTTGCACAAAAGAACTAATTATAACATTATTTTTTCCCCCAAAATGATGTGTGCGGCACTTTTCCCAAGACATAGACCCTGAAAGTAAAGAAATCTGTACAAATAAGGCAGGAGCCATTTATTCATCATCAACATTATCATACTAAAGCGTCTAAAACGTTCTGCATTAAAGAAACTCCTTAATTTTGTTTGAACCAGCATTTCCCACATTTATAAGATAATTTATTTTTTTATTTTTATTTTTGCCTGTAACACCTCCTACTTCCTCCTTTGCTGGAATGCTGCCTTGAAAGGACTCCAGAGGGGTCTCTGGCGCTCTTCTCCTGGCCCTGCAAAGGCTAAGGTGGCGTATTACTTCTCACCTCCAAAGGCCTTGGGCATTGGTGCTTCAAGCTTGTGCTTTGTTGAGCTTCCTTTGGGCCCAGATCCTAGCACTCAGCTTCTAGCTGGGAAGTCAGGAAACAGAAGCCAGGAAATGAGAATTGGACGTTTCCCCTTGGAATCAGAGAGCTTCAGACCTAGCAGAGCTGCATAGCAATCGTTCAGCTGTACTAGTACTTTCAGTGGGAAATTTCTCAAGGTTTCTGAGAAAATACCATTTACCATTGGCAAATGGTAGAAGTTGGAGAAAATTGGGAGAATTTTGTTTTAAAAATTCTTCCTGTTTTCTCTCTTTGGTGCTTTCTATCTTTAGCCACTGAAGCACTAGCTGGTTTATTTCTTTCCTTATTAGATTTTATGATTTTGAGGGATTAGTAATATGTCAAACATTAATGATAACTTCAAGCTAAGAATGGTATACTTGGCTTACTGATTTAGCTAAATTTAGTGGATTTTTTCTGCTTCAATTGGCCTTATGTTATAAAAGCACTGTTTTTAGCTTTGGGCAGCAAAATCCCTTGAGATGATGCCCACGTGGGCCCATTTTCTGATTTTTATGCTTGTGCAGATGGTGTTAGGGCAAAGCTCAAATGTGGTGTTGCACCCTTCCCTGCCTTTTGAAGAAATCTTAGGGCAAATGTGTTCTTGGTCGCTTGGGACCTGTACCACACAGTGAGATTTCAGCCGCATGCCTCATGCAGGCCCTGTATAGCTCCAGACCTCCTTGCTGCCTCGGGTCCCCTTCAGCTTGGCCCCTCATTACTGTGGGGATCATGCTAAGTGAAGTGTGGAAATCAAGAGTCCATAACACCCTCAGAGTGAGGAAGTGCCTTGTGTGTTCTTAATCACATTATTTAATGTGTTTTTTCTCTCTTTAATGTGGTTAAGATGATAGTTGATAGTAGATGTACCATTTACTGGACACTTACTGGGCTCCAGGCACTGTGTTAAGAACTTGACCTATACTCTCTCCTTTCATTTCCACATCTGAAATAGCTGAGTATTACCATCTCTGTTCTGGTGGCGAGTGATCTGGGACTCTGAGAAGTGTGTTTAAGCTTCCCAAGCAAGTAGGAGGTGACCTGGGATGCAGAAGTACAGTCCCGCCCTAATGTCCTGGTGTTGATGATAGGTGTTTTAGCCAATAGCTTTTGGTGTTTTTTTTATCACATCTATGCTTCTTGAAATACTCCAGAAAAGGCACAATGTGGGAGCTGCCAAATGATTTATTCTTTGATGATCTGGAGAAGGCTACTCTAATTTAAGGCAAGGTTCTTTTAAATAGCAAACTCCTGGCACCTTCTATTTAATTGGAAGGGTCATGTTTAAAATAAGCATTGTAAGTATTAACTGTTCTATACAGGGACATATTCTGTCCCCGGGTTCTGTAGGCAGCAAACAATGAGCTGCCTCATCCCTGCTCCCACTGAGCTGGAGCTCAAGCAAGACCGTGTTTGACTGTTGAGCACTCTTCATTGTTTTAGGTACATTATCTCCTTTTATCCTCATGCCAGCCCTTTTGCTGGGCATTCCTACAGAGGAGGAGACTGAGGTACAGAGAGGCTAATGCACCCCGAGACCAAATGACTGGTAAATGACAGAACCAGGATCAATCATTTTACTTTTATCCATTGTGTTATTGCTTCCCCTAAATGCAGTGTTTTGTCTCATAAATCCTAATACATCTCAGCCTCAAATATGGACTTGGCTGGCTCCCCATCCATCCATTGAGAAAGATCCCCTTGCACTGGGGAGGGGTCAGAACAGAGGGTTGGCCCTAGTAGCCCCGTGGGTTGTCTGAGTTATGCTCTGGAGACAGAGATACTTTAAGCCTCATGATTTCTCCTCTCTGAAATTGGTAGTGGTTCTTGTCCATTGTCCATCACCATCGAGGGAGATTTTGAGGGGCAGGGAGAGCCCCCAGGAGGTGACAGGGGATTAACTAGATTTGTACTTTACATTAACATACCTAGAGAGGGATTTGTACATCCACAGGGGATTATGGTTCTTTAACAAGGTTTGTAATTATGGTGTTATGAGGATTCACGTATGACATGGAACTTCAGAACCTATAAAAATAGGACAATGTGAAAAATATATTTGTTTGCTGGAGATAAATTGAATGTAAAGGGCCCCATTATGGGAATACATTTCTGTATTTTATAGTCCAAATAGAAATAAAAAAGCTCTTCACATATAAATATAACCCAATAAAAAGAAATCTGTGGAGTGGTTAAGAATATTATAATGGAGAATATTTTAACCATAGAAATGGTTCATCTGGACAAGTATGTCCCTTTTGTTCTTATTATTCAAATACTCTTTTCACCAATTCTCTCATGAGTCAAGAAGGAGTTTGGCTGTCTCTTGAAATATATTTTTGCCTTTGTTATACTAGCTTTGTGCTTCTTGCTTCGATTACTTCATCTATAGTTGTAAACAGTACATGACATTGTAAATCTTCATTAATGTGATGATAGGATCTATTCATCTGTTTTCCAATGGGATGGAATGCTTGAGAAGGTGGAAAATAAAAAGCAGCACTGTATTACTGGTTCTCCTTTGGTCACAAGTAACAAATTAACTTGAGCTAGCTGAAGTAAAAAGAGAATTATAATAAGGATACAAGTATGTCTTAGGAACTCAAAGGCAATGATGAAGTGGCCCTGGGGAGTGCATAGGACCCGCAGATCAGGAAGGGAACTCTGAAATCAGCATTCTCCCCAAGCACATGTGTGACACAAACCTCACTAAAGTAAGAGAAAAGCTGACAGAGAAGGAAAATAGAAATCTATGCAGTTTATCACTTTACATTTGAGCATGAGATTTAAAAATAGCTCAATCGTATTCTTTGGAAAAAAATTCAGGTTCATTACATGAAATTCTACAGTATAAACAAACTAAAAATTCTCTAAAATTCTGATAATCAGGGCTAATCATAACTATTTTGATAAACATTCTTCTAGACATCCAGGAAATCTCTCTCTCTCTCTCTCTCTCTCTCTCTCTCTCTCTCTCTCTCATGCACACACACATACACCTGCACACACACACACAAATGGAATCAACTGTTTACAGTCATTAGCCTATTTTATTCACTCAGAAGTATATCATAGATGCCTTTTCATAACAATACATATAGACCTCCTGTGAACGCTGCATCCATTTGCGGCTAGGGTTCAAGGTCTGGAGAAGGGGCTGCGCACAAATAGATACACTAGACAAGACATATAAATTTAGAAGGCATGTGGGAGCCAGGTGGAGACCTTACTCTCTAGCAGAGAGGCTCTCTGAATTCTCGGACCCATTAGCTTTTATTTACTAGAATACACATTTGCCCTTTAGCAAAGCAAACAGGCATATCAAAGGTAAAGTTTGGTAAACAGTAAAATGATGATCAGGTTAGGGCCGTGGTCGGCAAACTGGGGCTTGCGAGCCACATGTGGCTCTTTGGCCCCTTGAGTGTGGCTCTTCCTAAGCCTTAGGAGTACCCTAATTAAGTTAATAACAATGTACCTACTTATATAGTTTAAGTTTAAAAAAGTTGGCTCTCAAAAGAAATTTCAGTCGTTGTACTGTTGATATTTGGCTCTGTTGACTAATGAGTTTGCCGACCACTGGGTTAGGGGATTGCCTTCAGCCATTCAGCCAAAAGCAGGGCATATTATGCTGATTTTCAGCCCTTGCTAAATATCAAAGTCCATGAGCCTTCCAGGGGACTTCTTGCATAATTATGCTAACTAGTTGTTGGTCTTAGCCTCTGGCAACCTCCATGATTTTCAGTGTCTATGTAGTTTATTTAACATGTCTATTTGTGGACCTTTAGGACATTTATTTACTTATTTTCTCATAATTATAAACAATTCTATGTATATCAATTTTTCTACTTTGAGTAACTTATTTAGAAATAGAATTGCTGCCAGGACCGGTTTGGCTCAGTGGATAGAGCGTCGGCCTGCGGACTGAAAGGTCCTGGGTTCGATTCCGGTCAAGGGCATGTACCTGGGTTGCGGGCACATCCTCCGTGGGAGATGTGCAGGAGGCAGCTGGTCGATGTTTCTCTCCCATCGATGTTTCTAACTATCTATCTCTCTCCCTTCCTCTCTGTAAAAAATCAATAAAATATATTTAAAAAAAAAAGAAATAGAATTGCTGGGTCAAAGAGTATGCTATTTTACATGCTGACATAATTGCTTAAGTGGCTACATTATGAGATATGTCTATAACATTGGCTATTGTCAATCTTTGGTAAGTGTCAGTTTGACAGGTGCTAAATAAGTCTCAATGTTCTAGAGTTGAATTTTTTTCATTATTAATATAGTTGAGTAAACTTTCTTATAGAAAGTTTTTTAATTTGCTTTGTCTGTTTTGAGGGGAGTATTAATTTGCTTACTGGTTTTTAAAACATTTTTTGCATAAGAATAGCAACGTTTTATAAATTTCTTATATAACTATTTCACCTAGTGTGTCTTATTTTACCTTTTGACCAAAATATAAGTGTTCTCATTTTTACTTTTGATTTGTTTTTACCATTCATATATTTGAGATATTAAAAAATGTACTCCGCCAAATATCTCAATCCTTTCATAGTTTCAGATTTTAATGTCATGATGTCATGTTTAAAAAGAAAGGCCCTTTCTAGCCCTATATTATAAAACCATTCACCTGTGTATTCTTCTAGTATTCATCTAATTCTATCTTGAGCTTATTTTTATCGTAAGTATGAAGAGAGATCTATATTTTTCCTTCCTCCTAAAGAGCAAACCAACACCATTTATTAACTAGACTCACATGCCTACCTACACAGATCTGATTATATAGGGATAATTCTATATCTGGATGTTTACTCTGTTTCATTGATTCATCTGTGCTCTCACTCAGACTGTGCTTATTAGCTGTGGCTGGCTCATTTTGTTGATTCCTACAATTGATTATGGTGATTCTCTGCTTCAAATTGGGTTTCTGTGGAATAAGGTGTTAAATAGTCAGTTTTCAGTTCCTCGGAGAACTGGGGATGAAGTGGGAACAGTTGAAGCAAGAAAGGACCCCTTCACAGACGTGTTAAAGGAACTAAGTAGGGAAAAAGTGAACAAGACCAGAAGAGCTCATGTAGGTTAATTTGCAATGCCTGGGATTTTTGTTTTAAACCTTGGTGGGGGTAGGGAGGGCGATGTATATATCTGGTCTTTGTTTAAATTCAAAGCCATTAAGCATTTCTACTACAGGGAAGAAAATAATGTGTTTTGCCTCTTTGCCAACAGTAACATAATTTTGGTCTTCGAAATAAGTGTCTTGGGACCTTAATTCCCTGTTGGTAAAGAATATCCCCAGCCCATGTGTTGCAGCGGAAATTCATTGTTTCCTGAGTTATTTCCCTTCATGATTAGTGAGGGGGGTGGGGCGGGGGGGGGGGGGGGGAGGTAGGGGAATGACCAAATGTATAGATTGAGATTTTTTCCCCCAAACACTGATGTCTGTAACATTACTTGATTCTGATGGCTTTTATTATTATTTTAGTTATTGCTGCTGAAGGCTTCTCTGATGCTTCAGGATATATTCAGGGAAATTGACTCTCCATAAACTGAGAATTCAGGTGAGTCCTTTAAAAAAGATACAGCCTTTCATTCTTAAAGTTTGATAAAGTGTTAAAATATCATCACTTATACTTTCTTGTTTGATTTTTACCAGGGTTCTGTGAGGCCGGAGTGTACTTGCCCGGTCTTATTACTTCCCTTTCAATTTAATACTCCACCTGGTAGCTGGTTGGTGGGGTAATGGTGGGTGGTTATAAGAGGGGGTGAGTAGCTGGTTTTTTACTTTATTGTATGAATTCTCATTTATTCACATATGTTTGCTTCACAAACCCCCCTTTTTTAAAGTGCTGGGTAAGGAAGTAATGTAGAAACTTCCAATAGTATTTGCACTGAAACTGCGTGGTAGTTCCTGGAGCTCTCCAGGGATGGCATGCGATTGCTCTAGCACAGCGGTTCTCAACCTGTGGGTCACGACCCCTTTGGGGGTCGAACGACCCTTTCACAGGGGTCGCCTAAGACCATCGGGAAACACATATATAATTACATATTGTTTTCGTGATTAATCACTATGCTTTAATTATGTTCAACTTGTAACAATGAAGTTGGGGGTCACCACAACATGAGGAACTGTATTAAAGGGTCGCGGCATTAGGAAGGTTGAGAACCACTGCTCTAGCATGAGGTAAAGTGAACTTTGGTTATAGAATATTGGCTTTTCCCTCTGCTTGTCCTGGTTGTGGCTGCATGATCTCAAGCAGTGTGTAGGAAATAACAAGGGCAGGGAAGGAAGCCATCTCCTGTGGGTCTGGGGCAGGCCTCGACTGGAGTCTGCCAGGTGAAAAAGGATTGGCTTCTACTCTCAAAGCCTGTGTCCTGGCACACCAGATGTGCCAGTTCTGTACTTGACCAGCTGCACAGCTGAGGACAGATTACTTAATGCTGCTGGTCTCCATAAACTGTATAGGCTGGCCCAGCCTAGTTGTTTCCATGCTTATAGATTTTGTAGAATAGGGAAAAAAATTCAGGACCAATGTTTACTATATTTGGGGTGGCTATTTATAAACATAGCTGATGATTATTAAAGCTGAATGAGTATATGATGGTTTACTACATATTTGCATACTGTCCTATTTTGTGTTTAAAATTTTTCATAATTAAAGGTTATTTTAAAAAATAAGTACCATCTACTAACATCATTTCATGAGAGAAGAAGTATTTTAATACTAAAAAAGTAGGCTGTCATAAATTGTCTTTAGGCTGTATGTATTTAGCATGATGAAAACGCTCTTCTTTTCCTGCTTCTTTGTCCTGTCTCTGCTGACCAGTTAGCTGTGAACTAGCCAGAACTGGCCCGAGGGCTGGCATTTGGGAAATATTGGGGTATATGACTGCTAAGGAGTCATCTGCCTCTAAAACGGTGTCATTCTTCTGTAACTGGAAAGGGATGTACTCCAGTTATATTTATCAGCTATTTCCAGAAAATGCTGTGACAGCTAGCATGCTGGAACTAAGAGAAGTCAGAGGTCAAGCAGAAGATGAGGGATTGTTCTGTTGGGAAACCCAAACAAAAGTGGCTCATTCGTGTGAACATTAAATTTAGCTGTGAGCCACCTTGCAGTCAATGCAAAAATGAAGATTGACAGCAAAGAATAGAGAATCTTCCCTTTACACCATTGTAGGCCACCTCTGGTGAGGTGGTATTTCACATATTAGTGTCTGCCTGTGGTGTGGGGGTGTGGAGAGCTGGGGGTGAGGTGGGCTGAATGTCCATCTCTAGGGAGACCCATCCAAAACCGAGTGCAAGGAGCACAAAGCTGGGATGGAGGGGTGGAGGTCACAGGCAAGAGTTGGGAGGCATGGGGAAGGGCAGAGGAAAGGAGCTGTCCTGCCTTGGGATCCTCTGTGGATGTCCTTTGAGAACCTGCAGAAGATGGTAGGTGGTCTGGTCTGGCTGAAGGGCTTGGGCACAGTGTATAGGAAACAGAAACATAAGCCTTTCCCAAGTTTTCAGGTCTGAGAGGAGCATGTCGGGTGTATTTCTATGCTGTGGGTCTGTACAGAACTGAAAACTAGCCTTCCCTTGTACTTCTTCCTGGGGATGTGTGTGAGCTGTAGGGTGGGTGGAGGACAGAGGTGATAATGGGCTAAATTATTAGGACAGTGAAATGATGTGAGGGAGGAGCAACCATACCTCCTATTCCAAAATGCCTGCCTAATCCTGGCTGCTTCTGAAAGTTCTGTGACGTTCTACCAGCGTCTACATCGATTGGAATATAGTGGTTCAGTCCTTTAGAATTCCTCCCTGAACCATTTCTGGCTTTTGTTTGTTTTACATGCCTATTTTCTGGGGAACTCACAGGAAATTTGGCAGACTTACCTGGTTGCTTTCCCTCTATCAACCAACTCTGGGTTCACTCTCTGGTTTATATGCTTCAGTTGGGTTGCTTCCCTTCCCCCCACCCCCTGGGGGGTTATTTATCTCACTACCCTTTTTTGGAAGAAATTATGTCAACAACAGAAATGTTTGTCTTAAAATTATAGGTATATGAGAGATTACCTGAAATCTTGACTTTTCTGAAAGTGTCTAAAGACATGAATAAATGCTAGCAGGAGCTTTTATTTTGACATAAACCAGAGGAAGGGAATTGCTTTAAGGGATTTGAGCCAGTCCAAGTCTGAATAAAATTTAATGAATGAACAATGTAATCAATCAATCATGTTCTGAGCCTCTCAGAAGGCCAGGCCATGCTTGGTAAGATCTTGTAGGGATGAGCAATTACGAATTTGGGACAGCCATGCTTCGGGGGAATAAACATGATGCTTTAAAGGGTTGCGTGTCGGCATATGAGAGAGTGTGTGCATGAATAAGTAGAGGGAGGTGGGGGTTTATGATAAATGACTTGTTTTGCATTTTGCTTAATGACTTGTGGCATAGTCCAGATTTGAAAATAAATGCAATATTCTGAACTTATCTCCATTTTCCTTGCAGGCTTGTAAGAAAAATATTTAAAACCCGATTTCAAATGAAAAACATTGTTTTTGGCTCTCTGGGAATTTTTAGTTCCCACTGTTGTTTAGGGAAGCTATTGACTCCATAAAAACTTAAAGCACAATCTACATAGCTGTTTGTCATTCTGTATCGGCCACTTAAAGGCAGTGACGTCAGTAAAGATAAGTTGTTCCTTGCTTACTTTTCTCCATAAAAAAATGTAATCCGCAATGCACTGGTGTCTTCCTGCCATGTTCCATTAGCTGAATTCTTTGGCTTGCTCTGCTTGTTAACTGTAAACACTGCCACTTGCTCCCCCACTGCTGGCTCTCTGAGTGGCTGGGAGTCCTAATTAGCATCGTGCTAATTAGCATCATCTCCTTGATCAGGGTTCCCAGACATGTGCCAGGCCCTCACTCTGCTGTCTGTGCTTAGTAAATGTTTCAGAACAACAACAATAACACTTTCCAGATTGTTTCTCATAATTATACTTATCCAGGGGCATAATAGAATGTGCTGTTTCCTTGAGCTTTTAGGGTATTTATGCTTATCAGTTCATCTTTTTCCAATGTTAAAAAGCCCTCCTGAAGAACTCAAGATTTGAGCCTTTTCTGTCTAATAATTGATTGGATTTCATAGACTCAAATGTTCTAGAATGCTTATGCCTGCATTTAACTCTTCTACTATGGAATGTGAAACTTTCGGAACCACTTTTTTCTTTTCTTTTTTTTCTGTGAAGTCCCATATTCTGAGGACCTAGAATGATCATCAGAGCCATTTTATTCTGTTTACAACAAGTCAGAATTGGACAGCTTTTCAGAACCATAAAATGGCTAGTGCACTTGTAGAGTTTAAACATGACTTGACTAAGATTAAAATAAAGTAAACACACTGGAAGTCCAGCTGCAGTGGGGATTGCCACATGTATAAATGTAATGCTTAGGGCAACATTTCCCACTTTATCGGATTTAAAGGCACTTTCCTGGTATCTTGTTGTGATCACTGGTTAGCATCCCTGTCTGCCTCCCTCTCTGCACTGATTCACTGTCCGTCTTTCCTTGTGCCCTCAGATGACACATGCAGCCTCTTCTTGTTGTCTCCCAGAGACACTCCCCCCTCCCATTAATAGACAGAAGAGGTTCAAATCTTGGGCAGCTGTATGTTTAATTTTATATGTTCTTTAATCTGGTAACGTCTTCTAGGATTTACCTGTAACTTGATTCTGAATGTTAAAACCAAGAAGCAGCATGTACTCTGTTACAGGTACGTAACTGCTGTTCCCATGGCAGCCAAATGGTGTGGTGGGATTACATTCCTTCCTTTCTCAGTCTCTTGCCCTCACACCTGGGCCCCTCTGCGGACTGTGTTTGAATGGATTCTCCCTTTCACGGGTCACCAGCTGCCTTGAACGAAGCCTCAACATTTCCTAGACTCTGTTTTCCCATCTTACCTAGAACCCACTTATTTTCCCACAGCCCCTCCTCCTCCACCTTCAGCCAGAACATTTTGATTTCCGTGTGCTGCCTGCCTCTAAGAAAGTGCTGATGGCCAGGAGAAGCTGTGACTACTGTTAGAAAAGCGACCTTAGGCCCTGGTGTCTCTGAGGGGGCAGCAGCTTGGTCTTTGAAATTCGCTGAGGCCCTGATGTGTTAGCACCTAGGTTCTGAGGCCTGGTGTCTGCTGCAGTCCTTATACCAGCCTCATACCAGAATGGAACAGATGTTGTCATTCACACGCTAGACACCAAGATGTTGAGATCCGGATGGGAAGCCTCCAAGGCCTCCACTGGGAAGTGCTTCTTAGACCTTGGGGCTGCCTGGGGCGCGATGCCAGCTGCGGTTTCACAGGTTAGAAAAGACTTCTGTCTTCAGAACCTCTTACTTTCCTCAGTAGACCTTCATCTTTCCCCAGAAAAGCACTGCTGCTCTAGGAAATTCGGCTCCGCTTCATTCCCCATCACCTCCTTCTGTGGCTGCTGTGTGGCCAGCAGCTCATGGTACCGAATTCTGTGACTGGCAATGGGAATATCCTCACCTGGGTCATGTTCCCTTTGTGAGTCTGAAGTGAGGAATGGGGCTCCCTACTCAGCCCTGCTGGTAGGTTGGAAAGGTGCTTTGTCAGTGGTGGTTGCTGATCAAGATGTTTTCTTAGAGCCTCAAGTATGTGTGTGAGTCAGGTACATTGGATTATGTTAATATGCGGTATGCTTTGGTAGTTATTTTAGAGGGAAGGTTGGAAAAACAATTAAGTTTTACTTTTCACACTTCCTTTTCTCTCACGAATGCAGTGGTCTGCATATGTCTTCTGGTGTAACTGTATTTAGTAAGTGACTATTACAGCAGTGACCAGATGGACGGCAGGTGCCCTGGGCAGGTGGGTCCCTCATGCAGCGTTGGCGTTTTTCCCTCTCCGGGCTGCTCCCTCCTCACTATACAGACCCCATGGAAGCGTTGGCAGTGGAAGCAGCAGTCTCTCCATGAACTTGTTATCTCCCAGTGGGTGGCAGCGGTTGGGGTCCATCTTTGTTACGTCCGTTAGGTCAGGGCGGCAGCGTTAACATGTGCTGCCTCGGTGCAAGTAGTGCTTAGTCTCCAAACATCTGACCTCTTTATGTTTAGTTCCTCAAATAAGTATTGAATGAAAGGGCAATCTTCAGAGATGGGCCTCACTTCCTTATGGAGGAGGTATCTGGCCTTAGTGAGGTCACAGCTTAATGAATAGATAGGGGTCAGTATTTACAGTGGTGACTAGGGTGCTGGTCCACATTTAAAGTTGATCATGATAAGCCGTCCAAAGTAACCTGCCGTCATCTTGCCATGGTTAATTCTGATGTGGCGATTTTTTATTTTCATATCTGTTGATTGCTTTTAAGGTTAGGAAAGAGTGCTGGACAGAGAAGTAATCCGTGTGAGACATTTTTGGTTCCATTATACAAAGATCACTGATCCTCATAGTTATGGAAGCCCAGTGACACTTGGGCACAAGTGATTTGGAGGGAAAATGTATTAGGACAATTTAAATCTTGGTCAACATTTTATTCTATACCTGAAAAGTAGCTTCATCTAAAAGGTTCTATAAAAGGAAGACTTTTATAGAACCCAGTCCCTCAGCGAGAGAAGGAAATAAATGAAGTTTAAAAAGTCTTTCTTGTCTCTGGACCCTAAGTGTTCCCCCAAGACATTATATATTCTTTCATTTCTTTGCCTCTAAGCAGTGAATCAGGATGCAGTCTCCCCTGCAGGAGACGGTTCGGCTCCAGGATGCTCGGTTAATTCTGCCGTCCCTTTGGGAAGTTTGATGCAGGCGCGGGGGACAGCGGTGGAAGTGAGGCTCTTGCCCCCTCTGTCCACTCTTCTCAGAAGCTGGGACTCAGAGGAAGCACATTCAATACCCTGAACTAGGAAGCACTGACATAAAAATGGACACCAGAGTCTATAATGACATGGCCTTGTTCTGTTTTTGTCTACACATTTCCAGAGAGACCGCAGTATCTATGGTGAATAAGCGAAGAGATTAAATTTAGAGAAAGAAGTGGGTATTCTAATGAGTAGAGTAGGCCTTCGAAAGAAAGTAACATTTATTTCTGGGTTAGTTGATGTACGTTTTAAGGGTCTGAGGTGGGCTGTTAAGGGCTAGTGGGGACTTGGCTTCTTCCAAGATGAGCAAAATTTCATTCTTTACTTGGGAGTGAACTTCTAAATTCAGCACTTAAGGCAAAAATTTCATATGAACACAGTTGCTCGTGACCATCCTTTAAGAAGATGTCACACTAGACGCAATTATCCTATCTCCCAATCGGTTCAACACAGTGGGCTTTTCTCAAAGCTTAGGAATAGCTTGCTGCTAAGTAGTCGGCTCCTGTATTTAAGGGCCACATTGTAAATAATAGAAGAACTCTTGGCATCCAGATAGGACCCCAGGAAGCACTTAGAAACTGAGCAAGCCCAGGGAACTGTAAATTCTTACATCCCTGCCATGGCCATTGTGGGACTTACATGCTCATTGAGAGGAATGGGAGAGGAGCTGCCTGCCAGATTGTTATTACGGAAACTTTCAAACACGTTTAAAGGTGAAGAGAATTATATGGTGAACTACATACCCATTCCCCAGATTCAATGCTAAATAATTCTTAGCCAGTCTTATTTCATCGATACATACTGTTCTTTTCCTACCAATTGTTTTTAAGTGCATCTTTGCTATTTTATTTTTCCTTGGTTATTATTTCAGTATATGGCTCTAAAAGGACTAAAAACGTATCTAACTATCTTATCACACCAAAAAACATAAAAATTACCAGTACTTCCTTAATATCATTAAGTATCAAATTAATGTTCAAATTTCCTCAATTGTTTTATACTACTTCTTTTTTTAAAAAAATATTTTTATTGATTTTAGAGAGGAAGGGAGAGAGAGATAGAAACATCAATGATGAAAGAGAATCATTGATCGGCTGCCTCCTGCACACCCCACACTGGGGATCAAGCCTGCAACCGGGGCGTGTGCCCTGACCGGGAATCGAACTGTAACCTCCTGGTTCATAGGTTGACGCTCAACCACTGAGCTATGCTGGCAGGGCTATAGTACCTCTTTTTAAGTTTCTTTGAGTCAGGATCCAAATAAAGTTTACACATTGCAATGGACTGATGTCTCTAATCCCCTTTTAATCTACAGGTTCCCCTTCTGTATCCCCCGGCCACCCCCACCCCTACTCTTGTGATTTGTTTGTTGAAGAACGTGAGTTGTTTGTCCTTTTAGAGCAGAGATTCTCAAACAGGGGGGACCCTCTTCCCCCATCTATGGACACTTGGCGTGTCTAGAGGCATTTCTTGTTGTCACCACTGGGGATTGCTACTGGCATCCAGTGAGTAGAGGCCAAGGATGCTGCTAAATATCCTACAGAACACAGGACAGCTCCTCACAACAAAGGATTCCCTGGCCCCAAATGTCAGTAGTGCTGAGGTTAAAAAAACTATGCTGTAGAGTTTTCCAGTCTGGGTTTTCACGATTGCTTCTTTGATGATACCATTTTACATGTTTCTCTGTTCTTTGTGTTTTCTGTGATTTATTACTTATATCTCCAGTAGTCAGATTCAGATCTGGGTTTGTTTGTTTTTCCTCCAAGGCTACATACATCACAGGCAGACAGCGTATTTTCACTAAAAAATACATACTGGGCACTGATGATTGTTGCCTCGACCCTTTAATTTATTAGTGATTATAAAAACATGATATTACAATTCTATCATTCCTTCCTTGTTTATATACAAGAATACTTGCGTAAAAATAAATTTAACCTCAACTATTTGTTTACCCTGAGGTTCATGTAGGAAAGTCGGGACAAATGCTTGATACTTTCCCTTTATTTTCAAAACAATGAGTTCCCTAGCAGCATCCTCTAAAAGTGATCACTGAGGTTTTATTTATTTATTTGGCTTGTGTTTTCTTCTTCTTTTTTTCAATGTAAATATAATTGATGCATTTCAATTAAATATTCTTATTGATACTGGAATTGTCTCATATTTGACCAGTAGAAGCTAATTCAAGTGACTTGTGGAAACTAATTCCTAGTCCTTTTGACATGACTTGTGTTTTTGCATTTTTCTGTACTTTGTGGCACAACAAAATGTTACAGGATTGTCTTATCCATTTCTTCTTTCAGACTTAGTCATCATTTCTTTAAGAATCCCTGGTTTCTTTGAGTGTTTAGAGACACAATATAGAAATTAGGAATGTTTATAATTACTGGATTTATCATTGTTTCTAGATCTTAGTGGATCAAACTAAGGAATATACATGTATGTATATGTATGTTTGTATGTACAGAGCAGAGATAAAACCGATTATTAGTTCATACTAATACTTCCAGGTGAAATCCAGGTATATAGCACAGTAATACAGGACTTTTACTAGCTTCCACCCAGAATCCCAGTTCAGTAATACTATCATAGTTTTGTATCTGCTTTATCGCATATATAGACACAACAAACTGTGTTTTAAAGACATTTGGAATAGTTTTTCTCTGTGATTGTGTCTCCAACTGGATAGACAGTTAGGCTCATTGATTTCATTGTATTTTCTGTTTTTAGAGATTCCCACTTTAAATTTATATTTAAATAATTTTACACAATATTGTCAAGGTTTCAAAGCCTCATCTATAACATAAGGCGTAATCAGATCTATTTGCTTTTACCCCAGTCCCCTCTCCATTCTGTTTTCTCCCTCCCCATTAGGTAGCAATTGAAAAAAAAATATATCCTTGTGTCCTATCCTTATACCCTTTTATAATGCATAAGCAAATGTATGTTGCTGGACATTCGGGCGTTGTTATCTTTTACCGTTAGAAATAGTGCTGTGGAGAATAGCATTGGGCACTCCTAAAATCATTTTTCTTTTTAACCTCATAGAAGTTAAGTGTATGTATGATGTGATTCCTTTCAAGAAGGGCGAGAAGGATGTCTGCACGCCGCTGAGACTGCACAGAGCTTTGGAGCAGGAAACAGAGAGGGAGCATGTCTGGGAGAGATGGAGACGAGCATTTCAGTGGAAGAAAACAGGGCTTAGGAAGGTTGGTTCGATCCAGGTTTCCGTGACCTGCATTGCCAGGCCCAGGGCTGTGGCTTTCACATTCCAGTCCAGGAGTTAGCAATCTTTTCCGGTAAAGGACCCAGTTGTAAATATTTTTAGGTTACTGTCTGTGTTGCAACTACTCAGCTCTGCTGTTGGAGTGCAAAAGGCAGCCATAGACCATTTATAATTAAGCGAGGGGGCCTGTGTTCCAATAAACTAGATTTATGGACACAAATGTGAATTTCAAGATTTTCATTTATTATGAAATATAATTATTTTTTTCAATTATTTTCTCTTCAACCATTTAAAAATGTAAAAACCGTTTTTAGTCTGTGGACCATCACTTGCCAAACTCTGCTCTGGGCTTTTGGGAGACATAGGAAGTTCAACACAGGAAGGCCTCGCTCAGAAGGATCATCACAGTGGATTAAAGAGGCCGTTGTCAGCGGGAACGAGCCCAGGTTCAGGAGGCTGCTGATGGTCACAATGTGGATGTAGTTGGAAGGTGGCTGAACAGAAGTGGATTTCTTTTCTTTTTTTCTGCATGGCCTGCGATTGGAGAATTATTGGACAGCATAGAAGCATTACATTGTTTGGTCATTCTTACTTTTAAAAGCTGTGCTCTATAATTTCCTACAAGTTAGATACAGAGAGAGAGCCAGACCCACCATCGCACATGGTGTGGACTTGGGAAAAATCGCCTCATTCTTTGCTGCCTCCTCCTCCTCCCACCCTCATCCCCCATCAAGAAACCCAATATTGACCCCATTTGAACGGTGAGCCTTTTGTATGTGCTGCCTTGTACACCTTGTTTCCTATGACATTTGCAGGCTAACTGCTGAGAAAACGGTATTTTGTTTGTGGGAGAAAAATCAAAGATGGTATCGATGAAAAATGCATTTTCATATAATGGAAATTATTAGAGCAACTTTTAAAATGTCACTGCAGATTCATGCAGACAACAAGGAGCGGAATACATTAGAAAGTAGGTCAAGTTCTCTCATGTTTATGAATGAGGTAAATTACAGTGTAGGTTTAGGTTTATAAAGTTGTGTATACTACAGTTCATATGAATTACCCTAGCCCAAATGATATTAGACCAAAATATAATTAAAATAAATTGAGTTTGTTTCTTTGTCCTTTGTGGCTTAAGTATTTTATACCGAATATTTTATGAATTTAATAAACTAGGAAAAGTGATGAGCTTCTTGTTATTGCTCACATTTCCTGTATGAGACACAAAATCCACTCTAGGGAGTTAGAGCTAAAGTAGATTTAATCCAGGGGCAAGTGCTTCCAGAACCCTTCGAAGGTTTCGAGGAATCGGCTCCAGGCTGAGCCTCCAGGACACCCCCACCCACAGAATCATTTTCTCCTACGGAATTGGGAGAGGGGCTGTGGCTGCTGCTGCGGGAAGCTATTGAAGTAGGAACCCAGGGCTTGAGGTGCCAGCTCCCGCAAATCACCTCCTGCGAAGCGAAATTGCTTCTCTGGGATGCCCGGGCACTCTGCCCCTCTCCCCCATGGCTCAGTTCTAAATCAAAGTCGCCTGGGAGCCTGTCTCATTGGGAGGTTCTAAGCCACGTTGGGCACTATAGTGGCAAATAAGTCTGGACAGTATGTAAGGCTTAGCTCTCTAGCCTCTCCATGCCACAGGGGAGCCAACCCACTGTGTTTGCCTCCGTTTCCAATTTTAGTAAATGCCACTTCACATGTGCATGCTGCTGCAACCCCACCGTTGAGGGAGAGATCATCAGAATTTGCCTTCCTGGATACACGTGATACATTTTTATAGACTTGTATAGTGGTGATAATAACTGGTGTAATACAGTGTTACTAGTTAACGAGTATTAGTTGATAGTGTTAGTGATGGTAACGTGAAGGGAAGGAACACCTGTGGTTTAATAGTAAAAGCTTTAGTGATTGTGGAATCCAGGCCTGGAGAACACATTTCATTTTCTCCATGAAGAATGGTGAGTCCAAATATTGTCCCGACCATCCACTGCTCAAGCATTTATTGTGTTAATCCAGGTGTAACGTCAGTGATAAAGCATTCGTTCGCCATTTATTACCGCTAACTTTCTCACTGTCAGATTCTTTTATGAGAGGAAAGTAGGCACCCGTTCTTCAGTCTGGGAAGGAACAATCACTCACAAGTGAGTAACTGGAAGTGGTACTTCAAACAGAAGGTTATTGATTTTGAAACAGGCAGACCTGGGTTCAAGTCCCAATTCCCTCATTTTCTAGATTTATACAGGTTTGCAAATTTTTTCTTTCCATACTTCTGTCTTCCGTGTTGAAGGGAGTTGGAAGTACCCTCCTCATAGTGCTGTAAGGCGATGCCCAGCACAGGCCTGGCACACAGCCAGTGCCCATGGTGGGCTGAGGCTGGCTGGCTATGGTGGCGCCACCATCAGAGCTTGGAGGGCGCTGTGTCCTTTTCTCCTGTCCTGCTGAGTGTTCCATGTGGGGAGGCTGCTGTGTCTCTTCACAGCACTAATCTTCTCTCCTGCAGCCCTGGGGCCCTTGGAGCCTGCTTTCTTTTGTGCTGTGGGCTTTCTCCGGCCCTTCGAGCACCCCTGGATCCCTCTCAGACTTTCTCTTTCCTCCAGGGAAAAGACCTCTCTCAGTGCTTAATGGCAACGGAGCCATCCTGGGGTCACAGAAGTCGTGGTGGCTTTTTATTTGTCATGCAGACATCGAGACCTCTTTCTGAGGCTTGAAAGGCTGATGGCCCCTCTCCTTCCTAATTAGATTACTGACTCCATTTCAGCGATGGTTTTAAGCTAACGTGGCCTTCATTCCATTGCCTTTGCATGTTTTTTTCTTGACTCCATCTCTCCTTTGATTTCCCAGTGGTACCTAAAGTAAAGTGGGTGACAGAGTTGGGAGCACATTGGAGGGTGCTGTGCCCTTTTTCATATATATATATGTGTGTGTGTGTGTGTGTGTGTGTGTATATATATATATATATATATATATATATATATATATATATATGTATGTATGTATATATCTTTACCTGAGAATATTTTTCCATTGATTTTTAGAGAGAGTGAAAGGGAGGAAGGAAGAGGAGGACAGAGAGAGGGACAGAGAGAGAAACATTGATATGAAAGAGACACATCGATTGGTTGCCTCCCGCATGCTGCCCTGACCCGGGCCAGGAATGGAGCCTGCAAAGGAGGTAGGTGCCCTTGTGCCCTTTGGTCTGAGGGCTGATGCTCTAACCACTGAGCAAAACAGGCCAGGACTTGGTCTATATTTTTTTAGCAAACCTCCAGAATGGCTGTAACTTAGTGGAGTTTTGGGGAAAATGTAACAAATAATGAACAAAAGGTTCAAAAAGATCCTTTCAGAGCATCATGTACCAAGCGAGTTTCTGGGTATGTTGCCTGTTTAGTTTTTTATTTGTTAGGATATTTTGATCCCTATGTGTAGCAGACCTGACTCCCCCGTTCTTTTGTGTGGGTCCCCGGGTGGGCCCACTATCCCTTTGAGTTTACTGTCAGCACAGCATGGGCAATGGGCCGCACACACATTAACTGCAGTGGAATCGAGCCACGTGGCGGGTGACAGTGAGAACCACTCCCTGCTGACTGCAAGCAAGTATGTTGCCTTCTTTCTCTCTAGTGTCTAACCTCGAGGACCTTGACCTTGAGCTGCTTATAATTTGTGCAAACTCTATCTGATATGTTTAACCGTTTGGCAAGGATTTGAATCTTAATCCTTTGCCAAGGATTTGAGTCACGTGACTAATACTTTTGTATATTTGAAGATTTGAGTTTGCGTTAAATATTAAGTTGGCCTACCCTTCCTTAGATCTAATTGACTCATTTATTTACTCAGCAGTCATTTATTGAACATCTATAAAGTGCCAGGCATTCTGCTGGATATTGGGAGCATTCTCTCATAGCAAGAGAGAAATGGGAAATATTGTAACAATGTTGGTGCAAAGGGTTTAAGATAGAGTTAGAGTTGATAAGTAGATTTTATGATATCTAGTAAAGGGTTTAGGCTCACTCCCCCCCCCCCCCCGCCCCCCAAGAACAGTAGGAGTCCATTAAAGGGTTTAAGCCAGTGGTTCTCAACCTTCTGGCCCTTTAAATACAATTCCTCATGTTGTGACCCAACCATAAAATGATTTTCGTTGCTACTTCATAACTGTAATGTTGCTATTGTTGTGAATCATAATGTAAATATCTGATATGCAGGATGGTCTTAAGCGACCCCTGTGAAAGGGTCGTTCGACCGCCAAAGGGGTCACGACCCACAGGTTGAGAACCGCTGGTTTAATCTAAGTGGGATCTAGTCAGACATGAGCTTGAGGAAGACCGCTGGCTGAGATGTGTGTGTTCAAGAAAAGATGTGAGGGGTGGAGGGGGGACCCAGTAGGGAAGCTGTTGCAATAATTTGGGCAGAAGATGATGGTGTCCTTGAGCAGGAGAAGAGGACAGATTTGAGAGACACTTAGGAGTCAAAGTTGTCAGACATGAGGGGTTGGATGTGGGTATGCAAGAGAGACTCATGTTATGGATAATTCTACCATTTCTGGTTAGCAATTGGGTGGATGTTGGTGCCACTGAGATGAGCAACTCAGGAAGGGAAGCAGGTTTGGGAGGGGTGGTGGCAGGGGTGAAGGGATGAGCTCATTTTCAATGAGATGAAATTGATATGCTTGTGAAAGATCTTGGGGAGAGGCAGTGTAGACTTGGATAAGGAGCACAGGGGACAGGCCTGGCTTCTGTGTGCAGATCTGATGAGAGCAGGTGAAATCCACCAGCCAGGGGTGCAGAGAAGGAGGAGAGGGACTAGGAGAGAACTCAAGAACCATGAGGCTTAAGAGCCGGCAGAGGAGACTAAGAAGGAGTGGGTCAGACAGATTGAGGGAGTCCCCTGGAGTGGCCAGTATTGTCCGGTGCTGTGCAGACAGGGAAAGCAGGAGTGACCTTGTCCATGCTGGGCAGAGGCCAGAAGAGGAACAAGGTAAGTAATCAGGGGCCGTCAGTGTGGAGAACTCGTGCAGGAACTGTGGCTGTGTGGGGAGGACAGAGGCAGCACAGCGCCGGCCGTGTGTGGCTCCGCTGGGCGTGCTTTGCTGTAGTGCTGGGAGAAGCGTTAGTGGAGAGGAATGCTGCTCCTGTGCTTCCTTCCTCCTCATACTTACTGCGCTGTTATGCATCCTCTTCAAAATGTTTTCATTGTGTGTGCATTTCTGCTTAGAGACACTATATTTAATATATACGGTTGGTTCACTAACATTGAACTCAATGGCCAACAGACCTCTAACTGCAGCCTGAATGAAGCTTAGCTAACATATTTTTTCCATAAGGCACATCACAGCCTTCTTGCACTTAGGAACTAGATAGCGCGATGCTTGGGGACATTTTAAACAGCTGAATCACCAGCAAAAACACAAAAATTCGAAAGTCATGACATTGAATAAACCGCAAAAAGGACAGTTGTTTACAGTCTGAGAGCTGAGACAAAAAGGCAGAACATTGTTGTCTTGGACCTCAGCTGGGAATGTGTATATTGGGCAAATCAAGGTTGTTACCACTTTGCCTGTGTCCACAAATAACCAGGAAAAATAATCAGGAAAGGGCTATGAGTTTGTTTTTACAAATGTTTTATTGAGTGTAGACATCTGGAATACCGTAAAACATGCGTTATCTCTAGATTCAAAAAGGAGCAAGCTCAGTGGTTAGAGCGCTGGCCCGGGCACCCAAGGGTCTCAGGTTTGATTCTAGTTTGATTCTAGATGTACCTGGGTTGCAGGTTCACTCCCTGCCCTGTTCAGGGCTCATGTGGGGGGCAACCAGTTGATGTGTCTCTCTCATATCGATGTCTCTCTTTTTTTTTATTGATTAAGTTATTACATATGTGTCCTTATCCCCATGTTACCCCCCATCCCCCCCACTCGTGCCCTCACCCCCCTGTTGTCTGTGTCCATTGGGTAGGCCTATATGCTTGCATATAAGTCCTTTGGTTGATCTCTCCCCCTTACCCCCACCCTCCACTACCTTCCCTCTGAGGTTTGACAGTTTGATCGATGCTTCTCTGTCTCTTTCTCCCTCTCTCTTTTTCTTACACCATCCCTCCCCCCTTCCCTCCCTTCTACTTTCTCTGAAAAAGCAATGGAAAAAACATCCTCTGGTGAGGATTAACAAAAATAAAAATAAAAGTGTCAGGGTTGGTTGGCGTACATGATGGAGATCAATGAAGTATCCTGAGAGTAATATGGTCCCTGAAAAACTTCTACAGTTTGGAGTAGGGTCTCAATCACATGAAAGGCAAAGCTGTTCACTTTGCCTTTAGAGAACTAGCATTTCATTGGATGTACACAGTATTTTAATTTTTTTTAAGTCATTTCACTTCTGAAGTCCCTCTTTCTTTTTTAAAATATATTTTTATTGATATCAGAGAAGAAGGGGGAGGGAGAGAGAGATAGAAACATCAGTGAGAGAGAATCATTGATGGGCTGCCTCCTGCATGTCCCCTACTGGGGATGGAGCCTGCAACCTAAGCATATACCCTGACCGGGAATCAAACCATGACCTCCTGGTTCATAGGTCGACACTCAACTGCTGAGCCTCACTGGCAGGGCTTGTAGAAGATCCCACCCCCAACTTTGTGTGACTCTTCAGATTTTAGAAATTTAAATGTAAAAAAAAATCATATGCCTTTTGGAAATTTTACGTTTATCTGAGTAATACTTAAAACGTATTTCTTCTTCTATTGCTGAGGTGTATTAAATTTGAAGAATATAATATCTCCATCTCCAACAATATAATTTCTGCCTTGTTGTCTGTACTTCCCAGCAGCCTTGACTGCATTTTCAGAATCTTCCTCTTTAAAATCTTCATATTTCATGACTTCAGCCATAGCGAATCCTTTCTGAAAATCTGTGTGACTCTTTCCTGCAGCTTGAGGAGCCTTTGTCCCTCTCCTGGGTCCATGCATGCACTTACAGGGGCTGCAGTGAGAAAGTATTCTAGCTGGCTGGGCGCTCCACCCTCAGCCTTAATGGTCTGTGGCAAAGCGCTCTGTCATGTGGGCTTCCAGATGCTTCTGCCTCTCCTCAGCACTCAGTTCTTGCCACTCGAGTTCCCAGGCCCCACTGAAAGGAATGACCAAGGCACCTGGGCCAGATCTGTCCACCCACTCTTCAATTTTTTTCTTTTTAAATATATTTTTATTGATTTTAGAGAGGAAGGGAGAGGGAGAGGGAGAGGGAGGAGAGAGAGAGAGAGAGAGAGAGAGAGAGAGAAACATCAATGATGAGAGAGAATCATTGATTGGCTGCCTCCTGCATGCCCCCTACTGGGGATTGAGCCCGCAACCCAGGCATGTGCCCTTGGCCGAAATCGAACCCGGGACCCTTCAGTCCATAGGCTGATGCTCTATCCATTGAGCCAAACCAGCTAGGGCCACCCACTCTTTAATTTTTATCAACCATTGTTTTTCTTTCTAATGTAGTCTTTTTCAGAAAGATTAACCAAGTAGACCATTGGTTCTGAAGTCAAGAGTAAGTGTGTTTTCAACGCTCAATCTCTTTGTCATTCAAATCATGATGGAAGTGAACAGGTTTCTTTTGATCTCTAACCCAGGATTTGACTTAACACAAATGTCATATTCGGGTTTTAGTTTTTTACCTCCTCCTCTCACAGCCACTTTTCCTAGTTTATCTATAACGGGCCCAGTCATTTCCTCACCTGTAAGCTGGAGCTCTTCGAGTATTATTTCTACGTCTGGGATAGGACCTGCACTTCCTTCAACATGGGTGATATCAGCATCTTCAAAAGCTCGTGTTAGATGAAAGACTCCATCACAGGCACTAATATGAGATAAGAAGGCATTTCCCAGGCCTTGTCCATTGAGACCAGCACTACCCCCTGCATTTAGAAAGGCAGGGATTTTGCCTGCTGGTCTGTGGTCCTGGCAAAGGAAATCAAGCCTTTCATCTGGCACAGGCTCTGCTCTCATTAGAGCCAGCAGGGCCGAAGGGGGCGTTTTCTGCTGAAGCCTGAATATCGGTTAGTGCATACATCGAAGGTGGTAGATTTCCCAACATTTGATGCAATCCAACAATACTACTTTTCAAGGAGTTTCCAAATCTCCCAATGATTGGGGGTGGCTTAATAACATCAACTCCTGTTTTGGGGGCATCCTGCCCTAGTGAGCAATGACTGGTCCCAGAGGCAGTGGCAGACAGGTCCTACCAGCAGCGGGAGGCTGGGAGGAAGGAGGAAGGAGGAGAGAGTGCAGGCTGGGCCTCTCCACCCAGCAGCATTCGTGACGGCAGTGGCCATTCTCTGAGTTTTAATGTTCTGATTACATTTGAGTGAGTCAGTGAATCTGCAACTATAGAATCTACAAATAATGAGGAATGATGGTCTGTCTAAATACACACACAGTAGTACTACTATTAAACACATACATTTATGTGTCTGTGGGTGTGTCTGTCTATTCATTCATCTATCTATTTTGAAAACCATGAATTCACACCAATACTTGAAATTCCAATTTAACACCATTGGGTTCCTTACCTAGTTTTTCGCTGTTTGGGGCCACCATGCCACCACTCCCCCACCCCCAGTGCCTTTGCCGGCACCTGCCTTATCCTTTTCCCACATAATGACTGGAAGGGAAGAGGGAGGCGTGCAATTACATATTATGATCACATTTATATTCTATAACCCAATTTAAAATAGGATGATATTCAAATATTTTAAAGCCTTTTCTTCTTGTCCTAATTTGAGATAATGCAATCTTATTTGAGAAAAACACTAAAAGCTCAAAGCTGACGAGGTGCAGGAATTGAGAACTGACTTTATACTATTGACTTATGACAGCCATGCCGTCTGGGACAGAGAAACACCTGTTCTAGGCTCAGGTGTGAAAGATGGGATCACCGGTTGTGCCAGAGCCTCAGGAGTAGTTGTGACTGAAGACCCATTCTCCCCAGACACTTGGGGGTGTTTGCCTCCATCAGTACATGGCGAGTCCCTGGAGGGCAAGGGACCATGCCTGTGTCACCAGGGCCTCGCATGTGAAGTGACTGGTGAACATTTGTGACTTTATTTGACCACGTTCCACTAGGTAGTTGTCCAGCCTTTGTCTGAAGGCCTTTCCTTATCTCCTAGTGCTCTTGGCCTCTTTCCCTTCAGTTTCTCTGGACACTCATTTCTCTTCTTCCTGCAGGAAGCCTTCCAGGCCCTCCCTAACCAGAGGGATCATTGCGTTTCTGAAAGCTCTGGGGAGTTTTACTATCTAGGAGCTAAACAGAAGCTTTGGAACCCCAACTCTAGCACCTACTAGATACATGGTCAAGAGAAAGTCCCTGAGCTTTCCCCAATCAGTATAATAATCTGTAAAAAGGGGATGAGCAGTGCCTGCCTCCCATGATTCGGGGAGGGTTACAGGAGACGGTGTTTGGAAAGGACTTGGCACAGTGGCTGTACTTAGTCAGTGTTAGCAAAGGTGTCGGTGGTGAATGACTGTTGATCTGGCACTGAGTGTGTCATGATCAGTTCCGGCCCTTTCCCCAACTTGGTGATAAACTCCAAATTGGGGTAGAGATCTTGTTTCCTCTTTCTTGTTGGTATGTAACCCCCACCCCCGACTTGTCCACCTGTCCCCCTCCTGTCTAAGCCCAGTGCTGTGCACCTAGTAGGTATTATAACCTGTTGGTTTGCCATTGAACAATCTAAGACCTCTCTACTGGGACACAATTTTGCCAGTAGAGCAGTTTCCTTTCTCTTGTCAGAGTGCTGGGAGATGCTGATTATTTTCTCCAACCTTTCTTCTTTTTTGTTGATTATGAGTCAATATTCTGTATAACATGGTCGATGTCACAGTCTGCTGCTGCTAGGAGGTGGTGTTTTCCAGGCTTTCTCAATGCAAGCGCTGCCCTCTGTCCCTATTGGATTCTTAGGCTCTTTTTAGGCAAAGACATGGCTGTACTATTACCCTTTGTTTTACCTTTGAGGAGGATGACAATGAATACCAAAAAGTTCTTAAAACACAACCCATTGCTGACCTGGTTAACCACCAGCCTGGGCTTTTGATGGTAATGCCTTTTAGTAACTGGATTGGGTTTTGTAAAATCACAGCAGCATGGGATACAGTGGGTAATGATTCTGCCTGCTTTTGAAACAGCCTTCCCCCACAGGGAGTGCTGCTCAGCCAGAGGCCGGGCTCATGGCTGGCGAGTGCAGCGGTTGTGGCAGGAGCCTCTCCCGCTTCCGCAGCAGGGCTAAGGACCCCTTGGGGAATGTCTGCCTGCCCAGAGCAGACCTAAGCTGGCGGAAGGCAGACATCACTGTGAAAGGGCACAGGCCGGGCTGAGGGACCGCCTCCCCTCCACCGCCCCCCCCCCCCCCGCCCCCAGTGCACGAACGCTGTGCACCGGGCCTCTAGTAATCATATAATTCTATACTAAAGGATACACGAATGTGGTGGCTATCTTTCTCATAACCTTTCTGATACCATGATGGGTACTAAGTGACTAAGGGGCAGATAGCATATACAATGTGGATACACTGGACAAAGGAGTGTCTAGGACAGGATGGAGCCAGAAGGTGTGAGATTTCACCACACTACTCAGAACAGTGAAATTTAAAACTTACAAATTATTTATTTCTCACATTTTCCATATAATTTTTTCAGGTCTCAGTTGACTTCAGGTAACTGAAACCATGGAAAGTAACACTGCAGACAAGAGGGATTGCCTGTATTGTACGGATTCAGCATTTGCTCTAACACATTAGTGCAAAATGATATTCCAGGGCTATTACATCATCTCTTTCCTAAAGATATGAAGTCAGTTGTCTAAGGTAGAACTGGAAATAAATGTTAGGGGTCATCCATAGCTTTGTAAGAGAAGTAACCAGAACTCAGGAATGTGTAGGTGGTAACAGGGGATACAGGTAATAGTTAAAAGCTAAAGCTTGGGGCTCAGACTTCCTTGTTCAAATTCTGGTTCTGCCACTCATTAGCTCTGTGACGATTAGTAATTTTTTTCTCTCTTTCCCTCAGTTTATTCACCTATCAAATGGGTTTGGTGATTTTATTTTAGTGTTTACCTTCATAGGGTTTTTATAGAGTATTTACAACATGGTTTACATAGAATCAAGCCCATGGAAAACACTGAATAAAGGTATGCTGTTGTTCTTATCAATGTATTTTGCTGCTTTTTATTGTGATCTGTGCAACAGGAAAGGGCAGAAATTAAAAATCCACCTTCGTAATTACTGAGAATGTGCAACTTATGCTCTGGTTCTTTTAAATTAGGCAAAGCTGTGTTGTCTTAGCCAATGGATCCTGTGTCTTACAAAACTACAAAAGCCGTGTATAGTATGTGTTGCATAGCCAGTGGGTCCTGTGTCCTGTAAAACTTACAAACAGCTGACAGGGAACAAATTAGGCTCACACACGTTGGTAGGATGTGAAATGGTACAACCTCTTTGGTGTTTTCTTCAGCTTTTCATGTCCTATGCTTTTATTTTTTAAATCTAACTTATAATTCATATACATTTTATTGTATATAATATGAGATATGATATAACTTAATTTTTGCAGATAAACAGTTGGCCAGCATCACTCTTTGAATAAACATAACTCCTATCATATGTCCCAGACATTCTACTCCTCAATATTTACCCAAGAAATGTAAGTTTTGTCCTCATGAAGATGTGAACATGAATGTCAAAGGCAGGACAGTGGACACATGCACCTGTTACTATGAGTTCTCTTTATAATAGCCCCAAATTGGAAACGACTTAAATGTCCATGTACACGTAGAAGGATCAATAAATTGTGCTATATCCATTCAAGGGAATATGACTCAGTAATTAAAAGAAATGAACTGTTGATGTATGCAGCAAAATGGGTGACTCTCAAAATAATTATTCTGAGTGAACAAAGCCAGTAAAAGAAGTGCATGTTTCATGATTCCTTCCACGTGAACATTTTAGAACATGCGAACTAAAGTATAGTGACAGAAAATAGACTATTGGTTGTATGAGGACAATGGAAAGCAAGAGTTGGGAGGAAGGATTTACCAAGGGGTACAGGAAAACTTTTGAGAAAATTGGTATGTTTATTATCTTGATTGTCATGGCTGTTTCAAAGGTATATACATACATAAAAATTTATTTGTATATTGTGCAATTGTCTGTCACTTAAGCCTTAATAAAAATCCTATATAATGAAAGGGTAATATGCAAATTGACCCTAACAGCAGAATGACTGGGAATGACTGGTCACTATGACACATACTGACCACCAAGGGGCAGACGCTCAATGCAGGAGCTGTCCCCTGGTGGTCAGTGCGCTCTGCTCAGGGGGAGCTCTGCTCAGCCACAAGCCAGGCTGATGGCTGCCAGCACAGCGGTGGTGGCGGGAGCCTCTCCCGCCTCCTCAGCAGCGCTAAGGATATCCGACTGCAGCTTAGGCCTGCTCCCCGCTGGCAAGTGGACATCCTCTGAGGGCTCCCGGGCTGCCAGAGGGATGTCTGACTGCCAGCTTAGGCCCGATCCCCCGGGGAGCGGGCCTAAGCCAGCAGGTGGACATCCCCCAAGGGGTCCCAGACTGCGAGAGGGCACAGGCCTGATTGAGGGATCCCCCCCGAGTGCACAAATATTTGTGCACCGGGCCTCTAGTGTTTTATAAAACTGACTATATATATATAAGCTTTGCTGCTATATAGCATGATATTTATCAACTAGATTAAATGACCACTTGCTAAATTTTTTGTTAACTCTTTTGTGGTGTTTTTTTGGAAATGAGACATTTGCAATATTGTACTGACCTTATAATTAGCTATCACAGCACCTAAATAGTCTAAAATTTTTTGCACATACTTTTAATTTTGCTGCTTAGAAATCTCAATAGCCTTTTTTTTCTAGTTTTCTCGCATTTTTCCCTTTTCTCCTCTGCACCCGACCATCCTACCACCATTCTGCTCAAATAAACATTTCCTCCTCCATTATAAAACAAATGCAGAGGAAGCCCCCGATCTGACATGACCAGACTTACAATTAGTTTGTCAAAATTAGTTTAATTAGTCTTGTAACTAGTTTGTCAACAAAAGTCAATTAAAGCTGAGGATCATAAAACGTCTTAACCTGAAACACATATGTTTAAATTGAATTAAAATACATACGTGTCTTTAACAAACTTCTCTGATGATGAGTGAAATTGGAGTTCTGCAACATCTTTCCATCATGAGTCACTTCCATGCTTTGGAGTCTATAATTTCCTATTTGGGGTTCATTAAAATAGAGTGTGACTTTAAAAGATATTTGAGAAGTAGTGAGTATAAACCCTTTTTAAAAAATTTTTAACATATTTTTATTGATTTTTTACAGAGAGGAAGGGAGATGGATAGAGAGTTAGAAACATTGATGAGAGAGAAACATCGATCAGCCGCCTCCCGCACAACTCCCACTGGGGATGTGCCCGCAACCAAGGCACACACCCCTGATCGGAATCGAACCCGGGACCCTTCAGGCCGCAGGCAGACGCTCTATCCACTGAGCCAAACCGATCAGGGCAGTATAAACCCTTTTTATATTAAAAAAAAAAAATCTCCCAATTCATTGACAATTGTCTGGACCTCACCTCACTTGACAGCAATTTTCTTTTTTAGCAATTCACCAAAACATTCTACAGAGTTTTTATTCAAACAGCAGTTATTTCTGTGCTCATATTTTGTTGCTCCATGTCACATTTAGGTATATAAATACATACTCGATATAACTGGCTTGAAGAGGTTTAAGAGCAAACACTCTGGTAGGCATACCGTGCAATGTGGCTGTAGCCCACCCATTGAAGAGTTGCTTTTAATTTGTTAAGTTGGTTAAGAAAAAGTTGACTATGAGATTGTCTACTGTATATACACAAATTTCAGGAAATCAAAACACAGCAAACGATAAATCATTTATAAAGTGAGAAAGCCAGAATTTAAAGACAATAAAATTTAGGTGAAGGCATTGAGAAGTACAGATTGATAGTTACAGAATAGTCACAGGGATGTAAAGTACAGCATAGGGAATATATAGTCAATAACCCTATATAATAAAAGCCTAAAATACAAATTGTCCCCTTGGGCAGTCATTCAACCAGTTCGACCGCTTGCAATGATGTGCACTGACCACCAGGGGGCGGCGCAGAACATGGCAGGCATTGGCTACGCACTGCGACCTCTTGCCGGCTACCTGGGTGTGGGACTGATGGGATGGAGGTGCGCTGAGAATGCGGGGTGTCCACCGAGTTCGCTCTCACTCCCCCTGCTTTCCTCCCCTGGGACGCCAGGTCTTCCAGGTGAGCCGGGCTGCAGCTGCAGGGGCTGGTCGGGTTTCCCTTGGTTTTGTGCAAGAGCCGATCTGCGAGGCCAGTCAGGGGAGAGCGCACTGCCCATCCGGCTTCTGTGTGCTGCTGGGCAGCCCAGAGGCCCACGCTGCACCCCGGCCTGCGGTGTCTGGCCGCAATCACTGCATCTCCACGTGGGGATTGGGTGCCGTGACTCAGGCGGAGGGGGGCATGCAGGGTCCTGGAGGCCCAGGTGCTGCCCAAGCCTCAGATGTCAGCTGGGACCTGCCCTTCCACACCAGATGCTCGCACTTCGATTGCCAGCCAGGCATAGGGACCGCACCCGTGCACAAATTTTGTGCACCAGGCCTCTAGTATTGAAATAACTATGCATGGTACCAGGTGGGTACTAGTAATATCAGGGAATACTTTCTAACGTATGTGATTGTCTAGCCACTGTGCTATACACCTGGAACTAATACAAAATAATACTGAATGTAAAAAAGTGTGTATTTTTTTATTAAATGAAAAATGTTTTTCATTTAATAAAATGATATGGTTATTCTTTTTTAATTTGTTAATGTGGTGAATTACATTGAAGAATTTTTCTATTAAAACCATTCTTCTTGGGTGGGATGGCCCCTATTTGTTTATCTGTATAATCTTTTATACATACTGTTGAATTTGGTTTGCAAATGTCTAGCTTAGGATTTTTGCACCTGAATTCATGAGTGAAATAGACTAGTAATATTTCTTTCACAGAATGTGTTAATTGCATTTTGGAATGAGATTATAGTGTCATCATAGAATAATGTAAGAAATTCTTCTCTTTATTATCCTTTTTCTGTTAGAATGAGTTTGTGTACAATTAGGAGAATCAATTTCCTGATAGTTTTGTAGAAATTTCCTATAAAATTTCCTAGTACTGCTTTTATGGTGAGGAATTTTTCAGCATCATCTAAATTTCTTTAATAAATGTAGAATTTTCAAAAAATTTCACTAATGTTTAGGTGGATTTTTTTTTGTCTTTTAGGTGTAGTTTATTATTTCATGTTCTGTTCATGAAAAAAGCAGTGATGCTTATCATAAAACATAAATACTTATTTCTAATTATTTCCTTTCAATAGACTCCTGGAAATGAAATGATACATCTAAAGAGAGTGTCCCTATTTAAGATTCTTAAAGAATATTGCCATATTGACTGCCCCCAAATTGTACCTCCTATGGAGGAGAGTGTATGTTTCTCTGTGTTTCTTGCCAACATGATGAGTGTTTAGATCCCTGCTAACATGATAGAGAATGTCTGGTTTGGATTTGTATTTTAAAGGTGTTATTAAGAATTAACTTTATTTTTACCTTTTATTGTCATGCTATTAGTATTCTTTTGTGATAAATGTGTTACTATTCTTTAACCATTTTGTAGTAGCATATTTTATTTTTTCTTCAGTTTTATCTAGTTTATCTCTGGTAGATAGTAACTTTTCTCATATGCTACAGATATATTTTCAAAGCTCATTGCTTATCTTTTGACTTAATAATGTTTTTACTTTTTATATCATGAAATGTCTCTGTGACTTCTGCTCTTCCATTGTTTTTACTTAGAAAGATCTTTTATTCCCTGACTCAAGTAAATTGCATAAATCTTACTGTGCAATGCTTTTATTTTAAAAATAGAATTTTTAATTTAAATAAATGTTATTGTGGTATTAGTATTAAGTATGATCTAACGTAATCTTTTTTCAGATAAGCAATTTGTCCAGTGCCACTTTTTTAAAAATAATCCTCACCTGAGGATATTTTCCCATTGATCTTTAGAGAGAGGGAAAGACAGAAATATCAATGTGAGAGAAACACATCGACTGGTTGCCTCTTGCACACACCCCACCAGACCCGGCCGGGGAGAGACGTGCAACCGAGGTGCGTGTCCTTGACCGAAATCGAACCCATGACCCTTCTATCTGCAGGCTCAGATAGTCTGGACTGCCAGTTTATATCCCACAGGGCACAGGTATTATCAGGGGAGGGGTCAGCTGCTTTATTTTTAGCCTGTCAGCTTGCTGAGAAAACTGTACAGCAGCTGGAATGAGTCTGAGCAGAAGGCAGAAGCCAGCCAGGCCAAGGCCGTCTGTCACCTCTGTGTTACGGGTTAGCCCAGAGGGTCTAACCACAGTGACAGGCAGCCCATCCTAGACATGTTCTCCCTCTGGAACCACCCTTTGCATGCCTCTGGTGATCACTTCCTGGTTTTGGCTTCTCAGTCTGCCCCGTCCCCCGGCTAAGTGACATTGACATTTCACTGCCCTGATCTGATATGCAGAGGTACCCACTTATCATCGACTTCGCATCTATAAAGAACCGTTAGCACACTTGAGGCAAGAAGAAATGTGACTGTAACAGAAGCATGCACAGCTGACTCTCACCCCTCGGTCATGCCTCTGTGAGCAGCCCTGTGGGCTGTCACACCTGGACCCGAGAGGCCGCCTGACATGGCCACAGCCCCGGCTGCTACTTTGCGCCTCTGACTGCTGAGCTGCCTGCCCTTTTGACGTGTTCTGTCACACTGAATAGCTCCCCTTTGGGGTTTCTGTCCATTTGGGTTTTCTGGAACTTCTAAATCAAATGTATGGAGCAGGGACAAGATTTTAGTGCTGAAGATGTAGAAGAAGGAGTTTATACCTTCTGCTAATTAGAGGAAACATACGCTGTAGCATTAAAGATGAGACGAGGAATGGAGATGGCATTCTTCCAGATGGAAAGTCCTTTCTTTTCAGAAAGGAAAAAGTGAAGGAGGTCGAGTTACCCAGGCTGATTCATCTCTCAGGTGATGCTTCACATACACAATTTCACTTCTTCAACAAGAATCAGCCAAGACCCTGGGAACATTCTTACAGACTTACATTTAATTTTACATTTAACTTGAAATTTTCCTCCTATGCCTTTATCCACCTTTTGTTTAGATGCTCTCATATGTGTTGTGTATAAGTCTTTCTTGGGTTGGAGGTGTGAGGGGGAGATAGTCCTGCATCTCTTTCCTGAAAAAAATGTCACTTAATTTTTATGTTTGACTCTGATAAAATAGCTCTATTGCTTTAGAGAAGAGCAAGAGACGTGGGGAAGCTGTTGGTGTGGGCTTGCTCAGAATTACAGCCTTTCTTAGCTCATCTTCAGTCTGTCTCTTTACATGAGGTCACTCCCATGTCCCATGATCCCGTCATGATGGCTGTGTAGATAACATTCCATAGTTTCCTGTTTCTACAGCAAGTTTTTTTATTTCAAAGTAATTCTTGCCAAAGACTTAAACTGGACTCTTCATTAATAACTGTAGTGGGTTGACTCATGTCCCCTCCAAGTTCATGTCCACCTGAAACCACAGAATATGACTTTAATTGGAAATAGTCTTTGCAGATGCAATTACTTAAGGATGGAGATGAGATCATACTAGATTAACCCCAATGCCTGGTGTCCTTGTAAGAAGAGGCAAGGCACACAGGCACACAGGCAAGAAAGCCGTGTGAAGTCGGAGCCCCCAGAAAGCTCAGAGAGGCAGGGTAGATTCTCCCTAGAATCTTTGTGGGGAGCGTGACGCACCAGTAGCTCTTGATTCCAGACTTCTGGCCTCTGTAGCTGTGGGAGAATAGTTCTCTATTGTTCTAAGGCGCCCACTATATGGTAGTTCTTTATGGCAGCTCTAGGGAGCTAATATAACAACCAATACAAAAGGGCAGAGGTTGAAGGCCAGCCTCTTACTGACCTTCAGCTTGAAGGGGCTCTGAGTTTAGCCAAGTTTTAAACTGCAGCGTTTATAATCAATGCAGTAAAATGTTCCGCAGGCAGGAGACTCCTGTGTCTGGTGCACCTTCCATTTTAATTTGGTCAATATATTGTAAGAGACAATTTACCAGAATCCTGTACCACTTGAAGGCGCTTTTATGGTCTTTTTAATCTTAACCTCCTGGGAGTGGTCTGCAGGGCTAGCTGCTTGTTGCCTTTGTTGTTTCATCAAAGTGAATTTTCAGATTCCTTAAACCTGCTTTGTGTAGCACCTTGGGACTTAAGGAATCGATTGTGTCTCTTAAGTATTTATTTGCTCATATTGCCAGTGCTCACGGACTCAGGTTAGCGTGTCAGCAAACAAGCTGAAACCCCAGCGAAGGGATACAGGGTCATGCTGGGCAACAGCGTCCTTTGGAGCGTTCAGTGGGCACGGCGGCATCTGGGGCACAGTGTGCTGCCCATTACTATTGTTAGGATGAGGAGAAAGGACATTTGATACACAGTTACAGGAAGCAAGGGAAACAGCGCCCCTAATGACTCTTTTTAAACTCTTTTTAAAGGTCAATAATGATAAAAATGCAGTGTCTTGGTAACATTGATTCAACTTCCCTGTGTAGCCCTCACCCTATACAGTAATTCCCCCTTATCCATGGCGTTGCTTTTATGTGGTTTCAGTTACACCAGTCAACCACAGACTGAAAATATTAAATGGAAAGTTCCAGAAATAAGCAATTTGTACATTTTAAATTGCATACTGTTCTGAGTAGCATGATGAAATTTCACACTCTCCTCCTCCCTCCCACCCAGGGCGTGAATTATCCCTTTGTCCAGTGTAGCCACACTATATATGCTACCTGCCTGTGTAGCCACACTATAATATGCTACCTGCCCGTTAGTTCCTTTATTCCAGCTGTCTTGGTTATGAAATTAGTTGAGAGAGAGAGAGAGAGAGAGACCACATTCACGTAACTTTTATTACAGAATAGTTATAATTTTTCTATTTTATTGTTTATCTTACTATGCTTTATTTATAAATTAAACCTTTTCATAGGTATGTATAGGAAAAACATAGTGTATGTGGGGTGTAGTATTCTCTGTGGTTTCAGGCATCCTCTGGGGAACTTAAATGGAAGGACTTCGGTCCTCATGCTGTGAAACTCAGTTATGAGCAGCAACATGCTCACCTGTGGAGGTGGTGGAGGCGCTGCAGTCGTGCCTGGTACACTGCGGCCTGATGTGCCGGGCTAGGCTTCTTGGAACAGGAGTCCTCTCATTTGCTGCGAAGAACTCCCTGACCTCAGAGGAATTGACCCAATGTAACAGAACCTCATGTTCCCATGATCAGGTGCTCAAAAGGAATGGCAAAATCTGGAGATTTCTCCACACACAGTTTCTAGCAAATTCTATCAAGGGGGCCTCCCATCACAGATGGCCTTAGGACAGAAAGCCAACTGGGACTGGAGAGCCGCGCTGCTAGTGTTAGATGTCAGGCGAGCACGTTAAGGAAAACCTTGCTGGTGTCCAGAAGAAAGCGTCTTCTGTCATCCTTCCCGGAAGGCATCGCACAGAAGCCGGGCTTTTCTTGGTTCGATGGGCCTAAGTGCTGGGGTGTGGGGGCAGCAGAGGGAAGGGCAAGAACATCTTTTGAATGTGAACTCTACCAGGCACGACTTAATCGATTTAATGTAATCTTCCGGGTGTTCCTATGATTTGTAGGCATTGGTATTCTTAATGTGGAAATGATTATTAGTCCTAATTTGGAAAGCGAGTATGAGAACGTTAAAGCAATTCACTCCAGGTTATACCAGTAAGTAATTAGGAGGGACTTCTTTGAGGGCACAGGAAGAAAGAAATGGGGGAGGGTGTGAGTGAATGAGTGCATGCATGTGTCTGTAAATATAGGGGAATTCTTTCCCTGACGATTTCTAATTTCAGTCATTTAATTGCAACTTTGGAAAGAATCTTTCCGGTCTGGAGGGGGCTGAGGTGGTCGGAGATACCTGCCATCCATGCTCCATTCAGTCCAATTTGCAGGGTGAGGACTGGAGTGTGATTTGTTCCCTAATCTATGAAGCAGGTGCCCCTTGATATGCACAGAGCAGGTGTAGAGAAAGCCATGGCTCCTCTCTCTTCCCTTAAGTAATGTAGTTAATAATATAGCTTAAATAACATGGACTGAAATACATTTTGTTTACTGAAGAACTTCATCTATCCTGTTCTTATTTTAAAATGCAGACAAGTCATGTTTTGTAATCTTGTACACAGTCTTACACACATACTCACTGAGTAGTCTTTTCTTATTTAATTTATGAATTAGTTAGTTTTGGCCTATGTCAGTGATGATGAGAGGCAAAAGCTTCCTTAGTCCTGCACTGGATCATGAACAATCCAACTTTATCTTCATAAAAGGAGATGGAGTTTGGGTTTCTCTTGAGCTAGTTCTGCATCCTTAATAACCCCATAAGCTATCCACATAGCATCCATCACTGCCCACACCAATTGCTCGGAGGACGTCGATGCTGCCCATTGTCTCTGTCTGTGTGCCCTGCACAGCGGGCTCTGAGCGCCAGCCAGTCTTTCTTCCTCCAGCTGACAGGGCTAATCAGGATGATCAATATGGCCTGCCCTCCTCATGGCGCAGTCACTAAGTGGATTTGCTTTACTTAATATCCATGTGGAGTGGCTGTTTGAGTGGGCAGTGGAGATTTTAACTAAGCCCTCAGCTGATAAACCTGTGCCGCAGCAGAAAAGAATTAAACGTGACTATGGCAAGGGAAGCAAAACTCTCTGGAACAGGGTATCCCAAACCAGGTGAGTGGAGGTAAATAGGGTAGTACTTCAGAATTATTTTCAGGGTTGTTTTTCTATGACTAAGCATGAAGAAGGCTGGTGGTTTGAATACGTGTAGAAAATAATTTGTTTTGTTTTTATTGACAGTCTCTTAGCTCATAAATCAAAGAAAATGTTAGTATTTTATAACGCTCACCCAGTGATCTAGTGATGGTTCCATTTTTGCCAAAACCAAGTGTAAATTTCTGAATGAGCTTTAGCTGGCTGTGTTGCTAAGAGAATGGCTGTAAGTTCACTCTATGGTTATTATGTGAAATGTTAGACCTCTCTGGAATGTAAATGTATCTTACCTTACGTTTAAATCATAGCTAACCCATGCCAGCACCAACAGAGCTCACCATTTGCTATAGATGATCAGCTTTGGGGTTACTGCTAATACTCATGTGGACAAAAATTTAGAATATACATTTTCTTCTCATCCTTTATTTTTTTCGCAAATTGACTTCCATTGGGCAGTTTTTCATTAGACGTGGAACCTTTGGTTTCTGCTCTTTCTTTTGAGTTCATATGTTTTATTTGGGGGTGAGAATAAGGCTGGCAAGAGAGTAAAATATGAGGGAAGGGCCCATGCGCTCTCATTGTTGGAAGATCTGTTGATTTGTCATTCCATTGAAGAGTAGCCCATCAAGTTCACCACTCATGGGAGATCTGCCCTTAGCTGGTTCTTTGCTTGGGATACTATTGTAACTTTCCCCCTTGCTGTCAACTGTGTAATGAAGAGATCCAGGATTTCCACTTCTTACCTCATTGCAGAGGAGATTGAGGGATCTGATACCTCAGTGTGTGGGGGTGGGGGTGGGTATACCTTAAGGGCCTGGCTTCAAATGGTTTCATAATAGAGCTGCATGTGAATATTGTATCCCACTTAGAAGACAATTTATTGATACTGGTTTTCAATGGCTAATTGAACTCTCATCTTCATTCGATCCAGAAATACTCACACTGCTTGACCTGCAACTTTGTGTGTGCTGTTTGCATATTGTCACATATTTCCATATTTGTTCCCAGTTTTGAAAGAATTAAATTGGTCTTAGCTGGCTTGCCATATTACTTTTGTGTTGGATGTATAGGTTGTTGTAACCCTTCAGGAGGTTCCTTGCTTCTTGTCCGATAGAGGAGACCACCTCTGCCCTCTGTGGACGGTCTGAAACCCCACAGGAGGCTGGGCTGTTTGGGCCCAGACAGGGCTTGAAGTGGGAAGGTCTCAAATGAGGTGGCACATGTGAGTGGGCTATTTTGTTGCTTCACCTCAGAAATTGGGCTGTTGAAAAACATACCATTTCCTCTTATGGGGCCAGAAAGGAGAGAAAACATCACAGTTAAGAGAGGAAAAGGAGATGGAAGAAAAGGATAAGCTTTGACAGTTTTTCTCTGCTGCTTTGTCAGGTTGTCTTAAAGCACTAGAGTGTTTGATTTAATTCCTCAGCTGTCCTGTGTGTAATGTCAAAAGTGTGTGTGTGTGTGTGTGTGTGTGTGTGTGTGTTTGTGTGTGCGCTTATGTACATGTACACTTGATAAAAGAGTAAAAGCAAGAAGAGGGTTTATTTTTTAAGGTAAGTTTAAAGACTAAGAACATCACATTGTGACAGCTACTGACCAGATAAGCTCAAACAATGCAACCCAGGGAGAGCAAGCCCGTCTTAATCAAAAGCGATTGCCTGGGACAGCTGGAGCATGCTGACCCGAAAGCTGCTTGTACCGGTAACATCGTAGATCACTTTTTTTGGCTGCCTCAGGGGAGTATTGTTGGGCTTTGGGGATAACTGGACGATGCAGGGGTGTGTATTGTCATTGTGCTGGTCATCAAGTCTGATGTGGACATGTCAGTGGGGCCATGACAGGACCCATCCACAGATGTCATTGCTCACATCTTGCAAACCATTCAGAACAGAACTGTGGGGCTTAGCTTTTTACGAGCAAGGGTGCAGATCTGCCTTCAGGCTATGACTCAGGCCCCTGACCTACTTTTCTGTTATTCATGCCTAAATGAACCCGCTGGGAGAGCTCTCCCAAGTTGGAGTCATCCTGATCACAACTGGAACCTTTCAGAGCGCCAGCCTGTGGCAGCACCCCCTACTCTGGGCTAGGGGCAGGCTTTGTGGCTGCCGTGTAAGCTGAGGATTTTTCACTATCAGAGTCTTAATTATTCATCCATATAATTGAATGAAAGGTAAGAGGGCAGAGGCTGTGGCTAGGGCAGGGAATACGAAGAAATGCCTTTTGCTGGTTTTAGAGGTGTCAGCACCCATTCTGTTAAGAGTGCAGTGGTGCCAGAGAGTCGGGAGGAAGCCAGCAGCTGCTGGGAACAGGTAGGCTCCTGTGCCCTGACAAGGGCTGGGAGAAGATGGGAACTCCCACTGCATGTGTTTGAGGCGGGGGAGGTGCTGGGGTTGTTGGAGGGAGTATGGGCTGAAGTAATGGGCAGGGAGGAATAATAAAGGGTGCCACCTGTCTTTTTAAAGCATAAGATTCTCTTTCAAATCCAGCCAATCTGCATGGCCATGTTTCTAGCCAGGCTTTCAGACTGCACTCTCATGATGTAATTTTGCTGGAGGCTGCAGAGATGTGAGTGGGCAGATGGGAAGGGATGCCGGAGAAAAGATTGCAGGCTGCTCCTGTGTGCATGTGCAGTAGAGGGAGGCACAGGACACCGAGGCTATGGGGAGGGTAGACCTGAGTTCCCTGTGAAACCCATCTGCATTCTGTCCTGAACGGTGGGGCAGATCCACATTCTCCCCCTTGCCAGAGGGCGAGTTTGAGAGCATGTTTGTTCCCACAGCCTTTGACTTCAAACCCGTCATCCTAATGGTTTGCAAGCATTTGGGTGATAGCACATAAAGAGTACATATAAGGCACTAACTAGCACATGTAAGTACATATAAGACATTTTAATAGGAGCTGGTCACACATTTGAGGCTTTCAAAATGATTGACACTTGAATAATTTTTCAGAGCAGCAGTAGTGCCCAGTACCTGCCGGAATCATGTTCTCTGTGGCTGAGGAAAATACAAGTGCTTGTTTTGTTGTTTTTTGCTCATTTGAACAAGCAAAACAAAACAAAACAAAACCAACAATCATCAAAACACCATTTTGCTGGAATAATAACATAAACAGCTTACTGCCATCTGCCAAGGTGGGGCTCTTGTCCCCTTTGCAATCAAAGGCTCAGGCAGACCGAAGGACTATTGATTGGAGTGTGGGAAATAGATTAACACGCTCACTACCACCCTTTATTACCTTCTTCCCTAATGTTAACGTCTTGAATCCCTCGGGACAACTGAACTCAAGAAGCTGAGACTGAAGTTAGTTTTCTCCCTCCTATGAGCAAGCCAACAACAGGGAAATGTGCCCAGACACATGGCATTGGACGCTGGCTAGGATTACCCAGGCCTCACCACTTATTTTACACAGGAGGAAAGTTAGATTCAGGTGACAAAAGCCTTGTCCAAGGATAGTACAGCTCTTAGAGGCCTGTGGATTCCTACGTGGGAAATTACAAATGAAAGTTTTATTTGGATCAGGTACCTATGGCCGCTGGTTTGATGTTGACATATAGATGAAACTAAAGATGTGCTTGATACTGGGTGGTGGACATAGAGGAGCAAAAGCTCGAGGAGCATGGCATCTATTTTCACACAAGGTCAACATTTCCCCTCATGGCAGATATTCAATTATCTATACTAATAAAAGGGTAATATGCTAATTAGAGCAGACGTCTTCCGGATGTCCATCCAGACATCCATCCAGATGTCCTCGGTGGCTGCGAGGCCCAGGGCTGGCTGTGAGGCCTGGGGCTCATGCAGCTGTGGGCTCAGGCAGCGGTGAGCCCTGGCAGCCGTGAGCTCTGGTAGCCGTGAGCTCTGGTAGCCGTGAGGCCCAGGGCTCAGGCAGCCATGGTCTCAGGCAGCCGTGAGCCCCAGTGGCCTGCGAGCCCCGGGGCTCAGACCTCGCAGCCACAGTGGCCGGCAGTGGCAGCAGCAGCAGGGTGATGGGGGCAGTGCCTTCCCCTGATTGATCCTGTCGCCTCCCACAGAGGGAGGCCAGACTGTAGCCTAGGCTAAGCCATCAGTAGGACATTCCCTGAGGGCTTCCAGACTTGAGAGAGGGCAAGCCAGGCTGAGGGACCCCGATCCCCCAGTGCATGAATTTTCGTGCACCGGGCCTCTAGTCTATAATAATAAAAGTGTAATATGCTAATTAGACCAGACAGCCAAATGACCTTCCTGGCGTCTTCCCAGACACCTTCCGGATGAAGCCGGGGCTGTGAGGGCTGAGGCAAGCCACCCCAGCTGCAAAGGCCAAGCCCCTTGCACAAATTTCATGCATCAGCCCTCTAGTATGAATATAAATATTTTAAACTCTTCCCTATAAAAATAGGATTGTGGGCTTATTGTGAGGGTTGGAAGGAAGGACTGAGGAAAGCGCTGGTGGTAAAAGTAGCAAGAAACATCTTGCTTTATGCTTGTGCATGCTAGCCACACCTTTATTATACATGCCTTTTAAAATATCATCACCAATGTAGTTCTAGTAGTTAGACCATTTTGTTTCTTGGCGAAAGAGAATTCTTAAGGGAATGATCCATCCTCTTGGCTGTTCAGGAAGGAAGGTATTACATTTTCTATATCATCCTGCCTTTAGGTAGGGTGGAGTTGTACCCCTAATATCTCAGTTGCTTTTATCATGAGGAAAATTTATAGGCATGCCATTTCTGTCTGTCCCTCCTGATGGGGAGGAAGTTGGTGAATTTTGAGAGCTAGCCAAGGAGGGGATTAGGTAAACAATGTCTTTATTTCTGCTTTTACCTTGTATTCATAGAAAGTATTATTTAACAGTTGCAGTTATTCCTGAGGTAAGCAAAGAGGTTTGCTGTACTAGCATACAGAATCGTATTGTTGTAAAACATTGATTTAGACTTTTTAGAGGCTGATATTGAAATTGAATTGCTGTGTGTCAGACATTATTTTAAAAACAGAAGAGCTGAATGCATGCCAAGAGTTTTCTTGCTTAGCTTTCCCAGATTACCTCTATTTATTTGAGTTTTAAAAATCGGTTTTAGTGCTGATACATTATCATTGTTGTACACTAATTTTCTTCCCAAAGTTTTTGTTCTGTAAGAAAGCATCTTGTTAAAACTTCCAGAATGAATGATTTTTAGCAGGCAATTTTCTGCTTGTTAGTTTTCCCCTCGGAATTATTATCAGGTAGGTGTTGGGTTGTTTGCCATACCTTGTGTCATGTGGAGTTTTAAAGTACTTAGCACTGGAACTTAATCCATTGTGATTCTAATCGTGCTATGACTTTAATTTTTAATAGAGAAAATTACAAAAAGGGTGAAATCACACATAGACGATGACATGGCAAGCAGTCTCCTTTTGTGCAGCCCTAATAGAGAAATCAGAATTTCATAATTGTATTACCATACTAAGGCTCTTTACCCTGAGAAATGTAATGCTCATTGACAGTCATTGCTCTATTTAAATCTCATGTTTAGTTACTTGTTCTTTGTAACAAGATGAGGACTGTGGTTTTCTTTCTCTTTTATTAATAATTCACTGTATAATTCTGGTATAAGACTAAAATGATTGTAGTTTGAAAACTAGTCATATACCCACTGAGGCTTCCTTGGTCTTTTAAAGCAACATATTCAGGATTTACTGCCCAGGCATCCTGGAGTGCCTGGAATAGACAAAATCCCAATTAGACAATGCCTTTGAAACAAGAGCAAAAGTTGAAATAGTAGTAATACTTAAAGCATAGTATACAGTAGACCTTCAATAAGTATTTGTTGAATTAAGTGGAATTGTTCTGAATATGTATGGATTATAGTAGAGAACAGCATTTTTCAAAAGAAGGTCTGGATAGTAAGTAAAGTCTTCATAATTGAACCTCATAAATAAGACCTAGGATTAGAAGAAGGATTGGATATTCCTGTGTACCAAGTATGGGGAGAGAAAGTTCTATAGCTAGTGTAAACGGCATATTGATCTCTCTTCCATAAAGCCTTGTTCAGTGTGGTTAAGTAGACACTTAGTTCAGTAGTTAGGTAGACATGTTAACTGACTGCACAGTCTATTATTTCAGGGAGAGCTCTTACGAGGGATTTTTAGGTGAAAGCCCTTCTTGGAGGGCCAGTCTACTCATAAGACCAAACACTAGAACAGGGGTGCTTAGTATTTACTAGAGGCCCGATGCACAAAGATTCATGCAAGAATGGGCCTTCCTTCCCCTGGCTGCCAGCACCGCCTTCGCTCCTGCCAGAGCTGCCTTTCCGCCTGCCCACGCTGCCCAGAGGCCTGGAGCGGCTGGGGCAGTGCTGAATGCCTGCGTCGTCGCCATGGCAATGACACAGGCGTCCCACCCCTCCCCTGGCTGCTCAATGCCTGCGTATGCAAATTAACCTGCCATGTTTGTTGGGTTAATTTGCATGCTCCTGATTGGCTGTTGGTTGTCATGAAGGTACGGTCAATTTGCATCTTTCTCTTTTATTCATGTAGATAGAATCGGGAGTCCATGTGACCTTATGGGAATCATTCATAAAATAATCGTATTCCACTGCACCTTGTTTCACGCCAGGAATTCCCTGCCCTGTTAACCTGCAAGGTTTCCCCAGAGAATCCTAAGGACTTAACCTATTTGGTGGCATGACTCTCAATTTTCCATATTTTTATCTGATACTTTGGTGGTGGATCAAAATGTACATAGACCTCACCTAGGCTCCACCATTTCCTTGGTTTCACCAAATTTATGTATCTGGGGTAAATGCCCATAATAGATGATCAAAAAATGGTGTTCCCATCTCTCCATGAGATGGTGCTTCCAAGTCAGCCACATGTGATACCTTCTGAGATTAGATTGATCCCAAGGCGAATCTTCTAAGAGAAGAACCTTGAGCTGAGTTTCAGGAAGTTATCTTAGTGTTACTAAGATAACTTAGTGCATCGGGATTTTTGTTTTTAAAGCTTCATGGCCTGCCTTTCTGTATTAGTATCTGTTAGATTTGTGTTTCCCCCCTAAATAAGGCAACTTCCAAACTTTTTCTGACATTCTAAGGTAGATTCTTATGAAGCTAGGCCATGGACTCTCTGAAGGTAGCAGCTGAATTCTGATTGCAGAGCCTGGCTTAGAGCAGGTCTTAGTGAAATGTTTGTTCCCTTGAGAATAATGGATATACTGATTTTGCATATTTTCTACTTACCTGCCCACATCATTCTAAATATGGTTTTGACTACATTTTGCTTTTCTCCACTTTCTTAGTATTGGGAGGACCCAATAAAAGGCAGTCACTAAACTATTAAAAATTAAAGACCTAGGCAGCAGTTAAAACTGAGACTTTCTAACCCATTTAAGCCTTGAATAAATCCCTTAGAAAATGCGTGAGTATTTTAAAGGTAATTGAAGATGCATAGACCGTTTTGACATCTTCTTCTCATCATTCTTAATTCAGAGACTCTCGTCTATCTGTGTCTTTGAAGCCAGGAAGTTTTTGTTAATTTGGTGAGTGGTTGCCCATTGCATAACACACATAAAGAGAGTTGCCAGATGGTCATTAACATCACTGTAAAATCAAACCTAGTGCCACAGGAAGCTTGTGCCCCTGTTTGAATATTTCATTAGCCCTATTGGCATCAGCAAGTAAGATATGATTCCCAAAAGAAATGTGACCTTTTTTTTTAAAGGCTTATGTAATTGAAATATTTTACTCTTTGAGATTGAACCACTTCCTGGGAAACCAGCTTTATTTCCCTCGCTAGTAGATTGGTCCTTACAGTGTGGGAACAGGTCTTATGTATATTTTACTATACTTTTAGCAAAGTACAGATTATATTATTGGTATATAGTAACTTTTAAATCTGATTTTGTTGGGTTTCAGGAGGTATCTCTTACTATATGACACCTTCCTTTGACTTGGCTAGTCATTTAAAAAGTACAGAGCCCTGAGCTTCCACCCCAGTGCTCAAAGCACTGGATTTTTACAATTATTGAAGCTAATTTCAGACTCAACAGAGAAACCAAGTGGTTTCTTCCCGTTCATAAATTCATCTTTTATTTGGAATTTGCTACCCTTTCTCCCCACCTCCACTATTCAGTGAAAGTAAGGAGAAATCTATTTCTTAGTTTTAAAAGCTGATAAAGAATAAATTTGTACTCCTACCTCAGTCCATATATTAAAAAATTAATTCAAAATGGATCAAAGATCTAAATGTAAGAGCTAAAACTATGAGGCTCTTAGAAAGAAACACGTGCAAATCTTCATGACCTTGAATTGAGGAACAGTTTCTTATAATATGTCAGCAAAAGCATAAGCAACCAAAGAAAAAAATAGACAGGTTGGACTTCATCAAAATAAAAAACCTGTTGGACATCAAAGGATACTATCCAGAAGGTGAAAAACAAAGTACAGAATGGGAGAATATATTGGCAAATTTGTATCTGATATGGGTCTAGTACAGGGGTGGGCAAACTTTTTGACTCGAGGGCCACAATGGGTTCTTAAACTGGACCGGAGGGCCAGAACAAAAGCATGGATGGAGTGTTTGTGTGAACTAATATAAATTCAAAGTAAACATCATTACATAAAAGGGTACGGTCTTTTTTTTTTTAGTTTTATTCATTTCAAACGGGCCAAATCCGGCCCACAGGCAGTAGTTTGCCCACGGCTGGTCTAGTATCAGGAATATATGTGAACTCCAATAATCTATACCAGTGGTTCTCAACCTTCCTAATGCCGTGACCCTTTAATACAGTTCCTCATGTTGTGGTGACCCTCAATTTCATTGTTACAAATTGAACATAATTAAAGCATAGTGATTAATCACAAAAACAATATGTAATTATATATGTGTTTTTCCGATGGTCTTAGGCGACCCCTGTGAAAGGGTCGTTCGACCCCCAAAGGGGTCTCGACCTACAGGTTGAGAACTGCTGATCTATACTAATAAAAGGGTAATATGCTAATTAGATAGGGAGTCTTCCGAGAGACCTTCCGGGCAAAGCCATGGTGGTGGGGCCAAGGCAGAGGCGGTTAGGGGCAGTAGGCCAGCAAGGGGGGGGGGGGGCAGTTGGGGGCGAGCAGGCCAGCAGTGGGGGAAGTTGGGGGAGAGCAGGCCAGCAGACAGAGGCAGTTGGGGGCGATCAGGCTGGCAGGGGGTCAGTTAGGGGTGATCACATTGGAAGGGGGAGCAGTTGGGAGCCAGCAGTCCCAGATTGTGAGAGGGATCAGGCCTAAATCGGCAGTTGGACATCCCCCGAAGGGTCCCAGATTGGAGAGGGTGTAGGCTGGGCTGAGGGACACCCCCGCCCCCCCCGCACGAATTTTGTGCACCAGGCCACTAGTCCAAATATAAAAAGGCAAATAATCCAACTTCAAAAATGGATAAAGGATTAAATAACGATTTCTCCAATGAAGATATGCAAATGACCAATAAGCATATGAAAAGAAGCTCAACATCATTAGTCATCAGGAAGATGCAAATCAAAACCATAATAAGATACCACTTTACCTACTAGAATGGCTATAATTAAAAAAGTCAGATAATAAGATTTGGGGAGAATGGAGAAATTTGAATTCTCATACACATCTGGTGGAGCACCTCCTTTGAAAAAACAGGTAGTTCCTCAAAGCAGTAAACATGGAATTACCTTGTGACCTAGCAATTCCACCCAAGAGAATAGAATTTTGTGAACTTGATGGCATGAAAAATGTTTATTAGAGACTTTTATAAAGAAGAATTTTAGATTTACGGTAAATTGAGAGGAAGGTACAGAGATTTCCTATATACGCCTTGCTTCCACACATGTATAACCTTCCAATTATCAACACCACTCAACAGAATGGTTTTTTTTGTTTGTTTGTTTGTTTGTTTGTTTGTTTTTGCCAAGGATGAACCTACATTGATCCATCATAACCAACCATAGTTCACCTAAGGATTCACTCTTGGTGTTGTACACCCCATGCATTTAGACAAATGTATTATTATATATGCCCATCACTATAATATCATACATGGTAATTGCACTGCCCTAAAAATCCTCTGTGTTCTCTTTAACTCCACCCCCACCTCACCAACTGCTGATCTTTTTATTGTATCAATAGTTTTGCCCTTTCCAGAATGTCATATAGTTGGAATCATACAGTACATAACCTTTTCAGATTGGCTTCTCCCACTTGGTAAGATGCATTTAAGGTTCCTCCGTGTCTTTTCATGGCTTGGTACTTATTTGTTTTTAGTGTTGAATAATACTTCATTGTCTGTGTGCACCACAGCTTGTTTATTCACCGGAAGGGACATCTTGGTTGATTCCAAGTTTTACCAAGTATGAATAAAGAGTCTATAAACATCCCTGTGCAGGTTTTTATATGGACACGAATTTTCAACTCCTTTGGGCAAACGCCAAGGGATGTGATGGCTAGATTGTATGGTAAGAATATTGTGGTATGTAGTGTTGTAAGAAACTGCCACTCTTTTCCAATGTGGCTGAACCATTTTGCATTCCCACCAGCAAGGGTTTCTTACTGCACATGCTCTCCAGTGTTCCAGATTTTTGGCTGTTGTAACAGGTGTGTATCATTGTTTTAACTTACGCTGGCAGTGATGTGGAACATCTTTTCATATGCTTACTTGCCATTTGTATATCTTCTTTGATGAGGTGTCGCTTAAGGCTCTTGGCTCATTTTTTAAATCGAGTTGTTTGTTTTCCTATTGTTATTTGTATATTTTGGATAACAGACTATTATCAAATGTGTCTTGTATAAATATTTTCTCCCAGTTTGTGGTTTGTCTTCTCTCTGTTGTTTGACTGCTCAATCTTTTTGTTTTGTTTTGTTAATCCTTACCCAAGGATATTTTCCATAGATTTTTAGAAAGTGGAAGGGGCGGAGAGAGGGAGAGAGGGGACAGAATGAGAGAGAAACATTGTTGTGAGAGAGACACATCGATTGGTTGCCTCCCCCATGTGCCCTGACTCTAGGGCCTGGGATGAACCTACAAGCCAGGTGCATGCCCTTGACTGGGAATCAAACCTGAGACCCTTGGTTCCTCGGGCCAATGCTTTAACCACAGAGCCACAAGAAGGCCAGGGATGTCTTCTGGTTCTTTTGATACTGTCTTTCACAGAAGTTTTTAATTTTAATGAAGTCCAACTTATCAATAAGGTTTTTCATGTATTATGTCCTTGGTAGTGTATCTAAAAAGGCATCACGATACCCAAAGTCAGTGGTTCTCAACCTCTGGCCCTTTAAATACAGTTCCTCATGTTGTGACCCAACCATAAAATTATTTTCGTTGCTACTTCATAACTGTAATGTTGTTACTATTATGAATCGTAATGTAAATATCTGATATGCACGATGGTCTTAGGCGACCCCTATGAAAGTGTCGTTTGACTGCCAAAGGGGTCGCGACCCACAGGTTGAGAACTGCTGCCCAAAGTCATCTCGGTTTTGTCTTACATTACTTTTAGGAGTTTTATAGTTATTTTACATTTACATCTGTGATCCATTTTGAGTTAATTTTTGTGAAGGGTGTTTGATCTGTATCCAGATTCATTTTTTGCATGTGGTTGTCTAGTTGTTCCAGCACCATTTGTTGAGATTATCGTTGCTCCATTGTGTTGCCTTTGCTTCTTTGTTCAAGATGAGTTGATTATATCTATTGGGATCTATTTCTGGACTCTTCTTCTGTTTCATTGATCTATTTGTCTGTTCTTTTGCCAATACCACACTGTCTTGATTATTGAAGTGTTATGGTCTTTCTTCCATCTTTATTGATGTGTAATTGACAAATAAAATTGTATGATAGTTAAAGCATACACCAAAGTTATTTGATATATGTATATGCTGTGAAAGGATCCCCTCATCAAGTTATTAACACATCCATCACCTCATTTATTTCCTTTTCTTTTTGGTAAAAACATCTATAATAATAAAAGCATAATAGGCTAATTATACTGGACGTCCTTCTGGACAAAGCTGGGGCTATGAGGGAAGCCCAGGTCCTGGGTGCCAGAGGGAAGCTGGTGCTGGCAGCTGGGGGAAGGAAGGCCTACTCTTGCACAAATTTCGTGCATTGGGCCTCTAGTTTAAATTATAATTTTAATTATACAACACAGTGTTAATCAACTCTAACTCCCATGTTATACATTAGGGCCTTAGGCATTATCTTATAACTGAAATTTTTAACCCTTTACCAAGCTCTCCTAATCTACTCTACCTCCCTCCACCCCAACCTCTGACAATCACTTTGCTACTCTGTGATTTTAGGGTTTTTTAGATTCCACAGATAAGTGATATCATGTAGTATTTGTCTTTCTTTGTCTAGCTTATTTCATTTATTCATCTTTATTCATTTAGCCATCAAGGAACACTTTGGTTGTTTCCATATCTTGGCTATTATGGTGCAGTGAACATGGGAGTACTCTAGTAAGTCTTGAAGTCAAGTAGCATCAGTCCTTTAACTTTGTTTTTCTCCCTCAGTATTCTGCTGCTTATTCTGGGTCTTTTGCCATTCAATAAGAACTTTAAAACCACTTTGTCAATATCCATAACATAACTTGCTGGGATTTTGATTGGGAATGATTGACATCTTGACAATTGGAGTCTTCCTATCCTTGAACATGGAGTATTTATTTAGTTCTCATTTGATTTCCTATATCCAATTTTTGTAGTTTTTCTCATATAGATCTTGTACATTTTTTGTTAGATTACACAGTATATAAGCATTTTATTGTGGGGGGTACTAATATAAATGATATTGTGTGTTTTTATTTTACATTCCATGTGTTCATTGTTGCTATGTAGGAAAGCAATTGACTTTTATATATTAACTTGAATACTGCGACCATGCCATATAATCTCTTATTACTTCAAGGAGAGTTGTTGTTGTTTTTTTGTTTGTTTGTTTTTTTGGTCAAGTCTTTTGGATTTTCTACATAGAGGATCATTTCATCTGCAAACAAAATTTTATTTCTTTCTTCCCAGTCTGTATGCCATTTATTTCCATCTCTTACTGCATTATCAAGGACGTCCAGTGCGATGTTGAAAAGGAGTGCTGGTAGAGATATCCTTGCCTTTTACCTGATCTCCCTGGAATAGCTGTTTCTCATGATTAAGTATGATGTTAGCTGGAAATTTTTTGTGGATGACCTTTATCAAATTGAGAAAGTACCCCTCTATTATTTGTTTGCTGGCCATTTCTATCATGAATGGGTATTAGACTTTGTCAACAATGATGCGTTTTTGGCATAATGGACATGATTGTGTGATTTTTTTTTTTTTTTTGTCTGTTGAAATGATTACATTAATTGATTTTGGAAAAAATTTAATCAAACCATAGAACTAGTTGATAATACAATAAGACCTCTTTCAAAACTATTTGGAAGAGCTGCACAAATATGGCACCGACTAATCTTTTTGTTTATTCCCAGATTGGCTTGATCACCTGGGAAGAGAACAGGCCATGCAGGTAGAGCCAGACTTTAGGTGCCAGAAGAGGAATCCAGGAAACAGACCTGAGTTTAAGATGGAATCTTTAGATCTGGGGTTAATGGAGAGCAAGAAAATTGAGGAGTGCCATCCAAGCACTTTTAGAGTTGAGTGAGGACTTGACACACATACACACCCTTCCCCCTGGGCCTTTGTTTACATGATCATTCCACTGTATTTGTACTGTTTCCCCTTGGCTCCTCGGTCAGGCTAGTGGGGCTTAGCCTTAAGAACTCCACAGACTTGGAGGCTCTGATCACAGAAGAGGGTCCTTGAGCAGCCACTCTCCAGTGGTCCAAGGCTGTGTTTGTTTTGACATTGATCGCTTGTTTCTGTTACTGCTTTCTGGGACTATAGCACAAAAAAATGTAATGATTTTTTTGTTTTGTTTTGATCTGCATGTATCTGATGCATGACCTGGTGACTTGAGTTTACCATTATCCTCTTTTTTTTTTTGCTTTCTGATTATTATGTACCACATAACTAAATCAATAAAGAAGAGACTGGAGAAACAGCTGTTTAACATTTCAGGGGTGATGGAGTAATGTTATCTATAAATATTTATGTTTTCATGAGAAGATGCCTTTTTCTTTTGACATTTAGGCTCATGGAGAGATTCACCACTGGGAAGGAAAGAGAAGGAAGAGACTTTTGTCTTTCTCAGTAAATTTTATTCATGTATTTCAAAGGGAAGGAGACAATTAAAAAGGAAAGGATTTTTTTTATTATAATTATTTGTTCTGGGGCAAGAAAATATCTAACCAGTCCTGGCTAGGTATCTCAGTTGGTTAGAAGGTTGTCACTCAATTCCATGGCACTTTAGTAAGGTTAATAACTTTTTGTAATTCTGATTCTATCCACTAAGCAGTTCTAGAAACTTGGGCTTACAGAGAGCAGAGCACTGATATTTACCATGCATATCACATGGTTTTCTTTTAGTAAAGGGTAGCCCAAGCCTTTCTTCTGTCAGTCTGTCATTTCCACTGCCCACGATATGTTTTTACAATTTATGTTAAACATGTATCTTTCCTCTGTCTCTTTTCTGTAAATCTGGTTTATTGCCCATGCCAGATGGTTTCTCCCCAATTCCCGTCTTTATCAGTTCCATCTATTGATATGGTCCCTCGCCGCCAGAGCCCTTGCTAGCGGGATTGTTCTGTGGGTAGATTGAACTATAAAATCTAGATTGATTATTGGCATTTCCAGTTGTTAATGCATATTCATTTAGCTAACCCATAAATCAAACTGCTGACATCTGTCCCTTCAGATTTCAATTTTTCTTATTTTCTTAATATCTTCTGGATTGCTCTTTAAAAATATTGATGATTCCTTTCAAAAAGTGAAATCTAGCTTAAGAAAATCTGAAATTAAGAACAACTACCTAAAATTATGCATGAACACTGGTAGGAGATGTGTCAAAACGTTAGCAGAACTTCTCTCTGGGTGGTGTGTGGCCAGACATGGAAATTTGGATTCTGAAAGACCTGGGGTTAAACCTCCCTTTCCTCCTGTGAGGCCTGTTACTTAGGAGACGTAGACTCTTATGCCTGATTATCTAAATGGCTCCTCTCTCAGTGAATCGTTAAGTGAAGTGCGTAGTTCAGTGTATGGCTTGTAATCACGCATCACGGGAAAGTTCAATTGTTAATTAAAAAAAAAAAACACATTAGCAATACATATTTCACCCATTTTACTGCTCACCTAACACAAGCACTCTATTTTCCCATGTTTCTTGCCGTTGTAATCAGCACACAGTAGGAGGCAGAGTCCCCAGCTCAGTGACCTCTGTCAGGCCACCTATCCATTGTGTCCTGGTTGTCTTACCTGGATGCAGTCTGAACTCTTTAGCCTGGGGTTGTGTTGATGACTCTATGAGTTGACCTAGAGAAAGGGCTTGAGTCAGTGTCGGGCACATAATCGCTTATACGTGTTGCTGCTATTGTTATTTTAGACATTTTAGAAAATACATGTATTATGACTTAGTACATTCAAGAGAATGGGAAAGTTACTGCAAAGATTTACATGTCCTGCGGAGAGCTGGACTTGATGACTTCTGTGTCTGAGATTGAGGATACTGCAGGCTATGTTTAGTGTAACTGAAACATTGCAATTTTTAGATAGAAAATGAGGGTGATCTCAAAATGAGTAGTCACAGAAAATGAGGATCCTTTGGAAAATGTAATCTTGTGAGTGAATGCCTGACTGGTACTATGATAATAGGCCGATGGACTCTGAATTTTCAGAAATGTAAATTTTGGTTACGTTCCTTAGTTTGTTTTAGTTCTCTACTTAAGTGCCAGATTTTTAGATCTGGGTTCTAATAAAAATGCCCTTCTGATTTATGGTGAAAGGATTAGCATAGGCAAGTGGCAGGCATATGTTTTTAATATTCCCTGTTTCTTCAGAATTCATCATTGCTTAAACATGCACCATTGCCTTTTTGAGGGATGTGTGATACTGTGGGTTTGCAGCCTTTTTTCCCACTGGTCATCGGTGAGCGATGGAGACCTTGCAGTGGACGAGAATGGAGCTGGGAAGTGGGAGATTTCTTCCGTTTCTGAAGTGAAACCAAGCACAGTCGGTCTGCCTTGTCACCTCACAACCCATGTCCGCGCTGCTATATTAACACTGAATTAAGCACACATATGAAGAAGGTGACCCGAGAAGTCCTTTTCATACATTCTTCCGAGTTTAGTCTGGAACACCCTGAATATTTATTTCCAGATCATTGCAGAACAAAGCTTTCTATGTTTCCCAAGTAAAAACTGGTCTATTTGTACTCACCCTGGTGGGGCGTGTCCTAGTGACAAAGCCTGTGTTATTAGTATCAGCAGTAGCTAGAGAATCTGCTTTCCTGGGATTTTATGGACTTGTTACCAAGGGTCAGAAAAAAAACTAAAACACACATAAATAGTGAGATGAGTTTATTCTCAGTTATCCAAATGAGTGGTAAATAATTCACAATTCTCCTGGTCTTGACCTTCACTTTTATTTTTCTTCTGTGTTTTTTTTTTTTTTCTTGGACCTGACCTTTTATTTTTCTATCATATCTGTTTTTGCAACAGCCTCAAATCATTTGACTGAGTTAGGTTATAAAAGAATTTAAAATAAGAGTTCATTTAGAGCTTCTTCCTTCTTCAACTTGAACGAGGAAGAAAATAGCAGGACTTCAACTTGAATGAGGAGGAAAATAGGTAGACTCCAGGGAACTAAGACATCTGAGTGATTAATCAGCATTGTGTCAACCCCAGGTGAACAGAGGGTTCCTGGAAACCCAGCTTAGCCTTTTTACTAGTCTGACAGCAAATGACAGTATATTCTACACACAGGCCAGGAAGTCACCTATCTTCCCAGATCCTCTGTTTTTATCTGTGAAATGGGGATACAAAAAACCCATTTACTTTGTAACCTGTTGAGCAAATCAAGGGAAAAGACACCTGTGGATGTTCCATGGGACTCTTCAGTCCCGAGAGGACACTGGGGGTAGCAGCTCCTGTTTGTTCTGCTGAGGCATTAGCCTGGAGGGCTGCTATTGGAGTGAGGGTTACAGATGTGAGTGTTCAGAGAGCCTAGGAGAGGAGAGGGAGCCTGCCGGCTGGGGTGGTTGGAAAGACTAATCTATAGAAGCAAAGCTCGATGCTGATGAGCTTGATGAGTGAGTGGCTAGGAAGAACCGGAGAAGGAAATGGGGTGGTGCATCTCAGACAGATGTAGGCCACGCAGGCGGAAATAGAGGCAGTTGTAGCAGGGATTAAAAATACATCCGTTTTGTTAAAATGGAGAGTTCTTACAGCGTAAGTGGGTGGATGGGGCCCCTGACCCTTGAGCTATGCCTTGAACCTGATTGCCCATACATTTCAAAATGCTGTATGCATTAAAAATCACCTCCAAGCAAAATGATAATGCTATGAACACATAGGTGTCTGCTTTGGGTTCATCTCTGCTCACTGCCCTTTCTCAACAGTGCTGGGGGTCTGGATTTGTCTGCAATAAAATACCCCTCCCTCCTCAGAATTTCCTGGTCATTAGGTATCATCCTATATAATAAAAGCCTAATATGAAAAATGTCCCCTTGACTAGGAGTTTGACTGGAGGTTGGACCGCTGGCTATGGCATGTGCTGACCACCAGGGGGTGGTGCAGAACATGGCAGGCATCGGCGACAAGGCACTGGCAGTGGGTGGCAGTGGAGGCACTGCCAGCCCCAATGGGCTTCTGGGTGAGCAGGGCTGCAGCTGCCGGGACCACAGTGGCCGGTTGGGCTCACCATGGGTTCATGCAGGAGCCGGTCTGCCGAGGTTGGCTGGGAGAGAGCGTGCTGCCCGCCTTCCATTTGGTGCCGTTGGACGGCCCAGAGGCCCACGCTGTGCCCCAGCCTATGGCGTCCGGCCGCTCTTACTACATCTCTGCGTGGGGACTCAGGCGTCGTGACTCAGGCGGAGAGGAGTGTGGTGAGGGGGGGCCTGGGGGCCCAGGTGCTGCCCAGAGGTCAGCTGAGACCTGCCCTTCCATGCCAGACACTCACGCTTCGATCGCCGGCCGGGCCTAGGGACCGCACCCATGCATGAATTTCTCGGACCTCTAGTCTTTAATAAAGGGCAGCTCTCAAGTAAGTTGTCCGAAAGAATCTGAAACGTGACATCCTAAGACCGTGATAGCTGATAAATGCAAATCACTGCTTTTGCAGTGAGGTTTAACTGGGGGCAGATCTTTGTGGTGGAATTTTAGGTGATAGTGCCAGGAGTGAATCCTTGGTCTGCTCCAGCCTTACCACATGCATGGCCAACTCTGTTCATTCTTCCATGTGGATGGTCTGCTTGTGGTTTTCTAGCAGTGGGACCTTCAGAAGGTCTTTTGATCTCAAAATTATAGTTTCTTCATCTGAAAATGGAAAACAATATCACAGGTCTTTTCACATCATTCTGTATTCTATGTTGTAAGCATGCTTCTTGGCTCTCTTAGTGGAGGTAGAAATGCTGACTTGCCCTCCATCCATGCACTAAATAAATACATTTTAAGTCCTTCTCTTCAGCAGGTACTAAGCAATACACGTGTTCCCTGCCCACAGGAGCTTTCAAATCTTTGTGACTGGTGTGGCTTTGGTACTTTTTTGAGTTTCTCATTTGACAAACTGAAGAACATCATGTAAACCATGAGGTTAAGCTTCTGTGGTCCACGGAACAGGTTTTTGATGAGTAGAAATAATTGGGTTTGCTGGATGTTTGCCGTCTGTTCATCTTTCAGTTATGATGTTAGTGTGAATAATTCCTAATGACTAATTTTTAAATATCTGTTTAAATCTTTCCATGGAATACATGTTCATCCCACAAACATTTATTAAGCATCGTCTGTGTGCTGGTCACTGTGCTAGGGTCTTGAGACCCAAAGATGGCTATAATGGTATAGTCCTTGCTCTCAGAGGACAGTGGGGGAGATGGACTTCTCATGGCAAATGTATTCTCAGGACTGTGTTGTGTATATATCTTATTACTGGTGTATTGGGAACAGACAAGAGTACTCAGCAGTAGCCCTGTGGATTATGGGGCTCAAAGCAGCCCTGTGAGCCAACCACTTGGTTGGAATTTTTATTGACTTGCCTGGCCTGCCATTAAGTTCACATATGTGTAATGTCTTATTTCTAGTTGAAGTATTCAAAGTGAAACGATTGTCTTGGCCTCCTATCTCTCCCTGAGGAACTAAAGAGAGATTCTTACATGAATGTTCTGTCTGGTTTTCTGGTCTCCCCGCTCTGTCTGCAAAGGGGAGCATGATCATGCTGGTGTTTTTGTAAGTGAGCTAATTAGCCACAAGGAAAAAGCACATCAGCTGTGTTCACGGACTATTTCTCCCGAGCTGCTTGTTAGCTAGAGCTCTCACAAGTTGGGATGTGGGGACTAGGGGAGTCTCTCCACTCAGACTCTGCCCTTGGGGCTCTCACTAGTTGGGAAGAGGTATGAGGGGCCCAGTGAGGAGACAAGATTATTAAGGAAGGCCTTGGCCCCCTGATAAAGCTAGACTAGAGATGAGACCAAAAAGGACACTGGGCCTTCTCTTTTCCTGGCCCCTCCTTGACTTAAAGACACCTGACCCCTGTGAACAGTTGACCTGACCTACATTCCTAGATGGTGATAGACAAGTACCCGTGTGTGCCTGTGGGCTTGGGATATGGAGACTGAATGTTATCTGAGAGGTGCCTGAGCACAGATAGCCCAGGAGGGCAAGGCAGGGAGCACGTGAGATACTGGCCTTTGCTTGTGACCCAGTCATGATAGGTTCTTACTTGTTGGGTGAGCTCTTCCTCTTCTTCCCTTGCCCAGGAGCAGGTAAGGGCTGGAGAGAAGGGGGAGCTCTTTCCAGGGCAGTTTTTTTGAGAGAGCAGGATTGTTCGCAGGAGGCTGAGATGTAAATACGTACAGATGAATGATAGCTTTTATATAGGCCCATGTTTTATGCTGACATTTGGTTATGTGATGCATGCTGTTATCAAACAGGCCTGTGTTTCACCTGCTGAGAGGGGCAGGCGGAAAGGAGGGTGAGATGAAGCCATTGTCATTTGATGCAGCGGTTTCCCATGGGTCAGAATCCAGTCCCTGGCTGGAGGGAGAGGACAGGGTTGGTGCACAGCTTTTATTCCCTTGGAGATCCAGGGTCCCACTGACACACCTCTGCTCTGCCCCGTAGTGCGTGATTTCTTTCTTTTGTGTTCTTGAGTTGAGGGAATCCGACTGAGAGAACAGCCTAGGAGCTAGGCGTTGCCTGCTCCACAAACATCAGCCTCGCAGCTCCTCCTCAAACACTTCTGCATCTAGAAAAAGCATGTCATATGACTTGAATAATGAAGAGGGTTACTAGAGGGTGAGCTCCATCGAGGCAGGAATCTTCTCAGCCTTTGCTCCCTGATGCCTATAATATCTACTCATAACAGATGCAAAATTAACCATAAAAGAAAGTTTGCAGCTCAGATGGTAGCTGACCACAGTGTGCTGCTTCCAGTGTTTCTCCATTCCCCATGACTCACAGTGATAATAGCAAACCCTGACCTGTGCTTTCTATGCGCCTTTGCCTGTATTAACTTACTTCATTCTCTAGTACCCTTGTGGGTACATCCATCATTGTCTCCCATTTTATAGAGGAGGAGACTGAGGCAGATTGTAGTTAAGTAACCAGCTCAGTGTGGCAACTGGTAAGACAGGGGTGGGGTGGGAGCAGCTCCTGGCCCTCACTTTCAGGGCAGAGATCCAAGGGGTGGCTGCTCTTCTTGACCAATAGTGGGCATTCCTTTCAGACAGGAGGCCTTGGCTGAGCTGGGCTCATTTGGCCCAGGGTGGACTGGGTGAGGCTGGGCAGCAGGCACTACTGCCATCATACTGGGTTGTTTACAGCTCCCAGGGACTAAAAAGTATTTAGTTTAGAAGGAGAATGTCTGGGTTTCACCACTGGTTCCATTGGCTCATCTTCCACAGTGGATGGCACAGAAGGTTTTTGTTGGTCCAGGCGACCTTCAGACACACAATTGGGGCAAAAATGGTCAGAGTGGGAAGAGATTATAAAAAGAAAAGTAATGCATCTTTTACGCATCTATGCCCTACCTTTTAGCAAAACAAACAAACAAAAGGACCTAAGGTCTAATAAGATAGCATACATTCCAATTGGGGCAAAAGAAAAAACAAAAACAAGGATAGGATCATAAAAGAGAGGCAGATTGGACTAGAACTACATACAAGAAACAGTACATGCATTGGCTCTGAGGCCTCTTGCAGCCCAACCAGAAAAGGCACCCTGGTCAGCGCTCTCAGGCTCCCAGCCTGCAGGGCCGGGATGAGCAGGGGGTGAGGATACAGAGAGTGGAAGTGACGGCCAGTTGCTGTACCCGTGCTGTGCTGCCCTGAAAATACCACAGCGGAGTGGGAGCGCCAGGCTTTATCATGACATGTTGTCTGAGCTGTGTGGTTTCCCAGGGCTTTAGTGGAGATGTAGTGAGACTTCTCCCAAGTGGTGAAAACACATGCTCATCTTTAGTTGACATTTCTAGGTTGCCATGTGCTTTAATCTTGCTTTCTTTTTTGTCAAAAGTCAGGACACTTAATTCCAGCAAATGTCCGTTTTGGTGTGAGTGGTGCTAGACATAGCTCAGTGCCATGGTCCCTGTGGGCTGGTGATTAAATCACTGTGCATTTGGTTTCAGATCTCACTGAGGTTTTCTTGTGCGGGTGATCCTCATGCATGATAATAACAAAATTACCTTGTCTTCGTACATACTTGTATAGTTTAGAAATAATTTTTCATGTACATAATTTGCATTTTTTAGACATCTTCATGAAGGAGAGTGCTGGTCTTTTTCGTTTCGTGCTTGGGAACATTTAGTCATAATAAAACAGAGAGCTAAGAGAAAGAAGAAGAAATTGGAGTCTTTAAGTCTTCGACCACTGCAGAGCTCTTTTAGAGGGACTGACTTTGTCTTCTGGTGTTTTTGTGTGTTCCCACGTAGTAATGATGGCTTTTTCAATAGTTGTTTTTGAGATGATACAAAAGTTGAGAACATGAACCTTGTAATGAATCTCTGGTGTCCCTTGTTCTGTTGAGCATCTACCCTGAACAAGGATAGTGGCTTCTATTCCCTGGTGAGATGTTAAGATGTGGAGACAAAGGGATCCCGTGGAAATAGTTGGCCAAACACCAAGCATCTTCTGGGAGCTAGCTCCTTCCACGAGAGCCGGTGGCTTCCCGCTCCCTGAGGAGCAGAAAGAAGAGAGGCGATGGGGCCCAGAGGTCCAAGGCTTCAGGGGCCTGGCTTTGTACCTGAACCTTAGTCTCCTGGTCCTGTACCCCGTCCTTGAGCCAAGACTTGCCTGCTCCTCTGCTTCACGCAGAGCCAGGCAGCAGCATGGACAGGGCCCAGGAGAGAGGTCACGTGGTGAGACTCCTGCCTCCAGGAAGGGCACTTCGCTGTCCTGGGACTCCCCCCGGGATCACAGTTGGGGGAAACCATGTCCATATAGATAATGTGTGGCTGTGGAGTTGGCAGCAGCCCCGTGATGTGTACTTCTGGATAAAAGCCTTAAAAGCATAAATCAGAGCTGCCACCTGTTCCCCCACCCCTTCCAGCAGCTCCTCGGGAGGTGAGTCTTTTCCTGTGCTGCCAGCCCCTCTCCTCACCTCTTTCCCGAACCTGCTGCCCTGGTGACACCCCTCCACGGCTGCCAGAGGTCTCCAAGCTGCCAATCCTCCAAGCTGCCAGTCCTCATCCTCCCTGAACTGCGTCAGCCTTTAGCCCAGTGGATCTCTCCCTCCTGCTCGATGCACCTTTTTCTGGCCCCACCCTCTCTCCGCTCTCCTCCCTCACCCACCGCCTTCTTATCATTTCCTTCTCCTTGTCCTGATTTTAGAACGTCTTTCCAGGACTCGGTCCTCGGATCTCTTTCTTACTCTTTAGTTCAGTGGTTCTCAACCTTGGCTGCACATTAGAATCACCTGGGAATCTTTTTAAAATCCTGATTTCTGGGCCTCATCCTCTGGAAATTCTGTTTCTTTGTTATGGGGTGGGGCCACAACATTAGTAACAAAGAAACAGAATTTCCAGAGGATGAGGCCCAGAAATCAGGATTTAAAAAAGATTCCCAGGTGATTCTAATGTGTAGCCAAGGTTGAGAACCACTGATCTAGATGATCTTTCTAGTCCCAAAGATTTAAATACAGTAGCCCTCCCTATTACGTCCCCTGCTTTGTATCTGACTCTCCTCCACCTTTCCACTGAATAATCCCAGACAAACTCATCAGAGACTTGTCACCCCAAACCTGTGCCTCCGGCAGCTTCCCCCACCTCCGTCAATGGCTTCTTCACTTTTCCAGTTGTTCGGGATAGAGATTTTCCTTCACTGTTGTATTTTTTATGTTTCTCCTTTTCCCTTTTGCTTCCCAACTCTCTGGGCTTCTCTCCTGTGTTTCCCAGCCTCTGTGCTGCAGTCTCCTTGCTTCTTCCGTCTGCTCTCTGCTTCTGCATTCCCCGTCTCCTTGCTCCCCTGTGTGTCTTTGCTTCCTCGGAGCGCCTGTGTTTACTGTCCTGTTGTGGCTTCACGTCATGGGCTCTGTCTGTCCCTTTGACTGAATCCATCTCCCTGCGTGGCTGCAGGGACCATTCATTTGCTCTTCAGAAAGCCTAATGATTAGCCTGGGAGGAGCAGCCTTCATGCAGGGACACTTACACTACTTCCCATCCCCAGGGCATGGAAGACACTCACCATCCCATCCTCTCCGGTGCATCCCATAAGTTGCATCCATGACAACATCGAGCCTGTGGCCTTCCCCACTGAATCTTACCACCCTCTGTGCTCATAGAGCTCAGTGGTTCATGGAACCCCACATTGTCACCAGCCCCAGGCGACAGATTATCCCATGGAGTGATCTACATTACAGGAAATGTGTCTGTTTCTAGAGTTTAAATTTTGTTTTCCCAACTTGGGGAGTTGGTTAAATGTGCCTGCACAGAGAGAGTTGGATAGAGCCTTTTATATTTGGCTTTAAAAGTTCTTGATTTTACAGATGGAAAATCATAAGGTATTTTGAACTTCCCTGCTGTGTCCACAATCTAGTCACTGCCCAGGCTGTGGTAATTAATTCAGTTTGGGGCAGATTCCCACTGAACACTGCTGTTGTTGGTTGAGAAGTATAGCTTAACATTTCTCAAGTAATAAATATTGTCACATTTTCACAGACAGAATTTACTGAATGTAAATAGAGGTCAGAATGACTTTAGGGTCGGATGGCCTCAATGGTTGCTTCATGCGAGTGTATCTGTCTAAAAATGTCCTCTGTATCCAAATGATTTTAGTCACCTGCTGCCAGGAAGCTGGCAGTCAATCTAGCCTACTGAGCAGTGACCCCAGGGGCACCCATTTTCTAGTCTCGCCTGTCAGCCTGTTGTCCTCCCTGTGTGTTGGCCACCTCACTGCTTCTTAGCACTTGCATTCTTTTATATATATATATGTGTGTGTGTGTGTGTGTGTGTGTGTGTGTGTGTGTGTGTGTGTGTATTTTGTTTCAGAGAGGAAGGGAGAGGGAAAGAGAGATAGAAACATCAATGATGAGAGAGAATCATTGATTGGCTGTTGCACGCCCCCTGCTGGGGATCAAGCCTGCAACCGAGGCATGTGCCCTTGACCAGAATTGAACCTGGGACCCTTCAGTCCACAGGCTGATGCTTTATCCACTGAGCCAAACCAGCTAAGGCACACTTGCATTCTTAAGTGGGAAGGAGGCATACAGGGTGCTCTGGGGTACAGCTTTACTCCCGAGGATTGTCTAATAAAAGACAAAATAGTGTGAGCTTAAAATTCCCATGGACTTAGGTTATTCACCGCACTCTAGTTCTAATAGCTGCTGACTATAAAGCACCTGTGTTGCTGGCCAGGATGGCAGCTGGGTTCTCAGGTGCAGGGAAGAGGCTGGCTTGGGAGGCGGGTAAGTTTCTGGCCACAGAATAGAGCAGGTAGCCAGCATAAATCAGAAGCCACTGACTCAAAGTAAATGCACTAACTCGTTGGATTTCAATTTGAAAAGAAATTATTTACGCATTATTTCAAACCTAGCCTAAACCTGTTTGTTTTCTAAAGCCATTGAACTGGATGAGAAGCAAAATATCCCAATAGTTTGTCTAAATGAAATAATTGAATTGGCATTTTCTTCACTTTGAGACCCCTGAAGAGTGTGCAGCTGTTTGCTACGCTGGGTGTTTAAAATGGGCTGTTCTGGCCTCATTAGTGATGGCTGTTTATCAGTCTGGCATTGGTGTCCCCTCAGGATTCAGTTCTTCTATGAATTATGCAGGGCTGATACCACTGTACCTACTTTACCTGGGGGGAATTGAGGCAGAGTGGCCAAAATGCCTTGCTCAGATTTATAGTCTCTGGGGATGTGGTTGGGTCTGGAAGCCAGGTCTTCTGGTACGTGGTTTGGTGGGACTCTTTTGCCATCGGGAACATTTGTGACGGCATTGGTGCTTCATCCTCTTTCCCCAGGAGCTGGTGGGCAGGGAGCCGGCACCGAGGCTGCCGCCAGGAGCATTTCAGGAAACAACGGTGCATGCCCAAGGCTCTCTGCCTCTCACCTGAGGGGCAGGCACCTGGGAAATGCCACTCCCAGTGAAACCCCAAGTAGGGAGCAGCCTGAGAGAAGGAGGCTTGGTGACTCCTGAGTTCTTTCCTCTCAAGGGACTCCAGTGGCCACACTGTCAACCCCAAAACTCTATGCTGCTCTTATTTTAAAGTTTTTCAAAAAACCTAGTTTTTTAATTTGTGTTTTTACTCACAGCATTGTCGTTAGCTGTTTTATTCTCCTGAAGCTGACTCAGTCTAGGGATTTTATTTTTAAAGCTGATTCGGAGTCTAGTGTGCTTTTTTCCCCTCAAGACGAACAGTCATCATGAGCATCAGGATTTGTCTCTTTGTGTTTTCCAGACATTCTAAGCGAGAGTCTTCGGATCACCTATGAAGATGGTGGCCCTGTCCTTAAAGATCTGCGTCCGCCACTGCAACGTGGTGAAGACCATGCAGTTTGAGCCGTCCACGGCCGTGTACGACGCGTGTCGGTTCATCCGGGAGCGGGTGCCCGAGGCGCAAACTGGCCAAGGTAGCCGCGGGGGACTCACTGGTTTCTTGAAGCGTGTTTGTGTGATCTTCACTTATAGTGAAAGAAACGGAGGCTCGGGATGGTAAACATGCCCACCAGTGTCTATGTTTCCAATGACATGTCCTCCTCGCCTGGACACCGCTTGCTTCCTGTGCGAGGCTTCTAATGACAATGACCACATCTGCCGCTGAGCGACGCCATCCTCTTGGCCCATAGACCAGCATCGTGCTAGGCAGTGTGCAAGCCCCTCTGACACGCCGTCTCCTTGGCCTCTAACGTACCAGTGTAGCTGCTGGTTTTGTAGGTCCTGAGCCCTGTTTCGGGTGCATGAGGACCTCCCATACAGCAGCTTGACAAGCCGGGAACCGCCAGCAGGACCCAGGGCCGCCTTATGTATGCAGTACTTCGAAGGGGCTTATACATTTTATCTCGAACCTTTATTAAGGGGGTGGGGGCATTATGAATTTTATCTGAAACAGTTTTTTAAAAGGGCATTTGTTTTATATGTTTTGTTTAGTGTTTCGTTAAACCACTGACCCCCATTAATTTGAATTTAAACAAAAGCCGCTCATACCATTTTTCCATTTCCCTTTGTCTTCTCTCTACATTTCCTTCCTTTAGTTAGTGATTATTGGCCTGACACTTGAGAAACCAGGACTACTCCCAAATTGATAGACCTTTAGTCTGAAAGTGGTATAAGATTTACCTTAAAAATTGGAAGCATAAAACTCAAACATGCCAAGGATAATTACAGGTAGAAGGGTCTCCTTCAAGAGATCTGTTTCTTACAAAACTGCTGACCTTTAGGTCACAAGCATCATTTAAATTATTCAAAGCACTCTGTTATTCGTAGACTACCCAGAAGTAACAGTTGCTTACTTCTCCAGCCTACCTTCCAGATCCAGTTCAATCATTTCTGGTGTCTTCACTTCCCAGTTGCTGTTTTCCTCCAGGTGCCCCACCCTTGGGCTGGGCTGCTTTGCAGCTCGGGAAGAAGAAACCTGTGAAGACCTGGAAACTGTTTTGCTGAGAAACAGCAGGAGCTCCAACCTCCTCTGAGTCCCTGGGGTTTCCTGGAAGCACATTAAGAAAAAACCACGTCTTTAGACAGGAAATGCAACTGCTTCTCTCCACCACCCTTTGTACTTCCGGGTCACTTCAGGGGATTTCTATGGAGAACATGGACTTTAATTTTCCAACCTTATTCATAATTTGGTGACATGAGAGCAGAGGCTCCATTTCACAGGGAGCCCCTGCTTACCTTTCGTCGCACACGTTGGCGGGACGGAGGGACTATTCCAAGTGCAATGGTTCCACGGGCCCTTCTGTGCCCGAGTGGCGCTGGGCTTAGATGGTCACTTCTGCATTTCTCCAGGTCTGTCCTGTCATCCTTCACGCGTCCTTGGCCTGGTTTTTAGAACAAGTATAAGGAACAAAGCCAAATTCATTTAGGAGGAAATTGGGACTGCTTTGTCCTTGATATTTTCTCAGTTCTAACATAAGTACTGCCCACTGGTGGTCAGCAACATCAACCTTGTCGGAGGGGGTTGGTTTTGCAGCTCAGTTCTTATTCCTCCTCATCTGCTTTAGTCCCAGTGGCTGCTTGTGGTGTCAAAACGAAACATTTCTCTGTTGAAGGAGAAGACTTGCGTCCTAGCCCAGTCAGCAGACTCGGGCTGTGTCAGTGATGGCTTCATCGTCGCTTTGTCTCCTATTTTTCTTTCTGTTAACCTTCCAGCTTCTGACTATGGGCTGTTTCTCTCTGATGAAGACCCCAGGAAAGGAATCTGGCTGGAAGCGGGCAGAACACTGGACTACTACATGTTGCGAAATGGGGTAGGCTGCTGATCTTGTTTTTCTTCTTTTCATCGCTTTGTCCTGAGCCTTCCATGGAAGCCAATATAATTATGCTTGAAAGAAAAGGAGAGACCCAACAATTGATTTTGATTCAAGGGCATCTTATTAGTAGTCTTGATGCAATGTACTTCCTAAGGGCTGTCCAGGTAGTGATAGAAGATATCAGCAGTCCAAATTCTTGAAAATCCACAGAGTAATTAAAGCAACTTTGGGTTAGTATTTAAAACTGTTTCTACGTGCCCTTGTTGGACTTGGTAGTTATGAAAGAAGACACAGCATTTTCCTGTGAGTATGTAGGAAGTATTCCCTGGTGAGTGGTGATAGAAAGTAATGATGGATTAGAGGAAAAATAAAAATATAATACTGACGGTAATCAGAGATTGAATATTAATTGGTGTTTTACTCTTGTAAAAGAAAGTTCATATTGGATGTAAGTTTAATAACTATTCATAAAAGTAGCAACAAAAAATAGTTGTGGTATGGAAGGGGAAAGAACTAATGAGTAAAAAAAATCAATATTCTGTTTAGCTGAATCTTCGAGATACTGGGTTTTGGTATATGAAATGCACATATCTGATTGGTTAGTATTCCTTAAAACAAGAGTTAAGTATGTTTGCCAATTAACACTTCCCTCCAATATTTTTAAGACGTGTGGTAAAAAAAGAAGTCTCTATTTAAAAATAACTCCCAAAGGTATTACCCATATTTGGCCTTGCCATTACAATGAAAACCAGTTCTACTGTGATACACCACGACTGTGAAGAATTAGGGGGTATTATTTATGGGCTCCATGACACGGAAATTAAACATTGCTTATAACTGAATAAGAGATACTTGGAGACACATACTGCTGTCTTTTTAAAGGCAGGTAGGAATTTTCCTCTGCTAATTCTCATTAGAGCAGAGCATCCCCAGCCTGTCAGGAGGGCATATGCCGCTTCCACTTTACAGAGGTTAGTTTTCACTAATTATGAGCTAATCAGTGTATTCTTTGGGTACAATTGCACCATCAGGTTTTTAAGAAATCTTGATGAAAGCAATTATTTAGCCTGGGCATTTCTGTTTTAGTGGCGAAAATATGAACACTTTGAAGGAAGAAATTAGAACGTGCTTGGGAAAGTTCATTTTTTAAAGAAAGTGTCCAAGTCCATTATCTTGTCCCACATGCAGTGTGACCTGTTTGTGTGGTTTGTCCTAGGATATCTTAGAATACAAAAAGAAACAGAGGCCTCAGAAAATCCGGATGCTGGATGGGGCTGTGAAGACGGTGATGGTGGATGACTCCAAGACGGTCGGGGAGCTCCTGGTGACTATTTGCAGCAGGATAGGTGAGTATGCCCCTGCCTCGATTCCCGTTTTTGTTTCGTGTGAATCACATGCCTCTACCCCCCCCCCCCCGCCCCCCCTCATTCGTTGCTGAGACCATCTTGAGTGTGTCCTAACGCACTGATGTCTGCCATTCCCAAGAGAGTCTGATTATTCTCTCAATTTGCAAACTCACTAACTGGTCTATAAACATTTGAACTCCCCTACTAAGTCAAAATTGAGAGCTTTTATTTCCCTTTCAAAAAAAAAAAGGAATTTTTGCCTGGCTGGTGTGGCTCAGTGGTTGAGCATTGACCTAAGAATCAGGAGGTCATGGTTCGATTCCAGATCAGGGCACATGGGTTTCAGGCTCAATCCCCAGTAGGGGAAATGCAGAAGGCAGCCAATTGATGATTCTTTGTCATCATTGATGTTTCTATCTCTCTCTCCCTCACCCTTCCTCCCCGAAATCAATAAAAACATTCAAAAAAAGATAAGGAATTTTAAAATCCTAGATAATAAAAGCCTAATATGCTAAGTGTCCGGTTGTCTGGTCAGTGTTTCAACCAATCAAAGCATAATATGCTAATGATATGCTAAGGCCGCTCAACTGCTTGCTATGATGTACACTGACCACCAGGGAGCAGACAGTTGACTGGTCAATCAGTTGCTATGATGTGCACTGACCACCATGGGGCAGATGCTCCAACCAGTAGGTTAGCTTGCTGCTGGTGTCTGGTCTATCAGGACTGAGCCAGACGAGCCAGACGTGCCCTGGAGCCCTCCCGTGGTCCTTCCTTGGCTGACCAACCTCCTGCGTCCCTCCCCGGCCCCGATTGTGCACCGGTGGGGTCCCTCAGCCTGACCTGTGCCCTCTCGCAATCCGCGACCCCTTGGGGAATGTCGGAGAGCCGGTTTCAGCCCAATCCTGCAGGCCAGGCCAAGGGACCCCACTGGTGCACGAATTCGTGCACTGGTCCTCTAGTAGAAAATAATGTTTCTGAAGTCATATGATTCAGTCTCTCACCACTGTTGGGCATTCTATTATCTCCATAAAGACTCCTGGGGACAGCCTATATATGATTGGTTGTTACAGAGCTTTTCTTCTCGTAGCTTCTGTTTATCTCCTCAGAGAACAACTCTGTTTCCTTTCTACATGAAGCCCTTCACATATTTGAAGAAAGTAGCCTGGCCTGTCTTTGTTTCCTCTGGATTCAAAGGAAGCCCAGTTCCTTCAGCCCCTTCTTGTTTGACATTGTCTTGCCTTGTTCTGCATGATCTCTACTTGTTTCTTTTTTTTTTTTTTTTTTAATATATTTTATTGATTTTTCACAGAGAGGAAGGGAGAGGGATAGAGAGTTGGAAACATCGATGAGAGAGAAATATCGATCAGCTGCCTCCTGCACACCCCCCACTGGGGATGTGCCCACAACCAAGGTACATGCCCTTAGTCGGAATCAAACCTGGGACCTTTCAGTCTGCAGGCCGATGCTCTATCCACTGAGCCAAACTGGTTAGGGCTCTACTTGTTCCTTAAAAACAAGACAGGAGGATGGAACATGACATTATGAGTGTAACTTAACTACCTGGACATACTTCATTTAGCCAGAGTTATTTGATACGTGCTCCATGGGTGGCCCCCACCCTCACCTGGGCTAACGCTTCTTTCTGTCCTTTGCCACCAGGGACTCCTTGGGTAGTACAGGACCCATACTGATAAGGGCGATAGCGGTGTGTAACCTCTGATCATATAACCTAACATATTTTTAGGAATAACAAACTATGAAGAATACTCTTTAATCCAAGAAACAATCGAAGAAAAGAAAGAGGAAGGGACGGGGACGCTAAAAAAAGACAGGACGCTGTTACGAGACGAGAGGAAAATGGAGAAGCTGAAGGCTAAGCTGCACACGGATGACGACTGTAAGTGTCTGGGCGGAAGGGAGGCCGGCACATGGGTTTGCCACGCCGCCCCCTCCCATCATCTGTATGACCCAGGGCAGGTGTTTGTGTGTTTCGTTTTTTTTTCTTTCTGCTTTTTTATTTCATCTGTAAATATTTTGGTCTGTGTCACTAACGGATTGAGACTCTTAAGAAAAAGTAGCTGAAATGCCATTTCACATCTAAAAAGGTAAACTCTCAATATCAAATAAACAAATCATGTCTACATTTCTCCATTGTCTTAAAGAAATTTTTTTTTCAACAGTGTTTGAACTGAGGTCCAAATTATGTTGAATGATACGTTGCTTGCCTCTTTTAGTGTCGAGAACTTCCCTATGTCTTACATTTTTTGCCTTCAAATTTTTAGGGGCAAGACACCATCTTGTTACTTGTATAGAGTTTCGTGTAATCTGGATTTTGTTGGTTGCATACCTATGGTGTCGTTTAATATGTTCTTCCATCCCCTTTAATTCCTGAGATCTGCAGGCTGGATCAGATTCATGTGTATGTGTATTTTTTAAAAATACAGTCTCCTTCATATGCGATGTTGTGTACATTAAGTCCTCATTTAACATCATCGATAGGCTCTGCGACATTCAGCAAAAGGACATATAATGAAACCAATTCTACCAGAGACCAGTTGATATAAACAAGGTTTCAGTTCCTACAGCATCTCATCAACATTATAGCAAAATGACGTTATTCAAGGACCTGCTGTACTTCCCATCAGGAACTTGTATCTGGTTGTCTCCTTTTTTTGTGTTGTTAACAGCCACTCATGACAACTGCCTGGATACGTTATTTCCTTGGGGGTTACAAAACGGTAATGTAATTTTGTCACAGGAAAATAATTTTGTATGGCCACACTGTTAATATTTGGAAAAGCCATTTGTATACTCCGTGTGTCCCCAAAAGGTCTGTGCTGTGTGCACTGGCTCCCTGACACCTCCCCAGCCAGGGGATCTTACTTCATGTGCAGGCCACTTCGACCTTCTCAACCTCTCTCTTCCATTGTTCTTGCTGCTGCATTGGGAAGATGTCATCCTTGTCTTTATGTTTGTTGATCCTCAGTGGGACTTTCATTTCCTCTGACCCTTTCTCCTTTCGCTTTTTTTCTACCTTATTTGATTTCCAGTTGCATACTTCTTTCCCAGGGAGACCTTCATAGACAAATCCCAAGGATTTTTATAATGTGCATGATACTCTCCTAGGTACTATGGGAGATGAGGTCAACCCAACACATTCCCTGTGCTAAGGTTGCGTATAATCTATTGAGGCTTGTAATACATATTTACTCACACTGTACGTGTGAAGCCCCGGGGGGACTGGGAATGAGAGCTGTGGGGAGAGTAGAGGCCTATGCACCTTGACATCAGCTGTGCGTTTTCTGACTGAGTGAGATTCAAGCTGGGCCATGGGCAGGGTTCTTCCACCCCCTGCTACCTTAGTGTCCCCTCCCCCCAACTATTTTCATTTTCCTCCTCTTTTCTATTTAGGGTTGGAGGTAATTCTTATGCTCAAAGCTTATAAATTATTTCACCTGATGAGACAGAAGTATCCACTCTGACTTAAAGGAAAATGCTAACTGGGTTGTCTTGGCATAAAGCATTGATTTCCTTATTTCTTTTAACCCCCAGAAGGAAGGGGCATATTATAAATTCATTGTGGGGCTTTAACTAAGTTTCAGAATGGCTTGGAATGTTCTCTCATTTCCTTTCACTGTGTCATATGGTACATGAGGGCATATGTGAAATTATTTTCGAAGTTAAAATGCACAGTTCTAATGTAAGAAGTAACTGTACCTGAATGTCAGCATTATAGAAATCTGGTCTGTATTATGCTGCTGTCTTGATAAATCCCCTAAACCCAGAGGAAGAATAAACACGGCTCTTTCATCTGTGGTGCTGTGTTGCAGTGAATTGGCTGGATCACAGCCGGACATTCAGAGAACAAGGAGTCGATGAAAACGAAACGTTGCTGCTTAGACGGAAGTTCTTTTACTCGGATCAGAACGTGGACTCGAGAGACCCGGTGCAGCTGAACCTGCTCTATGTTCAGGTACCTCTCCCTCTGATGCTCAGACCTGGAGGCTGGTGAGGGTACAGGAAGGTGCTGGCTGGGGCTGGGGTTGGGGCTGCGTGGGAGCTGGCTCTGGCTTCTATCATGTGCATGGCATGCCGTTCCAGGGGCGTGGCTCCTGGCTTCCTCACACGTGTTTGGTTGTGGTGCAGGCTGGTGTTTGACATGAGCTGCTGGCCATCCAGAAGAGGGCCTTTATGTGGCCTCCCAGACTGGGACCTGGGGGCCGGTACTATCTCTCTCTGCCTGGCTTCAAGGCACTTAGCTAGCTCACCACTTCAAATGCACTGAAGCTGGCTTAGCTAACATCTTAGAATACAAGCAAAAATTGGTCAGAAAATCAGTGCTTCTCATTAACTGAGCAAAATTCTCTCAATAACCTTTTTGTCTTTACTATTAACTAATTTTTTAAGCTTAAACAAGTCCTTGAACTTATCAGACTTGCGGTTCCCCAACGCGTAAGATGTGGGCTTCGCACTAGACCAGTGATGGCGAACCTTTTGAGCTCAGCGTGTCAGCATTTTGAAAAACCCTAACTTAACTCTGGTGCCGTGTCACATATAGAAATTTTTTGATATTTGCAACCATAGTCAAACAAAGACATATTTTTGATATTTATTTTATATATTTAAATGCCATTTAACAAAGAAAAATCAACCAAAAAAATGAGTTCGCGTGTCACCTCTGACACGCGTGTCATAGGTTCACCATCACTGGTCTAGACCGTCCCCAAGATTTCTTCTGGCTCAAGGAAAACATCCACCTGTCTCCCAGTCTCACTTCTTTTATTCTTTCCTTTCCTCCTCCCCTCTTCCCCCCTTCTGTTTATCCACCTATGTGCCCACAGAAAAAGTGCAGCCACAGCGTCCCCTGTGTTTGTAAATAAAGTTTTATTAGAACACAACTCATTTGTTAACATAGTGCACATTGATAAATCCCCTCATGCATTATTGTTTGCGTGTTGTCCGTGGCTGCTCTTGTGCTCCAGGGAAGAATTCAGTAGTTCTGACAGAGACAGCAGGCCCACCTGACCTAACTGTCTGCCCTTTTACAGGAAAAGTTTGCTGATCCTTTAGTTAATGGATGGAAGAAGGGTATGGAAGGAGAGTTAGGAGGAAAGAGGCTGGAAGGAGGGAAGGAAGTGAGGTAGGGCAATAAGACTGCTCAGAGCCATAGGTTAGCATGTCCATCCGAGAGGGAAAGAAAGAAAGAAAAGAAAGGAAGGAAAGAAGAAAATAAATAGTAACAGCAGCGATGGGTCAAGAAGTGAGAGAATAACTTCAGACACAGTGAGTTCCTCATTTTAAGACTGTGTTTGCTTATCATTTCCCCTAAATATCTGCAGCAGTGAGTTCCTGTGTCTGACTGTCTCTCTCCTCATTCCTCCTTTTATATCTTGGGATGGGGTTTGGGTTGATTTTTACCTCTAGGTAATTTTTCTGTTCCTTTTATGATTTAGGGTTATAGAAAGTATATTGTATCCCCCCCCCTCCCCCACAACCACCGTCCCCCCGTGGATGTGGTAATTTCACAAGGAATTCTTTGCTTCTATTGTTCATGACCCACTTCTGCCTTCCTAGAATATACTCAAGCTTTAGTTTTCATATACAGGGCACTGCTGAGGCTGCCCATCTGTAGGCAATTTTGGGCAAAGACTTGTTTTCTTATTGCCTTACCCCTGCTGTGCTACATTCACCATCGTGTCCTGGATGCATCGCTGTGGGTCAGCGGGCACATTTCCCCTTGCTGCACAGAGTGGGTGCGTCCAGGTGCGGGAAGGTGTCAGTCAGGTGCAGGAACCTGTCAGCGGGCAGAATGTGTCGTCCCCCCAAGCTCCTGATGCTTTTTGCTTCCTCTTGTTTTGCAGGCTCGGGATGATATCCTGAATGGTTCCCACCCTGTCTCCTTCGAGAAAGCCTGTGAGTTTGGTGGATTTCAAGCCCAGATACAATTTGGACCTCATGTGGAGCATAAACACAAACCGGGATTCCTAGAGTAAATGATCTTTTGGTTTTCTTTTTTCTCCTCTCTTTTTCTTATCATTATTTATTTTTGAGGTAGCTACATAAAATACGTACCGTAGTTTCAGTCATTTGTGAGATTGTGGGCTTTTACTCAGTTGAGTGTATGATCAAACTCGTTGACCTTGGGGAAAGCAAGTGGCCTGGAAATTCAGTATTGGTATGACTGAAGGTTATCTGCTCCCAGTTCAGGCAGCCTGTGAGTTCCTCTAGACCAGTGGTTGGCAAGCCGCGGCTCCCGAGCCACATGCGGCTCTTTGGCCCCTTGAGTGTGACTCTTCCACAAAATACCACGTGCGGGTGCGCACGTACAGTGCTATTAAAACTTTGTGGCCCATGCGCAGAAGTCGGTTTTCAGCCTGGGCGAGTCTATTTTGAAGAAGTGGTGTTAGAAGAAGTGGGGGGTGTTGGTCGGTCGGGCGACAGGAGACGCAGCGCGAGGGAGGCGCGCGATTCATGCACAAGTTGAGGATGGGAGAGTTGGAAGGGGTCGACCTCAGCGAACGTACCTCAATCAGATTGAGGACGTTTTTAGCAAAGGCCAGCTTAGGAGTACCCTAATTAAGTTAATAACAATGTACCTACCTATATAGTTTAAGTTTAAAAAATTTGGCTCTCAAAAGAAATTTCGATTGTTGTACTGTTGATATTTGGCTCTGTTGACTAATGAGTTTGCTGACCACTGATCTAGACCATAGAATATGGAACCCCCCCACCGAGCTATCTGGTCTGGCCTGTCCTAGCATTCCTCTGAGTTCAGTCACTTCCTCCATCTTCTGAAACCTCTGCCCATTTGAGGATTCCTTCTTCATGTAGGGCCAAATTTTGTCATTTTTAACTTTTTTTTAAGATTCCTACATGAGAACGCAGAGCATAAATGACAGAACTTCACATTCTTTATCACAATCTTGCAAATTCTTTGTTGCTCTGAAAGGATGATGTGAAACACTTCTCTACTCTTTTCACCCATCAGGTCTTTGGTGCTCTTTTATAAAATGACTAGAGGCCTGGTGCACAAATTCGTGCACTGGTAGGGTCCAGCTGGCCCGCCTTGATGGGGGCCATTGGGGGCGGGCCAGCTGGGGCGGCCGGGGCAAGGGGTCGTGGGCGGTTTGCCAGCCAGCCCTGCCTCTGATCGGGGTGGGAAGCCCGCTGGGGGTCAGGGCAGGCCAGGCAAGGGGCCACTGGCATTCTGGTTGTTCAGCTGTTCAGTCTATTTGCATATTACCCTTTTATTATATAGGATGGGGTGTTTTTTTCTGGCTTGGAGATTGAAGAAAAAGCTAACCCCACAGATCCATCCTGGTCCCATAGATCATGGGAATTAGGGTTGGTTTTCTAGAAATACTCAGGAGGACAGGCCCAGCCTCACATTGGCTGCTGTTTGTATGATGTGATCTTCTCTCC